>NW_027040690.1:0-1200000 GCF_037179485.1 Ochlerotatus camptorhynchus | reverse complement strand
GTATTTGCAGTTCCATTCAGTATTTGCAACTTTATGTTTGTTTTTCCTGGGTGGCTTGTTGGGCCTTCCCCAACCCCCTGTCTCGCCGGGGGACCATCGTGCACAGCTCTGCTTAGAGTCCCACGCTGGCACTAGGACGGTGATCAGCCGCTCCTAACATGGAGAACAGACGCCGTTTTGAGCCGCACCTCCATGGTGAATAGACGCTCGGGTTTGGTGAAGCATTTCCTTTATCACCGTACAATGGTTACCGCACCAGTGTTCGCGTCGCACCTCTTCACTTTGCTATTGCCGGACTGGCAACATTGCCCAGGCCCAGCTGTGTCCATGTTTCAGCTGGTAGTCTTTTGTTGCACATTTCATATGCGTTCATGATAACAAAATTAGGCGAGGTTGATAACTAAATTAGTTATGCGATAACAACTTAAAACAAAATGATATCAGGAATAACAAGATCTGTTTTCAAGATGATATCAGGTTGTTATTTTACTTTGCTCGGGACAACAGCGTAACGATAGCAATGTTCTCGCAGAACAACTTTCTTCTAACGCTAACGAGCCTAGGGATGATGTGTTCACCGTTTATTATCAGAACGTTGGTGGTTTAAATTCGTGTTGTGACGATTACTTGACCACCAGTTCAGATTGCTGTTATGATATTCTTGCACTAACTGAAACGTGGCTCAATCAGAACACTATTTTGAGTCAAGTTCTAGACCGTCAATATGAAATATTCCGTTGCGATCGTGGTCCGCTTAATAGAAATAAAGTTCGAGGTGGTGGTGTCCACCTAGCTGTTCGTCGAGGCATAAAGGTACACTTAATTGAGGACGATGCATGCCCAAGTAACCAACAAGCCCGCTAATTCACCTTTTTGCAATATAAGGCCAATATAAGGCTAATATCAAGCTTAGCATGCCCTATGTTAGCCGTGTATCAGTCTTATATTGCAAAAAGGCGAATTAGTGGGCTTGTTGGTTACTTGGGTGGACTGCGGTGGAACAATTGTGATTAGCGATTGAACTCGTAGATCGTACTCTCTACTTGTGTGTTGTCTACTTTCCTCCTGACAGAACGCGTGACGAATCATTGATTGAAGCCCACACGAACTCAGTTTCATCCATTGTTGACAGAGCTTCAATAACGGACGACATTCTAATTATTGGTGATTTCAACTTGCCAGGAATTTGTTGGCAGTCATCAAGTAACGGACTCCTCTATCCCGATGCTACACACTCGACGTTTCACCGGTGCACGAATAGGATCCTCGACAGCTACAGCACTGCTACACTCCAGCAGATTAATCATGCTGTAAACGAGAACAACAGAAGCCTTGATTTATGTTTTGTTAGCTCCTGTGACAATGCCCCATCGATAAAAACCCATATTTATTTTATTTATTTATTTATTTAATACAAGTATTAAGCGTATTACAAATAACCACATGTGTTATCAAAGCTCGTACTACACTGAGAGATGATCAGTTCCGTCTCGAAAATAATTGTTTACATTGATTTTTAAAGTATACGTATGAGGCAGCTTGTTTGCAATTCATAGGCAGTTCATTCCATAATTTCGCAGCACGTTGATGAAAAGAGCATCTGTAGATCTCTGTACGACATCTAGCGAGTGTTAAATTTCTTGAGCGAGATGACCTCAAAAATGAAAAGAAATTATGCAAATAAACAGGACCTTCATTCAGAATTTTGTAAGTTTGAGTACATACTCTCAGCTTCACGTAATTTTCATAAGTGCAACCTAAAATCCCCTTGTGATTGATGCCAATATGTTCAAAGCGAGGAATTTTATAAACATATCTTGTAACAGCATTAAATGCAAGTTGTAATTTTCGAGTATTATTGGAGGAAGTAGATGTATATAGAACATGAGCATAGTTAAATAGCGGAACTAGAAGACTTTGAGCTAATTTCAAACGAATATGTTTAGGAGTACAGTCTCTCAACAGCACTAATGAATGCAGACCAAAAAATACTTTTTTTGAAACACTGTTTACTTGTGCAGTCCAGTTCAGATGCGAGTCCATTCTTATTCCCAAATTCTTAACAACATCTGAATATGCTATTGCGGTATCACCTATCATAATGCAAGAAGCATCTGAAATGTTTACTGATCTATTTTTAAATATGATTGCTTGAGTTTTGTTTGCATTTAATTGTAAGCCGTTTGTTACACTCCATTCACAAATTTTTGAAATATCCGAATTAACACAACGTACGATATTTTGTAAATTTCGACTTTACCAGAGAGGCATAACTGAACATCATCAGCATAGAGATGGTAAGCAGAATAATTTAAAATACTTGGAAGGCCATTGATGAACATGGAAAATAACAGTGGACCTAGAACAGATCCTTGTGGCACACCACTTGTTACATTCAAAAGTTCCGATTTTGTATTATTAAATTCAACATATTGCGTTCGTCCCGTAAGATATGAGGAAAGTAAGTTTACAGAAGTTGTATCGAGTTAGAAAAAACTACGTAGCCTCCGACATAACAATTTATGATTGATATAATCGAAAGCTTTACTAAAATCCAAAAGAACTAGAACTGTTAGATTACGTTTGTCAAGCGCAGTTTTTATATCGTTTTCTATTTTAATCAAAGCTGTTGTAGTACTGCAATGTTTACGATAACCAGATTGTAAAGGACATAGTAACGTATTATGAATCAGATAATCGTTTAATTGTTTAGTCAGAAGACTTTCAAAAGTTTTGGAAATAGCAGGTAGGATGCTAATCGGTCTGTAGTCCTTGTTGTTCATTGGATTATCAATTTTGCCAATAGGTACAACACGTGCTTGTAGAGTTGTGAATAGTGAGGAATCATGAGAGAGTGAGAGGATATGTCTAAGAGAGGTTATGATGAAACGAGGAGGCCGACAACAGGTCAGTTGAGAATGAACTATAGCTACGATCGGTTGCAAATAAAGAACCCTTAGTAAAGTGTACAGTGAGTGTGAGTTTTTAATATTCCGTTTGTGAAGCGTCTTCAAAGAGTCCCCACAGGATCCTACAAGTGGCGCAGTCGGTAGAATCTAAGTAGTAAGTTTTTCTTTTTCTCCTCTATAAATGTCGGCTGAAATGAATAAAATGACCCGAAATATGAAGAAATAGTGTTTTCTAGAAAGCATTGATGGTGGACATTTTTTCTTCGGTTGGATAAACATTCAAAGCCATTTGTTTAATTTGTCATTGGTGTGGCGTTAATGATGTTTGCGCTATTTAATTTGAAATCAGAGTGCATTTTAATGAGTAATATGTTTTGAGTCATGGTACATTTACCACCATGCCGCCATTTTATTTATCCAGTGTGCTGGGCATAGAGGTGAACATCCGATTGTGTATACATATACACACGTAGTTGGATAGAGGCACTGAAATGTTCACGCACACGGGAGTATTCAACCGGGATTTTTCTTCGCACTACTCCTGGCAAGAGAATAACTAAGTCCACTAGTACAGTGTAGCACACGCACACACTCCACGAGACCGACGGATCCTGATAATATAGGAACAATGAAAGGTCTAGTACTTATGCATTGTAGTTTGAGTGTGAAGCAATCTTGAGACCGGTAGAGGCCGAAGCGCATGGGGAAAGAGAGTCCGATTCACCGTCGTAGTAAGTAAGAGTCCAATCGAACCGAAGCACACCAGAGGTAAATGAAAGTGAGTCCACAAAAAAAACAGTGCAGCACACACAAACACACACAACCTCAGCGTGAATTAGCTTGAGACCGGTAGAGGCCGAAGCGAGGTAAAAAAAAAATCGGACCGATATACCATATACACACAACGAGCACGGTGAGATCATAGCAAATAGAGCTTTCTGTTTGAGCCTGATACACACAACCGTAGCGTGGATTAGCTTGAGATCGGTAGAGGCCGAAGCGAAAAAAAAATAATAAGGCCGATTGACTGACAACAAATGAGGGTCTGATAGAATCGAAGTACGTCAGAGAGAGAGAGGTGAAATGAGTCCACTTGAACAGTGCAGCACACACACAACGAGCCCGGTGAGATCATAGCAAACATAGTTTTCTGTTTGAGTCTGACACACACACCGTAGCGTATAGCAATTTTGAGACCGGCAGAAATCGAATCTGAAAAGTGAACCCGATTAAATCGAAGCATGTCAGAGAGAGATGAGATGAAGTGAGTCCACAAGAAATGTGCAGCACACACGCAAAGAGTCCGATGAAACTATACAAGGGGAGAGAACTTGAGTGTAGTTGTGTACCTATACATCAAAGCTTGAAAGTCATTATTGAGCTTGGCAAAAGTCTGCAGTGAGGGGAAATAGGAGCCAACTGGTCGTCGATGCAAAAGTATATAGAGCCCAGCAGAAAACCTGTGCTGATGTAAGAGTGTGATCGAATGAAATTGAATCCGAATAATACCACAGCACGCTTGACAGACAGAAGAGTGAGTAGCACAAATACCACGAGCCTGGTTAGACAGAATTCTTTTAAGTCGATATAACCTGGCACTCTCCTGAGAAACAACTAGTGATATTGTGCACCTTTGAAAGTTTTTCCTGCACTGTGGCTACTGCAACAAGCAGCTGCATGTCAAACGGATGGTAACAATATTTCGTCTAAAGTTCGCTGGAAGTAGTATTTTGGGTAAATCCGCAGCCAAGCATATAGCAAACAAAATCAAAACGTTAGTGTGTGTGTTCAAGTTGTTGTACAGGAATATTATGTTATTGTTCACAATAAAGCATTGAAGTGTCGTCAATCGTTTCCGAGTTATCAGTAGATGGGTACTACTAACTTAATTCGTTTGTTTTGCTTTCTTCGTTGTGCAGAATCATGGAGGATAAGGACTGGCCACTTCATTCCTTCAACGAGGCAGTCGACTCATCGGACCTCAGAAGGGAATGGGAAGAGTGGCATCGTTCTTTCGAGCTGATTCTGGAGATGAAAGGAATTAAATCGCAGCACGAAAAGCTAGTGTTGCTACTAGCTCGTGGAGGTCGTGGACTACAGCGCATTTACTATAATTTGCGCCCAGTCCCAGAAGAGATACATCCGGAACCGGTGATGATACCACTGATGCCGGTGGAAACACCTGAGTATGATAACGCCGTGCTTAGACTGATGAAATTTTTCATTGGAAAACGGAATATTCGGGTCGAGCTCGAAATGTTCCGCACTCTCAAACAAGCTGAGTCAGAACCGATTAATCAATTTTTATTGAGGTTGCGTACACAAGCCACGCGCTGTGAATTTCAAGACCGTGAAGAAATTGAGATCTTGCAGCAGGTGACGATGGGGGCGTCTGACGAACGTGTTCGCGATAAAGGGATAGAAGGAACATTCAACCTTGATGAGCTAAAAAACTATGCCATGAACAGGGAGATGCTCGTTAAGCAGAAGGAGAAGGCCAAGGTATCAATGGATGAGCCCCCCGTTATTGCAGCTGTGAAGGAAGAGTGGAGTGCAAGAGCAGCGTTTCGTAGACCACCGCCAGGTCAAGTCAGAGATCGAGCTTTCCAATCCGGTACAAGGCGGGTGAACAATGAATGTGATCGATGCGGATCGTATCGCCACAGGGGTGATGCTCCAAACTACCCAGCATACAAGGCACGTTGCAACAGATGCGGAAAGATCGGCCACTTCGGTCGGAAGTGTCGTGGTGGCATGAACAAGCGTTATGGTTCTCGGAATACTTGGAAGCGTCCGAAAGAAGAAGCTAATGCCGTTGACCCGTTGGAGGAGTGGAACGAGGAGCTGCCACGTCGCCCGATACCGGAGGACATCCAACAGGTAAACTAGTTGCTTATGTTTTACGATGAGGGTTTGTAGGATCCTGGTGAAGAAGATAAACATAGTTGTGAACTCAATAAAGAAATATTAACTTCGATCCTTGTTTTATTAGGTTGAATTACACTCCAACAGCAATGGAATCATAACGTGCATGTTAGACAATTTCGCCGTCGAGTTCCTGATTGACTCTGGGGCGGCAATCAATACAATCACCGAAGAGGGTGATGGCAGAGTTGTTGGCTAATATCGGTGGCGTGGTAGTATATATAGATGATGTTGTCGTGGCCGGAAGAACCCAAGGGGAACATGACATCAGGTTAAACAAAGTCCTAACCGTCTTGAGGAACAACAATGCTAAGCTGAATCTTGAAAAGTGCGTTTTTGGCGTAAGAGAGCTGGAAATACTAGGGTTTAAAGTGAGCGCCCTGGGAATATGTCCATCCGAGGAGAAGGTTGCAGCAATCAAAAACTTCCGAATGCCAGAAACGAAAGAGGAAGTTCGAAGCTTCTTAGGACTTGTTAATTTTTGCGGACACTTTATACCAGATTTGTCAACTCGTACAGAACCACTACGTAAGTTCATTCGCGGGGAAACTAATGCTTTTGAGGAAAGCCAGCGTGCAGCGTTTGATGACCTTCGACATGAGCTAACAAACAAAGTACGAAAGTTGGGATTCTATGATCCTACAGACATCACGGAGCTGTACGTGGACGCCTCTCCAGTAGGTTTAGGGGCAGTGTTAATTCAACGTAATAATGCAAACAGACCTAGAATCATCAGCTTTGCTTCCAAGGGGCTGACGAATGCCGAACGAATGTATCCACAGACACAGCGCGAGGCGTTAGCCGTTGTATGGGCAGTGGAGAGGTATTATTTGTATTTGTTTGGGCTTCGATTCACGATCTTTACGGACCACAAAACACTCGAATATATTTTCCAAGGAAAGTACAGAGACGGACGACGCGCCTGCTCAAGAGCCCAAGGTTGGGCTCTACGCCTTCAACCTTACGATTTTCAAATAAAGCACATTCGTGGGGTGAGAAATATATCTGATGTATTATCTCGCTTGTGTAGTAAACAAGATCCAGCATTTGATGAAAATACACAACACTTCCTTTGTGCAATCGGAGAATCACCAGTGGCTATTACTTTGGAGGAAATTCGGAACGAGACTGCTCGGGACTTAATACTGGGTACTGTAATTCAAGCCTTGAAGTCGCAAAATTGGCCAAAAGATCTGTTTCGGTACCAAGCTTTCAGCAAAGAGTTAGGTTTCATAGACGGCATCGTTGTACGTGAGGATAGAATAATCTTGCCATTAAAACTAAGACGGCGAGCACTGGATATTGCTCACCGAGGGCATCCTGGGATTGTTGCTATGCGTAGGAATCTTCGACAGTACGTGTGGTGGCCATGTATGGATCGTGATGTCTGCAGCGCTGTCAAAGAGTGTATTGGATGTACAGCTGTTAGTAGTCAGTGCTTGCCCGAACCGATGATTCGTAAAGAAATGCCCGACCGAGCTTGGCAGGAAATTGCCATCGACTTTCTGTCAGCTCAAGATTGCGGTACATTCCTTGTTGTAGTAGACTACTATAGTCGGTTTCTTCAAGTAGTAGAGATGAAGGGTACAACTGCGTCCAAAACAGCTGACGCACTTCAGAAAATTTTCAAAGACCACACTTACCCAGAAAAAAAATCGTTCAGACAACGGGCCACCGTTTGCAAGTGAAGAATTTTCTAGCTTTTGTGGTAGCAGAAACATCGAATTGGTTAAAACCATACCGTATTGGCCCCAGATGAATGGGTTAGTCGAGCGGCAAAACCTGGGGATCCTGAAGGCACTACGGATTGCCAAAGTTACTAAATCGGATTGGAGGAAGGCTCTTGAGGAATACGTGTATATGTACAATACTACTCCTCACTCGGTTACGGGAAAAGCCCCTCTGGAATTGTTAACAGGACGCCCAGTTAAGGATCTCTTGCCGTCATTGCGGACAGACCCTAACTGGAGACGAGACGAACAGGTTCGAGATAATGATGCAATTAGAAAAATGCAAGGGAAGCTGTATGCTGATGAGCGTAGGCATGCCAGGGAGTCCGAGATAACGACCGGAGATACAGTGATGCTGAAGAACTACGAATCCGGTAAACTCGAGCCGAATTTCAAAATGGAGAAGTTCATGGTCCTCGCACGATCCGGAAATGATACGCTTATTGCCAACGAAGACGGAGTGAAGTACCGTCGACCAGTGGCCCACTTAAAAAAGTGGCCATCTTCCCCATCAAATACTTTCTCAGATTCATCTACAGATTCCCGTCAACCCTCGGAACAGCAACCCACCCACTCGTCCACGGAAGGAAAACAACCAAGAAACATGGAGGATGCAGTGGGCCTCGAGCAACAACGCCAGTCATTGAAGCGATTGAAGAAACCAGATGACGATGACGATTTCAAGGAACATAGGGGCCCAACTCAGAAACGTCCTACTCGAACAAAGAGAACACCGAAACGATACACTTGATTTTTTCTTCTTATTATTGCTATTGAGATGTTTTATTTTGGTGAGAGTAGGAGAAGGATGTAGAGTTGTGAATAGTGAGGAATCATGAGAGAGTGAGAGGATATGTCTAAGAGAGGTTATGATGAAACGAGGAGGCCGACAACAGGTCAGTTGAGAATGAACTATAGCTACGATCGGTTGCAAATAAAGAACCCTTAGTAAAGTGTACAGTGAGTGTGAGTTTTTAATATTCCGTTTGTGAAGCGTCTTCAAAGAGTCCCCACAGGATCCTACAGTGCTATCTTCCAAAGCTGTGGAAATGTTGAAGTTGTTATAATGTGATTGTATAAGTTCGTTATGGTAGGAAGAATGACAACAAGAGTTTTTTTCAAAACGCTGAGTGGTAACTGGTCAAAGCCGATAGAATCACTGGACGCGGAATTGATTTCGGTCAGGACTTCTTCATTCGTTACATTCCTAAATGAAAAAGAAGATGACGAGGACCTACCAGCCACAGATTGTTCATCAAAAGTAATAGGAGCTTGATTTGACATGAAGAACTGATTCAATGATTCGGCAGTGATGTTACACACATCACCACCACCTGCTCTACTTTGAGTTTTTGAAAGTCCCAAACGTTTTATATTCTCCCAAAGTTTATTGGAAGAAAGAGAAGGATTAAGGAGCCGAGAGAAGTAAGTGTACTTAGATTGTTTCACTACACGGTTTGACCTATTTCGCAACCTTGCAAAAGCATTCCATTTAGCTGCGCTGGGTTTATCTGTTTTCCATTTATCATAAGCTTCAGATCGTTTTTGGAAGAGATTTTTGATGTATGGATTAATCCATGGAGCACTAGGATCAACAGTAGTTTTCATTTTCAACGGGGCATGATCATCAATGACAGAATAAAGCATATCGTTTAAAATTTGTAATTTTCCATCAACTGAGTTGCAGTAATAAATAGCATCAAGATTGTACCTTTACAAGTCAGCTATTAAACTATCGGTGTTTATCTTGTGATATTCTCTTGTCCAATACACAGCTGGAGGTTGATGAGGTACCTTAACTCTGTAATCGAAGCAGATCAAATCATGATCGCTAACACCTCCTATAGAAGATTGAAAGATGTTGCTAACGTTAAACGTACAATTTCCAAGTGCATAATCAATAAAAGATGAACTGCATTTATGACAAGTGGGGGAAAGAGGTAAAATTTTAACAGAAAGCGATTTAACCATATCGATTAACTTGTTTGTAACAGGTGAAGAAGTGTCACATAAATTTATATTGAAATCGCCCATCAATACGAAATGAGATTCAGTAGCACTGATTTCCAGCAAGTTCGAAAATACTGTTAAGTTTAGAAACCCTTACATCTGGAGGTCTGTAGACAATGCCACACACAAGCTTTGAATGAACTAATTTAACAAAAAGGTAATCAATTTCATCACCAGCATCAGACTTAGCAAGAACCTTATACTTTGCTTTACTGTTTAGATAGAAAGCAACTCCTCCGCCTCGCTTCTTATTGTCTAAAAGTCGATCAGAACGAACAATTTTGTAGCCATCTAACTCAACAAATTTGTTTGTTATTGAAGACTTCAACCAAGACTCAACAATCCCCAACACAGCTAGCTTTGAGTTCAGAAAGAAGGTTCTGTAATAATCAATATTTTTAACAATGCTGCGAACATTATGGAAGGCAATTTTGATGTAGTTCCTAGCGGGTTTCTCAATAAAGTGTTTCATGATCGTATCAGAAATGCAACGTGAATTAACCGATTCATAGACATCATCGGGCCTTACCTCGGAACTGATCATCATCTCATTTGTTAGGACTGCTGAAGGCTCACTGGTCGATTCGCATTTTTTGATTCGAATTCACGGACCTGAACGCCTTCGGGCCAGTAGAAGGAATCACTGACAATACCAACCAGGTCATCAGATACCGTCACCTTGAAGAAGATGAATGTTAGCTCATCGATGGTTTTGTTTCTCGGAACTAACTTGGCACAGCGAAGTGTAGAGTTCTCAGCGTTCGAAATCTCTTTGATGTATTCCAGGATGTCGACTTCTGTTTGATCAATGGCGAATGGTGTTACATAGAAAGACCTCAGCACTTCTTCAGTCTGATCACGTTGACGTTGGTTCCTATTTGCAACTCTCAGACGACATTCCGTTTGTGGGTTTCGTTGTTCATCATCTCCCGGGTTAGTGGTGACCGTTGCAGCAGATGATGAGGAAGAGAGAGCGGTGGAGGTGGAAGCAGTAGCAGCAGTTGAAGTGGAACCAGTAGCAGCAGTTGAAGTGGCAGCAGGAGTACTGGCAGCAGCAGTGGCAGTAGCAGTAGCAGTAGACGTGGCAGAGGTGGCAGCAGTAGCAGTGGCGGCAATGGTAGTTGGAGCAGGAGTAGTGGCAGTAGCAGCAGCAGCAGCAGCAGCAGTGGTAGTAGCAGTAACAGTTGCAATAGTATTGGTAGATGCAGTCGAAACGGAACTTGCAGTATTTTGGGTGGCTGTGAGTTGGTTCACAGAATTGTTTTCCACGATAGGTGATAGAGCTGCCAGACCATCCTCACCAGCTGATGAGTTCTCCAACTGCGATTGTAAGGAACTGTCCAGGTTTATCCGATCAATACTCGAATGAAAATCCGCAAGACCGCCACCAGAACAGCCGGAAAGTAATTGCTGGAGACGATTGGATGCACTGGATTCCCTTCTGTTAGATGGTACAGCCGATAACATAGTATTGAGAACTTTCAAATTTTCTCCATATTGTCTGATGCGCAGGTCCATGGAATCCACACGTACCAGAAGATCCCTTAAAGTTTTCAGCAGCACTGTCTCTCGGTCCATGACAACAGGATTGAAATTTACTCGGCAGATGTCACAAAACCACAGTAGTCCCACATTCGCCGCCCAGGCTTTGTGATTCGTCGCGTTTAATCCAACACAACAGGGGTGAAAAAATTTTGCGCATGATCCACTGCACAGGACGGTCTTATCCGTGGGCTCAGTTGGATTGCCACAAATTCTACATGGATCCATGATCATCAAATTCACCCTACGTTTCTGCAGCACACTTTCAGAGAGAAGTCCCTACCAGGAGAAGTATGTAAATTCAGTTGGAAACAGGAAATAGCAAAACTCAGAAATCTACCCTGAAACTAGAACTGCACTGTACAATTGCAAGCTAGGTTTCCTATACAATGCGAAATAACCGTCTCGCTCAGAATCCACCAAAGCATCCGACCAGAACCAGAATCTAGCCGAGCTGATGTATACCAACTTTTGAGACCGCCGATATACACAACAACAGCGACACTATTCACGCATCAGCACCGCACGCACTGTTTAACTTCTGACCAGGACTGGCTCAGGTTGAACAACACGACTATTGAGACTGTCGTATATAAACACCTTCGCTATCCTATCTAATCGTAAACAGTGGAACGTGTGAATAACTGGAGCAAAACAGAAACAGCAAATTCTAGTACTACCCAAAGAGCAACTAACACAGATGCAGTATGAGCACAAAGCAGATAATGAGTAACACCACCGATCGTTCCCTAAAGAAAACACAAACACTCCTGGCAACGAAATATCACTGTCAATGGCGGCAGAATAGAAGCAGGGAGTGAATTTTCAAACCAGCTCACCACTTCGATTTGGGAAAAACTCGATGCGTACTTTATGTTGGATGGTACAGGAGCTAATTGTTTACCAATTCACTGAAGTTGCAGTCCAAATGGTATTAAACGATACTATTAAAACCGATTCGAAAACAGAGCGCTTATCTATGCAGGTTTGACGATTTAGCCGTTACGTTATAACGTTGGCCCCAGCGCCGCTGGTGAAGTTCGTACCTCATCATCCACCGTTGCATATCGAGAGAAGAAATGTAAAGGAAGACACTGTCAATCCATCTCCTGTCATTTACGATTTCAGGAATGCAGACTATCACAGCATCATTCTTCTTCTTGAGACGCTAGACTGGGAGAACATTCTTGACGGAACCAATGTGAACATAGCTGCACAGACATTCTGTCATATTCTTTCATATGCGATCGACCGACATGTTCCGAAGAAGACGGTAGCCGTTGGTCGTACCCCATGGCTCACTCCCGAACTCCGAAGGCTGAAAAGACAAAAGAGAGCCGCCCTAAGAAACAAGAGTGTATCGCCGCGTGACCACTACGTGAAGCTGAACATAATCTATAAACGCGTTAGCAAGAGATGTTATATTCGATATCAGACGGGCTTACAACGAGGACTCAAATCCCACCCACAATCTTTCTGGGATTATGTCAAACAGCAACGTAACGAGTGTGACCTGCCTTCTTCAATGAAGTGGAATGGGGCCGTGCCTCTGAACCACACGCCATATGTTACATGTTTGCTTCGAAGTTTTCTAGCATTTTCTCCAACGAATTGCTATCCGATAGACAGATATCACCAGCATCTAGTAACACACAACCGTCAGGGCTAGCTATGCCTAAAGTCACTGTCAACAATGATGCGATTGTGGCAGCTGCACGTAAACTAAAAGTGTCAACGTGCTTAGGTCCCAATGGAATTCCGTTGGTGTTTTTGAAGAACTGCATTGACAGCTTGCTCGAGCCACTTCAAGTGATCTTCAGCTTGGATTGTCATCTCTGATTTTTCAGTCCAAATATCAGTATTCTTTTTCCGCCAGATCAGAACCTCATTTGTAACTTTTATCATTCAAATATCATGTTACATGCAACTGAATTGCAACACCTTTTGCAACAATCATAAGTTGAAAAGAGGCCAAATTGGCCATGACATGGCTTTATAGCGGTTGACATGAGGTTGTTAAAGCAATGTGATCGTCAGTGAAGCTTTTATATTTGGTTATATCAGCTGCTATAAAACTTCAATAAAAGAAAAACGCACGGTTTGAACATTTTGCTTGAGATTTATGGTGATTTCGGATCTATTCCTTCGCAAATCTCAAAAATATGTTACGGGCAAGAACAATTATTGAATTTAACAATAATGAAAAAAAAAATATGCAAATGGAAAATGCACCGCAGTTACAACTAAAACATAATTTTGGCCAGCTAGATTGATAAACTACCCCTACGTGCGACGACTTTTCCACCGGCGGCGTCCACTTGAAGGGCAAGTAGGCACCATTGAAGGAAAACCCCCATTCTTCCACTCCGCGTACCAGTGGAGAGGGGTTAATTATGTGGATTTCGCATTTCGCAAGACATTTCCAAATACGACTAGCATTTTGTTTTATTTTTTTCCCCTTGCGGGGCCCACAGCGACAACGATCATGACTAAAGCGAAAAGGGCCATGCAACGGGTGGAGGGGAGGGGGGTTGTGGAAAAACGTGGTTTGTTCGGTTCAAGTCACACGGTCCAACGAGAAGCCAAGCAACCGATTAATGACCCTTTTTCGCCCTGGACACTACGCGGGTGGTGGATTGCGGTTTATGGTGGATAATTCTTCGTTGACCTTTCCTTTTACGAGTGAGCGAGAATTGGAGTTGTGGTTTTAAGTAATTACCACGTTGCGAGGAAAAAAAATTAACTGTTAAGGTTTGGATCAACCGATAATTTGAGGAAATCACAGGTCAACAATTCGGAGGCGATTCAAGCCATTTTTTAAGAGACAAACAACTCCCTTCATAAGGCTTGTTTTAAATGTTTAAGAGCGTGTGACGGTAAATTTTGCAGGATATTACGGCATAGGTATCTGACAGTATCAAGTTCGAGTTTTTATTTGCTTTCGCTCCCTCATGTGCTAATATCATCTCAAGCCAACATATATGCCGTGAAAAGTTCGATATGGCAGAAGAAAACTGTAATCAGATCAGAAAGGGTTGTTGCAAGTGGAATAATTTTATTTGCCACGCCCTAACACCCCTCTCGAGCTGTGTTCCACTCGGTTTTTATGTTATTTTGTAGCCTTCATTTCTCAACTCCTTTATCCGTAATGGAGCAAAAGCACTTTGCCAGCATCATCCTCCCTTCAAGTCAATAACAATTTTTTTTTTCGCATCCTTTTGCAACGATCAGCGAAAAATACTGAAAAGTGTGCTTCACGAAAAGCCGGGCGAAAACGAATAACTCGACATCCCCCCATTGCCCCGTTCGCTCTGTTCTGTATCCAGTCGGTGGATCGATTTCAGACGCTCTGAATATGGGACCTGTTTAAAATTGTATGTTCTATTGTTCATTGGAGACAAATAGATTTTGACTTACTTTCGCTCCGGCTCTCGGCATGCTTTTTTGTGTGTCGAGAGGTGCCCTAAGTGAAGCCAAATTTTCAGACTTTCAGATGCACTCACACATGGTCGACCACGAGGCTAGAGGAGCTGCTTTGTAAGCACAAAAAATAAGGCTAGGCAGAAAATTGGAACAGGGGGAGTGCGGGCCGTGGATCTTGAATTGGCAAATTTATTGGTTTGCGGATCTAACGTGCGATTTGAAACAGTCTCCAGAATTGGTGGAAATGGAAGGGGATGATTGGTTGGTGAATAAAATGGAATTTTGATGCGCTCCAGTGAACAATTCTCGTGCTGAGGTGGTGTAGTAGGATGAAAGAATTCGTAGATGAGAATGGGAAATGGTTGTTCAAAGTAACGGAACAAGGGTGATTCGATTCGAAGGAATGATACAATATTTTGGAAACGAATATCCGTAAGCATCGGGAACATTCCGGGTGGAAAATTACTCAACTTTAATGGGCATTGGTTGTGCATGTGCTTGCCACAGTATTTTTCTTGAAAATTAGATTTCTAATAAATGGTTGTTGAGGTATAAAGCAAGACCAAGCTGGAGGCGGCTGGGTTCGACTCCCGGTATGTTGTAGGTTTTCTTCAGGTTGAAGCATTCCTCGACTTCCGTGGAATGCTACCCTGAGGAACTCCTGCTCTAACAGCAAATATTATAAATTAACAATGGTCCCAAAGCCGTATTTAGGAAGACAAAAATGTTTGCGCTAAAACCGTTGGTTTTAGGCATATGATGTTTTCGGGAAAGTTTCTTCATATTTTTTGGCCAATCTTTTCATGTTAGTGAAATTAGGGTGGTCCATAAAATTGGTGAATTGAAAATGCAAACTTTTTTATTGTTTGAGATAGACCAATGTAGTTTTGTACAAAGTTGCCGAACAATCAATTTGCAGCAACTTTGCAGAAGACACCAAATTTCCATCTCTTATGGTTCATGAGTTATGATTTTTTCAAACAAGCAGGTTAGGGTGGTCCCTGAAAAATAGGTTATATATGAATATCTTTTCATACGTTCGTTTCTCGTAAAAATAATGTTCTAATCACTTTTAGAACTTTTAATGGCAAATATTTTTGATCAACCAACCAATTTGCTATCTTTTTTTATTGGAAAGTTAAAGGCGATTTTCTTCAAAAAAAATGACACTTTTCAATGGTCAATATCTCTAAAAGGAGCAAACCGATTTTCAAACTTTTAATTCCATTCGAAAGATCGTTTTTTTGTTCATTTGTGGTGGGAAAACAGCGAGAGCGATTTTTGTTTAAAACATTTAATTTTATTTTAAAAAATTCATATTTTTATGCAAAAAACTGCCATAACTCTTCAAATGAAGGAGATAGTATTTTGATTACTTCGGCAAAAATGTGCGCCATCAAAAGTTCTAAAAGTGTCCATAACAAAGTTTTTGCGAAAAATCAATGCATGAAAAGATAATTGTGAAAAAGTGATTTTGAGGTGAGGTTTTGACAGATTATTCCAAAGCATACCACAGTATATTTGAAACTTACCGTCCATATAAAGCAGTGATAATAGCAAGCTATGGAATCTTTGAAACCGTCAAGCTAAATTGATTCATTACACGTGCGCTACGCAGCGGCAAAGCCTTCTTTGATTAGCCACGTGCTCAAAACGAGTACTAGAAAGAGAACAGAATACGCAGTCACTTTAGTCCGTCCTGCTGTCTAAAAAGGAAAACATCGCACGTGTTCGTTACTTGAAAGAACGGGAACAAAAAGTTTTTTTTTTCCAAATTTTCTAAGTGATACTTGAAAGCACTATATGTGAATGAATCCTAGAAAGAAAATCGCGATGGCTGGCGGTAAGTTACTGGAATTCCTCAATTAACTGTTATATTAAAAGAAAAACAAAAAACAACAGGTGTGAAAATCGCTAACCGTGATCTGGCAGAACAGCTTATAAAGAATGGTTCCTCAGCAGCTCTATTCCAGTTTGTGGTTAACAGGTTCCAAGACAGGAAAATCAATACATCAGAATTGAAAAAGAAAATTCGCATGTTCGCACTTAAATTTGCAAGATTGTGGACAAAGAGCTGTCGAAACAGAAAACGGTTCTTTGAGCATAACAAGGTTTGGTTGAGTAGGTGTGAAACTGTAAGCGAATTAGCAGAACCGAAAGCTGAAAAAGGACGACCACGCAAATCTTTCGAGACCTCAAGTACGAGATCAAAGCTTAGAAAAGTGCACGATATCAGCGTAGAAGTTCCTTATGCGTAGTTAATGTTTGCAGCGGCAACCAGTGCAACAAATTCTGGCCTTCGAGACGCAGGAAAGATCATCAAAAATCTATCGGAGTTTCCGGAAAACGCAGGTAGTGTAAAGCAGTCCATGAATGTGGTCAGTGATGTGGAAGAATATTCACCAACTGAAGCTTTGGCGTTTATTTGTAAGAACGGATTTTCTAAAAGTCAATACAAAGACATCCGTGCATCGAGCCTGCAGAAAGGATGTAATTTATATCCTTCCTACCAAAAGGTTTTGGAGGAAAAAATACTTACGTATCCTACAGGTGCTTTGTGTTTGAGTTATGTTTAGTACAATAATTAATGTATTGTGTTTGAATTACAGGTATAACGATAAAGCCATCGGCAGCTGAAGTTTCGCTGCAAGCTTTAGTAGATCACACTAATGTGCGTCTGTTCGAAAGCCAAAAGAGCATTCTAACTGGTTTATCGTTGGATGAATACGAGATCAAGTATAAATGGGGATGTGACGGCAGCAGTAACCATTCTCGTTATAAACAGAATTTCGTTGATGAAAATGAGGACGGTGAATTAGTTGACTACAATGATTCACACATATTTTCTATTGCTCTGGTTCCTCTTCAGATTTCCGCAAAGATCTCAGAACATGAACATAAGGTTTTCTGGAACAATGATTTGCCATCGTCTGTCTCCCTATGCAGGCCAATCAAGCTTATTTTTTCTAAAGAAACTTCTCAGCTTACGCAAACAGAAGTTAAGAAAGTACGGCAGCAGATACAAAATCTGAAACCGACAGAAATGTCTCGCGATGGTCGAAAAATCACCATATTTTCAACCTTGATATTAAGTATGATCGATACCAAGGTAGTAAATGACCTAACAGGGACAAATTCGCAATCTTGCTCTTTTTGTGGTAAGAGTGGAAGGAAACTTAATGACGCTGCAGACAATCATGTTCCAGATGATCCCAAAATGTTTTGCCGTGGATTTGCTCCTCTCCATTGCTCCATAAGGACGATGGAGGTGTTCTTAAAGATTTCTTATCGATCGAAGATGGACAAGCCAAAGTGGCGAGTGGCAAAATCGAATGAAAGTGTTCGTCAGCGAGAAATCACAATACGGAGTGAGTTAAAACGGAAACTTGGGCTCAGGATAAGTGAACCATTACCAAGCGGAGGTAACAGCAATGACGGGAACACTGCACGTAAATTTTTCAGAGAGTGGCGTACAGTATGTGAAATAACTGGACTGAACAAGGAGTTCCTTGAAAGAATCTACACTATTCTTGTCGTAATCAACAGTAAGCGCGAAATAAACGGTGAAGCATTTCGTCCCTATCTAGAATCAACTAGACTACTCTACGTCTGCGAGTATGGGTGGTATCCCCTCTCTCCAACACTGCACAAAATTCTGGTCCACGGTAGTGCGATTGTCAAACACTCTATTGTTCCAGTTGGGATGTTGAGTGAAGAAGCCTTGGAGACACGCAACAAATCCATCAGGAAATTCCGTGAGTTCCATTCTCGCAAATTCAGCCGAAGTGCCAACATCGAAGATGTATGTAATCGATTGTTACTTACATCTGATCCGGTTATATCGCTGATGAACAGAAACAGGAATAACCAAACTGAGGAATCTCTACCCGAAGAAGCTCTTAAATTTTTAATTGTCAACTATTGATACTTGTCAAACTTACTGGGTATTTAAACAATAAATATTATTAAATTTATCCTTGCACTCTGTTTTTGCCGAAGTAATCAAAATACTATCTCCTTCATTTGAAGAGTTATGGCAGTTTTTTGCATAAAAATATGAATTTTTTAAAATTAAATTAAATGTTTTAAACAAAAATCGCTCTCGCAGTTTTCCCACCACAAATGAACAAAAAAACGATCTTTCGAATGGAATTAAAAGTTTGAAAATCGGTTTGCTCCTTTTAGAGATATTGACCATTGAAAAGTGTCATTTTTTTGAAGAAAATCGCCTTTAACTTTCCAATAAAAAAAGATAGCAAATTGGTTGGTTGAGCAAAAATATTTGCCATTAAAAGTTCTAAAAGTGATTACAACATTATTTTTACGAGAAACGAACGTATGAAAAGATATTCATATATAACCTATTTTTCAGGGACCACCCTAACCTGCTTGTTTGAAAAAAATCATAACTCATGAACCATAAGAGATGGAAATTTGGTGTCTTCTGCAAAGTTGCTGCAAATTGATTGTTTGACAACTTTGTAGAAAACTACATTGGTCTATCTCAAACAATAAAAAAGTTTGCATTTTCAATTCACCTATTTTATGGACCACCCTAATTTCACTAACATGAAAAGATCGGTCAAAAAATATGAAGAAACTTTCCCGAAGACATCATATGCCTAAAATAAACGGTTTTAGCGCAAACATTTTTGTCTTCCTAAATACGGCTTTGGGACCATTGTGCAATGTGGTTCACTCTTCTATTATCCCCAAGATGGATGATTGGTAAGAGTTATATTCAGACCAAAAAACGGGAGGCGTGATAAAACGCAGCCAAAAGCATTTAGGCCCATTAGTCTCTCATCAATTTTACTGAAGACTATGGAAAAGGTGTTGAATGACTTCATCAATTCAACTTACATGTTAACGCGTCCAATATCTAATTTTCAGTTTGCGTATCAATCTGGCAAATCAACAGTTACTGCTCTCCATACTTTGGTAACTAAAATCGAAAAATCACTTTCAGTTAAAGAAATCGCACTTTGTTCTTTCTTGGATATTGAAGGAGCTTTTGACAACGCATCCTATTCTTCTATGGTTGACGCCATGAAGAAAAGGAACTTCGAACGAAATGCTGTCCTCAAGGAGGAGACCTCTCACCACTAATGTGGTCTTTAGTTGTAGATGATCTTCTAAGAAGCCTAGAGGCGAAATGTTTCGAAGTTGTGGGCTTTGCGGATGATATTATCATCGTAGTTAGAGGAAAGTTTGACGCTATCAATTCAGAAAGAATGCAACAAGCTCTAAAGTTTACCCAATCTTGGTGTATTAAGAAGGGCCTAAACATTAATCCGTCAAAAGTAGTAATCGTTCCTTTCAACCTAAAGGAGTTCAAGCTTGGAAGAGAACAGATCCATCTTAGTGAACAGGTCAAATACCTAGGAGTTCTATTGGATGCCAACTTGAATTAGAATGCTCAGATTGATTCTGTGATCAACAAAGCAACCAGTGCTTTGTGGTTATGCTCCAAAACTGTTGGTAGAAAATGGGGTTTGAAACCAACAATGACAATGTGGATTTACACATCAGTAATCCGTCCAAAAGTAACTTATGCTTGGTTAGTGTGGTGGCCAAAAACGAAAGAGGCTACCGCACAGAGGAAGCTAGCAAAACTACAACGTCTAGCATTTATTGCTATAACGGGTGCGATACGCAGCACCCCATCAAAAGCGTTAAATGAAATTCTCAATCTACTGCCCTTGCATGAATACGTGCAACTAGAAGCGGAATGAAGTGCTCTAAGGCTCAAATGGTCTAAAAAAAGTCATGCCTGGTGACCTGGTTGATCACCTAAGCATTTTACAATGCTTCCAAAGAGGACCAGTGATGAGTATGAATGGAGACTAGATGAACCCAGAGGCCAATATGACACTCCCTTCAACGTATGTGAAATGTTGCGTTCGGATTGGGAAGTCGGTGGTCCTAGCGTTCGTCAAGGCTCATTCATATATTTCACAGATGGACACCGCAAAAATCTCCCTTTTATACCCGTGCCTTTCTAAACATGCGATTATAACCATTTCCCCCGAATCTGGGTACATTTTACTCATCGAATAAAACTTGTTTACCCAGATTCTGCCAACTCCTTAGGGTTGATACATATATCATATATCTAAGGGGTGACAAACCATGCATTAGATATAGAAAAAAAACGTCACGATAGGGGAGAGGGGGTTATTTTTTGCTCGATTTAGCGTGACATAATTAATGCATGGGCCCTTACCACCGACCAACCGACATGAATGATCATAAAAATTACAAAGAGATTTCTGATCAAAGCACAAACTGACATCTGCCGCCGTGTTCGCGGAACATATTTAACCTAGCCACGAAAACGCGTACAAAATTTATGAGTGGGTTCGTGTCTAATCTATTTCGGACAAATTAATTTTATCAAGATAAAATATTTCTAGGGTTTTGACCGATGGAATCGCTGCACATTTGAATCGGCCGACATGGATTCTCGATCAAAAGTTAAGTTTATGTTTCATGTCGGTTTGTTGGTGTCCTTACTCAGGCGTGGAAAATCATTAGCATTCATTTCGTGCATTCGTTTACATTCATTTGCCTCTAACTTTTTTCTTCAACAGCATTCCGCAAAATAATGTATAGAGCTTTTGTAGGTTTTGTTAATAACTACAACTTTTGTTAAGAAGTCAAATCCGTATCTCTATCTGCATGACGAAGCAGAGCGAACAGAAGCCACTACTGTTTTTCAGTGAATGTATTTTACATTCACTGAAAAACAGTAACAAGTTCTGCCTGCTCTAATAGTTCGTGATGCATAAGAGATACAGATTTAATTTATGAGCTTGTAGCTAATAACAAAACCTTCTAAAGCTTTAAACATTATTTTGTTGATGAAAAAAGTTAGAGACAAATGAATGTAAATGAATGTATGAAATAAATGCAAATGCTTTTTCCATGCCTGCCTTACTGCACATAAGAATGGGTACCGTGTACCCAGTCTCTGTGTAGAATCAGAATAGCGTGTAGAAGAAGTGAATCCTACTCAATGTAGAGTTGTTTGCATGGACCGCGTACCGCCATTATCTGTCAATTTCTCTGATAGCTAAACATCTCATCTGGTACCTCTAAGACCAGAAGGTCGCGAAGAAACGTGATCAACTTTTTGACTCAGCTCTGGTACTCTCTTCGGTCCCAAGCTAATCGATTCACCCCTCGAAACATAGGAAAATCCAATTACCCTTCATTTTATCTGTCAAACTTTCATAGCAAATCAAAACAAACATTGTGTAGTAGTAGAATTTCGACTGGAATGAGGTACGTTAATCGTTTGCTTGGGACCAATAGGCTAGTCAAGTAGTGAGCCAATTTAAAATCGTTAGTTTCGTATTGATTGTTGGTATTACCATAGAGGTAACTCTAAGACCAGAAGGTCCTGAAGAAACCTGCTCAACTTTTTGCCTCAGCTCTGGTACTATCTTCGGTCCCAAGCTAATCGATGCACCCCTCGAATCATAGGAAAATCCATGAACCCCTCATTTTATCTGTCCAACTTTTATAGCGAAACAAAACAAAAATAGCGTTGTAGTAGCCAAAATAAAATCGTAAGTTTCCACAAACTAACGATTCTAAATTGGCTAACTACTTGACTAGCCTATTGGTCCCAAGCCAATCGGTTAACGTACCCCATTCTAGTACTACTTTATGTTTGTTTTGATTCGCTATGAAAGTTTGACATATAAAATGAGGGGTTCGTGGATTTTCCTATGTTTCGAGGGGTGCATCGATTAGTTTGGGACCGAAGATAGTACCAGAGCTGAGCCAAAAAGTTGAGCATGTTTCTTCGGGACTTTCTGGTCTTAGAGTTACCTCTATGACCACGCTATGAACTCTCAAAAAGTTGAAAAGCTCGTCTTCATTATCTTTAAGAGATCGAGCATTCCAATTTAAAATATTTAAAGCTTTAAAATCCATTACTGAATTTTAAAGTCATGACAATATTATTAGCAAATTTTACTCCAGTTTGAATAGCATCAAACAGGGAGTTAGATTTAAGCATATCAGAAATCATGTCAATTAATGAATTCTGTAAAAATTCCATTTTAGAGGCAGTAATGCTTCCTAAGTCAAAATTGTCAAAATTTCCGTTAGAATTACTTTGGTTAGTATTTTGATTTCTACCCGTTGCAATATTTGTACCTACGGGTACGAATGTAGAATTTGTTCCTCGCTGACCGTTGTTAACAGCAGAGGAATTTGTACCTGGTCGAAAACGTGGAGCGTTTCCTACCTGACGGTTAGAACGAGATTGTAGGATCGCTTTGCGAGTCTTACATTCCCAAAAATTGTATTTGTGGTTTTCACCACAATTTGAACATTTAAGTTTCTTAGGATCTTCCTTTACAGGGCAGGCGTCCTTTGCGTGAGAGGAATCACCAAAATTCATGCATTCAGCTGGCATGTAGCCATTGTTTGCTCCGTGACCCTCTGGAACTTACGACACTGGATGTAGTTTTGGAAATTTCCTCCAGTCTTCCTGAAGTGTTCTCACCTCACTCGGACATGCAGCATAAAGTTTTTTCTAAGGCCTTAAGGTTGTTTAGTTCACTAGACTTGAAGTGAACTAAATAAAAATCATTAGAAATCCCGTTGCGCGAATCGCCAGGACGGGATTTCATTTTCATTTTGATTACTTGGAGTGGCACAACTCCAAGTAATTTCGCCAGTTCATCTTTGATCTGATCCAGGGATTCACCACTGGGCAGTCCTTTCATGACAACCTTGAACACACGTTCAGTTTTGGTGTCGTAAATAAAAAAAAATGTGTGTTGCTTCTCACTAATATACTTCAGATGGTGTTTGAATCCGTCCAAGGTTTCAGCAAATACACGGCATTCACCCCAATGGCCAATTTGAAGTCAAAACTTGAATTTCACAAAGTTCAAAAGTTTCGCATGGAAATCGGAAGTGGTTATCACAATTGGCGGAACCTTTTCCTTCTTGGCATTAAGACGAGAAAGTTAAGTGGAATTTTTCATGGATGATGGACCATTCTCATCGTCCGTGAGCATATTAAATTGATTGCTCAAATAAATTTCTTCAGAAGGTAGATCAAGAGATTGCCCTTTTCTTTTGCGTTTAGGTGCCACGGTGGCAGTAAAACGTTCTCCAAATCGATTTCCAAGCAGATTGCTGTAAGAATCCGAAGAATCGAAGAGGAATTTTCCAAATCTATATTCAAGCAGGATTACCTCGGGAAGGGTCCAAACAAAGATCGAATAGGAGTATTAAAATAGAAATTTATTTATTTTCTCCAAATCGATTTCCAAGCAGATTCAGTTGTAGGTAGCTCCAGTGTCCGGGATGAAGTCTTCACTATTTTTTTCTCGAAATTCTGCTTCAAATGGTTTGGATTGTTGTTGTGCGGTTTGCGATTGTGATGAAGGTTACACTTGTGTTGAGAATTGCAACTTGGGAATGGTTTCAGGGACAATGGAGATGGTACCAGTGGTGCGGTTGCCAGTGGTACATGTGTGTTTGCTCGCCACTCCCGGTTTGAGCAAGCACTCTGGAGTACACCGATGACTTGGTTTTTGGTGAGAGCTTTGCTCGGTTTTCAGAATAGCTGACTCCAAAATAAACCTCTTGCAGTGACGACATGTCACGAATTGTTAGTGTATGTGGGGGCGACCCCGGCGTAGTGGTTAGCATTCATACCTCTCACGCCAAAGTCACGAGTTCAAATCTCACCCCCGGACAAGTCACGAATGACCCAAGAGCGTTAAAGTGACTATAATTAAAAAAAAAAAAAAAAAAAAAAAAAAAAAAAAAAAAGTTAGTGTATGTTACGAGCTAGCTGTATCCTTTGATGTTCACAAAGGTTGAAATAGGATACGTCATCCGAGAATAACTGTGATTGACACATCTTATGCTTGATGGAAATGAAGTCCCAGTAATTTGCTAGGTATTCGATAATCCACTCTTGAGGCATGTTTGGTGGCAGGTGATGCAGCTTCTCGTTGGTACCTCCGTCCTCAACGGACAGCCGAATAAGGTGAGTGGTTCCGTTGCTGTCCAACACAAATTTATTGTAAAAATTTATCAACCACTTCTTGAACCGCTTCCTGCGTCTTCATCTTCACAAACACTTTCCTTTAGATCCGATCAATTTGTATGGTGGTGTGAGCTTCAGGTTGTTTGTGATGAAATTGTAGATGTTTTCATCCCTCAACTTGCGAATTCCACGAATGTCGATGAAGGAATTGCATTTTCTCAGCGAATCCATGGCTGCGGTTGGGGGTTAGACCCTAAGAGCTTTAAACCCCTTCAAATCACTTTTGGTCACTTCTGTCTATACAACAGCGATATCTTCGATTTTGCGTCTATCAAGCTTGACTGCTCATCGATAAGTTTGTTTTCCGTCGATCTTGTTTTCCGTGCTGAGCACCAATGCTACCGACGCCAGGGAAGCAGCTCCCACACCTGGACCCTACCTATCGACCCATCATCAGTCTAGTCTAGTCTAGTCTACACATACACAGCCAGTACTTGAAAGAATCCTGGAAAATGATACATCTATCATTTTTCTTGTCATTATTAATGCCTGCTGCACATCAAGGATGTGAAACAAACAATAAAGCGGCCAGGCCTACTGTGTAGCGTTAAGTTAATTTTTGTGGAAGTGAATGTTTACCATGTCTACTTAATAAGTATAGACAGTGGTTAACATTTAATCCACAGGTAATCAAAGAGCGGGGACATACCGTACCAACCGCTCCGTATGCAGGATTTGAAAATAGGCTATATAAATCGTTGGGAGTGACAGAGCTAAGAAAGTTAATGTACACTCCTTGATTGTCCGATCTCCTGGGATGGAACACAGGTATTTACCCCTTGTGTTCGAGCGTACAGACCTCCCTCCGTACAAGCGTGGACGGCACCGCCAACCCACTGCCATCCCTCAATCGATCCAGCCGACCTCAGTCGAAGGACAACAGAGAGCGGTGTGCGGACGTAACCTATACGGAGGGAATGCTGTATTCGCCTAGATTATAGCGCCCTTGCTCGCTACCATTTTCTTCTAGCGGTTGGGACCTGAGCACTAACTCTTGTCCTAGCCCTATATGGCATATGGTTATAGCGCCATTACTCGCTTTCTGAAAAGAGAAGAAGGGAAGGGAAGGAGAGAAAAAGGACTTGGGAAAAGGAAATGCGGAATTCCTTTCCTCATTAGTATTTGTATCGTCAACTTTTATGAAAACTATATAAATCATTCTTCCTTGGTCAGAGGTATTATTACGACATTTGAATAAGATTGTCTTATCATTTCCCTAATAAAAATAACCATAAAAGAGAGCTTAACGACGTGTTTGGGGTATCATCCAAACCCTATGTGGGATGGTTTACCTATCCGAGATACAGTTCGTTTATGGTATTTGTTTATTAGGGTTGTTATTCAAAATTTAATGTTATAATGATCAACATAGCTTTGGATTATCCAATATAAATCGGTAACACTCTCCTGCAACCGATGTAGGAAGCACCAAAGAATATATATAGACAAATCTCAAAAACACAGTTTTAACTGATAGTACTTTATAAACATCAAACTGTCCAATATTGGATCCTGCCAATTATTAGCACCAGAATAAATTGCAACGGACTCACCAAATTGATCCATGAACGATGTCTTGTTACAGTGATCTCCATACTCAACGGTTGGTTGACTGGGCTCGAAAATAGGTTTTCCTATTCTTAGTATCGGACAAGCGAACCAAAAATCCTGTATGGCCAATCAGTTGATTAGTCAGATGATGAAAGCACAATTGTGGCTGAATGGATTCAGGCTGCTAATCGGAGAATCTGACCCACTTGTAAGGAACACAAAGAGCCACAAAGAACAACCAATGGTGCTAGGTTCCGAGATGATCAGTGGTTTAAGAACTCTGGGTGGCAAATAGTTGAAGGAACACTAATTACAACTACACAAAAGTCTAGAAAAAACGGAGCAAAAATTGACGGCTGAAAATTTTTCTAGGTCTCTCTTCGACCACAGCTCACTACGATCTTCCCTACCTATCGACCCATCATCAACTCATGAACCGGGGACCAACGGCTTTACATCCCGGCGACGCCGACTGGAATTGAACCCAGGCCTGCTGGGGTGAGAGGTAATCACGCTTAGCACTACACCACCCGTGCCACTTGGCTTATTAATACTACAAATACTTCAGAACATTGTAGCAGGTACACCAAGTGTACGTACATGTTGTAAATAGTAAAATTAAAAATTAAAATAAGAATGAAATAGATCTAATCCATACGCCAAAAACTATGCCAGTAGCAAAACGACACTGGTCGATTTACTATAAAAATAGAATGCCTCGTGAGTAAAGCCACTCGACCTTGTACAATTTCTCCCAAGGCCGAGTCCAGTGAAATCTTCGGGAAAGTTGGGAAAAGAGAGAGTGTGGCTACACCCGACTTTGAACGAAGGACCAGCGATCGGAATAATCTCTCGCATTACCGATCTCGTTCGAAGAAGTTCGCGGGAAAATCGAACTTCCGTTAAGTTCGGCCGAGGTCACCTTCCCTAATCTGAGGTCACGGTTTCGCTTCACTTTCGTCCGAACCGCAGATTGCAGTGGAAGTGTTTCGTTTTGTTCGCGTGGTTATTTCGTTTTGTAAAGTGAGTTAAAGCAACGTGGTTGTACTTTTATACTTAAATTCTAATTTCTCCTCGTCGTTGTTTAGTTATAGTTATAAATCTAAACGTAGTGTGCGTCTTAGGCTAGGCTTTGTGTGTGCGAAAAATAAGCTAGACCAGGTAATGTGCTCGTTAAAAGAAATCTGTGCATTGTGCTTAATGTTCTTTTCCCCAGCCAACGGCTACGTTCACGCTTCCAACGTCAGCATCTGCATCCCCGGGGCGAATAATCCCGGCAACCGTCACCTTGTCCGGTGGAAAGCGATCCGCATCTACATCGCTGAGCGGGGCTTTGTGGTTCATCCACCCACGTGGAAATCGTTGGCCGTTCAACACCAACGGTCGAACGCGCATCGATCGAAGTAGCATCGTCGTCGCGCCAGTAACAGCAGCGCAGCAATCATCAGCAGCTAAACCAACTGGTGAGTCCGTTCTGTTTTTTTCGTTGAGTGTGGCGTCCGGCGAGGGCGCCACGGAGGACATTTTTTGCCGACCATAAGGTCGAAGAGCATGAATTGCTAACATTTGGAGAAGTCCAAGAATTGTAAGGTTGGGTGTCGGCAAGACAAACGTGCGCACGTAACGTCATACATGGATGCCCACCCAACCCATCAATGTTAGACACCCGGGTGCCAAGCTTTGCCGTTCCCCGCTTGCTGCATCGTCGTGGGATTCGTCAATAAGAGACACAAGAGCACAGCACAGATAGGTAGTTACGCACACAAGGATAGGACCAGATAGAGAAATAGAATAAAGAGGAGTAGAAAATATACAAACAATGGAAATTTCGTAAAAGCATGCTTTAGTCAATAATAAAATCTCAACTTACCGTTTTTCGTTGTGAAATAAATGTTTGATTTGAAATTGATGTAATGTTGTTGATCAGTTCTATCCAAGATTAGAATGAGAGGAAAAAAGTATCTTTACGTTGTTTTCGGGTCCGTTTAATTATGTTGTTGTCTTCCGCATGGTCGGAATTTGACTGTTATGTTGCGTACCTCTTTTACTGCAGCTGCGCCTCTGGCGGAATTTAAGGGAAACTACTGATGAGGAGAACTTGACGTGGAACATCGTTTAGGGTTTGTGTATTCTCTTACCGGGAGCTTTTTGGAGTCATTTCGAGGTTGTGAGAGATTATGCTGTTTCCTAATAGAGGTTTCTAATCGATAAAATTCGGTAGTAGTCAAGCTGGCTCGATCTCTTCTTTCTAAGAAGATTTTCACTTGGACTCGCCCTGGGGCAGTCTCATCCGGGCAAACTCAACGTGGCCTGCGGTCTCCTTTACCGGAGTGGCACTTAAACCGCAGGCTTAACAGAGATCGGCCAGTGTCGGCTACAACATGTATTGACTTCACTGCACTTCTGGAAAGACCCTCATCTCTTTCTACAAACATTCCAAAACATGTGGACAATTCCTTAAAATTAAACGAAATTCTCAAAATTTACAGAAATTCATTGATTTTTATAAGTAAGATCTCCGAAAAACTTCTACGGAGTTCCTCAAACTGAAACAAAGATAGCGGAAGCTCTAAGAAGTTTGCGGATCTTCCACAAAATATCCTGAACTTTTTCAAAATACCCTACTCTTCTATGAAGTTTTACGCAGTGTCTCGAATTGCTACTAAATTCTCAGAACTTCTACAAAGTTTGCTGAACTTCTACGTTCCTCGATGATTTTCCGCGAAGTTCCACGAAATGAATTTCCTGAACTCGAACTATTCATGAGGCTTCATGAAGTGCATTTTAAATTATATGATAATTACACAATGTTCCCTTAGTTCCTACGAAGATCCCCAAACTTGTATAAAGTTCCCACTTATATGAAGTTTTTTGAATTTGTACAATGTTTCCTGAGTTTCTACGTTTTTTTTCAGATGCTTAAAGAATTTCTACTGAGTTCCTTGAATTTCCATAATGTTCCCTGAATTTAATAGTGGAAGTTTTACGAAGTTCTCTGAATTTAAATAAAAATATCTGAACTTGAATGAAATTCACTAAGTTTCTACAAACTGTACTGAAATTCAAAAAGGTTCACAGAACTTCTACAATTTCTCTGAACTTCTACAAAATGTTCTGCACATCTACGAAGTTCACTGAAGTTCGGTTAGTTTCTACAAAGATAACTGAACTTCTACAAAATTTGCTTCTAGAAAATTTCCTGAACTTTTACAAAGCTCTTCAAAGCTATGTGAAGCACCCTGAAGATCTACGATGTTGTTTGAACTTCTACAACGTTCCCTGAACCAAAGCTATCTGAACTACTTAGAAGTTTTCTGAAATAAATTGATGTTTCTTATGTTACCGAAACTTATGTAAATAGTAAATTTTATAAATTTGAACACCTCGGAGCCCCCCTTGCTAATTTCAAAAAATAGCGACCAAGACATGTAAAGACGTGTGAAGACATTTCGTCGGTCTTGAAGAAGATATTTTCCAAAATGCACCTGGCATCCCACCCTGTATATGAAGTGTTGCTAAGAGTATCGTACCTAACACAATACTTAGTAGTTCTGTTCACTCGAAAAATGTAATTTTTCAATAAAAAATTCCCAATAATCGTTTTCATTTTTGCAAAATGCTGAGTTTTGGCGGGGCAAAACTGAGCCAGACACCATAGCTTGGACAGGATAAATGTATTCACATACCACACCTTCTAAAAAAACACATATTACGGAAGGAAACTAACCATATTCTGTGCTTCATTTCATTAATTAATTTTTCGTAGTTGATATCAACTGTATCGTTCCAAGTACTTTTGAACGAGAAGCTGCATCACCTGCAATCTCGAACTTATAGTTTCTACTACTCGGGACGGTCCACCATGGTAATTATTTAGTCGCATGAATCGTGATTTTTTTTTTTTTTAAAATATACTAATTCCCGAAAACATTGAGAAATATGCAATGATATGTAGAACTTTATCAAGGTTTTCTGAGTTTCAAAGAAATACAGTCACATCGTCCGCAAACGCAATTACTCTCAGGAATTTTTCATACACCAGGACCCCAAGTACGCTTTGATCAATCATCCTTATCAGTGGTTCCATATACAACATAAATAGTAACATGTTCAGTGGGCAATCGGGCATCCTTGTCTGACAGATGAGTTAATTTGTATTTCCTTCGTTAAAAATCCATTGTACAAAACTTTAGATGCTGCTTTCCTGTATAAATGCTGGACGCATTGAATCAGTTGATCTGGAATCTCAAATTTTTCCAGCACTTTCCAAAGGAATTTGCTATCTACTTTATCAAAAGCCTTCTCCAAATCAAGGCTTAACAGAAGCCTTTTAGAACGTTTACTTTCTGTAGCTTTTGTCATAATCCTACGTACATCTTTCAAATTGTCTATGCATGATTGACAAGAAACACATGCACTTTGTTCACATCCTATTAATTTGGAAATAGATTTTTGAGTTCTGTTATAAACAATCTCAATAAAAAGTGTTCAATAAACTAAGTCAGATTTAAACAAATCAAAATGATCAATGTAAAATTCATCGGTCAAACCTTCTGAGCCTGGTGATTTCTTCTTGTTACACATCTTCAAAGTTTCCCAGAGTTCTTCTTCGGAAATGCCCTGGAGGAGATCTAAGCTGTCTTCTGCTGATAATGTTTTGGAAATCGAGTTCAATGGGTTCTCATATCTATCTAGGTTAAAGCTTCAAAAAATTTACATGCACCAATAATTCCACGATGAACTGCATTTGAAAGTAGATAAATTATTATTTTTTCACCTTCTGCAATCGAATTCAATGAAATTTTATCTCCCAAATTCTTAAGACGGTTCTGCTCAAGATCCATTAATTTTGACTTAGTTACAGCAATTTAATTTTCAACATCCTCCCCGCAAGCTTTTTTTTTTTTAAATACTCGAAAAGTTTATTTGACAGAGATGCTTTCGAAGCTCTGTTAGACTGGTTCAAGTGTCAACTCTCTGATTTGTAGAAGCTCTTCAGCAGATGGTACGATGATTTGTTTCCTGGAAACCGCATCGGACTCCGACGATTCAGAATCCTTGCGATTGGGTTGTCTTCTGGCAGATTTCTTCGAACTTCATCTCCACATCCTCTCCATCTCCATCTTCTTGATTTGCTGTAACCTTGATCGCTTCGTTTGTGGTAATCGATTCACGCTTGTCACCATATTTTTTGTGACTGTATCGCTTCATTTTGCTGCCTCAGTACAACCATGCCAGACCCCGTCATAACCCCGTTCAGTACCACATTCGCAAACGATCCAGAATCTTTGTTGCTCCTGTTCCCTTGGTCATTGTTAGACGCTGTTTTCAGGTTGGAATTTTGCTGCCACGAAGCAGATTGCAGGTGTGTATTCACACTCTGGCGCTTCGGGCAATTTGCCTTGAGGCGATCCAGAGCACCACCACAGGCAAAATATTTGCTTTGTATGCCATCGTAAAATAAAACCCTTGCTTTGATGTGCTGAACATGAAGTTGCGCCGGAATTTCCGACACAATCTCCATATCAGCACCGCGAATACCATTCCATATTGGAAAACCGGTCTCAGCTGAGTAGCGTTCTCGCGCCAACTGGTAGATGGTGCCATAATTTGCCAGAGCTGTGGCAATCTGCTCATCTTCAGAGGCAGCCCGAAGATCCTGACGTAGCGGAACGTTCCATTTGCTGTTGTCACAGACACTTTAACACGACTTCCATTCGCATACTGGAAGTCTACGCTAGTTCCTAAGTTACCGAGCGCGCTTTTCATAAGCGCGTCCGATTGGAAACGTACAAATAGGCAGTAGTCCTCTCGATACATCGCACTCAGATCATCGCAGCTCCATCTCTGTTTCTTGAAAAGCGTGAATACCTCTTCATTAGTTTGATTCCGTGTATGCGACCCAAAGCGAAGCTTGGTGGTGTTTTCTCTTTTTGATTCCATTGTTCAGATTCTCGTTCCTTTAAACAATACACTGCACTGTATAACTAAAAAGACAAGAGCGTAAACTCAACTAAAGAACTCTTTCGATGGCTCGAAGCACGTATGGTTTGGACTATAGCTGAAAGTGTTCTGTAGCTTCGGTTCGGTGAGAGAAGTAGAGTGAAATTTACTACTAGGGATGCCCATACATCAATATTTCTCTGCTTGTCTCGCTTGAGCAGTAGTCATTTGCTGTTAAAAAGCATCAAAACAAAACAAAAATCACCAAATATTCTGGGGGAGCTAAATAAATCTGAAGACCTGCCTCCCTTTCTACACCAATTACCTACACCAATGGTTGTAAGTTCTAAGAGTTCACCTCCACTAGTAAAGCAAGTTCCTCATCATCCTCCTTTGGTTGTCACTGTCCAAGATTGTGACGTTCGGGATTTTGAAACATTTCCACAAATGTGTCATACGATTTTCGGAAAGCTGATCATAGTAGTATCATCGACGTGCTGTCTAGCATAGACTGGAAAAGCGTCCTGGACCCTGATAACGTTGACACCGCTGCGCAAACTTTTTCACATGTCTTTGCGTATGTCATTGACAGACACGTTCCAAAGAGAGTTCACCGAAAAGGGTCACACCTTCCTTGGCAGACGAGCCAATTGCGAAAGTTGAAATCGACCAAGCGAGCGGCACTAAGGAAATTCACCAAGTATCGTAAGCTGTCGCTGAAACATCATTACGTTAGGCTCAATCATGAGTTCAAGCGAGTTAGCCATCGATGCTATTCGCGATATCAACGTGGGATTCAGAGTAAGCTCAAGTCACACCCGAAGTCGTTCTGGAATTAAGTTAACGAGCAGCGCAAAGAGTCTGGCCTACCATCGTCAATGATGTTCAACGGAGAAGTTGCTTCTACCTTTCAGGAGATATGTCGCTTGTTTTCAGACAAGTTTGCCAGCGTATTCTCTGATGAGATATTAACCGAGGACCACGTTACCCTAGCAGCTAGTAATGTACCACTCTCCGGTCAAGCGGTGGGTGCAATTGACATCGACGTCGAGATGATTTCCACTGCCGCACAACAACTTAAGTCGTCCTTCAACCCAGGACCCGATGGTGCCCCATCATTATTTCTGAAGAAGCATATCGCCAGGTTGCTGACACTTGCTGACTCTCATTGTAAGCAGTATCTACCTAAGTAGTGATCAACACGGCTTCGTTTCCGGTCGTTCTACTTCCACTAATCTACTTTGTCTGACATCGTATGTCACAGAAAGCATGACAGAACGGGCACAAACATACGTAATTTACACCGACTTGTCGGCTGCATTCGATAAACTGAACCATGCAATTGCGATTGCTAAGTTAGATAGACTCGGGGTAAATGGCAACCTCCTGCGATTGTTTCGATTTTATCTCAGTGATCGCCAGCTGATGGTAACCGTTGGTGAATATCAGTCTGCTACTTACCCAGCCACGTCAGAGATACCTCAAGGAAGTCACCTAGGACCGTTGATTTTCCTTTTGTACTTTAACGACGTGAATCTGGTCCTGGAAGGCCCTCGTCTATCGTATGCAGATGATCTTAAAATCTATATCCGAATCCGTTCTATTGATGACTGTTACTTCCTCCAATGCCAGCTCAAAGCGTTTGCTAACTGGTGCAACTTTTTTTTTTTAAACTTTATTAAAGAGATTTTAAGCCTTAGGCTAGTTCATCTCTACTGGTGCAACTCGAACCGAATGGAGGTTAACCCCGCGAAGTGTTCAGTTATCACCTTCTCTCGCAAGAAGGAACCGATTATGTTTAATTATGTACTTCAGGAAACAACTATCAGCCGTGTAAACCACGTAAAAGACCTGGGAGTTATTCTGGATTCCCAGTTAACGTATAAGCAACACATCTCGTTCATTGTCGACATGGCGTCAAGATCTTTGGGATTCATTTTCAAATTTTCAAATATATATTGTCTCAAATCGCTATACTGTTCCCTGGTGCGGTCCACCCTGGTATATTGCTCTGCAGTATGGAACCCAAGCTATAACAATGGTGCTGAAAGAGTTGAGTCCGTTCAGCGTCGATTTCTTCGATTTGCTCTGAGGAAGCTGCCTTGGAGAAACCCTTTTCGTCTACCCAGTTATGAAAGTCGATGTCAACTGATTGATCTGGAGCTTCTACGTACTCGGAGAGACACTTCGCGGGCCCTGCTTATCGCGGATAGTTTACAGGGTAGAATTGATTGTTCTACAATCCTCGAGAAGATCAAAGTGAACGTCCAACGCAGAGCGCGCGAAATAACGCTATGTTAAGATTGCCTCAGCATCGCACTAACTATAGCATGAACGGTGCTATAGACGGCCTTTAACGTGTGTCGAATCGAGTTTCTTCAGTGTTCGATTTCAACCTGATACGAGGGATGCTACGCTGGCGCTTTTCCCGTATTTTCTCTGACGCAGTAAACCTTTGAATGACCAGGTATTTTATTGTATTGTGTATTTTAGTAAACTGGACTATGTATTTTAATGTTATTCACTTAAACATCATTGGGGCTACACCCAGGCTGTTGATGTAAACTAATAAATAAATAAATAAATAAATAAATAAGAGTTGTTCGAGGGCATGTTTTTATTTTCTATTGAATGTTCAGAGGTCTTTAAAAGTAAGCTCTGAGGTCTGCATGTGCAAGTCTTGGAAAAATCAAGCTCAGATGGCTTTATGGTCAAATGCTAAACATTGCGATAATTGTGTGAACAAAGAGTAACCTTGTTATTCATGTTATTCCAAAAAAATATTGTTTAAGTAAAACCAAAACAGACGAAAATTCATTCGGAATTTTAAATTGTCATCTTCCACCAATAAATTCCACCGGAGGACTCTTCACCCTTGTACATCGTGTCTATAACACCTACTCTAAAATGGAAAATTTGCTGCGTAAGCCAAAACAATAATTTCGGGCAAATAGTTTTCACTTCTCCAAGTCACTCTTGGTTGATTTTTTTTTTGTATGAATGCAAGTCGTTGTCTTCGTCGTCATCGTCGTCGTCGAACCAACCAAATGGAAGTTGATGAGATTTCCGCCAGTGACTTCGTGAAGAAATGCCGCTCCAAACCGATGACGGTGCAAGCAAGCTCAACCCTGAATTGCGCATTTTCGAATTTTGATTTTTGAACGTGGCACTCAAGTGCATTCTCATTGCTATTCTTTCCCAGTTATATTCCGAACCAGGAAGTGAAAATCGTGCTTAATAATGTTATCAAATTGCGTTATTACTCAAGCCAGGGATTAAGATCCACGAACGGTGCTGTTACGGATTCCACTTTTGTGTCTGATTGTGAGCAGCTTCCATACGAAAGTAAGTTCAAGACGATGCTGTATATTCACCGCCCTGTTCCTTCTGATGGGAGGAAATGGATTCGCCCCGAAAAAGCTGGTCCACCAGAGCAACGATAATGTAATATTTATGCTTCATTGATTTGATTTATTGCGCTGGATTAGTTTTCTTCTGCAAGCAGGAATCTGGCCTCACCATATATGTCGTGCAGTGCAGAAGACATTCATCACTCTGCCACCGTGCCGGGACTGGCAGGAGGCGATTACGAATTAGAGAACGTGGATTTCAATTTACGTGTCCCTAGATGCTGCAAATTGGAATACGTGATTAGTTACTGCGCTTTCCACACATGGCTGGGCAAGGTTATTAGGAGGACGCGGCTCGATCTCAGACCATTTGAATGGTTCTTAGCTGCAGAAGGTGGAAGCTGTTTACCGGCAACAATTATGCAATAACCCGCAGGCAGCCGGTCCATCGACGAGCATAATAATAATCATCATCATTATTCACATGCAAATTGTGTTATGACCATCGCTTCTCGATTCCGATGCAAACATTGATTGTCTTCGTTCGCCAGCAGGATTTGTGTGAAAATGATGCGGTAAAGTGCTTAGGGAAATTCATTAACCACCATAATTACGTTTGAATTATTAGGAACAGCTAGCGATTGTATTTTAAAGGGCCATTTGCCAGGGGGTGAATTGGATAGTGAGGTGGAGCTTTAAGCTCATTGTCGGTAGAATATCGGTCATGAATGCATCTTTTAATGTATTTATACATTTCGTCTTCAATAATTCAGAAAAGAATTATTTTAACCTATTCTTGCAAGCAACATAAAATTGGTACCATTCTTGGTAGTTTGGAATATGAATACTTTTCTTACAAGGAAACCAAAAATTTATTTCATTGATTGTTAGTTGCAGCGAATACCGCAGAGAATGAAATAAGTTGATCTTGACGACGATGTTGATACCTTCGCTTTTCTGGACGAGGGCTCGTCATTGACCCTAGTTGAAGGTGATCTGGTAGCCCAGCTTGGTTTGGCAGGAAATTTGAATCCACACGAAACGAAAATCAATTATTTAATTCATGTGTTTCACTTATACATTTTTGCCAAAGCATCAGCCTTATACATTCCATAAGACAAACCACATAGGTCCTATTAGAATGCATAAAAGGTATGTGTGACCGCTTATACATTTCATTTGACACATTATCTTTATTAACTTTTTGCAAGGCGTCTGCTTATTAGTTAACTTATACAATTTATGAATAATCAGCAATGGAAATTTGCCAAAAGGTATAAGGAGATTTCTATCCGTGCACTCTGTCTTAGATGGACCAGAAACACGTCGCGGGTAGAGAAGGAGTCACAGACCTTGACGATTACAATTTCAGGACCACAATCCAGCTCTACGAGAGAATACACGAATACGTCAAATCCATACGTAATCCAGTCATCGTCCTGCAGTTGTCCTGGACCTGTAATTCAAGGCAAGTTCCGCTCCTGATTCGTCAGTTGCTTCCAGCGCCTCATCGCCTCAAGAGCACCAACTGGCTGGTTCGACTGAAACGTCATACTCCGATGGCTTCAAATCCCACATCACCGATGGGATATACAGCACTGCACCGGATCTTGATCGCCACGTTTTGGAACATCCCAGACCAGAACGCGCTGCCTGCTGCCTCAAGGAATCCTCTGAGCCACTCAACCCAGTCGCGCTTGCTGATTCCTGTCATCGGAGTCGTTCTGGCCCTGTGGTTGAGAATGGAAGGTGTCTTCCAACCTTCTACATCAGGCAAGTATGCGTTTGTTGAAAACAGTTCTTCTCCTGATCCGTCTCTATGTTCCAGAGTACCACCATGCTCGTTTCGGTTGATCGATCATTCTGCAGACCTCCAACCGACTTCGTAGATCAATAAGTATTGGCGCTATGTATCTACCTCCAGACCGGAAATTTGATTCGAGCAGCATTGCAAACCACATCAGTTCGATTGGTACCGTGTTCTCTCGACTAGAACAAAACGACCTAGCTCTGGTATTTGGTGACTACAATCAGGCTGGGCTCTATGCCAGGGCTCGCTTGTCCAGGCAGATTGGTAGTTCCTTGACACGTGTTCATCTAATAATGAAGCCGTCAACTACTTCGCTGAGGTCGTTGGCCGGGCAATAACTGATTCTGTCCCATTGAGGAGACGCTCTCCCAAACCCGCATGATCCAATTCTCGACTACGGAATTTGAAGCGTTTGAGATCGAAGGCCCTCCGTAAATACTGACGTACTCGTAACCTATTCACCAAACGATTATTTTCAACAGCTAGCAACGAATATCGCACATATAACCGCATTCTTTACAAGATTTACGCAAGGCTAATTTACGGCTTAATCCAAAGCAGTTCTGGTCATTCGTGAATACCAAACGAAACGAGGAGGGGCTACCAGTCGAAATTCAGCTGGGTGATAGAATCGCCAGCAATTCCCTTGAGAAATGTAATCTTCTGGCAGTACATTTCAAAAGCATTTTCAATGACACTACGGCTTCGTTGTCCCAAGTTGCTGAAGCGGTGAGGGACACTCCCAGTGATGCTTTCAATTTTTCGATTACCTCGGTTACAGTAGACCTCGTCGAATCCGCCATCAAGAAGCTGAAATTTTCTAATGCTGCTGGCCCTGACGTAATCCCCTCAAGCATGCTGAAGCGATGCTGTTCAGAGCTTACAACACCGATTTCGAAGCTGTTCAATATTTCATTACAGCAGGGGGAGTTCCCTACGCGTTGGAAATCATCATTCATGTTCCCGATCTACAAGAAAGGAGACAAGAGAAACGTCGAAAATTAGCCATCACTCAGTGCCTGCTCTAAAGTTTTCGAAATCATCATCAACGACGCATTATTCTCTAGCTGCAAAAATTAGATTTCTCCTGACCAACACGGTTTTTATCTCAAGAGATCAGTTTCAACAAATCTAGCTCCATTCATTTCTTTATGTCTTCGGAGTATGGAAGCTGGAGCGCAGTTGGACGTTGTATATACAGATCTTTAGGCTGCATTCGACCAGGTTGACCACTCCATACTACTAGCTAAACTTGAAAAACTCGGTGTATCCCCTATCTCGGTGTAAGTCCTATCTAACCAATCGGGAACTTTGAGTTAGAATCGGATCAGAGCAATCAGACTATTTTACAAACAGCTCCGGTGTTCCTCAAGGTAGCAACTAGGGACCATTGCTATTCTCGATTTTTTCGAATGAGGCCGGACTGATCCTCCCAACTGGTTGCCGATCGTTCTACGCGGATGATGTGAAGATCTATGTGATTGTTTGTAGCTTCGCCGATTGCTTGCGGCTTCAGCACCTAATCGATACTTTCGAAGAGTGGTGCTCAAGAAACTATCTCACGTTGAATGTACAAAAATGTAATATTATCTCATTTCATCGCAAGCTGAAACCAGTGGCATTCAACTATACGATCAATCACCAACTTCTGCAACGTGTGGACAATGTTCGTGACCTAGGAATCACGCTGGACTGCGCCTTAACATTCAAGCTTCATTACTCGGGCAACGTTGCGAAAGCTAACAGGCAACTCGGGTTCATTTTCAAGATCGCTGACGAGTTTCGCGATCCTGCCTGTCTAAAAGCTCTATACTGCTCTCTAGTGCGATCGATCTTGGAGTTCAGCTCGGTAGTATGGTGCAGTTTGGATAGCGAGGATTGAATCTGTTCAAAGAAAATTTGTTCGGTATGCCTTTCGTCACCTTCCTTGGAATGACCCTGTGAACCTTCCGCCGTACGAAGATCGTTGTCAACTCCTGGGTCTTGAAACACTAGAACATAGGCGGACGATTAGTCAGGCCGTGTTCGCAGCGAAAGTACTTATTGGTGATATCGACTCTCCAGGAATCTTGGCTGAATTCGAAATCTACGCACCAGAACAAGTTCTTCGGTCGAGGAATTTCCTGCATCTTGGACCTCGTGCTGCGAACTACAGCTTGCATGACCCAATACGGTTCATGTCTGGGCGTTTCAACGAGTTTTACGAGTTTTTCGACTTTAACTGTGCAGCGGAAACCTTTCGTCACCGTATTCAACGCAGACTCCTGAGAAGGACGAGCCTGGAAAAGTGCGTCTTGTATGGGACGCGCCGGCGAAAGTTTCCGGCGTATCGCTGAATAGTGTCTTGCTGAAAGACCAGCTAACCCTCTTACCTGCAGTACTGTTCCGTTTCCGTCTGTACCTCGTGTCTGTCAGTGCAGATATCGAACAAATGTTCCATCAGTTAGGCATTCGATCAGCCGATCAAAACTCACTACGTTTCCTGTGGAGTGAAAACCCCGATGATCCAGCGTTGGTTTATCTAATGGACGTTGCGACGTTTGGTGCTACTTGTTGCCCTACTTCGGTGCAGTAAGTGAAGAATTTGATCGCCAAGGAACACATGCAGCAGTATCCCAGGGCCGTCGCAGGAATATTAAAGAGTCACTACGTCGACGATTACCTCGACAGCTTTGGCAGTGAAGAAGAAGTGGAGAAGGTTTCAGCAGAGGTACGACAAGTTCATCACAATGGAGGATTTCATCTACGAAATTTGAGGTCAAACAGCAGGAATGTCTTGGTGGAACTTGCCGAAGCAGCGGTGGTAGATAGCAAAAACCTGTATCTTGATTGCGACGAACAAGTGGATCGAGTACTCGGCATGTTGTGGTCATCAAATTCGGACGAATTGAGCTTCTCCACCCGCATGGGAGAAGAAGTCAGGAATCTCCTCGACAGCGGCACTCGGCCGACGAAACGACAGGTACTACGGTGCGTAATGTCACTGTTTGACCCGCACGGGAAAGTGCTAATCCAGGATTTGTGGCGGGCTGGAAGTGAGTGGGATGAAACGGTAGGCAATGTATTCGAGCACTGGAATCGCTGGACAAGGATGATCGAGTTCATTTCAACCATGAGAATACCGACAAGGATGCACAACTACACGTATTCGTCGACGCCAGTGAGATTGCTTACTCGTGTGCTGCTTATATTCGCACAACCGTAGGCGATGAATCACCCAATTGCGTTTTGGTTTCCGGCAAAACCAAGGTGGCACCGCTCAAACCGATGTCCATTCCAAGGTTGGAGCTACAACGGGCGTGGACCTTGTAAGGCCATTTTCTCACGAACCGAAGTCCGAAAAGGCAAACCAACATAATGAACAGGTAGGAGAAATTCTCCTCTACCCGATTGTGGTTTAGGTTTGCAAATGTAGGTTTCGGTTCGCGAGAAAATTGGCTTACAAGGTTTGTTTACAAAATGGAGTTAAGGCCATTTTAATAGTTGGTCTTGATATGGGATTTTAAGTTCGTTTCGATCTCTGTATGGTACACAGCAAAAAAAAATGTATGAAATAATGATGTAATAGGAAAAAGCAGACACATATTGTATCATACAATATTACATCAATGGATGTAATTTTGTTCGCAAAATCGATGTACATCGTGCAACGTTATATTACACAACCGATGGATTGACCTGGTTGCAGCAGTTTGGATGTAATATTCAACAACTTTTTTTTTCTGTGTAGTTCGCTTAAAAAATGCTATCGCCAAGCTCGCTGTAATGTCACCAAGTGCCTCATCACCCACAAATTGGCGCCTATGTCAGTGGTCTAATAACTCTTAGCGTGCAAATGGCATAGTTCCCCTGCCGCATAGAGAGTTGCCGCAATGTTATTAGGTTAGCTAAGGTCAGTTAACTGACTGGTGGGAAACGGGAGCTTCAGCATTGACGCATTTTTGAAATTTTATCTAACAACAGTGGTGTGTAGTGTTTACACGATCATGTTTCTAATTCTAATGTGTTGTAAATATAATTGAAAGCATTTGAAAAGTAAGATTCTTGTGTTTTGTATTTCTAAAAACATTAGTAAACATCTACATTTGAAAATATTCAAACAACGTTTACTTTAAACGTTTTGTACATCTGAAAACATCAGAGAAACACGAATTACAATTGAAAACATCCGAACAACGTTTAGTTCTAACGTTGTGTACATCCGAAAACATCCAAAAAACGTTTGGTTCTAGCATCGGGAAACATCTACGTTAGAAAACATCAGAAAAAATTTACATATTAAAACTTCCGAACAACGTTTAGTTCTAACGTTATCTACATCCGAAAACATCCCTAAAACGTTTGTCGAAAGATTGAAATTCTTGACGTCAGGAAGACATTAGAATAGCAAAATGTGGTTCCAAAATTTCTGATGTACACACCATGTTTAAATACAACTAAATCATAATGTTTTCTAATGTTTGACAGCAGGAATACATTTGATTCTGATGCTGATGTAGACATCAAAATCCAAAGTTGGGCTAATGTAAATTTTTATTCGGGAATCGAGGTGCTGTCCCAGAAGATGGTGGGAAGCACCGGGGGAGAATGTTAACACCACTACCGTCAAGTCACCCTATCTCAATCAGTTCCCTCGCTTGTCTGATGAGCCGTTGTCCCACATTGACAAATCAAAACAAATGAGAATTAGCCACAGAATAATAGCTATTTTCACACGGCGTGGATCGTATTTCTAAACTTAGTTTTCCTACCTTAAAGTTATTCAGTTAGCGCTTAAAACTAGTGTCCTATAATAATTGCGAACAAGTGGAGGTAAGAATAATGAATCAAAAGCTAAAACTAGAATCTAGATGTTTAATTAATCTTACCTTACCAACCTAGGACCAAAAGCTAACCTAGAAGTTGAACAGTGAATTGAAAGGTTTATATGATCTCAAGGGCCACTGAAAAGTAAGCTATTATCTAAATACTTATTTGACCTAAACCAAAATTAAGCTAATTGTTTCAGTTTTGAAGCGAATAAAAAACTAGCTGCAAAAATCAGTGCGTTGCCTTTCGTTTCCTGTCACAACAATGATTTTATGCTGATATCTTCCAATAACAAGACACTCTTCTTTAATTAGGAACGGTTGGATGTCTGTATAAAATAACGTACAATCCTTTTTGTTAAAGTTCATCTTCATCATCTTCATCTAGATAAGCATTTTTATGTTCTTTAGCTACCCTTCAACAGGTTTCAATCTTACTGAAAAGATAATGGATATTAAGCAAGAAGACCCTTCCAGCGAAATCCAATGAAAAGTATAATGAGAGAGAGAAGGATTAGTATTTTCCATTTAATTCCACTACTTTATTTGCTTATCCTTGACAGATACGCGTATTTCGTCTACAATGTGCAGACTTCTTCAGTGTCTTGTACTAATACTCGACTTCAGTGTCTTGTACTTGTACCGGTACAAGACACTGAAGAAGTCTGCACATTGTAGACGAAATACGCGTATCTGTCAAGGATAAGCAAATAAAGTAGTGGAATTAAATGGAAAATACTAATCCTTCTCTCTCTCATTATACAGGTATTCCACTAAGACGCCCACATTCATCAGAATTCAATGAAAAGTAGTTTAAAACAAAAACATTTTCGTACAACTGTTGTACGAATCCCCGGAATCCACTTGCACGAAGTCGGTGAGCTTCCGAAGAAAGTTGTCTGATAATATTAAAAGGAGGAACAGAAAGAACCGTCAACGACGAGACCCGCCGGGGAAGTTTTACCATCCTGCCGGAACAAGAACTTAGTGCAGAAGCAGGAATGTGATGAGATGTTTCCAGTTTCAGCTGCACCGTGCCTGGGCGTTTGCAGATGTAGGTAGCTAACGTTAAAGTGCAAGGGAGATGAGAATGGAGAACTTTCTTTCTACCACAAACTCGTCATTGTCGACAGTAACACTGACTGAGGAGAAACTATGCGATATAAATGGAACGCAAAACGGAAAGAAGTATTATGAAAATATTTATTTAATATTAATGCTTGTTGATATTGTCGAAATCACTTTTTCTTCCGCATTGTTCGGTTGATGCTGTTGAGGGATGGAAAGCGTAGTTTCCATTTACATTGGTTAGAAAAAAGGGAACCGAGGAAGAATGCACTTTTTCCATTAACTCCTTATTGGTGCGGTGATGAATGTAAACAGCACGTGCCGCAGCGGGAATACATTAGCTAGATGGGATCTTGATCGACAAATTGATTCACGACTTTATGCATCCATTTGAATTCAATGCCTGGCAAGTACCCTCAAATCGACTCACTTCATATAAACCCTTTCCAAATCGAGCAACATAAACTTCAAGCACCATTGAGCAAAAGAGTCCTGCACGCTAAGCCAAATTCATTGACCAAACTTTTCCCGAGTAAATACCGCCGGGTAAAAGTTCACGACAATCAACTAAACGACCGACACAGCAATATAAGAAGCAGACCGGAGAAGTGAAAGAGTCACTCGAAGAAAATCAATAAACTGATTATTTATGGCACAATTTACCGGCTCAGTTGGTTGCTTCACGTTGGGCCAAGGAGAACTCTGTTGAGTAAACGACACAAAAACAAAGAGAAGTGACCACAAAGTTAGACCAATGTCTTATCGTTGCAACCAGGCAGGGCGGGGGTGCGTACTAGGTATGGAAGGTCGACTCAAGCGATTCGGTTTCTTGATGGTCATCGTAATATCCAAGATATGAACCCTTCATGGCACAGGCTCCTCTTGTCCACACTGACTGGTGGTCATTGCACAGTCAGTGGTGGTTATGGCTGTCAATAAAGAATGAATATCAGCATCACCACACCGGGATGTGCGAGTATCAAATATAGAAACAAAACGAAAGTGTCCATCAGATGGGGGGTGTTGATGGTGCTTCAGAATGACCAGCTCGTTTTTTTTTCTCCTGTAGACATGTGCTTTCCAGTATATGTAGTAGGGCACACGTGTGGGAGAGTTCGTAATGGTTATGATTATTTTCTCAATTGCTTTGTGGTGGTTACTAGGTTTCATGAATCAGCAGAAAGTATGGTCGCTATAGCAGAATGGGGTAGTCAAAGAGTTTCCATTTGAGGTCATTCAAAAATAACGTCCACAGTTTATGGAAGGGGTATTGATGTTGTGACAGGGGGAGGGAAGCGTAACGAAAATGTGAAATCCAACATAAAATAAATATATTTAAGGTATTGGATGTATTTTAGCACAAATGGCTATCTTTTGCACATCTTATCACGAAACATTAATAAAATTTTAGAAAATTTTGAACTTTACACGGAACTTATTACACTACTTAGCGTTTTCCATTTTTTTTCCTTGATTTGTTTTCCGTCGATCTTGTTTTTTTCGTACTGAGAACCAATGCTACCGACGACAGGGAGGCAGCTCCCACACCTGGACCCTACATATTGACCCATCAACTCATGGATCGGGTATCAACGAAGGAATCCGTGATCAGAGATTGTATGTCTAAGAAAATCCCGACGGCGCACAGTGGCACGAATATGAATAAAGACGGTCAAAAATATTTTCTACCCTTTTTCGACGTTTTAGAGACTGGGTGCCTTGGGAGAAGTTGCTCAAAATTATAACTCGCATCTTTTGAAATACACACCTGAATAATATTTAAGCTAGTATTACACATCCAAATTCTAACTTTTTCCAGTTACGAGATAATGGTTCCATGTCTTGGACAAAGTTGCAGAGCAGTTGATTTCATGAACATTTGCTAAAGACACGAAATTTCTACATCATAACTCTGTAGAGCTATAATAGATTTTCTTTTAAGACTACCTTAATATTGGTTTTTTAAGTTAATTAGTGCTTTTTTCAAATTTGATCAATTTATTATGTTCTAAGAAATTGTTGGCATCATTAAAATATACAACTTTGCTGAATACACCAATGCTTTTCATTGACATCAATGTGATATACAGCCCATCAAGCGTTTTTGTGACGTCATATTCAACGGCTCGAAAAGAGGGTGGGCGGGCCCTGGCGGGGTCTAAAACTGGTTGTATTTTGAAGATTATCTTATAAAATAGTACTTCTGAAAATTTCAGCGTTGGGTACTGAGGGGTACCTAGCCAAATCTCGATTCGAAAATGTCAATATTATATATAACCCATCGGACGGTTTTGTGACGCCATATTGGACGGCCCGAAAAGATGGTAGGCGGCCCCTGGCAGGGTTTATAACCGATTGAATTTCAAAGATTACATTATAAAATAGTACTCCTGAAAAATTCCGCGTTGGGTATTGAGCTATGAATCAATGATTTTAACCTGAGTACTGCGGACTCACTCAAGGTGCTTGTCACTTGGGAGCCAGTGTGAACTGCCAAGTGGGAGCCAAACATTCAGAAGCAGCAAATGCAGTTACTGTTCTTATCGACCGTCAAGCATTGTAATCTCATTAAAATGCTCTATACTTTTTCATAACACATTCTTAATTTTAAGCTCAAAGATAAAAACCAACAAGCTTAGTGATGAAAGTATAAAAACCAGCATAGTTTTTATGAGGCAGCTGAGTTTTCAATTACAGTAAAACATACTTTGGCGAAACATGTATGTAAACAAACTTTGATAGAGTCATGGGGGCTCGAGCACTCCTGGCTTAGAGCTTTTGGCGGGAATCAACTGAGAAAGAGCAAATCAATTTTAAACTTGAGAAAATTTTCAAGCAGTTTTCCGTTGGCTTGCAAAATAAAATTGGTCGACTCCGCAGTACCCAGATTTTAACCTACACATGTTTGAACTTGCAAATTATTTAAATTATTAAGCTTAATCTGGAGATGTATTTAATGGGTTTGTTCTTAATGTGTTTGTTCTTCAGTGTACCTACATTGATATGTACATTCATTGCAATATTGATACTCAAATGTTGATAGTTAGAAATATTATAATGCAAGCTAATAATATTGGTATATTCTTTGCCCTTTATTATATACAATATGGACTAAAATATCGGTATAACTTTCAAGAAAACTAGAATAAATGATAAAATTCTGACTACGGTTCTAAAGGGTTCCAACTTTGGACCTACCCACACCACCCTCTTTTCAGAACATGGAACGTGACTTCACAACAGATGTTTGAAACTTCCTCGTGCACATCGCTGAACGCTGCTGCAGATGACTATTTTGCGCTTGACGTTTTGGCGATAGCAAAGAGCGATAGAGTTTATTTAATTATCTAGGTGTGATTTTTTTCACGAACAACTTTTTTTTTTTTTTTTTGCTCTATTATAGAGACTTTCAGCCTGTAGCTGGTTCGTCTCTTTACGAACAACTTGTATTGAAGTTGTGGTTCAAAATGAATTCATTCAATCTTTGTCGGATGGAATTGTTCAAAGTGTGGGCGGAGCAGATTCATGGAAATCGTCATGTCAAATATTATCGAAGATAGTCAGGTAAGGAGTAATTAAAGCATATTTTTTTCAATATTGGCATACTCAAAATATCAAAGTTCAGAATATGCAGTTGATAACAAACCCATTGATAACATTTCAAGATAATGCAATTTTTATATAGTTGTAAATTTTTTCATGAGTAAGTAGCACACTCGTAGCACACATTGGTTTATAACTTGTACTAAATATATATAAACGAGATTTGACTAGGTACCCCTCGGTACCCAACGCTCAAATTTTTAGGAGTACTATTTTATAATGTAATCTTCGAAATTCAATCGGTTTTAAACCCTGCCAGGGGCCGCCTACTATCTTTTCGGGCCGTCCAATATGGCGTCACAAAACCGTCCGATGGGCTGTATATAATATTGACATTTTCGAATCGAGATTTGGCTAGGTACCCCTCAGTACCCAACGCTGAAATTTTCAGAAGTACTATTTTATAAGGTAATCTTCAAAATACAACCAGTTTTAGACCCCGCCAGGGCCCGCCCACCCTCTTTTCGAGCCGTTGAATATGACGTCACAAAAACGCTTGATGGGTATATCACATTGATGTCAATGAAGAGCATTGGTGTATTCAGCAAAGTTGTATATTTTAATGATGCCAACAATTTCTTAGAACATGATAAATTGAACAAATTTGAAAAAAGCACTAATTAACTTAAAAAACCAATATTAAGGTAGTCTTAAAAGAAAATCTATTATAGCTCTACAGAGTTATGATGTAGAAATTTGGTGTCTTTAGCAAATGTTCATGAAATCAACTGCTCTGCAACTTTGTCCAAGACATGGAACCATTATCTCGTAACTGGATAAAGTTAGAATTTATATGTGTAATACTAGCTTTAAGATTATTCAGGTGTGCATTTCAAAAGATGCGAGTTATAATTTTGAGCAACTTCTCCCAAGACACCCAGTCTTTAAAACGTCGAAAAAGGGTAGAAAATATTTTTGACCGTCTTTATTCATATTCGTGCCACTGTGCGGCGCCGCTATCTTTTATTTTTGTTTTCAGTAAAAAATTTCATTTAGTAGTAGTGAATTGAAATTATATTCACGCCTTTTCACACTCCTGCTGAATGGGCCCAAAATCATAAGGAAGTGGCATAGTTGAACCCAACTTTCAAGAGTTATTATTTTTTAAATGTATACATTTCGAGCATGCGAATGGTCCGAACAAATCCGATTGGCACCGTTTCTTAGCTCGAAGAAGCGATAAAATATGTTAAAATAGATATCTGAACCAGTGTTGGGAAAATATCAAAAAATCAAATCTCACCATCGCCCAAGATCACGCTTGATTTTCGTAGACAAAAATCAACAAGCAAACAACTGCGGTTGATATTGCAAGCTGTGATATCGCAGCTCGGAATATCAAGCTAACAAAACTCACCAACTGCAAATCTCACCAAACTGTGGTGAGATTGAGTTTAATGATTTTTGCTTTACACCCGAATGCAACCCAAACTTCCATAACGGCTTGCAGCAGTCCCTTCGCGTATGCCATCGGTGAAGATAAAAAAGAGATAGCAAACTATGCTTTCTCTTTCTAAAAAAACGATGTACAATGGAATCATTTTTGCGTCGAGTCAACTCTCAGCTTGATTTTTGTACATTGTGAATAGTCTCGCAATATCAAAGGAGCTTATAAAATCAATATCAAGCATGATATTTTGTTCCAATAGCACGCGTGATATTGTAAGCGCATGAGAGCGGCAAAATATCAATTGATTTCTGATTTTGCCAACACTGATCTGAACCATGGCAAACAAGTATTGATGGAGAACGTTATAGTTTAGTCCGTAGGGCTGTGATAATTAATTGACAATTTAGTGTGAAATTGTGCTGTGTGCCGCAGAAGAATTGATTCTTCGCGTGACGTGTAGTGATTTTCGATCTGGATAAGTTGAAAAACAGCTGCCACTGCAGCTGATTTTCGTTGACTTTGCTAACTTTCACCGTGGCTATTGGCATCACTTAGCAAGCTGGGGCATTGTATATTTGTTTATTTGTTTTACTTGACCCTCTGTACACAGCTAAAAAAAAGGTAGTGTAAATTTACGTTACTATGATGTACATAAATGGAGCGTCATATATCCTACAAGTTTACATTATAGATCGTGTAAATTTATGAGACATGTCATGCTATATTCCATATATTGTGTGCAATTGTCTACCTTTGTTTGCATCATTTCTGGCAAGCTGCTAGTTTACGTGAAAAGGAAGTTTACATGCTTGAATGTCTGCATGCATGAATGTTTACATCACTAGTAAAATTCAGATTTATTTTCTGTGTAGTAGTAGTAGCAAATAGCGTCTCCGTTTATGTGTATTGGGTAAGCAGAGATGGGAGTGTGCGGTGGTTGCGATGTAACGGTTGTGGTGAGTGGTTTGCCAATTATCTGTGTGGGTAAGTGTGCTCGTGTATTTCATTGCAAATGCACTACACTTACGAGAATTCAGGCAAAGCTTGTCACAGAAAATGCAAATATTCTGTTCAAGTGTGATAATTGTCTATCAGATCAGAGTTGTGACGAGCAGCATGATCTGATCTCGCGCGTCAAAAGGATAGAGAAAGAGAAGAAGAATGTATTTCAACTCTCGGACTCGATCACTGGCATGCGAGATCACATTGCTGCTCAGATAGAAATCGCGTTAAAGAGCGGGATGGTAAACATTAGCCGAAATGTAAATGGTATTGAAAAATTAATTTGAGATGAATTGGACAATATGAAAAACTCATTTTTTCAAATCACTGCGGAGAAACAATAAGCTGTAACGAGTGACCAGCGCAGTGTATCTAGGACGGTTCAGTCGGAATAGGACCAAAATATGGGACGCAAAAAAACGTAAATTAGTGATTAGTAATAGTGATAATGATGATGATGTTTTTCAAGAAAATGCAAGTTTTGCGGATGTTGTAAAAAGACATAGCCGTGCAAGTAACAGTAAAAATATAAGTAACAGTTACAGTAACAAACAGAGTTATTGTAAGACTCGTCTGGTCATTGTGATTAAACCGAAAGAGTCCAAACAAGCTTGCAAATATACTCAAAAGTTAGATCCAAAAACACACAAAATCAGTAATTTCAGAAATGTTAAAGATGACTCCATTATTGTTGAGTGAGCAACTAATCTAAATTATGTGAAAAATTGTATTGAAAGCAATCTGTGTGAAAAATATAGTGCTCTTGTTCCCATTTCGGTGCCAATATTGAAAATAGTGGGCATGAGCGATCAATATTCCTCCGATGTCTTCATTGACTACTTAAAAAGTCAAAATGAAGACATCGCTATAAATGATTTAAAAGTAGTGAACATGTTTGAAAATCCACGCTTCACTTATAACAAGTTTAGTGTTGTAATTGAAGTTGATGTCGATACGTATAAATGTTTGTTATGTGCGAAAAAAGTAAATGTAGGCTTTGATCGGTGCTCCATAGTTCCAGCGATTAATGTGTTGAGATGTGGAGAATTTTGGCCCAAGAGCATGGATTGCGAAAATTGTGAGAGATGCTCTAGGTGCAGCCAACAGCACCAATTCACTCGGTCCGTGGCTGCTTGACTTCAATTTCTTGACCGTCCCACACTTCCAAGATCCTGCTCCACTTGATCTTGCTCTCTGTGCTCCTCTTCGTCTTGTACCGGCCAGATTCGAGGCAAACACCATTTTTGCAGGATTGTTGTCCGGCATTCTTAAAATGTGTCCCACCCACCGTACCCGTCCAGCTTTCGCAACTTTCTGGATACAGGGTTCGCCATAGAGTTGCGCCAGCTCGTGGTTCATCCTTCGCCTCCATACGCCGTTCTCACATACCCCGCCAAAGATGGTCCTAAGCACTCGTCGTTCGAAAATACCCAGTGCTTGCAGGTCTTTCTCGAGCATCGTCCACGTCTCGTGCCCGCAGAGAACTACCGGTCTTATCAGCATCTTGAACATGGTACATTTAGTACGGAGTCTTGTGGAGTCCATAGTAAGCACGACTTCCGGCAATAATACGCCGACGAATTTATTTGCTGCAGTAGTTATCCAACGTCACCAATGATCCGAGGTACACAAATTCATCCACCACCTCGAACTCATCTCCGTCGATTGTCACGCTTCTGCCTATGCGAGCCCTATCCCGCTCGGTTCCTCCAGCTAACAGATACTTTGTCTTCGACGTATTCACCTTTAATCCGACCTTCTCTGCTTCACGTTTCAGCCTGGTGTACTGCTCCGCCACGGCCTGAAACATTCTTCCGATCCTCCAGCCAAAGAAGAACGTAGATAATAAAACATCTGGATATTGGACAACTCGAGCGATGCGTGAACCAGCGAAACGAACAAGTCATGGAAGTTGAGCCAGTTGTCTAGGTTTCCATTAAAGACGGGCAACTTCACATCAGGTAAGTGGACATGCGACGATGAAGAAGCAGAGATTTGCGAGCTCAAAGAAGTATTCAGGCTGGGTGTGGAAGGCGTTTTATTGTTTGCCAGCAAAAATCCCTTTATACGGTAGTATGCTGTCTCGAAATCGGTTCGCTGCTTTAGCTGCTGGTCGATAGTTTCCTCGTCAAGTGTCTCAAGCTCGGACTGGACTTGCTTAAACTCAGTCTATAGAACGTCGAGATTGTCTAGGCGAACCGGAATCTCACACGCACCGGTTTCTTCATCGTAACTATCGACGAAGGCCTTGATGAGACCGAACGACGCAAGCAGGCTCTTCTGCTTTGTCTTGAGGCCTTTGATACGTCGATCTGTAGACATGGTGTTGAGCAGGGTCTGTAATGCGAATGACCGCGTAGCTCACACGAGAGAAAGTTAATGTTATTGGAAAATTAATTACCTTTTTGAAGGCAATTAGTGCCTTGTACTAAATAATTCCAAGCAGCTGCGGTAAAGATGAATGCGGGTTACGGGATTCAGCAGTTCTGCAAAACGAAAGACCGCGTAGCCCAAAAAAGGAGAGGTAGAAATAATAGGAATGCTAATTACCTTATAAAGGCAATGAATTGCCTTGCATCGATTGTATCAGCAGTCATGATGGCGGAATCCAATGGGCTTTTGTGATTCCCTCAGTGGCTACGATGGCGGATCCTACGTGACTCGTCTCACGGGTGCGATGGCGGTTTGCTTCTCCACGGGAAGGTTCCAGAAAGGTCGGAGATTCGACGTCCCTCCGGCTCGAAGGACCAAATGTTCGTTGGATCAGCGGAGAACAGTAGTTCTGTGCCAAATTTACTTTCTTTCAGGGCACCACAGAGCACAACGGGAACACGCAAGTCTTTATGAATCGATTTCTTTTATTTTTCACTTTCCTATAATTTATAATAGCCACACCGATATAGAGCACAAGTAACTAGCTACCGACTTCTTTAATTTAATTACTAAAGTAACTTGGTCACTACTTTTATTCCTAAAATTCTAAAAATATAATTCAAAAAATTACACTTAACTTTCGGTTTCACTTGGTTTGTTGTGATTCTGCTGGTTCGCTGTCGATGGGTGTCGAGTTGGCACACGAAAAAGAAGACGAGCACGTTGACAAGTCAGCCTTTTATAGGGGATTCCTTCATTTTGCAGAAGACCGGATAGAGTGAGACCGACAATTCTCTTTTCAGCCGGGCGCCATGATCGACGAACGAGAATGGCTTATGCTGTCGGTCCATGAGGGTTGACTCCTAGATGGCGCGCAGAACTTTTGGTTACTTGGGGTCAGCTTCCCGGGAAAACCGTTCTCGTCCATAATCTTCCATAGCTTTTCACGGACAATAGTATCATAAGCGGCCTTGAAATCGATGAATAGGTGGTGCGTAGGGACTTGATATTCACGACACTTTTGGAGAATCTGCCGCAACGTAAAGATTTGGTCCGTTGTCGATCGCCCGTTCACAAAACCGGCTTGATAACTTCCCACAATTCTGCTTGCTAGCGGCGATAAACGGCGAAAGATGATCTGGGAAAGCACTTTGTAGGCCACGTTACGAATAGTGATCACTCGATAGTTCTCACATTCTAGTTTGTCGCCTTTTTATATACTGGGTATACTTCCTCTTTCCACTCCTCCGGTAGCTGTTCTGTATACCAGATCCTGACTATCAGTCGGGGCAGACAAGTGGCCAACTTATCCGTGTCCGTTTTGATAAGTTCCGCTCCGATACCATCTTTCCCAGCTGCTTTGTTGTTCTTAAGCTGTCGTATAGCATCCTTAACTTCACCTATCGTGGGAGCTGACATGTCCCCCTCATCCGCTGTACCGACGAAGCCATTCATCCTGTCGCCTTGGTCCTTCGCCTTTGCGCCGTTCAGATGTTCATCGTAGTGCTAGTTGCACCTTTTAATCGACTCACGTTCGTCCGTTAAGATACCCCCTTATCCCGACACATTTCGGCTCGCGGCACAAAGCCTTGGCGGGATGCGTTGAGTTTCTTGTAGAACTTGCGTGCTTCTTGAGAACGATACAGCTGCTCCATTTCTACGCACTCCAGCTCTTCCAGGCGGTGCTTCTTATCCCGGAAAAGATGGGATTGCTGTTTATATCGCTCCGTTGCTGCAGCATCACCGCCCGCGCTGCGTTCTTCTCGTTCAAAACCGTCTGACACTCTTCGTCGAACCAATCGTGCCGTCGATTCCGCTCCACGAACCCAACGGCGCCTTCAGCAGCGCTGTTAATGGCCGCTTTCACGTTGCTCCAGCAGTTCTCAAGAGGGGCTTCGGTGAGCTCTCCCTCATCCGGAAACGCTGCGTTGAGGCATTGCACGTACTCAGTTGCGCCTTCAGGCAGCTTCAGTCGCTCCAGATTGTACCGTGGCGGTAAAGGTACCGAATGTTTTTGGCAACGGAAAGTTTTTGACGCACCTTGACCATTAGAAGGTAGTGGTCCGAATCGATATTTGCACCGCGATAGGTCCTGACGTCGATAATGTCCGAGAAATGCCTTCCGTCGATCAAAACGTGGTCGATTTGCTAATCTGTCTGCAGTGGTGATCTCCAGGTGTACCGATATGGGAGGCTATGCTGGAAGTAGGTACTATGTATGGCCATGTTCTTAGAGACGGCGAAATCGATGAGTCTAAGGCCTTTTGGTTTGTTTTTTCCGTCGATCTTGTTTTCCGTGCTAAGCACCAATGCTACCGACGTGCCAGGAAGGCAGCTCCCACACCTGGACCCTACCTATCGACCCATCAACTCATGAACCGGGGACCAACGGCTTTACTTCCCATCCGAAGGAAGGCGTGATCAGAGATGTTATGCCTCAGAACATCCCGGCGCGCCGACTGGGATTGAACCCAGGCCTGCTGGGGTGAGAGGTAATCACGCTTACCACTACACCACCGGCACCGTTAAGAGTCTTAGGCCGTTGGCGTTCGTTAGCTGGTGAGCGCTGAACTTTCCTATGACCGGTCTGAATTCCTCCTCCTGGCCGACCTGAGCGTTAAGACCTCCGATGACGAATTTGACGTCATGGCTTGGGCAGCTGTCGTATTCCCGTTCCAGCTGCGCGTAAAAAGCGTCTTTATCGTCATCGTCACTTGCTAAGTGAGGACTGTGCACGTTGATTATGCTTACATTGAATAAACGGCGTTTGATCCTCAACTTGCACATTCTGCTATCTATTGGCAACCACCCAATCACGCGCTTTTGCATTTCGCCCAAGGATACGACATACATACGACAAATATTTTTTCGATGATAAAATGAACCAGTTATGAGGTAGTGATCCAAAAGTTTGCCTTTAGAAAGTGTAAGCAGTAAGAGTACCAGGTAGCACCAACATGTCAATTTGTTTACGTTTGTTACATGCTTCTTCTTCTTCTTCTTGTTCGCATTTCAAGCTTATTGCTTAGCGCATATTAGCTTATTGCGTGCTCTCAACTTAGTGTTCTAAATGCACTTCCACAGTTATTAATTGAGACCTTTCGATGCCAATACCAATGCATGAATTTGTATATTGTGTGGCAAGCACAATGATACTCTATACCCAGGGAAGTCGAGAAAATTTCCAACCCGAAAGATTCCCTCGACTGGACCGGGAATCGAACCCGCCGCCTCCGGCTTGGTAATACCGTGCCTTTACTGACTAGGCTATGAGGCCCTATATGTTTGTTACATGCTACCTATTCAAATAGAACTCCTGTATTTCCGTATAAATAAAAATCGAACCAGAACACTGACAAACATCTATAAGGCACCCGTTCACCACCACTTTTCTTGGTTTAAATTTTCAAGCACATCGCTTTACTATCGCCTTTTACCTCGGAATAGGAACACCATTGAGCGTAAGTGACACATCCGGATCGTGAAGATTCGTCGTCATCCTCGTCATGATTTTCGGTCGCCTCGTCCTGCCTCCAGCATCTGCAATCTTTTTCTGGCTCGGTACCGTCTTAAGATCCTTTATGCCCGATAGATCCGCTAACACCTTCGCCATCTGCTTCTCGAACGATCATTCATTAACTGCTGCTCGTTGCTCTTTTTCTTACTCTTCTAATTCTTCTTCAGCGCACATCATGATCTTCATGTTCAGCTTACTTCTTTCGAATGCATTCTGCATCTATTTTTCCATCTTCCTTAACTAGGATCATCTCCGCTCTAGCTCCTCGTTCTGCTTTTCCTCCAATACCATCTCTTATTAATTCATGTTGGAAGTGCTCTCATGAAAGTTGACACTGGATTGGGCTTCCGAATACGAGCTTGCTTCTTGGTTTCTTTGAGCTGCTTCTGATACTTCTGATCAGTTTTGTAAGCGGTCACGGTAGTCGACACATTTTCTGTGATAATCGACTGCCTTTGCCTCCGACACTTGCAAAACAAGCTATCATAGTACACTACCAAACTCAAATGTCATTTGACAGGCTCTGTCATACGACACTGTCGCCGAAGACCGTCACGAATGTATGTATTTTAGTTTTTCTAATACTAAGAGCTGCTGATGTTGTGCTTGTTATTAATTCTGGAAATAGCAAGCAATGATGTCCTAGGAATAACATTTCTGATCAGAAATGGTTTTATTTATACCAAACTGAGGAATTAGAACGAAATCACTCATGTCATATGATAGTTATTTGATAATTTTCTTTTTTCTCGAATGTTATTCTACCGGTTGTGTTGTGTGAGAAAGACGACGGTAGAGCATGAGAGTACGAATAAAAACAGACTGTCGCGCATGACAACGAAGCGAGTGTCGTAAAAAACGTCAACAGTTTCAACCCCTGTCTGATGCTGCGGCAGCCCTAAGTTTAAAGATTTAGAATTGATAAAACGATCCATAAAATATTGAAAAACGTTCCATTAAAAACATCCAAATGATCCATAAAAACATCGGAGAAAATCCTTAAAAAAGTGTGGATGATCCATAAAAAAATATCAATATTATCAATATGTTATGTGAAATTTAGCATTGTGTTGCTGTGTCGCTAAATTTCTAAATAATGAGCATTGGAATTGTACGAATTACCCATAAACATATTGCAATTGATCCATAAAACATTCAGCAATGAACCTTAAACTAAAGAAAATGATCCATAAAAAATCAAGTTCGCACACTTAAAAATATAGCCATGATCCATACATTAAACGTATATTATTCTTGTTTAGGACACTATTTTTTTTTTAAAATTTATCCATAAACCTTGAAACATTGCTCCACTGCATATCTATTTACATTTACTGTCCTGCCCGTGTATTTTAGGTAGAGGTGCGAAGTGACGGGCAAGCGTCTAGAATTACCTTCCAAAAGAAGATTCTATAATAATATTCTTAAGAAGCATCCTATGGAAGCTTCATTTAGAAACTTCTTTAAGAAGCTTATTCTAGACGCTCGCCCATCGTTCCGCTCTTCTGACAAACAAAAAACACGGCAGAACAGTAAACCAATGCTCATTATTTGGAAATTTAGCAGCGCATTTTTACAAATGTGTTGCTAGTTTCACGTAACATATTGATAATATTGATACTTTTTATGGATCATCCACACTTTTTTAGGGATTTTCTCCGATGTTTTATGGATCATTTGGATGTTTTTAATGGAACGTTTTCCAATATTTTATGGATCTTTTATTGGTTTTTATATTCAAAAGTATGTTTGCCTGATGCTGCCAATTCACCAGCGTCTGCTCCTCCGCAACCACACCTGCTATGGAGCATTTCCAGCCCAAAACGCAAACTTTACTCATGTGTTCGCTGCTACCAATGCTTGCATTTTTTATTTAATTATGATTTTTTCTCCACAGTAACATACGAAAAAGGCGTATTTCAAAAATGGATAGTATATTTTTTTTTCAACAATTCATATCATGAAAATGATTGATCCGATCAAAATGGTATTTGAGAAAAAATAAACTGAAAGAACAGACATAGGTAACAAAATAAAATTCAAGGACTTATAATTTCAAAACATATTTCAATGAACTATTATTAAAATTCTGAAAGTTTAAACGAAAATGGTTTTCAGATGTTAAACCCACATGTTGTCAAGATTTTGTAATTACAAAATAAATATCACAAGATACAGGTTGTAAGCATAAATTCTTCGAATTCATATGTAAATAAAAGTTCGCGAAATTTTATCAATTATCATAATCTTAAGACTAATGTAAAATTGCAAGCTCTATCTTAGACTGTAACTTCTTAAAGATTCAGCTTAGCATTAACCGAGATTCAGCAATCAAATGTCACTTTTGCTGAGATCTCAGTGAAACTTATTTTGCCGAGATTTGCACAGCCGAGCTCGGTAGAAAAAAAAACTAAGTGTGTATGATCATATTTTGAATTGGTAAGATACAAGAAGAGGTTGCAAAGAATGTGCCTGACACATGAAACCTGTTTACTTTACTTCATGAGAGTTACAATCAGCGATTTTTCACACACTCACTCACTCACTCACTCAGCGATCAGCAAATCGCTGATTGTGACTCATAGAAAGCAACCTCCTCCTGTAAGTCACAAGTAAAACATGTCATCATACCATCTTTTGGTTTAATTATTCCGAAAAACATTATTTTAGCTGAAATGAGTATTTGCAACCTTGCAGGGAGGCAGCTCCCACACCTGAACCCTGCCTATCGACCCATCAACTCATGACCGGGGACCAACGGCTTTGCTTCCCTTCCGAAGGAAGGCGTGATCAGAGATGTTATACCTCAGAACATCCCGGCGGCGCTGACTGGGATTGAACCCAGGCTTACTGGGGTGAGAGGTAATCATGCTTACCACTACACCACCGGCGCCGCTTCTCAAATGGATTGATGCAGTGTTAAAAAGGGTCCCGAATGATAAGGCATTAATGCTGTCAACGGGGCAATCTTGCTGTTGCTTGTTTCAGATAATTGTTTCAACAAGCCACATACAAAACGGAATAGATATCAACAGTAAGGCCTGTAATTTCAAGGTTTGTTAAGGTAAGGCCATAGAAGTAATTTTAAGACCGGAAGATATTGCATGAATAAACAACATGCTAAAGGATCAGGGAATCAAGAAAATGCTATCTTCCGATGCTTACCGACGATAAAAATACTAGTTAACGGAATCATGATCAGTGTACAGTAAGATCATGGATTATCATTTGTGGTACACATCAGGATCAGCAACAAAAACGATAATCTACTGATATGATAACAATCACTTTGTAATGTATCTCAAAATCTAGGAACTTGCTGTCTTCGGAAAAGTTGTTCAAGAGGTCAAATAACCTACAATACGGATATTTTTGGAATCGATGACACATATACTTTGAAAATCAATGTAGGTCGCCATTTTGAAATCCGTCATCTCGGCCGTTGGTTTCGGAAAAAAAACTGTCAAATACCCTACAATATGGGAATTTCTGGATCTGGAATAATGTGTAGATGTTGAAAACCGATGTCAACCGCCATTTTGGAGTCCAATTTGGCGGCCTTTGGTATTAAATAGAACTGACAAATACACTAGTCAACATGGCGACCGACATCAATTCTAGACATCTACACGTCATCCCGGTTTAAAAAATGCCCACCTTGTAGGGAAAAGTTATTTCTAAAATCAATAGCCGCCATCTTGGATTCCCAAATAGCGGCAGATATTAATTTTCTACATCTGCATGCTATCTCTGTTCCGAAAATACCCACATTACAGGGTAATCTTGCATTTCCAAATGGTGGCGGACATCAATTTTCGATAGTTTTTCTTAAATCGATGGCCACCATCTTGGATTTCATAATGGCGGCAAACATCGATTTTCGATCTCTATACGTCATCCTTATTCCGAAAATTCACATATTATAGGGTATTTGATTAGCTTTGTCTTAAATGGGGATTCAGTGACGAGAGCTGATGATGATGGTCTGAGATTATCGCTATTTCATATGATCATGATCTGTAACACAAATGATAATCGCATTATCGTTTCCAGAACTGTCCATTGTGATTACTGGATTTGTACTAATTATGAGTGTAACCAAAATGAGAATGCCGTTATTTTTATCTGAATCGTTCATTTTGATTCCCTGTAAAGGATAACTAAATTACAAATATGTATGGGCAACATACACACAACTTAACATGTGCCTTAGATGCTACTTAATGTTTGGCTTTTTTAAAAAAGTAGCAAAGGCATATCTACATATAACTTTCATTTATTCACGAATTTAAAAATGGGTTTTTGCGCAATCATACTCGCTAGTATTTGCCGTCATTTGCTATCAAAAGCTAATAAATGAAAAATTTCGACTAGGGACTTTATTGCATGGAATCGACGATTTCAGTACCAAGCACTGAAATTATCAGACGGTCCCTTTAATTATGCTTTTAGATTAGCATTGTAGATCCCTCCTACTTGGAGAATTATGCTAAAGAACGGCTTTCCATAGCATAATTCTCCATGTAGGTGGGACTTACAATGCTAATCTAAAATCGTAAGCAGAGGTACCGTTCGGTTTTTTTCAGTGCTAAGTATCGAAAATGCCTCTCACTTCAAAGGGCATAGGTTCAATCCCAGTCAGCGCTGGCAGCATTTTCTGAGGGATACAATCTCTGATCACGCCTTCTTTCGGAAGGGAAGTAAAGCCATTGGTCGATAGGTAGGATCAAGATGTGGAAGCTGCCTGCCCGGCGTTCGTAGCATTGGTGCTCAGTACGGAAAACAAGATCACCGGAAAACAAATCAAGGGAGAAAAAAAAGCAGGTAAAAGAAAACGAACAAAATAAATTTCCTTGAATGGACATTCTTCAAAAACAGATGTCCACTTTTATAATCTCATGGAACGAAGTGTTACACAACCCTACATTTCAGAGTATTTCCACAATCTCCTGCATTGTTGTAAAAGCATAACGTCTTAATTGAAAAACTTTCCATAAGCTTTGCAGTGACCGGGCTTTCCTTTCTGCCATCTTTTCACCGACCACCACTATTTTACAGCTCTATTTTCCTATTATTTCAATATTATCATTCATTAGCACGAGCCGTCCTCACCCATCAACAGCCATTCCGTGCGCAAGTGGTTTTCCACCGAGAAAATGAAAAAAAAGCTCCAAAGTAGAAGACAAAAAATACGACCACCAAACAAAACTTGCTCCTGTCTCTCATTAAGTGCGATAACTTTTATAACCGTCTTTGGTCGGCTTTGTTGTTATTGCTTTCTTCGTGAACCTACAGGAATACCTCGAATAGTACGGTAGGTGGTGCAGTCCACCCATCACTATTTCTTGTCTGTCCTTCAACCAATTGTGATGATTTGTTTTTGTATGTCATTAGTGTCAATCATATACTAGTCACCTACAAAAGAAATCAGCTCTATCGGGTAGAGGGCAGCCGAGCATTGGCGGTGGGTAGACTGCACAACCCACCGCGCTATTTGGGGGATTCCTATACCTCCCACTTGACCTGCTGCTGATACGATTGCGGCCTAGTTTTGCTTTTTATGCTTTACTTTGGTCCTTGAGAATTGTGTTTTTTTATGTTTCTACAAGAACCTACTGTCATTAGTTCCATTCATAAATTATCAAAAGTTGTCCTGCAAGCTGTCCCCAATGTGGTCGACATCTTTGCACTAGTTGACAATATTTTTCTCCGGTGGCGTGCAAGGCCGGTCACCATTGGCGTAGCTCCTAGGGGTGCCAAGGGGGCCATTCTCCCTTCAGAATTGTCTAGCCCCCCCCCCCCCCAGAACTTTTGGTGTTTTTTTTTTATTCACCGGTATTTTGTCAAGCTTGTCAAGTTCGATGTTACTAATCTTTTTTTAAAGTCCTTTATGTTGACTACTTTTCTTACGTTCTGGACTAGAACAAGCAATTTTGATAAAATATATTATATCGATATTTAATCCATGGCATAATAAGACGTCTACCTACAAATTGGTAATGAGCCCAGGGATTTTTCTTTAACTTCTGGGAACTTTGTTAAACTTCAAGGACTTCTAAGAAGTTCTGGGAACATCGTAAGAATTGAGAAAACTTATTAGAAATGTTGGGAACTTCATAGATCTACAGAAAAAATCGTAGAAACAAGAAACTTGGAAAAGTTCTGAAAACTGCGTAGAAGCGGAAAATTTATTTGAGTTTGAGAAGCTTCGTAGAAGTTAAGGGAACGTTATTTTATTTCAGGGAAGCTCATTATTGATCGGAAACCTCTACATAATTTCAGGACACTTTTTTGGAGCCTCATGGTCTTGGAATAGTTGTGGAAATTACGTACAAATGCAAGAAGTTTCGTTCGTGGAACTTCGCCGAAAATCATCGAGAAACATAGAAGTTAAACAAAGTTTGTAGAAGTTTTGCGAGAATTTTGAGGAGCTGCGTAAAACTTCATATAAGTGTAAGGAATATTTAACAAAATCAGGAAATTTTGTAGAAGATCTAAAGATAGTTCAATAAACTTCTAGGAGATCTTAATTCGAAAAAGCTCCATGAACTTCTTGGGGGTTTTGAGAACTTCGTTAAAACTCAAGGAACTTTCCAGATGTTCAAGAATATTTGTAGATCCCAAGTAACACATAAAACATCTTTTTGAAAAATATTTAGAACGGCTTGTTATATAAATGTATTATAAGTGATGCAGAAAACATCCCACGTTATATATGAGGATTATAGATGTTTTTTTTTCATACTTCCTAGATTCAACATTTTCCAAAATAGTTTTCTTTTGCTTTTATCTTTAAATGTTATTTAAACGTGCATCTTAGTGTTTTAATACCACTATAAAACTTGTCGTATACAAAATCAATCTTAGTTGAATTATAAAGTTCTTGAAGAGATTCTGAACTTTCCAGATTGACGTAAACATTGACGGCGCCATTGAGCCGGACTGTCTCTTCACGCAGTGATTGACAGTTTCTTATGAGGTATTCGAAGGTTTGTTATAAAGAAAGTTGAAAACACTTGTTTATTACATCTCATAAATTAATATAACTGAAAATGTGCAGGTTGTCTTATAAGGAGTTGAAAATACTTTAAAATAACACTCTGGCAATTAGATGTACGCTTTGCAGCTAACAAAACATCTTTATGACGGATTGAAAGCGTGTTGAACGAGAATATAATTTTCATGCCATTGGCAAGAACATGATAGATACTTATAACAAACCTCTCATCAAGCGGAGTTGGTCTAGTTAGGAAGTAGTAAGTCTACCACGCCAAGGACCAGTGATCGAATCCCATGCTCAAGTTCTTTTTTGATGTTTTTTTTTGCCGCCGGTTTTTATGATGTTTCCAAAACATGTTATAAGACCAGTATGTAGTTGTATAAGCTCCGCGACTTGCGCTTTTTAGGTTATATAAATGTATTTAATGACGTATATTACAGTATTATTAATTCTTTACGTAAGTCATTAAAATGTATTTTCAACTTCTTTATGACAAGCCGTGTTGCTTGGGATGATAGGTGCCTTTCCAGAAGTGCAAAGATGTTCAGAGATCTTCGTAGAATTAAGAGAGATTCACAAAATACGGAATTTGGAAAAAGGAAATTTAGTAAAAGTTAAGGGAGTTTTGTAGACGTTCAGGAAACGGTGCATAAGTTACAGGATACTCTTTCAAACATCCTTTTTAAAAAGCAGGAAATATTCAAAAGATCTCCATATAGACAAAGATATTAGTAAAGTTCTCTGAATATTTTTCCAAGACTGCAGGTTGATCAAGTTCTGAGGATCTCCAACTGTTTAAAAATTCAATGTCATTTCAAGACTGAAAGAAAAATTTATTGCATAAATTTCAATTTTATAGATCTAACGTTAAGTAACATACAATATCAACATCCAAACAAATGATCATAGGACTGCAACTATTCATGTTATTCAAGTATCATGTTTTACTAAACTAAGTGTCAATAAATTCGAATTATTTTAATAATTGCAGTACAATGTTTCAAATATCAAGAAATCCAGGATTTTTCTCATAATTACCAGTAATTTTGAATGAAATTACCTACATTTAGGCGCAACTGTGCATTTAAGACTTCTTTTTCGGCGTTTCTGCTCAAAAAACTTTTCACACAAAGGTTTTAGCATCTGAATCGGATTCTGGGAACCCATATTTAATGAGAACAATTGCTAAGGAACTGGACACTGGGAAGCCATTTGAGGGGTTGATAAATTTCACCCCATATCGATAATTTAAAATTAAAGATTTCAAAAATTTCCTAAAAATTCACAAAACATCAATATTATAACAAATCATGCAGGACAATGGAGCCCTCATAGCTACTGATTTAAATACCATTAGGTTTTCAATTTTGTTTATTGTAGGAATTTATTTATTTACGTTAAATAGTGATCAATTTATCCCCGGATTACGGTATTCAAAAGTTTTCCAGCTAATTAAATCTGATGGAATCTTGAAATATGAGTCTAGATTTTATGGACATGTTTGTACATTAACTATAGGAAAGACCCGTGCCTTGGTGATTTAGAATATATTGGTAAGAATTAGCACTCCAGCAGCTGAATTCCGGGCATACATTTTAAAAGAAAAGTGGAAATTTCTACACATATCTAATGTGTACAAATTTCTTTCTTTTCGATGAAATTTATTCCCGGAATTCAGCTGCAGGATAGTTTGAATGCCTTAGCACATACAAAAAGCTCGTGTAAATAATTAATTGGTTCCAAATGGGTATAATTCTGTTTCCACTTTATCATGTTTCAAATTCAAACTCCTAGAATTTTATTATGGTTCCTGTCTGAGATTTAACTGATGATGAAATATTCAGAATCAAAAAAAAAATCTAGTTACAAAACTCATGAAATTATCTAACTCTGCGCATTTTCTTAAGTTTGAGATGGTTAAATTTTTGACATCAAGTCGCTATGTGATTTCATTACACAAAGCATGAACAAAGGATCATTACTTGTTCAAATTCAGTTATTTTTTAAGGCTCATTGCTATGAAATAAATACAATCAAATTTATTGTTTCACCATTAAAATAAAAGTAAGTTTCAATGCCATATTATTGGTCACAGAAAAAATGTACCCAAAAAGAAGCATCTTCGCGAGTTTTTATTTAACCGTAGTTTAGCAAAATAAAAAAAATCAACAGGCTTCCCCTAGGCCCCCTCCAGATAAATTTTCTAGCTACGCCGTGTTGTACGATTATCAATGCGTCTTCTTTTTTTTGCTGAGAAAAAAACGTTTTGTGTTTCTCCAGTCAAATGAGCTTGTTAAACTTATTGATCATCTCGAACTGGTCAAAGTTAAATTTTAATTCTTCTTCGGAAAATACCGCACATTGATTTTTTTAATAAGACCATGAGGATAAGCTTTCTGTGGAATTTTAATATTAAGGAAGCCATGAAAAACACAAATGAAAGTCAGCTGGTGCGTTCTGTCCAAGGGGTGCGTTGTATACCATTCTCCCCAACTGTTTTCAAAGCTGTTTCATGCATCATCCTCGCCATCAGCTCGCGTTTTCTTTTTACACCGAAGCATCGAGGCTATGCACTGTCAGAATAATCACACACAGTTGAGGGAAAAAATGTCACAACAAAGTTTAAAAAGTGAGGAGACGAAACTAAAACCCTACAGTAAAAGTGTGGACGATGGAAACCAGAAAACTCAATACAAGATGTTCCAATCTAGCAAAGCAGTGCATTTTGAAAGTTCGATTGGAACAACTTTTCACAGAAGTAAATGTGTCTTGTGATTGTGAGCGACGTCTATACATTGACTGTAGGGCTTTAAGCGTGACTTTGAGCTCCTGTTTAATGGTGCGGCGCACTTAATATCAGTAAAACTAGCGAAAGGAGAAATACTTTGATTAGTCAACTAAACCTAATGTGGCGCAGCCCCACCAAACAGTGCACAGTCAGCCGTAAAAGTAGTCGTAGAGCTTTTGCTGTAATATTTAGACGTTTGATGTATTTGATGAATTGTTGTGCTTGAAATGTTCCTTCTTTCGGTGGTTGTAAACATTATGGTGGCCCTCAAAATAATTGAAATCCAAAAACTAACATTTCTATTGTCGCCCATTCACTATTTGAAGGAACTGGGGACAATTTGGTGGATCCTGCTCTTTTGGGACGAACTGGAACTGCTGGCTATATCTGGTCAAAACGTAACTGGACCATCATGGGACTTAATTAAGGGCAAAATCCGCACTTCCTTTCGTATTCTTTCGAATTCATAGTCTTATCCGTCACAAAAACACTGGTCTTCTGCCACAGAAACAGATGGCGCGAGCAGCAGTCTTTAAGAATTTAAACCCCGGGATTTGTTTGAAATCGGCTCTCACATAGGTTTCATCGGCGATCAAGACACATCCATCGAGTTTCGTCAGCACCTTGTCGTACAGCTTACGGACCCGGGTTCTGGCCACTGTTTGTTGTTTGGGGCTTCGGTTGGGTTGTTTACGTACTCGGTAACATTTGTAGCCTTCTCGGAGACGGATTTGCCACACAGTACAGCGGTCAGCATTCAGTTTTTTCGCCAAATCACAAGCCAATCTACAATCTTTCTAAGGATTTTTTTAATATTTCATGAAAATAACTGAAACAAATCATTCATCGTTATTTCGAAGAAATTCTCGCACTTTTATGTTGATATCATTCATCAGCCGGCGCACACCTTCTTCAGTCAGCGAAATTGCGCTAAAATTTACACGAAACATCGTGTAAATTTATGCCAAATCTAGCGTTAATTTTATGTGAGCTATATCTCGTAGAAATTTACATGCATTTTTCAAACGGTGTAGCATCAAATCAAGACAACACCGAAGAAGTCTAGATAAACAATTCAAAAGATCCTATCTGCATTGATCGATTCTTTTCATCGACTTTCTCTTTCGTCAATAACTCAGCTGCAAAACCTTTCCCCTTTTGTATTTGCCGTTTTGGACGCTAGATAAGAACCTCCTTTATCAAACTATTTGGTAGAATTAGCACGAAATCTGTCTACATAGCAGTGGTTATGAAAAGAGAAAGTCGATGAAGAGAATCGATCAAAGCAGATAGGACCATTTGAAATGTTCATCGAGAAGTGCTCAGAAGTGAGTCACTTCTACTAAAAAAAATTGACTCACAACTGAGTAAAAGCGAAGACATTATATCAAGAAGACTGGCAACTTTGTCAGAATCCAAACGACAGATACTTTAGCGCTGTGCTTGAGTGAAGGTGGAAGCAACGCATAGAATGAACTTTAAAAGATAAACCAACTAACTGCCTGAATTTGAATTTTTACATTTGCTTGATCATGGCAACCGCTGAGTTTCGAAGTCAACATTTGTTTTTGTTCATTCGTAGATGGATGTTTATTTACGCCTCTGTTGTTATCCATTTCCCCGTTCCAGTGGTGTAGTGGTAAGCGTGACTGCTTTCTCACCCCAATGGGTCGAGGTCGTTGGGATTTTTCTGAGGCATACATATCTCTGGTCACGTCTGCCTTCGGAAGGGAAGTAAAGCCGTTGGTCCCGGCTCATGTGTGTTGAATGGGTGCGATATTCTACGCAGGTGTGGAAAGCTGCCTTCCTGCACATTCGATTGCCGTCAATGGATGGCAATTGATGTCCGTCGGTGATTGGCACTACACAGATAAAAATTCTGAATTTTAATAGTGATGTGAACATTCATTCACGTAATCTTGTATTTCATTTCACGCTACCGAGCAACTTGTAAACAATGTTGTTTACAACAATGGACTTTTGTATACAATATTTGCTACATTGCATGAAATGTCTCAGAACTTTACATGATATATAATGTAAACTTATATGGTATGTGACGTTCCATTTATGTGCATCATACTAAACATAAATTAACACTACTTTTTAGAACTGTGTACTAGGGTGGGAAAAAATTCAAATTCCAGTTCCAGTATGATTTCCGGGCGTCTTCTGGGTCCTAGAATAATAGTGTAAAATTTCAGATCGGTCGGTGGAACTATATTTTAGCGCCAGCGGTTTTAATTTTACATAGGATTTTCTATGGGAAAACTTACTTTTTCAAATAAAAATCTGGTGAGGTCACCCATTGTCCTCTAAAAATAAATCATTCCAACTGTTCCCTACGAAATTTAACAAGGAAACTTTTCTTCCAAGACTACAAAACGATCCGATGCTTGTGGAAAATGTTATTTAGCCATTACTGATTGCTAACCAAACGAATTGCTCATTATACTTTTTTTTCTAGCAGCACTGCCAGCTGCCGCCTGCTGCTGTCTGCGCGAGGCAGTCACGTTGTGTGGGGGTTCACTCAGCATGGAGGAAAGCCGATATCATGCGCAAAGAATCTTCGATTTTGATGAAACTTTACACAGGTTTCCGGTATAGTACAACAATTATGGTTCACGGGGGCCATTTGGAAACAAGCGTGATTTTTCACAAGGGTGTATTTTATTTGGCGCACAATTTATTCAAACCTTTTCAGTCGATGTGCTGTTGCTCAGACTTCAATATTTTATCGGCTTCTTTTTTCGGTGATACTCCAAAACTTGCAGTTGGTATTCATGTTGTTCGGGATTCTTGGCGCCTTTCCGCCCTTTCCGCGACATCAGTCACAACCCCAAGAGCTTGAATTCGCTGCTGCGCTGTTAAGTAGAAAAGAACCGCCGTCACTTTCAATAATTTTAAAGCATTTTTTTTGTTCAAAATGGAAACAATGTTTATCAAAATATGGACATACCCTACTACGCTTGTGTTATTAAGGTGAAGTGAAGAGCGATGAGTCGCCTCTGTGTTTTTATTAATTTGATCCGTCAATTTCGCCTGTTGCTCCACAAGTGCATGAAATTCAAAGTTATCCTGATTAAATTTTGGCACGAGCTACAGCAGCGATCCTCGTAGAACTGATACTCCCACGCAGGCAGCATGAAATTTTCTTAGGCATGCAGCACAAGCCCACATTTCCGAATCGGTGGCTGAATCTGATTGGAAAATTTTACAATTGGTATTCATTTTAACAGCACGATACAATCACGGAATAACGGAAACGAGACGTAAGCAAAAATAGTCAAAACAAAAAAGCACGTGGCCAGCAGCGACTAAAAAACGCGTCCGAACTAATTGCCGATCGAAAGACTTCCTTGGAGTGACCCGCTGAATTTACCACCGTGTACTGACCGCTGTCATTTGCTGGGTTTGGATACTCTTGTTGAGCGACGAAACGTATCGCAGGCAGCCTTTGTTGCTAAAGTCTTGTTCGCAGAATATGATGTTCCTGAGTTACTGGCCAAAATTAATATGTATGCTAATGCCCGAGCACTCCATCAGAGAGCCTTGCTACATGAAGTAGTACATGCAACCAACTATGCTGCAAACACCTCCTTTGTCGCCATGATTCATCAATTCAACGAAGTACCTGACCTGTTTGACTTCAACAGCAATGCCTCTAGATTTCGTCATCGTTTGCTGTCGGCCAATTTTTAACTACATTTAGATATAAGTGTTTCATTGGGACTTCCACATTGGAGTATAATAATAATTATAGTATTAATAGTAAAGATAATAATAATATATACTTATGCAAAATTACAATATGCTTAGAATGCTCTACATTAATAACTATTAATAAGCTGAAAGAACACTAAGTCGAAAACAGGTGTGTAGTCCCAGTAGGAATGTAATAAAGTCAAAAGAAGAAGATGTTCCACATATTAGGTGTTTGTTTTAATATATTTCTCTTCAATCAAATGTATGCCTGGAATTCAGCTGCAGTTCGCACAAATTTTCTTAATTTTGATTGTCTTAGAGATTTTGATAATAGATTCTAGTATACCAAAAATAAATGGCTCAGAATCTCTAAAACTAATCTCGAAATCTTACAGAGACTGGTCCAAATTCTCCCAAAACGGTCGTACGCCTACGTTGTTTATGACTAGCCTCTTAGTCCAAAATATCTTTGTAATCTGAATTTAAATTAAAAAATTCTTTTTCCATAATTCGGCCCCGATGCTCAGAAATCCTCAGCCTCTAGAGTAAATGTGTAGATATAAGTTCAAGAGAAAATGAATAAAATCTCGAATCCTATGAATAACCCCTCTCTTTGATACGTCTTTCGACGTAAACCAACCTACATCTCTGCTCCAGCTCTTCGCATTCGGATGGTTCAAATGTAATAAGTAGGATAATAGAGAAAAAAGTTCAACGGAAAAGATTCCGCCCTTCTTCACTGTTTTTCCCCACCAAACTTTATCACTAAATAAGTAGTTAGTCCGTGTAGTTGGGTAGTTCATGGGAAATATTCTTGCTTCTTTCCTCTTCGTGTTTTCATTGTATTTATGTTTTCCTGCCTTCCTGAGCCAAGCTCCGTTACCAACCAGCCAAGCAGTGGGTGGAAAGTGGAAATAGCGTGGCTGGAATCACTTATCGGTTGAACGGAGAAAAATATGAAACGGAATACAGACAGGAAGTTCCACTGACAGAATTATTTCAATTTTCGCCCTGTTGGTTAGAGTTTCCATGCAACAGAAAGTTGGCATTGCCAGCAATCGATTGAGTTGTGGTAGCGATACTTTCGCCATCGTGGATGCTGTAAATGACCGCATCCCTAAAACTCATTACCGACCTGACCCTTGTGATGTGTCTACATGGGAAAATTTCGAAAGGTCACGTTCTAACATATCAGGCAACATCACCAGCGCGCAGACCCTTGAACCGAGATAGTAATCAATTCCCACGCCAACACTGCTATGGCAACACAGCAAAATCAAACGCACCCCATCGCAGGCATGCGAGACATTCTTTCACTTATTTTCTCAGTACCAGTACGACTAGAACGAGCAGAGGTGATGTTTATCATTTACCTTAGGGATTCTCAACCTCAAAAAATAAGGTTAATAATTTGAAGGGCAAATTAGTACCAACAACCATAGAAGTGCTTCAATCTCTAGCCAAAATGACGATTACGCTTGCTTCAAAAATTTATCGCAACGTGCAAGCGGTTGAGAACCACTGATTTATCACCCTCAGATCTCTTCGCTGGTGCTGTGTAAATGTTTGCTCTCTGTGCTACGGGTGGATAGATATCTAACGAACGGCGCTCGGCGAGGATACTCGAGGTACTTTTCCACCCCGATGATGGTGATGATGCAGGGTCTCCGATAAGACAGAGCTTCCCTCTTGGCTTTGACCATATCCATAATTCTCGCTAGATTAGTATCCCCTATTCATACACATGATGCGTTACGTCGCTTCTCTGGATGCACTTTCCGAAGGGTGTTGCAGTTTAGCATTTATCCGCATCCTGAAACCACCAAGAACCAAGAAAGAGGAAAGTGCGTAGATTTCAACACCGATGTGCGAATGGTACCTACATGTACGCGATAAGGATGAAGAATTGGCCTATCATCATCGTCGCCATGGTATCTTCCTGGGTAGAGGCTGTTCGTGCGTAATGAGGAGCGTACAAGGGCAGGAGCAAATGCGTGTAAGTATTCCAATGTTTGCCTTGCCATCCTTTGTGGGATCGTTCTCTGTGTGTAGATGAGAATGCATTCGGCGGCATCTGATCTACGATGGTTGCGGCCTGCACATGTGCCGTAAATGGTCTATAGTGTCGGAATGGGACACCAACCTATTTGATATGGTGATTTGGTGAAGCAATGGCATTGATTAGAGTCTGTGGGTATGTGCATTTGTGGTGATGATAATCTCTGACAGGAGTGTTTGTCATTCAAATGGGGCTGGAAAATGTTTATGAGGTGATAAAATCCTGTTGACTTTCGGTAGAAGGGTGAATCGTTCTGATGGTTGAGATTTGTGATTGATGAAATGAAAATGGTGCATCCTGGTTAGCATAGCGATGAAATGAGCGTGATTAAATCATGAATCAAACTCACGAATTAAATTAGGTTCACAAATATTTGGCAATTCATGATGTTTACAGGACTTGTAGCCTTCTAGACAATTTCTGACTTCAGCAACCTCTGCCCCTAGTGGCACCGGTGGTGTAGTGGTAAGCGTGATTGCCTCTCAACCCAGCAGGCCTGGTTTCAATCCCAGTCGGTGCCGCCGGGATGTTCTGAGGCATAACATGATCACGCCTTCGGCCTTAGGGAAGTAAAGCCGTTGGTCCCCGGTTCATGAGTTGATGGATCGATAGGTAGGGTCCAGGTGTGAGAGCTGCCTTCCTGGCGTCGGTAGCATTGGTGCTCAGCACGGAAAACAAGATCGACTGAAAACAAATCAAGAAAAAAAAAACCTCTGCCCCTGTTTAATAGGTCTGCCGCGACCAAATGCTTGTCAATTAATGAATTGGTGGTTTTAGTCATGGGAAGGACACGACAATTGAAGACTCTGAACCTCCCACAAGCCATAAGCAGTGATTTTGATCTGATAGAATCTTCGTCTCGTGATATACCCTTACTTACCAATCAAGGTAAGGCCTTGTTGTCCTCTGCAGTCCGAAGAAGTCGTCTCCACCCTTCGTAGTCTTCGAAGGGTCCGCAGGTCACCTTCTACTTGGTCGATCCACCTTGCCCGCTGCGCACCTTTTCTTCTTGTTCCTGTTGGGTCGCATTCGAGAACCATTTTCTCTGGGTCGTCGTGCGGCATTCTTACGACGTGCCCAGCGCACCGTAGTCACCCAATTTTTGTAATGTGGATGATGAATGGTCCTCCCAGCAGCTGGAGCAATTCGTGGTTCATTCGCCTCCTCAACGTTCCGTCATCCATCTTCACTCCACCGTAGATGGTACGTAACTCCTTCCGTTCGAAAACACCAAGGACGCGTTAGTCCTCCAAGAGCAGGTCTCGTGGCCAAAGAGGACCACCGGTCTAATCAGCGTCTTGTAGATAGGCAACTTCGTGCGGCGGAGAATTTTATTCGACCGGAGCATCCTCCGGTGTCCAAAGTAGGCACTATTTCCTGCCACAATGCGTCTTTGAATTTCTCTGATGGTATCATTTTTGGCGGTCACCAGTGAGCCCAAATACACGAACACGTCGACCACCTCGATTTCGTCACCGTCAATCTGAACTCGGTGTGGGAGGCTAACATTGTCTTCCCTAGAACCTTTTCTTCTCATGTATTTTGTCTTCGATACATTGATGGCAAGTCCAATCCGCCTAGCTTCAGTCATCGTCTCAAAGTTCCGTGCCATGATGTCGATGTCATCGGCGAAGCTAAGAAGCTGGATGGACTTCTTGAAGATCGTGCCACTCGTGTCTATCTCAGTTTTTCTTGTCGTAACCTCATCAAAAGGACTCGAGAGTGTCCCCGACACTCTAACAACGCACATCACTCGATCCATCGTCGCCTTGACAAATCGCGTCAGTTAATCCGGAAATCCGTACTCGTGCATAATCTGCCATAGCTGATCGTGATACACCCACTACATCTAATGAAGACGTTGAGAAGATCAAAGTGTCTTCTTTTTTGATAGAATCCGCGGAGAAGGTTAGCATCCAACCAGAAAGTGAATCAACCTGATTTGAATGTGACTTGCGTCTGGAGAATCAAATGCTCGACATTTCAAATATTACAACAATTGACCAAGAAACTAGCCAGTTAGTTTCGAAAATCTGTGACGATCTTAACGCTCTTCGTTGCCCATATCAACGATAATGAATCGTCTAAGTTAATCAAAATCCTTATCGTAGAGCTGCAACTTAATATTATTGAGCCAATAATTCCGGAAAGGATTAATCCAGTGACCCCTAACATTCGAAAACCGTCGGATATTATCAAAATTCCAACCATTGTGACCAATACTACACGGAAGACGAAAGGCATCAAATTCTCGTATGGACTGATGTCTGACAAACAAATGCCGATGAAATGGAACAACGAGAGATAGAAAAATTGAAGATTTCGGAAGAACGACTGCTAAAGCAAAACAAGTATCTTGAAAGAAGCAAGAGAGGACTTGGCCAAGGAAACTGAGCGATTGAAGACGGCCCGCAATCGTGTAAAGGTACTGGAAGCGGAGGCAACTGCTGAACGCAAAGCAGGGGCCGCCAAAATAAAGAAGAACCAGATGGAGAAAATGAAAAAGAGCAAGCAACTGGAGTCTGGAAACGTTGGAGTCTGAGCCATTTGATTACGCATCTTGTTATTGCCCTCCCTCTTAGAACGTGACGTTCTTTATGGATAGCCCCTACAAGAGCATCAGAAGAATTGTTAGGCGTTTTGGTATGAAATAAATAAATAAATGAAACAGTTGTTCTCCAAATATTTAATTTATATGCAAGAATTTTGGCCCGCAGAAACATGCAAGAATTCAATTTTTTTCCTAAACATTTCCTTCTTTAATTCATTTGGAACATATTAAGGATACTTTAAATCAAGCAATACCACTCTTCCCTATCTTTTTCTCATACAGTTGATACTGATCACGGGCCCTACATTAATTACATAGATGCATTTTTCGGAACATAAAATAAACAAACCATCCCGTAGACTTTCGTTCACACAGAATTTTTGATGGAGCGTACACTTTGTCCAGACTCCCCCCTCTCCCACTTTGATGGTCCAAATTTATGATAGAAATGTCCAGGGAGCATTCCTCAATTGAAATAAACATAAGTAAACCTTTCCCCTTAATATGTGTATAAGTATCAAAATTGTCTATCCTCCTGAACACCCCTCTCCCTTTTTTCCCTTCACATAACCTGATGCCTCATTGTAAAGGATGCATGATTTTCAATCTTTCAAAAATTACAGTTATTTATTTGAATTTCAGCTATAATGTGGGGCATCATTTGAATGGATCAAACCATAATCAATTTTAGTTCAAACAATGATCAATTTTGATTTCCGTTTGATAAGCGATTTTTCAAATATTTTTGCACGAGTAATATTATGCACGAGTACGGATTTCCGGATAAACTGACGCGATTGGTCAAGGTGACGATGAATCGAGTGATGTGCATTGTTAGAGTATCGGGGACACTCTCGAGTCCTTTTGATGGGGTTACGACAAGGTGGTAGACTTTCGTGTCTGCTATTCAACATCGCGTTAGAAGGTGTGATCAGAAGAGCTGGGATAGACACGAGTGGCACGATCTTCAGGAAGTCCATCCAGCTTCTTGGCTTCGCCGATAACATTGACATCATAGCACGGAACTTTGAGACGATGGTGGAAACGTACATCAGACTGAAGGCTGAAGCTAGGCGGATTGGACTTGCCATCAACGCATCAAAGACAAAATACATGGGCTCACTGGTGACCGCCGATAATGATACCAGCAGAGAAATTCAAAGACGCATAATGGAAGGGTGCCTACTTTGGACTCCGGAGGACGCTCTGATCGAATAAAATTCGCCGCCGCACGAAGTTGACTGTCTACAAGACGCTGATTAGACCGGTGTTGCGTACTATCTACGGTGGAGTGCATATGGATGACGGAACGTGGAGGAGGCGAATGAACCACGAATTGCACCAGCTGCTGGGAGAACCATCCATTGTCCACATTGCAAAAACTGGGTGACTACGGTGGACTGGCACGTCCTAAGAATGCCGCACGACGACCCAGAGAAAATGGTTCTAGAAAGACAGCAAGGCCTTAGCCTGATCGGTAAGTAATGGTGAGTGAATTCTGAACTAAGACGCCAATCATGCGATAGGTATTGTCCATTCAAATAACTTCACTTAATACTGAAATCTGCTTTCTAGCCGTGCTGTCAAGTTAAAACATAAAATTTTATGCAAATTTCACACTGAGCTTGACTATCCAATATCCAATTTCTAGCCGAATTGGTAAGCTAAACACATTGAAAACGAATATTACTCAGAGAATGAGCCTCTTTTACTGATTCGTATGGAGATTTTTGACGTAGAACTACGTCTTTGTCGACTATACTGGGGTGCAAATTAAAAAATATGTGTGGTAAAGTAATGTTAGGTTTTGAACGCTTGTAACTTTGCCATTTATAGATGAAATTAAAACCCAAATACGCCAATCGATGGGATATTACATTACAAACCTGCTGAAATAAATATTTTTCCAATTTTTCTGTAATAAAACTTTTGAAAAATGTACAAATGATGATTGTATCACTGTTTTCCTGAAATACCCCCCCCCCCCCAACCCCTATAACGACAACCTTAAAAAACATTGACTTTAACGATCATTTTTTCCCAGGAAATAATTGTTAAAAAACTACAATGTAGTAAAAAAAAAGTTTTATTCTGTTAATTTTTTATTACCCAACTACTGCCTAGAGAGCTTCGAATTTGAGAAAAAATCGCTCACAATATTTGATGTTATTGTGTGGGTGATTTACCACCAACTGACTGTAAAATATATCTGGTACCTCTATATATGCAATTAGATAAACATCCGAAGTTCATCCTTTTTTACATATTTTGCACAAAATATACTTTCTGCCCCGCCCCATTCATAAAAAAAACGGTGAGAAATCCTGTCAGTATTTTTTATGCAGAATATGTAAAGAAGGAGGGGCGTCGGATGTTAACCCAAATGCATATACCGTGCATCATAGAGAAATCTACTGTTTCCAATTGGGTTCTTTCAGGGTATTGAGGAAAGGCATATTCGTAATCTACATTAAACATGGAACCGAAATCCGAAATTTGATTAAAATTGGAGCACTGGAACTATTTTAAATAAGTGTGATTACATTAGCAAATATCACCATCTTAGCGCCCCTCAGTGGGACTTTGTATGGGAGCGAGCTGTCAGTTTGTTAGTTTAGTGTCAAACAGTGGAGTAAATGTTTTGCTTTAAAAAATGAAAGTCTACGGTTTAGAAAAAAATATCGTTGTGCTCGAAAAACGAAGCTCTTTCAGATGATGTTTAAAAATTGACACACTATTTTAAAATTATATAACCCAATGAGCGCAATTACTCAGGAATGCTTGTGTGATTACGAGCCCGCGTTTCAATAAAATCCAATTTTGAGAACATTGTTCATTTTTAGTATTATTAGAAACTAGAAAGTTAGACTTTTTCACCAAACACACATTTTTCATTTCCATATGTAATAGGGTTTTTGATCTAATTTCCGTCCTACTAAGCACAACCCGCGCTTTATCTCTCTTCCCTGAACGAGTTTAAATAAAAAATAGAATATTTCTATCAAAGATGAGTTGAAAATTTATTCACCTTTCCATACGTACCGTTGGATTTGATAAAGAGTCACAAATTGTTGAGATATTGTCTAAAATGCTTCTTGATTCTAAATTCGTTCTACGAGTTTCAATTCCGTCCTAACGCATTGAAACGCCATTAGATTTTCTTCGCCCTACGGATAAACGTAGAAAAAGGGGATTCGCTAGGAGCGCTTCTTTTGTTTTGAGAACAATGAGCGTAAATATTCATATAATGCGCTCTAACAGGATGTATGTTGTAGCTAATGAACTAACCCATCGGAACAAACCTATTATTGATTTGTGCACGGTGAAATCATTGATATTAATGATCTTTTCTGATCGATAGAACGGAAATGGGCGATTACGACGAAGTAGCGCTCTACCCTATGAATAGAAAAAAAATCACGGCATACATTTAGACGCAGTGCGAAAATGACATGAATAGGTCCAACCAAAATCCATTACCCTACACCGGGGCAACTAGAAACGCGTGGGGAAGTTGAAACGGTAGATGTAGCTCTTAGCGGAAGTGAATAATCACTGAGATTATTTCGAATATAATTTGCGGTAGTACACAATGCCTCTCAAACATAATTACAGTGAATATTCACTTCCAAAGAGATATACGTACTGTTTCAACTTGCACCGGTGTACCTGAACTATGATGTTTACTATCAAAACATTAAACAGGTGGTAACCTGTATACAAGCTTTTGCTCTGACTTTGAAATTCAATAGCTGAATCCCCTAATTTTCAATTAAAGTTGTACTAAGCACCTACTTATTGGAAACCAAAGGTTTAATTTGAAAAAAAGTCACAGTATTCTATTTTGCAATCATTCTACGAACACGCTGTAAAGTACATAATGATGCTGCATGGTAATTTTATGTTAGGGTTGTCTTCCAAATGGGAGAACAAAGAGGTGCTTAAACCCCGTATGATCGTTATACCCCTTCCTCCCCTACTTCGTTGACATATGAACCAACATTTTGTTCAATATTTAAAGTACCGACTTCTGATTTTACCTGTCAGACTGCCTGTTGCGTTATCATAAAATGCAATCTTCACTTTCTTCTCTGCTTCAGAAACCTAACTTAATACTAATGATGGAGCTACTGACAAAAATTAATGTTTTTTTTTTGGCAATTGTTTTATCCCACAACATGCATGGCGTTTTTGTGTACTATACTGAGGTGCAAATCAACAAAAAATGTAAGACGAAATAGTGTCAGTTCCTATTGTAGTCGATTTCGATGTCAAATTTAGTGTACATTGATCACAGCAAAATAACTCAACATTGATCAACCGAAGGTAGTTATGTAGGGGAAATTCTGTCAATTCTTAACCATTACATTAAATTTAAATACATTATCGCATGCGTAAGATGAACCGTGGTCTGATTATGCTAACATGAATTGTCGCGAGTTTTGAACCATAACCGATACATTGAAATACTTTAAAAATTTAAGATAAAGAATAGTAATCAAAAATGCATGACATACATCCTTTTTGCGTAGTTCTATGTCATACTGCGGTCATGTCTAGGACACAATCCTTTAATTTTTTTTTAAATCGTAGGCTTTATTTTTCATACGAATGCATAAAAGTGACTCACAACTGAATTAAAATTATTCCTTCTCTTAGTTAGTTTCGTTTTCAGTGTGCAACGCAACGAATACCCCTGTTATCACCCGGCAGCCAAATGATGACTGCAGTTAAACTTACTACTAATTATTAATAAAATGTTCGTTTATTTACTTATTGTCTAGTGGTTTACAATTATTGTACATTTCAATTGATTTAGCTCGAAGGCTCTTCATCTTTGGTGATTATGTCTGTAACAAGTTACTGTTTGATTTTTGTTTTACATTGTAAAAGTTTACATTTTGCTTTTAAGGAAAGCATCTTTTTTTTATTTTAATTAGAAAATTTGAAATTCTCTAATACTTAATTAACAGTCAATACTAAATAATGCTATCACATTATGCTCTGTATCACATCTTTTTCCCATACATTTATCTTTATTTCATCATTATTTGCAAACACCAGGTCTTAAAATTACCTTTAGTTATTAGAAAAAAGTATTTAAATAGCACATATCTTGAATCAAAATCCATACACCGTTCTACGATTGAATCAAAATCCGTACAATTTTGAATCGAAATCCGTACACTGTGTTGAGGATTAATCAAAATCCGTACAGTCATGAATCAAAATCCGTACATGAATGTGAATCGATGCAAAGCAATGAAAAAAAAAAACATGTTGCTATTTTGAATAAAGTATTTTTTTAGAAGTTGCTTGGCTAGGAGTCCAAAACAGCTATACTCGTTTATATACACTAGTTTACAGCATATTTGAACTTTATACGCTGAAGGTCATTTCCCATGTAAAATCGTACGCTAAATTCAAAAATGTAGTAAAAAAAAATCTCAGTAGGATAGTTTTGGAGATATAGCTAAAAAATGGAATCTCACTTAAAAAAAAAACGTGTTTACTTAAACACAAATTTCTCCAGCTGTAATGATGTAATATTAATTATTTTAAAATTTTACGTGATAAAATTTGACTTCAATAAAGTTCATTTTTTTAACTTTTATTTTTTTAACTAGTGATATCAGCGTTAGATTAATTGATGCTCCAATCGATTCAAAGGAAAGGTAACTGATTTCTTTTTACTTAAGAAGGTGCCTGTTCTAGATTTTTATGCTAACTAATATCATGTTTGAGGATTCATTTCCTCTAAATTTTATTCTATACCAGTGCTTTGGGTTTAATATTAATACTAGAGTTTACCTCCGATCACAACTTCGAGGTTTTTGAAAATTGACATGTGATAACGTACAAGATGCGCCATACTTTGGAACTTGGGGGTACTCCAGATCAACGCTACAAAACATTATTAACCGGGACTAAACTAGGCGGTGTAGCTTGGACAATGTTGTCGAATCAATAATAGCAAACTGAAGAGAAGACTGCCGAAACATCTTTAATACACCGATAATGGAAACGCTCCACCAACCCACTGGCATCAAGCGATAGAATAAGCGGTTCCTAAGAATGTAGTTCTATAATAGCGTATAAGTGAAAAACAAATACAACCATCTTTGAAACCAACAAAAAAGACAATGAACTGACATCAAGGATTAGTTTTTCGTTTTATGCATGAAAAATAAAATTGATAAGTTAACGACTAAAACTTAATTTAATTTAAAACGTCAAGAGAGTAATAATAATAAAAATTTAGATCTTCCATTGCTTCTTTTCCGCAGTTTTCTTCTGCTTCTTCTCCATTGTTGCCATTGCCTTTTCAAGTTATAATGCTTTCTTGCTTCCAACTTTCTTTCCTCTTCTTCCTCTTTTTCCTCCTTTTCCTCTCTCGCTCAACCTTTTTCTTTTGTCGTTCCTCAATCCTTTGTTTCTTTGCGTTCTCTTTATCAATTTTCTCCCGTTCTACTTTCATGTATATTTCCGGCCATTCCTCGCTGGTGGCTACACACTTAGAAATACTTAATCTTACACGTGACGGAATCCATCTTTGACACAAAGGATAAGACGTAAACAAACATGTCATGTAAAGTTAAGTTCTCCGAGACTGAAAAGTTCGAAAGTACGTTTGATTGAGCTGAATTTCGCGTCTATTATGACTTAATTTTATGTCAAAATTAACGCTCGTATATGTCAGTCTCAGAGCACCTAAATTTACATCAATTTTTCTAAGTGTGTACTGCTGGGAATGCTCTCTTGCCCATTTCTGTTTGCTCACTGTAATTTGTATATGCGTGTTGGTGATATCCTGTAGGGGAGCTGCGTTGTTTTCCATTTCGACTGGTTATTGACGCTCTTCATTAAAAGATATTAAGAATATAACATTTACAATACGAATAAAATAAGAGAGTAGCGATTCAATGCCGTCCGAGATGCCGAGATGCCGTCTCTTATGGTGGTGAATGGAACGGCAAATTCCCTGTATGCTTCTCGGTAAGAATTCCCCGCATGCATCGTTGCCACAGTCTTCGCCAAATCCTCCAGCGTGTACTTAGCTTCCATGATCTGCTGAAAAACAGTGGATAAAGTGGAGTCTTCATTGTTAATGCACAAGTGTACGGATTTAGAATCAGCTGTTATATTTGGATCAAAATCCGTAGAATACTAATTTTGATAAATAAATACCATATGAATAATCCATTGCTTAGAATTGAGGTATAAAACGATAAACACTTACCTTTCCAATCGACCTTCAGGAAACTACTTGCAAAAATCACTTAAATACGTTTAACAACTGGAAGTATATCCGAGAGATTTTCTTAGAAAATCGTTAATAACGCAACCGATTGACAGAAATGTCCGACACGTGATAAGGTTTTTATTTTTCTTATTTTAATTGCATTACATACTGCTTAATTGTTGACGTAAACATCCAGCTAATGCATGAATGACCATGAATATGTATTCATGTATAATATTAACATTGTTATGATGCATATATATAAGCAAAAAGGATTTCGGTGCTGTACGGATTTCGGTCCCGCGCAGTAGCAGATGTTTTTGAAACAGCCTTCTTCCGTCTAAGAATGTTTGTTACTCGGGTCAGTTGGTGGACGGTCTATCGACCTTTTCAAAAACCAAACTGCTCCTCGGGTAAGATGTTGTTTTCTTCGGCTGATGTTAGAAGCCGGCTGTAAACTGCCCTTGCGAACAGCTTGGATAACCCTGAGAGAAGGCTGATGGGTTGGTAACTTGAAGGAGAGGAAGGATCCTTCCCAGGTTTCCGAATGGGGATGACTTTAGCTAACTTCCAGCACGAGGGGAAGTAGCTTAGTCGGAGGCACAGATGGTTGTAGAATCTGGAAGTCAAGTGCTTGAGCTCCAGATTCAGGATGTTGTCGGAACATGGGGTCTTCATGTTTTTGGAAGTTTTGATATAAGCCAATAGTTCGTCAGCCGTGATCTCGGATTCCTTGGGAAAGATGTTAGGAATCTGGTGGAGATTGGTTACATTTTCAGCAACCTCAGCTTCGTGAGGGGTGGTGATGATTTGTCCGAGATTGTGGGAGCTTACGAAATGTTGAGTTATCGCGGCAGCCTTGTCTTCAGGTGTTATCAGGTAAACCACTGAGCGTCGGGACAATTCAATGAAACCAGCGGTTGAATAGGCCTCGGTTTTGTTTTGAGGACTTTTGTTAGTTTCCAAAAGGGTTTTGCACAATCTGGAAGGGAACGGATGTTATTGGAAAAATTCCCATTTCTGAGTTCCACCATTTTGGCTTCGATAAGTTTGGTTAGACGGTTGGAATGGGTCTTCAAGGTAGGTAGTCCAGTTCTCTGGTACTGTCTACGCATGGCGTTACGGAGTCTGATTAGGCATTTAGTATTCTGATCAAGGTTCAAAGAATTACTCACCCGTCTGGAAGCTGGCACGTGTTTTTCGCGGGCTAGGAATACCGCCTCCTCGACGGCGCACAGAGATCTATCGATATCATCAGTCATATCCAGTAGAGATCTATCGCGGAAATCGATTGCTTCGTCGACGGCTTGTTGGAACCGATCCCAGCTTACCCGATGGTAATTCCTACGGGAAGCATGAAATCGTTTAACGGAGAAGTCCACCAGCGGCTCAACCGGGTTGGAGCATCCGGCGGCAGGATGGTGTACTGGGCCTCTTGCAGGTCGTCGTTTAGGATGGTGCCGTTCTGATTCCGCCTTTGGTTGACCCATGCTTGATGTTTGGAGTTCAGGTCGCCAGCGATGATGAACTTTCCACGGCGTCTCGTTATCTTTGTGGGTACGAATAAAGAAATCTTCTGGGAATGCTCCGTTTAAAGAAATGCCAACTACCCTGGATCGTTTAACATGCTTAGCGTTTTATTCCTCCAAAAGGGAGAGAGAGAGATAGAAACATCCCAACTAACATTTCAAGTTTTATCGTGGTTTTAAAGTGTTCTACAAGTCTTAATCATGGTCTTCAGAACCCTTATAAAACCCGAATTGCTACTTGAAATGTTTACTTGCGCTATTGATGCAAGTGGTGATGACGACGAACACTTTCTACGGTGGCTAGCTTTGGTGAATGGTGGTTGTGGACGAACACGGTGGGAGGGCCCTCCAACTACGATCGATAACTGACCGGACGTATTGGAAGTTGAACGGTGGTGATCTCGGCGAAGCACTGGACAGCGGTGGTGTTGCCAACGGTAAGGCGGTTGGGGTAGGCCACGCTCTGCCAGTCGGTCGGCAATGCCACTGAACAAGCACTCCGGGATAGACCAGTCTATCAACTGTATCACTCTCGGAATCGGGGAATACGTGTTGTAGAATGCCTTCAAAGACTTCGTGTGGCACGTGCTGGACCATATCACCCCACAAGATGGCGTTGCGGCAGTGACGGTGCGGTGGCCGGCTTCAAAACGATCTCGCACTATTGCGTAATGGTTTGCTATACGCTCCGGAGTCCGACGTGCATACCTTCCTAGGAGATCAACCGAAATATGTTACGGGCCATATCGTCAACGATGGTAGAAAAAATACCTTCTATGGGATATAACCACAAAATTGATGAAACGATGAGCATTTGTGAGTCATGACGTAGTGTGATATCTCATAATAGAAGTCCAGTTATGAAAAAACGCCGATCGGTTGGAAATGAATTAAATATCCAACCGTCAACTAGTGGGCAGCAGCATAGTGATGATCCAGGTCCATCAACGAGTGTTCATAAATCCGTAGATGAGCTAAGTAAGAACAGTCATCCTGATGATTCTATCAACTTTTAACTGCAACCTCCTAATAGCACTTATTATTATTTTTTTCTTCTTTCCTTCAGATACGGTACCATCGGTTCCATCATTGGAGTCAGTTCCATCAGCAGATGATCTGCAACGCCCATACACGCCATTGATCAGCAGTTGCTGCGCATCCTGTTCCGTCGTAATCCATCGGATCCACTCGACACATATGAACTCTTCACGGTCACGTACGGTACCACATCAGCTCCATACTTGGTAACTCGAACTCTGCTACAGTTGGCCAAAGACGAAGGAGACAAGTATCCGGAAGCCGTTCAACCTGTCATCGAAGATTTTTATGTTGATGACCTTCTCTCCGGTACAGACAACCTGGAAACTGCTATCGAAAAACGTCACCAAATCACGAATATGCTCGCATCAGCTGGATTCCCATTGAGGAAGTGGGCGTCCAACGTTCCGGAAGCTTTAACTGGAATACCATTCGAAAACTAGGCAATCAAACCCCTCTTCGATTGGCAAGATGACCAATCAGTTTCCACGCTTGGACTTGTTTGGGACACAAGAACGGACATGTTGAGATTCAACGTCGAAGTGCCACTTCCTGCAGCGGTGCTTACAAAACGTAAAGTAATATCATACATCGCTAGAATCTTCGATCCGCTAGGCCTCGTCGGCCCGGTAATTGCTACAGCTAAGATGTTTATGCAACAGCTCTGGAAGCTGAAAAGCGAGGATAATCAACCCTATGAGTGGGGCAGACCTCTTCCACCGAAATTGCAAGAAGAATGGAAAAAAAAATCATGCCACGCTGGACATCCTCTCGGAACTACTAATTCCTCGTTTTGTTTCCTTCGCCGATGCACCCAGAATTCAGCTTCACTTGTTCTCCGATGCGTCAGAGTTGGCATACGGCGCCTACGTTCGTTCTGAGAGTGACGCTCGTATTCACGTGCAACTCCTGACATCCAAGTCAAAGCTTGTTCCTCTCGCCCCTAAACATTCCATCGCTCGACTTGAGCTCAGCGCTACTGTGCTATCCACCAGACTCTTCCAGAAGGTAGAACAATCGATACGTTTGATGTTTTCTTCTGGACAGATTCTACCACAGTTCTCCAATAGCTCAATTCTACACCGAATTCCACAGTTTTGTGCCTATAACTGGTGACAAAGTAGCGGCAAAGAGGTATTCTAATTAAGAAGATGAACCAAAAATATTTTTATAGCTTGATTGGAAAAAGGAAAAAGGAAAAAAAAATAGCATATATGAAAATGGGTTTTAAAAAAATTAAAATATAAATGATATATGAAAAATCTTGTGTTTTTTGTCTCATATATTATCAGATTTTGCCTCAGTAGTAGACAACAGAATAAGGGAATGATATTTTTGACAAGGTCTACATGTCCAGAAAGTTTTATTCAACTCTGAGAGAGTGCTGTCAATTCCGAATACGATTTGGCAAGAAATGCATCATGAGCCCTTTTCAGATGAAATTCTCGATAAATCAAAGTGAACTTAAGTGCTGATTAGACAAAATTGAATCGCAAATTGAGCTTCATTGGATTCTGAGATGATTTTTAGCTTCACTGGTTTAGTTTTGTGAGAAAATGGCAAACTAAAAAAAAACTCTTCAGACATGAAAAAGTTTTTGTTAGAATTTTTTTTCCTTAAAAGTGCCCATCTCGCGATGTATGGACGGTTGGTAGTAAACAAGACCTACCTATCTTGAGACAAAGTCTCATTCAAATCAAACATGGAAATTTTTTTAAATCGCCTTCAAATTTTTGGCTCTATTGGATTTTTTTCAATATTTTTATCATAATTTGGACAATTTTCTTAAAGTCATCCATACAATACATTTTTGTAGGAGTTGTCATTTTTCCATAGGATTTTTTTTTCTAAATCGACAAAATAGATAAATTTTGGAAAAACTAAGTATACGCTTATTAAGTCAAGGTCCACACATCCAGAAAGTTTCAATGAAATAAGAGAGGGTGCTGCCAGTTCCGGATACGAGTTGGCGCGAAATGCATCAGCTTGATCTTCTAGTCGGCGTGCGTTGAATCGCCGTCCGACCCTCTCCTCCCATGACAAACAATTGTGCAAAGTTTCATGCAAATCTGAGAATGTCAAGTCCGATCGATTTGTCATTTAGCGTGGAACTGCTCCATATTAACCATCCGAATCCCCTGCCATCGCTCAGCTATGTATATTTGTTCTGGTTCTCGATAAAATCTATCATTCAACTGACGCAACATTGCTACCGAGACGCTATACCGTCTACTCTATGATGAGCCATGTGTGACCTCGGAGGACGACGAACGAGCACGTCGAACGGGCCTCATTTTCAGGGGTTTGGGGCGAAATCCGAACTTTTTAACATCAGATCCAAACTTTTCGATAAAGCTCAAGAAAACTACGCTAAAATAGCACGACAGCATATGATGGCGATGATGATGAGGACACCCTCTGGGAATTGGCAGATGATAGCTTTCTAGCTTCGCATGTGTGTGTGCGCGATGTGTGCAGGAGATTATTCCGACATGGCAACAGTTGTGTGGAGTGCTGATTCGCTTTTTATGCTATCAATTTGTGGATTCCCTTGTATCTATACAAGGTTCAATCATCTGGATTCGGTAGCACATGGTAGCACACAGAAATGTGCTAATGACAATAATGGAACAGAAAATGCGTGGGCGAAAAATCATCATCGAATCGATACCCGAGCGATGGTGTTAAGCAACGTTGTAAGGATCAATGTGACACCGCACCCACAGAAATTGGCAAGTCTAATCACGTTGCATTCGTTTGTTCAGCGGGCGTCGTTTGCGAGTTTCGGTCTTTCTTTGGAATAAGTTTATCCTTCGCTCGTTGAAAGGAAATTTGCAGACGAAAATCCCATTACGAATCCGGGGGAGTTCATTGCCGGTCGAAGCGAAAGCTGCTCGGAAAACATCTAATTAATCAATAGAAGTGAGGGAAATACCTCTCCGGGCAATGGCCGAAAAGCGAAAAGCCAAAATGATGATAATCCTCTCGCAACACGACTTTTCCTCGAAAGTCGAATTTTGGAAATTAGAAGAGGACGTGGAGGTCATCCATTTCAGGCGGGGCTCCTCCTTCCAAGCTGATTACTATACGTATACGTGATATCTTTATTTATTCCCTGTGTGCTGTGGAGCGTAAATTTGACGAATCCTCGTCTCCGAAGGCACATCACCTAATCCACGAAACGGAGCGTGAGACGCAATAGATTTTTAAGGAAGTTCTTCATCACTTATTCAGGAGCTGTTGTTCCGTTCGTTCGAATTTCTCTGCTCCTCGGACGGAACGAGCCTTTCTCTCCGAACAGCTCACAAGTTAAGGAATTAGATCACGTTCCACCATCACCATCATCGGCCTACAAGTAGTCACTCAAAGTGCTACTATTTCACCGATCGGAGCCTCGGAAGGATTCGTCCGCCATACGTTAAGGAATCAGGAAGCTCAACCGGAGGGGGGAGGGGGATTCATGCGTGCGGAAAAGTTTGATGACAGTTTTTAGTCATGTGGCTTTGTGACGGACGCAGACTTCCTTTTTCCGAGAGAAACTGAATAATCTATGGGGCTTGTTTTTATTCGTTTGGTGAAATCATGTAGCAATAAGTGTCAATCGATGTCAACACTGATGAAAGGATAATCTACTTTTGTTGACGAGGAAAGTAGAGGACAAGCTCTAGTGAATTGAAAACAGAAAGACCTGATGTTGAAGTCAGATGATAATTTATTTACGTTGTCACGTTGTACGTAGCTTGTCACGTAAATTTTTTTTCGAAGTTAAAGTTTCCAACCAGTTTCGATCATAAGTTGGGTCTATTTTTTTCAGATTTGAATGAAAAGTTTTAATTTAGAAAAATAGCCCTGATTAATCCACCTACCGGTGACTAGTCCCTTTCTCGTATAATATTAAATAACTTTGCTCCATGCCATATTCTGGGTACTATTTCAGGAACATCCAGAACAAGCCAAAGCGTTGCCAATGTTAGACACTCAATAACAGGTTCCCGGTGACAGCCAAGGCATAGCCAGGTGTGAAGAAATGAATAAACATTAAAAAAATGCAAAGCTGTTGAAGATAAATCAATACTCAATAGTATTTAATTCATTTTCGAAAACATGGGACTTACTTAACAATTAGTAAATGGTATTCAAAATTGGATAAATTTTATTCAAAATTACGTTAAAGTAACTACCTCAAAATGTAATATACCAATTCTATGAAGTTCGTCACCGTGTCTTTTCAACTAAAATTTATTTTATTTTCTGTGTTGTTATTACTTAAAATTAAACTTTACTTCCGACGTTTTGGTTCAATATGAAAAAATCGTTAAATTGTGCTTCGTTAAATCATTCGTTAATATTTTGTTTACTATTAGGCACTAAATACGTGCGTGATTTTCTTTATATGCTAGTGCTTCGTAGATATTGTCTGTCTGTCTGTCTGTCTGTCTGTCTGTCTGTCTGTCTGTCTGTCTGTCTGTCTGTCTGTCTGTCTGTCTGTCTGTCTGTCTGTCTGTCTGTCTGTCTGTCTGTCTGTCTGTCTGTCTGTCTGTCTGTCTGTCTGTCTGTCTGTCTGTCTGTCTGTCTGTCTGTCTGTCTGTCTGTCTGTCTGTCTGTCTGTCTGTCTGTCTGTCTGTCTGTCTGTCTGTCTGTCTGTCTGTCTGTCTGTCTGTCTGTCTGTCTGTCTGTCTGTCTGTCTGTCTGTCTGTCTGTCTGTCTGTCTGTCTGTCTGTCTGTCTGTCTGTCTGTCTGTCTGTCTGTCTGTCTGTCTGTCTGTCTGTCTGTCTGTCTGTCTGTCTGTCTGTCTGTCTGTCTGTCTGTCTGTCTGTCTGTCTGTCTGTCTGTCTGTCTGTCTGTCTGTCTGTCTGTCTGTCTGTCTGTCTGTCTGTCTGTCTGTCTGTCTGTCTGTCTGTCTGTCTGTCTGTCTGTCTGTCTGTCTGTCTGTCTGTCTGTCTGTCTGTCTGTCTGTCTGTCTGTCTGTCTGTCTGTCTGTCTGTCTGTCTGTCTGTCTGTCTGTCTGTCTGTCTGTCTGTCTGTCTGTCTGTCTGTCTGTCTGTCTGTCTGTCTGTCTGTCTGTCTGTCTGTCTGTCTGTCTGTCTGTCTGTCTGTCTGTCTGTCTGTCTGTCTGTCTGTCTGTCTGTCTGTCTGTCTGTCTGTCTGTCTGTCTGTCTGTCTGTCTGTCTGTCTGTCTGTCTGTCTGTCTGTCTGTCTGTCTGTCTGTCTGTCTGTCTGTCTGTCTGTCTGTCTGTCTGTCTGTCTGTCTGTCTGTCTGTCTGTCTGTCTGTCTGTCTGTCTGTCTGTCTGTCTGTCTGTCTGTCTGTCTGTCTGTCTGTCTGTCTGTCTGTCTGTCTGTCTGTCTGTCTGTCTGTCTGTCTGTCTGTCTGTCTGTCTGTCTGTCTGTCTGTCTGTCTGTCTGTCTGTCTGTCTGTCTGTCTGTCTGTCTGTCTGTCTGTCTGTCTGTCTGTCTGTCTGTCTGTCTGTCTGTCTGTCTGTCTGTCTGTCTGTCTGTCTGTCTGTCTGTCTGTCTGTCTGTCTGTCTGTCTGTCTGTCTGTCTGTCTGTCTGTCTGTCTGTCTGTCTGTCTGTCTGTCTGTCTGTCTGTCTGTCTGTCTGTCTGTCTGTCTGTCTGTCTGTCTGTCTGTCTGTCTGTCTGTCTGTCTGTCTGTCTGTCTGTCTGTCTGTCTGTCTGTCTGTCTGTCTGTCTGTCTGTCTGTCTGTCTGTCTGTCTGTCTGTCTGTCTGTCTGTCTGTCTGTCTGTCTGTCTGTCTGTCTGTCTGTCTGTCTGTCTGTCTGTCTGTCTGTCTGTCTGTCTGTCTGTCTGTCTGTCTGTCTGTCTGTCTGTCTGTCTGTCTGTCTGTCTGTCTGTCTGTCTGTCTGTCTGTCTGTCTGTCTGTCTGTCTGTCTGTCTGTCTGTCTGTCTGTCTGTCTGTCTGTCTGTCTGTCTGTCTGTCTGTCTGTCTGTCTGTCTGTCTGTCTGTCTGTCTGTCTGTCTGTCTGTCTGTCTGTCTGTCTGTCTGTCTGTCTGTCTGTCTGTCTGTCTGTCTGTCTGTCTGTCTGTCTGTCTGTCTGTCTGTCTGTCTGTCTGTCTGTCTGTCTGTCTGTCTGTCTGTCTGTCTGTCTGTCTGTCTGTCTGTCTGTCTGTCTGTCTGTCTGTCTGTCTGTCTGTCTGTCTGTCTGTCTGTCTGTCTGTCTGTCTGTCTGTCTGTCTGTCTGTCTGTCTGTCTGTCTGTCTGTCTGTCTGTCTGTCTGTCTGTCTGTCTGTCTGTCTGTCTGTCTGTCTGTCTGTCTGTCTGTCTGTCTGTCTGTCTGTCTGTCTGTCTGTCTGTCTGTCTGTCTGTCTGTCTGTCTGTCTGTCTGTCTGTCTGTCTGTCTGTCTGTCTGTCTGTCTGTCTGTCTGTCTGTCTGTCTGTCTGTCTGTCTGTCTGTCTGTCTGTCTGTCTGTCTGTCTGTCTGTCTGTCTGTCTGTCTGTCTGTCTGTCTGTCTGTCTGTCTGTCTGTCTGTCTGTCTGTCTGTCTGTCTGTCTGTCTGTCTGTCTGTCTGTCTGTCTGTCTGTCTGTCTGTCTGTCTGTCTGTCTGTCTGTCTGTCTGTCTGTCTGTCTGTCTGTCTGTCTGTCTGTCTGTCTGTCTGTCTGTCTGTCTGTCTGTCTGTCTGTCTGTCTGTCTGTCTGTCTGTCTGTCTGTCTGTCTGTCTGTCTGTCTGTCTGTCTGTCTGTCTGTCTGTCTGTCTGTCTGTCTGTCTGTCTGTCTGTCTGTCTGTCTGTCTGTCTGTCTGTCTGTCTGTCTGTCTGTCTGTCTGTCTGTCTGTCTGTCTGTCTGTCTGTCTGTCTGTCTGTCTGTCTGTCTGTCTGTCTGTCTGTCTGTCTGTCTGTCTGTCTGTCTGTCTGTCTGTCTGTCTGTCTGTCTGTCTGTCTGTCTGTCTGTCTGTCTGTCTGTCTGTCTGTCTGTCTGTCTGTCTGTCTGTCTGTCTGTCTGTCTGTCTGTCTGTCTGTCTGTCTGTCTGTCTGTCTGTCTGTCTGTCTGTCTGTCTGTCTGTCTGTCTGTCTGTCTGTCTGTCTGTCTGTCTGTCTGTCTGTCTGTCTGTCTGTCTGTCTGTCTGTCTGTCTGTCTGTCTGTCTGTCTGTCTGTCTGTCTGTCTGTCTGTCTGTCTGTCTGTCTGTCTGTCTGTCTGTCTGTCTGTCTGTCTGTCTGTCTGTCTGTCTGTCTGTCTGTCTGTCTGTCTGTCTGTCTGTCTGTCTGTCTGTCTGTCTGTATTCGTGAAATACGACGGAAATACGACGAGTTTACCAGCGTGCTTTGTTTTATGTCCTTTAGAATCACATCCAAACAGTCGAAAAAATTCTTGATGCTGAACTACTTTCATGTATCTGCTAGTGAAAGGCCTTCATTCTCGGCTGTTTCCAGAATAAAACTGTTGCTTCTCTTGACATACTTCAGCTTGAAATTTTTGATGATGCCTTGATCGAGGGGTTGAATCAAAGACGTGATCTTTGGTGGATTATGTTCGGATTGCTTATGGTGGGCGGATGCAACAGAGCGTTATCAAGGAGCAGCAAAGCCTTGAAGCTAATGTTCTTTTGCTGCGCAAAATTCCTCCAACTGTGGTGAGAAGCAGTCGTTTATCCAGTCCTCAAATAATTCTCGGGTCATCCAACCTTTCTTGTTGCACGATAATGCCCAGGGAGATTTACTTCCTGTAAATTTCGCTTTGTACACCGTTCACATTATAGCCTATATCACGTAATATAGGCTGTCTTGCAATGAGCACTCATACATAGGTTTCCAGTGAAAACTAGATGTATGAGTGCTCATTGCAAGACAGCGTATATCACGTGATAAACGCTGTAATGTGAACGGGATATTAGAGAAAAACATTGTTTTCAGATGCTCTAAGACATAAGATCTTTAAAGCGTTTTTTTTTCAAAAACAGTTTTGTTTCATCACAGTTAAATACTTGGCTAAGGCAATACTGAACACTTTCAATTTCTTTTTTCACAATCATTACTGTTGGCCGCACTGGCCTGAGCGCACCTATCGTTGTGTCAGAACATGCCTGCAGTGAGTTTGACAGCGGAGTGACAGGTACTGATCTGACACCGAGGTGAGTAAGCAAGAGGATAAAAAGATAGAGCCACACGATTAGAATCGAAAATTATAACGTTCTCAGTCCTAAATGTATCTTATACATCTGTTATTAAATTCAACTTAAATTAATCTTAAATGAGTGAACCTAGGTGCTAAATATTAAAATTTACCGTGAAGTTGTTTGAACCGGTAAGCTGAGATCACTTAAAACTATCTTAAACGAAACTTAATTGCTATTAGTTATAATTAGGTTACCCACAACAATAACACCAGCTTTGCAATAGTGCCGCCATTGTATTAGACATTACAATCGGTGAGAAACTTAAACTACATAGTTTCCTCGAAAATTACTATTAATCTACTTAATTATGTAGGATATTGCCGTGAATTGCGTTTCAAAGGTCACGAGAGGATTAAACCAAATTAATCTTACCGTACGAAAGCCAATCGGTAAGGTCATTCATAGGTACAGTGATGAACACAACAAACGCTAAACTCTATTATCATTAGGACAACCACAATAATCGGGTCGAGAACCCACTTAAATCCCAGCCGGGAGTTATATGCTAAAGGAACTAAACGTAAGTCTTACCGGCTAAAATTACAATCTAAACTTACATCTATAAGGCACAAATACTGAATTTGATTGATACTATTATGAAACACAAAATTGATATAACTAATATTGATCTCAAATGTCCTTCATCTTACAAGAAAATTATATTCTCCCAAAACCGAATATTGCGTTTTATTGCCGTCGGTGGAGAATTATAACATCGGAAAATTCCTATTGAAACGATTTTCAACAATTACCTTTTCGGAAATACCCATATTTAGAGTATTTGACAGTTTTTCTTGAATGATTGTTACCATCTTGGATTACAAAATGGCGTCTGGCATCGATTTGCAGCCTCTACACGTCGTCCTCTATCCAGAAATACCCATATTGTAGCGTATTTGACAGTTTTTCTTGAACTGATGGCCACCCTCTTGGATTTCAAAATGGTGTCTGGTATCGATTTCCAGACTCTACACGTCGTTCCCTTTCCGAAAATACCCATATTGTAGGGTATTTGACAGTTTTTCTTGAATCAGTGACCGCCATCTTGAATTTTAAAATGGCGTCCGAAATCGATTTACAGCCTCTCTACACGTCATCCCTATTCCGTTTCGTGTCCTCACATTGCACAGCAACATCTTATATGGACAAGCTTTCGAGACATAACATATTAAGGAAGTTCATGTGCACACTAGCGCCGCGTAGTGAGAGAGTTCTTAAATAATATGATCCGAAAGGACTTGGTCACCTGAACAACTTACAGTTTATATAGGAAGTTTACATGCACACTAGCGCTGCGTAGTGAGATAGATCTGAACTAATATGAACACCATACAAAAGGACAAGATCATCTGATCAACTTTGCTAAAGACAGTAACCTTCTATATGGCCAGGATTTTGAGATACAGCTTATATACCAAGCTCATGTGCACACTAGTGCTGTGTAATGAGAGAATTCTGAACTAATATGGCCACCATCCGAAAAGACTTGGTCACTTGAACAACTTTGCTCAAGACAGTAACTTTCTATATGGCTAGGATCACGAAATATTCTATGTAGGACCTATGATCCATACATCATAGCGCCCGTCATAAGTAACATAAAAGTGAAGCGCCTCTAGCGGCGTAGTTCCCGATTAAACCTGAATCCAATGACATTGGCTTGTTGGTCTATCCCAGTACAACAACTTTTTCCAAGACAGTATAGCTCTATGTATTGAAACAAATGAGATAATCCACCACAGCCTTTTTAGTGAAAATCCCATAAGCTGTGGGTATCCTTATTCGCGATTCCTTATTCATGCCCCTGTTACCCCGGCAATAAGGATTCCTCACTGTAGATTTATTTACGTCAGTTCACACTTTCAAAACTTTGGTGTGCTTTTAAATAATTTCGTGTAATTTGAAGCGTAAATGGATATGCAATAAGAGCTTGTCCCAACCGTCCCAACAGCCATAAGTAGCAGACTAAGTTCGCCAGATTTGCTTAAATAGAGGTTGAGTGAAGGTTACCTCATATCGTACAGCATTTAAATGCAGTTTGAGGCTGTTTCAATTAAATGAGCAAAGCGTTTCAATTGCGAAAATTGTTAGTTGGGTACTTCTTCTTCAACAACGTTGACCTGAAGCACACAAATGAGGATTCGTCTAATGACTTTATCAGTAGTTCAACCGCTTCCCGTCGCCGAACGCAGCGGGTAACTTCGGTAAGTTTGTACTGAAGTAATTCATGGTATTAGTACGCAGAAAGCACATCGCCATCATAGCGTGTGTATAGAAGGACAGCAGACGACGCAAGCAACAGCGTTCACCCAAGGCCCAAAGGAAATGCACAAGAAAAAGTTTTTTGAAAAATGACTCCAATCATAACGTTAATTACTGCCCATTTGTCACAAGAAATAAGGCAAACTATAATAGGGAGAGCTGACCGGGGGGACGTGGTACAGTGAGAACTAAATTGATATTAATTGCGAGGACATACATAAGCTGGAAAGCTCATTTAGATTGTGAGTTGCAGGGAAATTAGCTCCCTTCCAAAGCGATTTGATTGATCAAAGCCCATTATATTCGCATCGATTAGCGATTATCGCCTTGCGATTTGCGCTCAGGTGATGAAAAAAGTGACTGCGTTAACAAGGTCTTGAATTATAGAATAAGCGAATGCATAAATCACGAATTGAATGAAGTGTTTGCTCAAAGACCAGCAGTATTTACAAAGTTTCCCTCTTCGAAGAACCTCTCCAGAAGTGCTTCGACGCTCGCTTCTCCATTTGCGCCAAATTCGTCAAGTTAATGGTCCCTGTTGATTGTACAAATTAAAATAGATGAGATTAAATTTATTCAACGTAAATTTATTACCCTTCTAGCTTTATTTAAAGATTCGCATGAGAGAGCAGCGGAGAACGAATCAACCCGGTTAAGCAGCACCTGAATCTATCTGTCTGCGTCTGAAATCCCAAAAACCCGTATTTGATAGCAGCACGGATGGCATCCCTTTCAAGCAAGTCGCTCGCACACAATAGACTCTCATTTTCGTTCATTAACCGAGTCTATCAACTTTCAAGTGCTTTCGTCTTCTTCTCAGCGCTCGGTGGGTTCTTGTTCTTCACCCCCAGGACGATGCGATGGCGGGGTGAAAGCCATTTGTGTTATTTCTAGCGATTTATTCACGCTGGATTCCCCCCTGTGTTACATGTTCAAGAGACACCTGCTGATGCTGTTGCTCCGGCTGCTGACTGAATCCTTTTTGTGCAAACAAAAAATCCTCTTCTATATTGAATAACGCCGGTTGTTATAGTTCGATTCAGAGCTTTTTGGCGAATAGTTTAAGGGCGGTGCTCTATGCATTCAATCCATAGCTGCTTTTTGGAAAAATTTTAGCAAACTAAACTGATTTGGTGTTTAGATTGTGGTTGACTACGCTTTTCGAGAGAACGTTATTCATAGAAGACCTTGATCCTTGCTAATAATTTGAAAACCGCATATTAAATGTGTACCTTTACTCAAACCCAGATTATTATGGCTACGTCTCTGCAAATTTCCCCCACTTACTTGAAACTAAAGCGATATTTCATCACCTTTGCGTATTCGGTGTGAATTTCATTCGTTCAACCCCACCCAACCAGACGAGGGGATGGAATTTGGAGAAGCGCTACTTCTAATTAACAAGATACATGATTAAAACAAACTCTCGCTCAAAGCAAGCAAGCAAGCAAGCAAGCGAGGAACTGGTTGCTGCTTTCCTCCTTAATTTCTGCCGCTTTTCCTTTCTTCTCATTACCGGGACCGGCGACCCCGATGACGGTGACGACGACTACGACGACGACGACGATGGTGGCGAAAGAACTTGACTGATGACGAACTTTGAATACCGGATCATCAGGAACCGTCGGGGGCGAGGAAGTTCGCTTCGTGTTGATTACCCACTTTTAATCATCCAGACACACTAGTGGTAGGTACTGGCTGGGGCGCTTTCAACCCTAACCCCTCTCTCCATCTGGGTCATCCACTTCTGCCTTGATGCGAGTGCTTGGTTGGAACTTTTTTGGGAACGAATTTAACGGTGGTACCAACCAAACAGACTCCTATATTCCGCTCCGGAGTGTTGCGTTCATTATGCAGGATACGTGTGGGCGCAGATCAAGGCGGTTAATCAAAGGTGCCACAGAATGAAGAAGTGTTAGTTTGTTTACTAAAATGAACTATGACCCTCTTCGTATATATTCGCGAGATTCACATCAACGATTGATTATTTGCATCTAACAAATCGAACCAACACTAGCGGACCGTGAGTTCCAGCCCACCTGTAAATATCCGCCTTGGGCCCAGTTTAGACGTCACGAATGAACGAGATGAACTCGCATTCATCAGTTTGACATCCAGTGGTGGTTTGTTTACCTTTGCTTGTTAGTCGGTTCAAGTGGATTTAAGGTTTTAAATAAAAATAACTAAAAGATATGATATACGACTATGTTCGTTTGAAAAACATTCCAAACAATCTAAAAACAAAAAAATAATAAATTATTTTTTTTTTTCTAATTCCATGTAAACAAACCACTGCCAGATGTCAAAAAAGTGAGGTTAACTCGACGGTGCAGCTCCCTATTGGCAAATCAAAGGTGGCACTCGTGGAAAGTAGAAGAACTATGAAAGTGATGATGGAATCAAAATTTTCCACGGGGAGAAATATTAGTGCAATATTAAAATGCTTTTATTTTGCAAATGGAGCATTTTATTTAAATCTGGTTGCTGCTACAGTGGTAGAAAAGCTGAAATCTATTTATACACCTAAAAATCTAAAACAAAATTATTTTTTCTATATTTTATGTCTATTGATTATTCCTTAAGTTTTCTACCAACATAGCACTAACCAGATTTAAATAAAATCTCGATAACTTTTTCAAAGGGACGTATCAGCTTTTGTAAACAATGCATTTGATCGTCGATTTGGCGTAACTGTTAGCTCGCACACACTTACTAACACCACTATCAGGTAGGGGAAAATTTCCCCTATCTGATGGTAGTGTTAGCATGCGTGGGCGAGCTACCAGTTACGCCAAATCGACGATCAAATGCATTGTTTACAAAAGCTGATACGTCCCTTCGAAAAAGTTATCGAGAAATGCTCCATTTGCAAAATAAAAGCATTTGAAGATTGCAAAATTTTGATACCATCATCACTTTCATAGTTCTTCTATTCTCCACGAGTGCCAAGTTTGATTTGCCAATAGGTATGTCTATCTATCCAATGTAAATAAACTCACACATTGAATATTTGGGGTTAATACATATCGGCATCTCCCAGCCGTACTGGGACTTTTTTTCAAAATTCTATGGACATCTATTCCCAGTCCTGTGGATTTCTCAATGACCAACCAGTCCTATTCTTTCATTCCAAATGTATATTTGACCTTCGTATGATGCAGGATATTCTTCCGGCCGTTCCCATTTCGATTATGGCTTTGTTGTACTTGTTGCGCACCGATGTCAGGAATATATCCACCTGTCTGTAGGAGGTTGGTTCGACTTAGAACAGTGGTTGTATCGTTTCTGGATTTATGCCAACTTTTTATCGTAAAAAAATCACTGCAATTAAAATCTTTATTTCCAAGGGCTGTTTGGAATAAATAGTAGAACCTACTCACAGAAACACTTCCGAAAATCTGCTTGACAACCGCTGAAAACAACCATTTTTAAAATTTGCTCTGCAGCCGGTACAGTTTAACCTGTTGCAACAAAGGCAAACTCAACGATTTCACCGACCGCATTCTGAACTAAACCGTCGTATTGGACAACCTGATCTTCTAGGTATTTGACCAATTCTCGTTGGAGATAACCCGTTACGGCCGACTTAACTGTCACATCGACAACACTCTATCGCCAATCTATGGTATCGAGGAAAATGAGATGGAAGCTGTTCTGGACTCTGGACAAGCCGCAGGGGTTTTGGCTGCGAATCGGATGAGATGAACTAAGTTTTGTTTGTTTGAATGGATTCATGATGCAGAAAATACTTACAGTACTTTCCATAATGCGGCATGGCACTAACTTATTGGACTATACCGTATGCGTTATAATGTTTGCCCCATCGTACAAATAAGGTTCCCGGTTCACCTGTGCATACAATGTCTTGGATTGCTTTGCATGCACGTAACCTATAGCTCATACCGTAGTAGGCTGTGTATAAAAGAAAATGATTTACTTAAAGGGTGTCCACGATGAAATTGCCACACTATGAAATTGCTCTAACTTTTTAACCGTTGGGTAGAATTTAATGAAAATTTGGGTGGATTTAGTTCATAGTGCATTATTTACATCCTGCAAGTTTTAAAGTCCTGTGATCAAAACTCGCGGAAATGGAGTCGAAAGAACAGCTCGTGCGTGATAAAATCTTGCGCATTCATCACGAGAACAAGGATCTCTCGCATCGTTCCATCGCTAAAACGTTGGGAATCGCGAATTCCACGGTGTCGCGAGTGATTAAGCGGTTCGAGGAACGGTTGACCACCGATCGGAAGCCCAGAAGTGAAGGAAAAAGTATTCCGTACAACACCAAAAATCACAACCTCGTAGTTGGGGCCTTCAACCGAAATCCGAACGCCTCCGTTAGGGATGTGGCTAAGAAGCTGCACCTAAGCCGAAGTTTTGTCCAGAAGGCCAAAACTAAGGCTGGGCTTCGAACGTTCAAGGTACAAAAGGCCCCTAATCGCGACGAGAAGCAGAACAAGTCCGCCAAACCCCGTGCCAGGAAGTTGTACCTCAACATGCTGACGAAAGTTGAATGCTGCATCATGGACGACGAAACATATGTGAAGGCCGACTTCAAACAGATCCCCGGCAACCTGTTTTTCACGGCCAAGGATAAGTTCAGCGTTCCGGAGCATGTTCGCACTCAGAAGATGTCCAAATTTGCGAAGAAATTCCTGGTTTGGCAAGCCATCTGCACATGCGGGAAGCGGAGTGCACCTTTCGTGACCCAGGACACGATGAACGGACAGGTGTACATAAAAGAGTGCCTCCAGAAGCGGTTGCTTCCTCTCCTGAAGGCCCACAACGTCCCAACAATCTTCTGGCTGGATTTGGCCTCATGCCACTACTCCAAGGACGTGCTGAAGTGGTATGCGGACAATAAGGTCAATTTCGTGCCGAAAATGTTCAACCCTCCTTACACTCCGGAGCTCCGCCCCATCGAGAAGTACTGGACGATTATGAAGCAGCACCTTCTTAAACGACCTAAGGTAGTGAAGACAGTCGAGGAACTGAAGAAAGTATGGGTTTACATGCAAAAAACGGTTGATTCACAGGTTGTGCAGAATCTTATGGCCGGGGTTAAGGCCAAGGTGCGGGCATTTGCGTATGGACTGTAAATAAAATACGAGTAAAATGGTAAAATGAAGTTTAATAGTTATTTCTCAATCCCTGAAAATTTGATGGCAATCGGATGAAAACTCGAATTTTGCGAATCAATTTTGTGTGTGGCAATTTCATCGTGGACACCCTTTACGCTGCCACTTCATCATAGTGCAACTGTCAAACTATATTCGTGATTTGTCCCACACGCAAATGTCGCAAAAAGACATTTCAATCGCCGTGGGAGTGTCACGGTAGACCGTCTAAAGGGTTTTAGACCAAGAAAAGAAAGCACAACTATCCGCGAAGGTGGCCACAGATTGTCCGAGGTCAGCTCGGGTTCCGAGGGTTATCGCTGCTATCAAAAGGAAGATTCGAGTGAATTCAGTGCGTTCAATAAGGAAAATGGCAAAGGAACACGGGATCAGTGACTTTACGGCACGGAAGATCGTAAAGGAAGATTGCGGGGCGAAGTCGATGGCACGGAAAAAAAAACTCACATGATTACCAACCGCATCCGGGAGCTACGAGTCGAACGATGCAAGAAAATCTTGAACTTTCTTAAAGGGTTACGCCACCCTAGGATTTTCAAAAAATCGATTTTTTTTTACATAAAAAGGTACTTTGAAGTGTTAAGAATAAGAGACAATTGGTTCCATGTCGAACAAATTAAAATTCCGAAAGTTATAAGCGAAATTACAAAACTTTGCATCACGCACCTGAACGGTTCAGGCCGCCAGGCCCGCGTTTTTTTTTTTCGATACAACATTTCTCTCCGCGGCCCACACGATAGCATTTGCAATTTTGACTCAATTTGATCTAGACTTTGACGATTGCATTCTCTGATTAATTATCTAGAGAAGTGCATACGAACTTTTCAATTGATCAAAAAATGCAATTGTGTTAAACAATTTTAAAAACAAATTTCAGGCGAAAAAACTGATTTTTTGCAAAAACAAGTCCCATTTGCGTAAAATTCAAAAAAAATTCATCTCCGTATGTACTTCTCTAGGTATTCTTATATAAAATAAGAAAAACCACTCGGTTTTTGTTCTAGGTTCATATTTACGACGAAGAAAGTGTGGGCCGCGTAACACTACACGGGAAGCAGTGCCAGGAACTCGCAGTGCTGCCAACTGCCACACATGGTTTCCCCTTATGAAAAAATACTGTAAGCACCCCTAATTATGTGTACTATAAGCCCATATAAGTTAATTTAGTATGTGACTTTATTAAATAACAAAAAAAAAATAATGAAGTTGGTGCATTTTTCTGTATTCTAGGGTGGCGTAACCCCTTAAGCAAAAAAAATCCGGTAATCCTGTTCACCGACGAGAGCATGTGTACCAGAACCGACCGGTATATTAGTTCTCTTCCGCTAAAAGACGTGGTCGACGAGCACAAGAACGTGTATCTGACCAAGCATACTGCTAGCGTTATGGTGTTTGGATTGGTGGCTTCCGATGGCAAAAAAAATGGACCTAGTGTTCATTCCAGAAGGCGACAAGGTCAACACGGAGGTCTTCATCGCGATTTTAAGTAAGTATGTTCTTCCGTGAATCAAAGAACAGTACGGTCCGAAACCAATGTTGTATTTCAACAAGATGGGGAACCGCACTCAGAAGTGGTTGCACGTAATGGGAGGACTATTTCGGATCGAGAAATAACACGTAAAACACTGAGATTTAGCATATAATCAGACCGCGTTAGAGTCACACATAAACATAAACAAAAAGATCTGTGCCCTGCGGAACTAGACTTTTGATTAACCGTAGTTTGACGTCACCTCTGTACTCCAGCCCAATATATACTGTACCTGTACCTGAAACCTGTCGCTCAAGTCTCCGTTGAGGAAAGCCGTGCGAACGTCCATCTGGTGCACCAACATTCGCTCCCAATTAGCAACAGCCAGCATAGTCCTCAACGTATCTAGCTTCAAGACCGGCGAGTAGGTTTCAGTGTAATCAAAACCAAAACGTTGACTAAAACCCCTCGCAACAAGGCGAGCTTTATAACGATCCGGATTTCCACATTCTCCAGGTTTCACCCGAAACACCCACTTACACGAGATCGACACACGATCCTTGTTGAGCTTCTCCAGTGTCCAGGTCTTGTTCCGTTGCAGGGAATCCATCTCGTCCTGTATAGTTGCTTGCCATTTGGGCCAATCAGCTCTCTGCTTCAAGCCCGTGATTGTAGTAGGAAGATTCGCGGCGTATTCCATAGCACTCAACGCCATACCAGTAAACATCATGTCGAAGTCTTTGACCCAAACTGGTGGCTTCGTGACTCAACCAGATGATGTTGTCTCAGGCGTTTCACCAGGTTCTTCAGCACGTTCCGTATCACTGCACTTACTAAACCCATCGGATTCCTCTTCACGTTCGCTCACTTTATCTTCTTCTTGCCATTATCGTTTTCTTCGTCAAATTCTTTGTTATCTTCATCGTCTTCATCACAAGAATCAACCGCACTTTCAATCCACTCTTCTTTCCTCTTCTTATTCCTTTTCTTAGGGTTCTTCTCATTATTGATAAACTTTGCCGCTTCATCGATGATGACATCACGTACCGTCACGATTTTTCGCTCTTCTGACTTCCATACTCGGTAACCGTTCGTTCCATATCCTACAAGAACTCCTCTCCAGCTTTTCTCGTCGAGTTTACGCCGTTTTTCCTTCGGAATATGACAGTAGGCCACGGATCCAAACACCCGTAGCTTTGAGACATCAGGTTTCCTACCCTCGAACAACTCAAACGGCGTAAGCTTCTCACCTATGACACTAGCAGGACTTCTATTCGCAAGAAACGCAGCGGTTTGTACTGCCTCTCCCCAGAACTCGCGGCTCATTCCGGAATCGAACAACATCGAACGAGCCTTCTCTACTAACGTTCGATTCATTCTCTCGGTAGTGCTGTTCTGCTCAAGACAATAAGGTACGGTAAATTCCATTTTAATGCCTTTACGCTTGCAAAACGACCGGAACTCCTTGGACGTATACTCGCCGCCATTGTCCGAACGAAGACGTGAAATATTCACACCAAACTTTGCAGTCATTTGGGCTTCATACTCCCTGAAGCAATGAATCACCTCGTCTTTCGACCGAATCAGGTAAACCACCGTGAACCTGGACCAATCATCGATGTACGTGACAAAGTACTTATAGCCATCCCATCCAGATGGCGTAACTGGTCCGCAGACGTCTGAATGCACGAGCTCCAGTACCCTACAGCTCCTCCTACAGTGTGAACGGATTTCTCGTTTGTTTTGCTGCTACACACGCTTCGCAAACAATCACAGCTTTCTCACCACCTACATCTTTTAGGCCCTTCACCATTCCGCTCTTAACCATTCCGCCTCTGGGATGATAACTACTCCCGCCACCGTCGCTTTAATGGGGTTTCCATCAACTACCGAAAGCACTGGAACTTCACCAACAAACTCTGCAATCACCCACTCGCCACTCTTTGCAACAGCGATACGCATCGGCTGCTTCAACGGGACCAGCCTTGTAAACAACCAACAACCGCTTGTCGTTGCAAATATGCTCCGTGGCACCCGAATCGATGTACCACTGGATCTGGCTCTGTTTGCTTAGCAACTGGACACTTGTCAGGAACATCACACCATCTTCATCCTTTTGCGCCACCTGTGCCTTTCCAAAACTTCTGGCCTTCTTCTTTTCAGGACAGTCAGCTAATTGATGGCCCTCCTTTTGGCAACCAAAACACTTCAACAGCTTCTTCTTCTTCGGCAGCTTCCGAGCCGCATCGCCCGTGAAAGGTGCTGCTTCGTTTTTCGCACTGCCATCCGTCGTTGCTCCCTTCCGTTTTATTTCCTCGTCGAGGAGCCGCCACTTAACGAAATCCATAGTAAGCTGCTCATCTGGCTGCGACTCGATCGAGGTAACTACTGCGTCGTACACGCTAAGAAAAAAGTATGCATTAATGTTTAAACTGTAACCAGTTTCGAGAAAACCCGCACATATTCATAAAATGAATAAACGCTGTTTACTCATCGGATGAATAAACACGTTTTTCTCGAAAGTGATTAAATTTTAATCATTAATGAATAAAGACGTTATTCTCAAAAGTGGTTAAATTGTATGCACTGGAAGGAATTTAAATGGCTGATTTCGTTTATTTTAAACATATATTATTATAAATTACAATCGAATAAAATCCAATAAAAAGTAACGTTTATTTCAAGATTCTGGTTCGTGTTGCTGTTTGGTCCACCGCCTTAGTGACCTTGTCCGGTGACCGGGGAATACTCCGTTCTTCTGCTGCCGGCTGGTCCCCTTGGTTTCAACGCAGAATCCATCATGTGATTCGCGAGGCTGTTCATATCGGCAATGGTTGGCAATGGTCAGGAAGATACTCTGCTGTGGTGGCGTTGTTTCTGCCCTTGGTGGTGATTCAATGTTGGGAACATGCTGCTCCTGGTGAACCTATCCTAATTGCGTACAAAGCAGTGTAGTCCGATCACGGAACACCTTAGCACAATCCGGAATCGGATGTTTCCTTGTTTTCGCGATCCTTTCGTCGACCTTCCCGTTCCATTGCCCGGCGAACTCGATCCGGATCATTGTGCTGCCGTTTGAAGCCCTATGTAGTGGGAATCAAAAGTTTTGAAATAACAAAACAATGTACCTTGTTAGATATACTTACTATTATCATCGACCATCTCTTTGGCCTGATCCCACACATTCTGTCCTGTTTCCAAAGTCGGAAAAAGAATCGGAAGAAAACTTTATTTTCGTTCCGGCACTTGATTGCGAAGGAAGCCGCAATTTCTGGTGCTCACTAGACGATGATGACTTCATCTTGGAGTTCTCACCGCACTCTGGAAATGAAAACAAAACTATAAGTTAGTTTTAAATTGTATAATAATAATATAAACAATCTATCTACCTGCGAAAAGTTGATGAATGATGGCCGCTGCGGTTTCGGAAAATAATTGCTGCCAAGTTTTTTTTCAGCCACTGGTGAATAAAATTTAGACACTTATGTTACAAAATGGTTTTCTCTGGAAATGTCTAAATTGTATACACTTTTTTGCTATAAATTTCAACCACTCTATGACAGCTCGAACAAGCTCCCAAAAGTGGTTAAAAAATAGTCATCAATGCATAAACTCGTTTTTCCGTGTACTCATACACTAGTGACAAGAGTAATCGGCAAAGCACGTTAACATCGTCCATTAGACCACCAGCATTACGATACAAACGGATTATGCGGTCAAACTTGACGAAATGTACCGCAGCTCATGCATTTGTCGATTCAAGTGCAGCCGTTTTGCCACGCTCTTCCTCTCGTAGATTTTCACCAGCACATCCCACATCTGTTTGGGAGTTCCACGACCTTGCAGGTGTTCTAGCTGATCGTCGTATATTCGTGATAAAGGGTGTCCACGATGAAATTGCCACACTATGAAATTGCTCTAACTTTTTAACCGTTGGGTAGAATTTAATGAAAATTTGGGTGGATTTAGTTCATAGTGCATTTTTTACATCGTGCAAGTTTTAAAGTCCTGTGATCAAAACTCGCGGAAATGGAGTCGAAAGAACAGCTCGTGCGTGATAAAATCGCGCATTCATCACGAGAACAAGGATCTCTCGCATCGTTCCATCGCTAAAACGTTGGGAATCGCGAATTCCACGGTGTCGCGAGTGATAAAGCGGTTCGAGGAACGGTTGACCACCGATCGGAAGCCCAGAAGTGAAGGAAAAAGTATTCCGTACAACACCAAAAATCACAACCGCGTAGTTGGGGCCTTCAACCGAAATCCGAACGCCTCCGTTAGGGATGTGGCTAAGAAGCTGCACCTAAGCCGAAGTTTTGTCCAGAAGGCCAAAACTAAGGCTGGGCTTCGAACGTTCAAGGTACAAAAGGCCCCTAATCGCGACGATAAGCAGAACAAGTCCGCCAAAACCCGTGCCAAGAAGTTGTACCTCAACATGCTGACGAAAGTTGAATGCTGCATCATGGACGACGAAACATATGTGAAGGCCGACTTCAAACAGATCCCCGGCAACCTGTTTTTCACGGCCAAGGATAAGTTCAGCGTTCCGGAGCATTTCCGCACTCAGAAGATGTCCAAATTTGCGAAGAAATTCCTGGTTTGGCAAGCCATCTGCACGTGCGGGAAGCGGAGTGCACCTTTCGTGACCCAGGACAGGATGAACGGACAGGTGTACATAAAAGAGTGCCTCCAGAAGCGGCTGCTTTCTCTCCTGAAGGCCCACAACGTCCCAACAATCTTCTGGCCGGATTTGGCCTCATGCCACTACTCCAAGGACGTGCTGAAGTGGTATGCGGACAATAAGGTCAATTTCGTGCCGAAAATGTTCAACCCTCTCAACACTCCGGAGCTCCGCCCCATCGAGAAGTACTGGGCGATTATGAAGCAGCACCTTCTTAAACGACCTAAGGTAGTGAAGACAGTCGAGGAACTGAAGAAAGTATGGGTTTACATGCAAAAAACGGTTGATTCACAGGTTGTGCAGAATCTTATGGCCGGGGTTAAGGCCAAGGTGCGGGCATTTGCGTATGGACTGTAAATAAAATACGAGTAAAATGGTAAAATGAAGTTTAATAGTTATTTCTCAATCCCTGAAAATTTGATGGCAATCGGATGAAAACTCGAATTTTGCGAATCAATTTTGTGTGTGGCAATTTCATCGTGGACACCCTTTACCAGCATCGACTTACACTTCCTGTCTCTCTTCTGGCGCTTCTCCAAAGCCTTTTGCTTTATGTTTTCCTCTCTTCCGAGTCACCTGGTTCAACCTTTGGCTCTGCCACATCTCCGAGTTCCGTCTGGATGCACTCCACCAACTCATGCTCCTCTAGCAAGGTGAGCATCCGAAACTTCCACGCAACAAAGTTCGTACCGTCGAAAACCGCAACACGGTGAGTGTCATCTCGCTCGTTTTCACCAATTTTTCTCACTTTCGCGACAGAAAACAAGTTTATACGACCGTCACGTGACCATGAATCGTTCCTGGGCCCATGAGCTAATGGGAGGACTATTTCGGATCGAGAAATAACACGTAAAACACCGAGATTTAGCACATAATATTAATAACTTTTTACATGGAACAAGAACATAAAAAATGGAATGCTGTTGACAGCTTTAGAGTCACACATAAACACAAACAAAAAGAGCTGTGCGATATATTTCAGTGTACACGCTTATCGGAAATTGTCCACTTCATCAGCAGGAACATTTTCCGTTCTGGGCGAAGGATATGTGGCCGCCATCCAGCCCCGATCTTAATCCGCTGGATTACTCAATATAGCGCGTCATGAAGGCCAAGGCCTGTTCTAAACGCCACCCGAGTACAGCAAGCCTCAGACAAACGTTGACCCGTACCTGGAGAGAAATGGATCCAGACTACATTATTAGAACCTGCCGTGCATTCCGGAAGCGTGTGGAGGCCATAATTGCAGCAAGTGGAAACTCGATCGATGATTAAGATAGTTTAAGACTTTGAGAAACATCTCCCATTTGAATAAATAAAAAACCTCGAAAACAAATTTTTTGAGAATGTTTTTAATTTTGACATTGCTCAATGGTGCAAATATTATCACGCATACGGTACATTGGAGTAAGCAATGTATGCATCCTTAGCAACGATTGGCAGCACGACGACAGGATACCGTTTAATTATATATTATATTTGTTGTGACCTACTTGTCAACGAGTGCCCTAATGTGCCGAACAGTGTGCCATGTTGTGTTTCGGTAGAGTGTGCAGAGTTGATTACCCCTTGGTGGGAACATTGTTTTGGATTTTTTTTTAGTATTTTACCTCTTATGTCGGGCTAACCCATACCAATTTAAGGTATCGAGAAATTAGCTCCTGCTCGGGGTCCCGAGCATGAACCGATAACATATGATTTTTTTAATGAAATATGATACCTTATGTTGGAGTGAAATATTTTTTTTGTTCATTAATTTATTTGATAAGGCTCAAACGAATTAACTTTACAGAGCCGAGGATTCTTGTTTACTATACAAAACATCTTAAAACTATAGTCAAAAGGTACCGCAAAACGGGGTATCTTTGATGATGCGAGTAACTTTGATAGTATAATATATAGATTAAATTTACTCGCTGCGCTTTTTTCAAATTAGAAAAATTGGTTCCATATTGTAGCTTAGGGTATTTCCGTTGATACCGTACATAATTTTTATAAAGTATGTGTAACACATTTAACAAACATATTAAAAAACTAGTTTCGTGTTTTTCGCCTGTTTGAAAAAGCACTTATGAAATGTATTTCTGATAGAGCCATAAAAAATTCAATGTTGTATTCTTATTGCTTATGAGGTTTTCTGATCACAGACGCATTCATAGCTTCATATTTTAAGACCTAAATTGCCTTTTTTTTTCTCCATTCATCGAGCATTATCAAAGTAACCCCAAATCAAAATACTGAAGTTCGGTCACCAAACTAAAAAAAAATAGAGTAAATGCTTTAATTTCCGTTGAACATATTACCAACGAGTTTACTCTTGGATAAATTTGAAAAACATTCATTGCTGTAAAAAATATTTAGAATATACTTTAAAAAAAACTATCAATGTTACCCCGTTTTACGGTACAACACAATAAGCACTTTATCTTCCGCTATCCAAAAAGCCTCCTCCATCAGAACTGGAGCCGCTTCCGGTGGTTTCATTGTATGGCAGTTACGCCATCGTGGGGCAAAGCACTTCCATTGCAGCAATGGACGCAAAACGTGGTCAACACTCACACACTCATCATGAAACGGTTGCTTTCCAAAGTCGACGACGCATCGACCGAAAGAACTGCTGATGAAGAACAATGAGGAGGACCACACAATGGTTGCTGCCGAAAAAACAGACGATCGCGTGGCACACATCAAAATATTTTGAAAAATATCAAATAAATACCAAAATAACAATACGTGATCTTTCAACTTAAAGACAAAAACACCTAAATGAGTTATTGCGTTGGTATTAGAAGGCCTATTAAATAACAAATAATGGTACTATGGCATCTTTAAATAACATATTATGGAATTCTGGCAATTCACGGAATAAAGGGTGCTACGATCAAAATTTGATCGACTTAAACATGACACATTTCTTTTAATCGAGCATTCAAAAAACCTAAACACCCCTCATTTTGTAGGTGTGTGCGTGCGGAATGATGTCTCTATTTTGATTTGTCAGTTATCAAAATGGTGTCTAAGCAAGAGGAGGAACGCATCAACATTTTGCACGTGCATTGCGAAAATCCGTACTACTCGCACGCAAGGCAGACTTCAAACAACTGCTCGGGCAGGAGTTTTATACGGCAATCGGAGGGAGAAAAGTGGCAAACATTATTAAGCATATGAAAATGTCAAAAATGTTAATGTCAATAAAAATTTCTAGTGGAGACTGAAATGTCAGCAGTCAGAACAGATCTATTCAAATATTTTCTTTGACAGAAATATCTGACATCAGTGCTGACAGTTTCTGAAATCAAAATGGCAAGCATCTTTTTTTTTGTGTTTTCACTAGAAACAATTACTAGATACCACAGAAAAACAAAAAAAGCACATTGAATATGTTTCACTATAAAACATCGTTGCTAAAACATTACCGCCATCTGTTGAGTACACTGTGGTGGGTAAACGTCAAACGCAAGGGAATTGACTATGCGAGCCACAGGTGGCGGTACTACCAACTAAAAACATTTAAATTGACCGTTAAACGCCTATTCGATGAACAACTTGCGAGTGTAATGTCTGTTTGTCTGTGTAGATACCATAATAGACACATGTCATAACAGATATATTTGAGTTGACTCCCTATATGCCCAACACCAAACATATGTCCGGCTGTTTGCCATATGTCGTGACATATTTGTTAAGACAGACATGTCTAGTGGAGACAGCGGGTAAGAAATATCTGGTTTCGAAGGCTATCTGTACTAGAGTCGGTGTATAATGAGTCACGCCAAGAGAAAAACAGTTGAACTCGCATCACGGTTTTCGAAAGATTCCCTTTCTTTTAATTTGGCAACAGAGGACTTCTGCATCAACTTCAAATGACTTCTAGCGAGGAAAAAAAATAACGGTTGTAGTAAATCATTATATCAGTGATATTGTCGAATTATCTTAAGGAAAAATAGTAGAAATTGTCATTACTGATCATTACAAAACGTATCGCATGACAAATGTAATGCTCACTGCGTGTATATGATCATTTCTTCGGTTATATTTAATATTTAATTGCAATACCTTTCGTGGACCTTTCATAGCATCGTAATGCTTATTTACTTTGCACGATAGGTAGCTGGTTTGACAGTTCAATAGGTAGACTTGGCTTCACTCTTGGCGTGACTCATTATACACCGACTCTAATCTGTACCTGTGGCTTGAAAACGTCAACTAAGAAATTTACGTTATTGAGTGTCTGGAAAAAAACGTCTGCTGCCTTTCCTGAAGCTGCACGATTGTTCCTTACTGTATTGACTGGTATGCTGCCAACAAACGTGCAGGAAAGACAAAAACCCTCCCAACATGTCAGAGCTCCGCCAAATCGAAAAATCTTAATATATACCTGAAAAAGACCCAAACAACTGTTGGAAGTGAGCAGCAGTTCAAGGCAAACTGGTTTTCTGCGGCAAACAAAGTGGACGAGGTGGCTGTACAGAATCTGATGGCAGAAGTTAAACGAAAGGCCCGGCAATTCGGCTTGGGTCAACCGGAAGCTTAACTGATTTTTTTTTACTGTATTTTATACTAATTGAACTTAAAAAGATAAATAATGCATTCTTGTTTGATTGATCGTAACACTCTTTAGTACCTGTCACTCAAACTTAAGGGGTGTGCTGATCAAGGTACTCAGGCCAGTGCTGCCAAAATTCAGTGAATGCACATAAAGAAAAACTATTTCTACAGCGAATGATTCCCCAAGAACTGAAATCGACCTAGAATCAATCGAGACATGACAATTAAGGTGCTGAATGCCATCAGATCTTTGATGCACTCAAAACATGAAGTGCGACAGCAATGGCTTTCCATAGACTTTGAATTAATCATTGACAACACTGGCCGCTCTTGGAACCACGTAGGGGAGCCCGATCTAAGGGACCATTTATCTTTCACACCAAAACAAAGCCTTTTGACAGCCTATGATTTGCAGCCATTTTTGTCGGTTCCCTATTTTCGATAGGTAGATAGTAATAAAAATCCCCACATAGAAAGTGAGAGAACAGCTCACTTTCTTTGTATATGCAGGTCAAAACAGTGAACGACAACGTAAAGCAATCAGTCAGGGACATTGTTGTTCAGTTTTTTTTTCCCGGATATTACTAACCGATATTGTTAACCAAGCATTGGATTTTTTCACTATTCGATCCAGAGATGCGCTTCCTTTCTTTGCTACACCTCTGGAATGAAGCACATGTGTGTATGTGTTGAATAAAAACTCAACTAAACATGCGAATCAGTCAGCCCAATCCTCCGTCCATTATAATAAGCTCATTATTGAATCTCCAATCAAGTGGCACGATCGCAAATCATTTAAAATCATACTTCATTTGCAAATAGTCTGCAGCGGAGCTACCATTCCATTGCATCGGAAATGCATTAGTCTAATCACAAAACTGCCTCCGGGATGCAGAAGAAGCATTCGGCATTAACTGCGAACACCATAAGCCCTCCTGTGCACCACCGACATGGTGACCTCAATGAAATTTAATTTCAACGCATCTAACGCTGATTATAACGACACTCGGATCGATTAAATTAGTTCACTCTTTGATGGCATGCGGGAGGGCATTTCATTAATTTACGAGGTGATATTTACAATTATATTTCAATTTGATTAATATTTATCACATCCCATTATGGCAATTGCAGCAGGTCCGATTTCGGAAACTGGGCCGACGTCGATAGGCGGCTGGCTGTCTGTCTCTCTGCGGCGGACACTTCATTATTGGGATCGATTTCACCCCCGCAGGGATGATGCGGCGAGCCTGATTCTATTGTAATGAATTTATGTGTGATGCATTGAAGGATTTGTTGCTGGAATTTTTAGTTGGATGATGAATAAAATTCTATCAATGGTATCGAACTGGTACCAGATGTTGTTTGATATTTGAATCACCTTTAAAAGCATTGAATCAAATTTGATTTAATCGAACTATACCTACTATCGCATGCATTTTTATGCTCTCCTGGTGACACCCCAGGAAGTCTTGAATTCGCATAGGATGATGCGATTTGGATACGTCAATCTATCTAGCGGGACAAACTTAACGAATTTCAAAGTTGATACGTGTTTTGGAATATACCAATAGTGTACCATAACTTACCTTCAAGGATTAAGCGAATCCTGACCCAGCTCCTACCAAACTATCCAACTCCGTATCATCTATGGGAGCGTCGGTGAGTAGCTAGCCTCCCGTTAAGTAGATGTTACATCAACAATATCCTTCCTTTCCCCGTAACGGATTTTTTTATTTAGTATGGGCTATATATTTTACAAACAGAGTAAAAAACAATTTTCGTGTATTTCGCCTGTTCAAAAAAGCACTCAAATCATAACTTATGAAATGTATTAACGATATGGTCATCACAAATTCAATGTTGTATTCTTATTTCTTATGATGTTTTCTGATTATACACTCATTCAAAGTTTCATATTTAAAGAACTAAATTGTTTGAGAATCACTCATTTTTTCTTCATTCATCGAGCATTATCAACATAACCTCGAATCAAAATACTGAAGTTCGGTCACAAAACTAAAAAAATAGTGCAAATGATTTAATATCCGTTTAACATATTTCTAACGAATTAACTCTTGATTACTTGTTTTAAAAATATAAAATTTGAAAAATTCATTGCTGTAAAAAATATTTTGGATATACTTTTAAAAACTATCAATGTTACCCCGTACCTCTATATATGCATTGACATGAACATCCGATTAAACTCCTTTTTTACATACATTTGTTTTCGAAAAAAAATGAGCTCATGCCGATTTTCATAAAAAATGGTCAACATTGATGTAACTTTGTTAACTTATGATCAATTGAGCTAAAACGTTCGCCAAAGAACTACAAATATGTTCAATTATACGATTACAAAATATTAAATTTTTTGCAGCACTTGCCGGAAAGTGAGACACCAGGTAAAATTGTTCAAAATAATAGCAGTATTAATAATTTTCATTTCAACTTAATTTTGAGATTTTAAATTTCACATTTCTCAAAATTCCAACAATCCCTACCCAATATACAAATGTACATAATGTTAAAAATAGTGTTGGCAAAATCTTCAATCAATTGATTTTTTTCCGCTCTCATACGCTCTCAATAGGCAAATCCAATATAAATTAAGCGATCGTTTCAGCCTCTGGTGGTTAATAGGGTAACCCTCAAAAAGTGATTAGGGTGGACGGTTCACGGTGAATCAAAGGAAGAGGAAAATATTTTCACCTTTCCTGATTAATTTATCCACCGCAGGTGCTTGAAATCATCATCCGCGTGGAATATTTTTTTTTGTATCGGGTTTGCAGTGATTCGCTTGGCGCTAAATATTTTTGATGGGAAAAATTAAGATTTATAAAATGATCTTCCGGATTTTTAATGTGTGGTTATTTCAGCTGTAAATAAGTTCAGATCTGTAGATAATCAAAAAAAAAAACCTCTCCCGATGGAATTTTGCTAGTTGTGGAATAAAATGTACATTGTTTTAAGTTTTGAAAATCGTCATTATGATGTAAGAGAAAGTCGACGAAGAGAATCTGTCAATGTTACTTAGGAACCAAAGCAATGTTCAGCTTGATTTCCTTTCAAAATTGGCTAGCGCACATCAGGGTGGCCAGATTTTTGTTTTTCAATATCGGTAGGTTCTCAAAACTTTTATCGGTAGTTATCGGTAGGCCGCCTTAAGAAGGCTTTTCCCGAAGCTTGACACCCATTTGCATGGGCTGGGGGGAGGGGGGAGGGGCTTATGAAAACAAATCACGCGAAATTTCGAACCGATTTAATTGGAATTGGCCATGTTCCTATTTTGGCCACCTTTTGACGATAGGCGAATCCAATAGGCCTTTTTAATAGAAACTAAACGATCGATTCAACCTCAGGTAGTGAATAGGAGAACGTCAAAAAGAGTGTTGTGAGCAGAAATGTTTGCCTTGAGACATAGGAAGTGGAACACTTTTTTACTTTTCCTGATAAATTGATTCATCTGAGATGCTCCAAACCTTAATCTACAGTTAAAAAATTTAATTCTGTAACGTTTTTGCAAACATCCTGCTGGTGTACAGGAATATTTTTGTTGCGAAAAATGGAAAATTAGAAAAGTGCCGTAGTGGTTATGATCTTCCGGATTTCCTGTGGGTGGATAGTTAAGGTACAAATCAGTTCAGATCTGTGGAAAATCGTACAATAAGACAATTAACGATAGAAATTGGCAAGATGTTGAATGAAAAATGCTTTAATTTGCGTTGTGAAAAATAGTTATTCTGATGTAAACAAACGGTTTGGTTGACGTTTCTTCTCGAACTCACGTGACGCATTCTACGTTGGTGGTGCATTAAAAAGGCGTATAGGCCTTTTTAATGGGAACTAAGTGATCGATTCAGCCTCTGGTGGTGAATAGGAAAACGTCAAAGAGAGTGTTGTGAGGAGAAATGTTTGCCTTGAGACATAGGAAGCGGAAAACATTTTTACTTTTCTTGATAAATTGATTCATCTGAGATGCTCCAAAACTTATTCTACAGTTGAAAAACGTAATTCTGTAACGGTTTTGCAAAGATTCTGCTGGTATTCAGGAATATTTTTGTTGAGAAAAATGGAAAATTAGAAAATTGCCTTAGTGGTTATGATCTTCCGGATTTCTTGTGTGTGAATAGTTAAAGTACAAATCAGTTCAGATCTGTGGAAAATCGTACAATAAGATAATTAATGATAGAAATTGGCAAGATGTTGAATGAAAAATGCTTTAATTTGCTACTACGTTGGTGGTGCATTAAAAAGGCGTATAGAAACTAAGCTATTGTTTCAACCTCTGGCGGTGAATAGGGGAACCCTAAAAAGAGTGATGAGAGTGGAAAATTTAACCATGAAGCTTAGGAAGAGGACAATATTTTCACCTTTCCTGATTAATTTATCCACCGCAAGTGCTTGAAATCATCATCCACGTGGAATATTTTGTTTTCTGTATCGGGTTTGCAGTGATCCGGTTCGTGCTTCAATATATTTTTGATGAGAAAAATTAAGATTTTGAAAATTGTCTCAGTGGTTATGATCTTCCGACTTTTTAATGTGTAATTATTTCGGCTGTAAATCAGTTCAGATCTGTAGATAATCGAAAAATATGACCACCCTCGATGGAAATTTGCAAGTTGTGCAATACAATGTACATTATTTTGAGTTTTAAAAATCGTTATTATGATGTAAAAAAATGGTTTGGATGACATTTCCTCTTAAAATCAGTTAGCGCACTCTACATTGCTGGTGCATGAAAAGAGCCTATGTTTCACGTTGTTTACAATTTTGAGATGTTCAGTTTGTTGGTACAAATCATATTCATAAAAAAAAGTGAGAAACAGAAAATAACATCAGACAGAGAAAAAAAATACCCAAAGACAGTTCACTTTTACCTTTGACTAGTTTGTCTCCTTTCCTCCTTCTAATGTTGTCAAAAACGGGGGAGCAAAACCACCCCACAGGTTTGACCCGCTTTACCTACTTTTTGGTTCTTGAACCATAGTGCCGAAATGAGGGAAAAGAACTTGGACTGAAGTTGCACACATCGCGTTCGATCAAACTGACTGAGGACGTGGTGTCAAATCAGCCTACTGATCATTCTTGTATGAAAAAATGGCCTTACAATGTTTGATTACAAAATGGAGTTGAGGCCATTTCAATTGTTGGTCTTGAATGTATTTTCGAAGTGTGAAGTTTAGGTAAAAATTCACCAAATGGAACACAACCTTAAAATCTGTGATTCTCGGTAGGAAAAGTGAAAAATCTGTAGTTTTGAACGTTTCATCTGTGAATCGGTAGGCATCCCAAAAATCGGTAGGACTACCGATAAATCGGTAGGTCTGGCCACCCTGAGCGCACTATACATTGGTGGTGCATGAAAAGAGCCTATATCACGCGTCATATTGGTACAACATTTCAGCACTCTGGATGTCACCGATCGAGGAAATGCTTCTACTCCTGTTAATTGGAACCTGGGACGCGCTGTAGAAAGCATTGTGGAAGCCCCCAATCCCTCTGACCCAGTCCTGCCATCTGCCGCCTCCGATCTTCATAGTCGTTCCGGGCCTGTGGTTGGATGTGGAGAGGGGGTCTTCCAACCTACTCACTACGGCGAGTATCCACTTGAGATTGTTCATGTCCATTCGCCACCTGATATTTCCATGACTTCCAGGGAAAACGCCTTACCTCGTGCGACCACCGACCGTAGTAAACACGACGTCATTTTCTACTACCAAAACGTAGGCGGAATGAATTCTGGTGTTCTTGACTACCACCTAGCTGTATCGGACCGGTGCTACGATGTCATCGTTTTTGTCGAGACTTGGCTCGATTCTCGAACGCTTTCCATCCAGGTGTTCGGATCCGAATACGAGGTTTTCCGCTGTGACAGAAATCCGAAAAACAGTCGGAAATCTACTGGAGGTGGTGTTCTCGTGGCAGTTCGTTCCGGGTTAAAGGCGAGAGCTATTGAAAACGTCTTGTGGAACTGTGTGGAACAAGTTTGGGTGGCCGTAGAACTGAGTGATCGCACACTGTACCTATGTGCGGTGTATATTGCACCTGACCGGGTTCGTGACAACGAACTTATCGATACCCATTGCCGGTCCGTTTTCACCATAATGGAGAGTGCGACACCAACTGATGAGATAATCGTTCTGGGCGACTTCAATCTACCCGGTGTTTCCTGGAAACCATCTTACAGCGGCTTTCTCTACCCAGACCCTGTACACTCTGTATTTCATACAGGATCAGTTAGCCTTCTCGACTGCTATAGTACAGCAACACTATCTCAAATAAACCACGTAGTCAACGAAAACAACCGTAGCCTGGACCTCTGCTTCGTTAGCGTTCAGGACACCGCTCCTTTTATCTCCACGGCACCTTCTCCACTAGTAAAGCAAGTACATCATCACCCTCCCTTGGTTGTCACTGTTGCTGACAATCACGATCGGGTCTTTGACGACATTTCCACGACCGTGTCATACGATTTCCGGAAAGCCGATCACCGTAGTATCGTCAACGTGCTATCTAGTATAGATTGAGAGAGCATCCTAGATCCTGATAATGTTGAAACCGCTGCGCAAACATTTTCACATGTCTTGGCTTATGTCATTGACAGGCACGTTCCGAAAAGAGTTCACCGTAAAATTTCTCATCCTCCCTGGCAAACGAGTGAACTGCGTAGGTTGAAGTCGACCAAGAGAGCCGCATTAAGAAAGTTCACTAAGTATCGTACGCTTTCGCTGAAACGCCACTACGTTAGGCTCAATTATGAGTTCAAGCGAGTTAGCCGTCGATGCTATTCGCGATATCAACGAGGGATTCAGAGGAAACTCAAGTCGCACCCGAAGTCATTCTGGAATTACGTAAATGAGCAGCGCAAGGAATCCGGCCTACCTTCTTCAATGGTGTTGAATGGAGCAGTTGCTTCCACTCCTCAGCAGATCTGTCGCTTGTTTTCTGAGAAGTTCGCCAGTGTTTTCACGAATGAGAGATAAACTGACGAACACGTTACCCTAGCAGCTAGTAATGTTCCACTGTACGGTCAAACACTGGGTGCGATGGATGTCAACGTCGAGATGATTTCCACTGCCGCATCACAACTCAAGTCGTCCTTCAATCCAGGACCCGATGGCGTTCCATCCGTATTCCTGAAAAAGCATATCGCCAGCTTGCTGATGCCCATGCTTCACCTATTTCGATTGTCCATCTCGAGTGGTACATTTCCATCTTGTTGGAAATTCGCACATATGTTTCCTATCCACAAAAAGGGCAGCAAACGGGATGTGGACAATTATCGTGGAATTACGTCGTTGAGCGCAGTTTCGAAGTTATTCGAGTTAGTCATCATGGAGCCTCTACTCTCTCATTGTAAGCAGTATCTAAGTGGTGATCAACACGGCTTCACTTCCGGTCGTTCTACTTCCACAAATCTGCTGTGATTGACATCGTATCTTACGGAAAGCATGGCAGAGAAGACTCAAACAGACGTCATATACACCGACTTGTCAGCTGCCTTCGATAAGCTAAACCATGCCATCGCGATTGCCAAGTTGCATAGACTTGGGGTCAGCGGCAACCTCTTGCGATGGTTTCGTTCATATCTCACTGATCGGCAACTGATGGTTGCCATTGGTGACAACCGATCCAATATCTATCTAGCTACGTCAGGAATACCTCAAGGAAGTCACAGGTGACCTTTGATTTTCTGGGACCTTTGATTTTCTTACTCTACTTCAACGACGTGAACTTGGTCATCGAAGGCCCACGACTATCGTATGCAGACGATCTTAAAATCTACCTACGAATCCACTCGATTGATGACTGTCACTTCCTTCAACGTCAGTTCAAAGCCTTTGCCAGCTGGTGTAATTTGAACCGAATGGTGGTTAACCCCACTAAGTGTTCAGTGATCACTTTTACTCGGAAGAAAGAACCAATCACATTTGAATACAAACTTATCGGCACTGTAATCGACCGTGTGAACCATGTGAAAGATCTGGTTGTTATTCTAGATTCTCAACTTACTTACAAGCAGCACATCTCGTACGTTGTCGACAAGGCGTCTAGGACATTGGGATTTATCTTCAGGATAGCAAAGAATTTCTCCGATATCTACTGTTTGAAGTCACTGTACTGTTCCTTGGTGCGATCCATTCTGGAATATTGTTCTGTGATCTGGAGTCCAAACTACAACAATGGTGCTGAGAGAGTTGAGTCCGTTCAACGCCGTTCTCTTCGATTCGCTCTGCGGAAGCTGCCTTGGAGAGACCCATTTCATCTGCCCAGCTATGAAAGTCGTTGCCAGCTGATTGATCTGGAGCCTCTCCGAACTAGAAGAGACACCTCTAGGGCCCTGTTCATTGCGGACACTTTACAAGGTAGAATTGATTGCAGTGCAATCTTGGGGCAAGTCAACATTAACGTCCAACCCCGTGCGCTACGTAACAACGTTATGCTGAGATTGCCACTTCAGCGCACAAACTATGGCATGAACGGTGCAATAGGTGGGCTGCAACGAGTGTTCAATCGAGTCTCGGGCATCTTCGATTTCCATATGCCTCGACAGCTGCTACGAAGATACTTCTCATCGTTCTTTTCTGGCACAGTTAACCGTGAATGATTGCGTGTTTTATTTATGTATTTTATTCTTAGTTTTTATTTTTTGATTTGATTTTTACCTATATAAGTTACTTAAATCATCATTGGGGCTTTACACAGCCTGTTGATGCAGACAAATAAATAAATAAATAAACATATCATGCTTGATATTGATTTTACAAGCACCTTCGATATTACGAGACTATTCACAACGCAGTAGTTTCAAATGACGATTTTTTTTAATTTGTTGATCGACTTCTACGATTATGTTGAAACTTTGCACAGTTGTTTGTTATTGTCCAACATGCCATTTTACATATTTGGTTCCCTAGTTTTGTACACGACTAACACTTGAAAAGGGCTTATGCAAAAATGATACGCATCAAAATAAAAATATATATCACGTGAACGATTTGTTTGATCGAGATGATGTCTTAGAAGAAGTTGCGGACAAGTATTGTGCCTCCCAAGAAAAAATATACACTGTAAAAAATTATTTTTTTGACAAAAAAAATCAAAATATCATAATTACTCAAATTGCATATCTTAAAAAAAAATTTTTTTTGTATTTATTTTGTAGTTTAGGCAAAGTTTTACCTACTGACACTGTGCATTTGCTAGGCAAATCATAAACAAAAAAGTAATGAATTATTGAAAAAATAAGTATTTTCCAAAATAATACCGATAGTTATTGAATGTCTTTGAAATAGTGTAAATATTAAAACACATTAAATTTACAACAAAAAAGCTTATAATGCGTAAATTGCCCAAAGTTGTTATTTTTGAGATATTCGTAGGTTGAAATTCACTCATCGCATAATTTGAGAAATTTTCGCTCTTTTGAGATGTTATTCCTGAGTGTCCAATCTTGAAAGTATTTTTTACAAAAAGTCCAATTAATTTCCTTAAATTTTGCTGTTCACAGTTTTTCAATCATACGCATGAGTTAAGACACCATCTCGATCAAACAAATCGTTCACGTGATATATATATTTTTATTTTGATGCGTATCATTTTTGCATAAGCCCTTTTCAAATGTTAGTCGTGTACAAAACTAGGGAACCATATATGTTAAATGGCATGTTGGGCAATAAACAAACAAATGTGCAAAGTTTCATCATAATCGTAGAAGGTCGATCCGAAACGATTTGCGAATCTGTGTGGAACTGCTCAACGTGCAAAAATCAAGCCGAGAGTTGACTCGATACAAAAATGATTTCGTTGCACATCGTTTTCTTAGAAAGAGAAATTAAGTTTGCTATCTCTTTTTACTTTTCACCGGTGGCAGACACGAAGTGACTGCTGCCAGCCGTTATGGAGAGAGATTTGCAGTTGGTGAGTTTTGTTAGCTTGATATTCCGATCTGCGATATCACAGCTTTCAAACTCAACTGCAGATGTTTGCTTGTTGATTTTTGTCTACGAAAATCAAGCGTAATCTTGAGCATTGGCAAGATTTGATTTTTTGATATTTTGCCAACACTGGTTAAAAATGTTAAAACAAAAAGCTATTATTTTGAACAATTTTACCTGGCAGGTGCTTCTAAAAATTTAATATTTTGTAATCGTAAAATTGAACATATTTGTAGTTCTTTGGCAAACGTTTCAGCTCAATTGATTATAAGTTAACAAAGTTGCATCATGTCAAAGTTGACCATTTTGTATGAAAATCGGCATGCGCTGCTATTTCATCGAACACAGCTGTATTATTCATAATAAAGGGTGTCCACGATGAAATTGCCACACACAAAATTGATTCGCAAAATTCGAGTTTTCATCCGATTGCCATCAAATTTTCAGGGATTGAGAAATAACTATTAAACTTCATTTTACCATTTTACTCGTATTTTATTTACAGTCCATACGCAAATGCCCGCACCTTGGCCTTAACCCCGGCCATAAGATTCTGCACAACCTGTGAATCAACCGTTTTGTGCATGTAAACCCATACTTTCTTCAGTTCCTCGACTGTCTTCACTACCTTAGGTCGTTTAAGAAGGTGCTGCTTCATAATCGCCCAGTACTTCTCGATGGGGCGGAGCTCCGGAGTGTTGGGAGGGTTGAACATTTTCGGCACGATATTGACCTTATTGTCCGCATACCACTTCAGCACGTCCTTGGAGTAGTGGCATGAGGCCAAATCCGGCCAGAAGATTGTTGGGACGTTGTGGGCCTTCAGGAGAGGAAGCAGCCGCTTCTGGAGGCACTCTTTTATGTACACCTGTCCGTTCATCGTGTCCTGGGTCACGAAAGGTGCACTCCGCTTCCCGCACGTGCAGATGGCTTGCCAAACCAGGAATTTCTTCGCAAATTTGGACATCTTCTGAGGTCGGACATGCTCCGGAACGCTGAACTTATCCTTAGCCGTGAAAAACAGGTTGCCGGGGATCTGTTTGAAGTCGGCCTTCACATATGTTTCGTCGTCCATGATGCAGCATTCAACTTTCGTCAGCATGTTGAGGTACAACTTCCTGGCACGGGTTTTGGCGGACTTGTTCTGCTTCTCGTCGCGATTAGGGGCCTTTTGTACCTTGAACGTTCGAAGCCCAGCCTTAGTTTTGGCCTTCTGGACAAAACTTCGGCTTAGGTGCAGCTTCTTAGCCACATCCCTAACGGAGACGTTCGGATTTCGGTTGAAGGCCCCAACTACGCGGTTGTGATTTTTGGTGTTGCACGGAATACTTTTTCCTTCACTTCTGGGCTTCCGATCGGTGGTCAACCGTTCCTCGAACCGCTTAATCACTCGCGACACCGTGGAATTCACGATTCCCAACGTTTTAGCGATGGAACGATGCGAGAGATCCTTGTTCTCGTGATGAATGCGCAAGATTTTATCACGCACGAGCTGTTCTTTCGACTCCATTTCCGCGAGTTTTGATCACAGGACTTTAAAACTTGCAGGATGTAAATAATGCACTTTGAACTAAATCCACCCAAATTTTCATTAAATTCTACCCAACGGTTAAAAAGTTAGAGAAATTTCATAGTGTGGCAATTTCATCGTGGACACCCTTTAGTACTTTCTAAACCCCGCCCCTAACTGAATTTCCCAATTTTTTTATAAATGGGGTGGGGCGGACAGTATCTTGTGCATATATAGAGGTACCAGACATGTTTTGCAGTGTCAGGTACTCTATTTTGTAGTCTGTGGGAGGCAAGTCACACATCGAGTGTCATAATGGCATGTTGAGAGATTGAGTTCGTGAGAGAGAATTTTCTCTCTCAAATTTGATTTTTTTTTTTGTCTCTGGGAACTGGTAGTAAAGAGATTAAAATAAGTATGTGAAAAAAACCTTTTTATTTAAAATTTAACTTGTTTAACAATAATTTCATGGAAAAAAGTGAACGACAAAGTTCTTGAATGATTTCTTTAGGTTGTCGTCAACTTTTTTTGTTTTGACCTGAATATGCACCAAAAGCGTGTTATTTATACTTTTTAAATTTATATATGAGAATTTGTATTACTTACTACACGCAAACCAAAAATCTATTACAATGAATGTTAGTTCCGTTTCCTATCATCCTCTGTTCATGAACATCGCAGCGAATGTTAGAAGTTGACCTTACAGGCGATGTAATGGTTTTTTGTCTTTTTCATTTCGTATTCTATCTACGCTTTCGACTATACCAGTAAGCTTGTAGAACGACGCACATTGTAGAACAATGTAGAACGACGCACACACTTGCCTCGAATCTCTCCAGCAGAAAAAGCATACGAAGTCAAGTATGCGAGAAAATGAGCGCTACATGTTTGCTTTTAGGCTATCCATATTCAGGAGCATGGAGAGAGCAGTGGAGAAAGCACAGGTATGATAATCGAAGCGTTCTTGGTTCGAGTCCAGTCGGCAATCGGATTCCTATTTTTTTCGACATAACTAATTTACCTCACTAATACACTCTACATTTTTCGGTCTCCAATTTTCTTGCATTGGACCGCAGCTAGGTATATCGCATCCTCGGTTCATGCGGTCTCCACTAACATCCTCTGTTGATGAATTCCACATAATTGTAAGCGAATCTTACATCCCTCGGTTGGGTGTACCAATGGAACAGTATAGTCCGCAAAGGCGTAGTCAAAAATATAGTTTGTATAATTTATTTATCACTCTAACTTTTCTTTTATTTGGAAATTGGAATTTAACTCTATGTCTAGTAGCCGAAAACTCGCGACTTCTTCGAGGTTAGAGGTGTACAAAAGTAATTTTCCTGCGAGCCTGTGTGAAAACTGCATCAAGGACCGATTTTTTCGCTATATCCATAGTCAAAACATGTCATGTCAAGTATGTCCACTCTCCCTTACCTAGAAATGTGCGAAAAACTTATGCTAATCTTGAAGCAATGCATTGTAAGCCACTGTTACTCTTACAACGCCAAGCTGTCGTACGTAATCCAATTTCCAACGATCTAGATTTCAGTCTTAATCCCCCTCTCTGTCATCCAAGCTGCACCTCACATGCACATTTTATTAACCTGCTTGTTCCGGATGGCAACACAGAAGCGTTCCAATTTCAGTGGCTTTGTTGCTCGGAAAGATGCAGCTTCCGGTTCGTCGTTACCATTTGCGGGAGCGCTACACCGCGGAGAAGAGGACACACTTGTTTGAGTGACGGAAGATCAATGTTAGTACAGCTTCACTTTTGCATACAGAACACACACACACACCACCAGCTTGGATGTGTAGATGCTACATGCTTACATTCCACTCGCAGAATCTGACAGTATCATCATCAACATCGTCGAGCGACTGGCACGACAAGTTCTCGGTCGGTGCGTGTGATGACGGTAAATGTTTGCCCTGATTCAACATCCTCCTTCAGCTGGGTATCTACTACTGAATGCAGTTCCCCGTTTTTCAACACGTATGTATATCGTCATTTCGGTGGTGTGACGGTGTGTTATATCAAAGTTGAAGTTCACCTGAGCTGACTGCCAGAGTCAGGCCCGGTTGATGTGTAGTAAGTAAGTACGTAGGCAGCGACCTACACCGTTCATGACCTAATCTCATCCCGTACGAAGCTGAATACATACCTGTTGACGGTGAACATGATGGGGTAGACATGTAAGCATTGCCTAATTTTGATACACGGTGTTTGCTGCTGTATAGCAGAGTAACCGAAATTTGCACACGATGGTGCTTCAGGCTCGGTTGAATCAGCATGGCTCAGGTGCTACATTTTGTATGTCCATTCGATTTAGGTTGTGTATTAGCGAGATTGATGCGACGCTCTGTGCTTTTAGGTCAAATCATGTTGAATTTAATTTATACGCTTCATCGACAAGCATATCCCAGAACGAGCCTGGATATCCAATACAAAATAGGGCTATAACTTTGTATAGCGTCAGAAAAAGAATTGTTGCTTCGTTTACCTCATATAATACTTCCGGTCACATCTTTTCACGATCTAAATGCTGCACATGCTAAAAAAACTTTATCCAACCACAAACCAAGCGCGCTGCTCAAGTGGAAATAACATGCTCGAAACTCTACAAGATCACTCCAGAAAACCCACAGCGCAAAATTTAGTAGCATTGATAAAATGTGATTTTATTTCGGTCGTTCTTTTGAATAACCACCCCCTGACAATGTTGTACCTAGCTACTACTACCGGGGGAGCAGAGTACACTTCTTCTATTGTGCTGAAATAACATTTCCATGTTTCATTCTCCCCGCAACCGAACTTTCGAATTCGGAAAGATGGAACTCCGGTCCATTTTCGGAAGCAATTGTATCCGCTTCATGTTTCTTCCTTTACCACATTCGAAGCACCTACTCGACGTCGTCGGTGTCGTCCTAGTTGAGCTGAGGAATATCAACGACACCCCTCCTAAGCAGGCCCCGGACCCGAGGAAAGCGAGGAAAATTTATTCGCAAACTCGTTTTGCGGTATTAAATTATCAATAAATCTCCGGGTGCTTTTCGTTCGCCTTTGAGCGTACGATGGTTATCTTTTCGTTTGGTTCCTTTTTTCACAATAGACTTTGTTCGTCAGTGACGCGACGTAGCGGGCTTTTCTTTTTGGTTAGACTGATGTGGTTGCTAGACGAGAGCCGAGTGACACACCACACCTCGCTCGAAAAAGTGGAAGAGAATTTTATCAGAATCTGAAATGTAAAATGAGCAGAAATGTTGTGTTTTTGCTTCTAAGAAGCTTTCATCTCATAAACCAGTGATTTAGTGGAAGAATTACAGTTGTCTAAAAGATGAACGAATTTGTAGTGATTTTGAGGAAGAGATATGCTACATCAGTGGCATCGTACGGAAGGACTTGGGTTTTAGTTTATGAATCGAGCGAAATACGCTGCCGTTAGCCGTCTTTATCCTTGTGGACCTTTAAGCATCAACCGGGGAGAAAACACCTGGGTACTACCGACTCACTCAATATGCTTATCAACTAGGAGCCAATGTTAACTGTCAGTCAAACAACCAGAAGCCACATATTTACTGGTTACTGTTCTTATCTATTGTCAAGTATTATAATCTCATAGAAATTAATAATTCTTTTTCGTTACACAGTACAGTGTTTAGATGAATCCAGTTAAACGTACTCTGTACACTCGTAAATTGTTATTGGCATGTCAACATATTAAGATGTCATGTAAAATTAAATGTTTCAAACCGGAAGTATACGCAACTCGGTGAAAAGTGCAATTGATTGAAATAAGTTTATCGATTTCATGGATGCCAGAAGTATTTCGAAAACAAATTTCAGAGAGTTTCACGAAATGTCTTCACATGTAAAGGGTGATACGGTCAAAATTTGGTCAATATCAACTTGACGTATTTCTTTCAATTTTGCATTTAAAAAACCTGAACACCCCTCATTTTGAAGGTGTGTGTTCGTAGAATGTTGCTCCTATTTTGATTTTGAAATTCATTCTTCAGTTGTCAAAATGCCGTCCAAGCAAGAAGAGCAGCGTATCAAAATTTTGCTCGCGCATCGCGAAAATCCGAGCTACTCGCACGCAAAGTTGGCAAAATCGCTAAAAGTTGCCAAATCAACCGTTACAAATGTAATTAAAGTGTTTGGGGAACGTTTGTCGACAGCCAGGAAGTCTGGATCGGGGGGAAATCGAAAACCGGAAGCCGCTGAGACGACAAAGAGAGTTGCCGGTAGTTTCAAGCGAAACCCTAACCTCTCTCTCCGAGATGCCGCAAATAAGCTGGGTGTATCGTCTACAACCGTGCATCGAGCCAAAAAACGAGCCGGACTATCGACTTACAAGAAGGTAGTGACTCCAAATCGCGATGATAAACAAAATACGACGGCCAAAGCGCGATCCCGGAGGCTGTACACGACGATGCTGACGAAGTTTGACTGCGTGGTAATGGACGACGAAACCTACGTCAAAGCCGACTACAAGCAGCTTCCGGGACAGGAGTTTTATACGGCAAAAGGAAGGGGAAAGGTAGCAGATGTTTTCAAGCACATGAAACTGTCAAAGTTCGCAAAGAAATATCTGGTTTGGCAAGCCATCTGTACCTGTGGCTTGAAAAGCAGCATTTTCATAGCTTCCGGGACTGTCAACCAAGAAATTTACGTGAAAGAGTGTTTGAATAAACGTCTGCTGCCTTTCCTGAAGAAACACGGTTGTTCCGTACTGTTTTGGCCGGATTTGGCATCTTGCGGTACGCCGCCAACAACGTGCAGGTGGTTCCCAAGGACAAGAACCCTCCCAACACGCCAGAGCTCCGCCCAATTGAGAAATACTGGACTATTGTCAAGCGGAACCTAAAGAAGACCAAAAAAACTGCTAAGGGCGAGCAGCAGTTCAAGGCAAACTGGCTTTCTGCGGCGAAGTAGGTGGACAAGGTGGCGGTACAAAATCTGATGGCAGGGGTCAAGCGTAAGGCCCGGCAATTCGGATTTGGAAAAGCGGAAGCCTAACTGAATATTTTTCCTGAATTTTATACTAATTGAACTTGAAGAACTTGAAAAAGAAATTTAATTTGATTTTTTAAATAAACGATTTCACCGATTTACACGCGTTTTCCCTTGACCAAATTTTGACCGTATCACCCTTTATTCCAAGCTACTTTTTTTAAATTGTCGAGTGGGTGAGGCTGTTCAAAATCTATGATTTATTAAACTAAGCCTTGTCAAATAATTCGAAGAAGTTTTGGAATCATAGTTTTTATTTCTGGGATCTTCTTAGTAGTTCGGGGAACGTCGAAAAAATTCAGATTACGTTTTAGAATTTCAAGTAACTTCGTAGATCATCACGGAACCTCTAGTAACCTCATAGAAGTTCAGGGAACTTTCTTGTAGTGTAGCATTTTTTATAGAAGCTTCATCAAGCTTTTTTTTTCCTTGATCATCCCGGCGGCGCCGACTGGGATTGAACTCAAGCCTGCTGGGGTGAGAGGCAATCACGCTTACCACTACACCACCGGCGCCACTATCAGCAAGCTTTGTAGATGTTTATTGAACTTTGTTGGATTTAAGTGAACTTTTTTAAAACTCCAGTGAACTATATAGAAGTTCAGTGAACTTTATAAAGTTCAACGAACTTTATAAAAGTTCAGGTATTTTTTTTTAAGTGCAGCAGCCTTTGTAGAAGTACAGCAAACTTTGTAGAAGTTTATTGAACTTTATAGAATTTAACTAAACTTTTTCATGTTCAGTTAACTTGTTTATTTTCACGAAACCTCACCAAAGTTCAGAGATGTCATTTAATTTCAGGGAACTTCGTGGCATTTAAATGGATTCGTACTACTTTAGGGAAATCCATATAGACCCCTCGTTGAACTTCAGGAAACCCCTCGTGGAACTTCAGGACCCCTCGTGGAACTTCAGGAAAGCATAAATAAATGCAAAACGGTGAAGTACAGTGTAGTGCAGCGAACTTCATAATAGTTTCGCGAATTCGAAAATTCATAGAAGTGCGGAGAATTTTGTAAAAGTCCGTCAAACTTAGCAGAAGCTCAGTAAGCTTCACAGAAGCTCAGAAAATTTCGGAATAGTTTAAGTTACGGAATAAGTTTAACAAGTTTAATAAGTACCGTAAAACGGGGTAACATTGACAATTTTGTGAAGTATATTCTAAATATTTTTTACAGCAGATTTTTTTCTAATTATATTTTTTTTTTTAAACAAGTATCAATGATCCTTGAGTCAATTTGGTAGTAATATGCTTGACGGAAATAAAATCATTTGCACTATTATTTTAGTTTTGTGACCGAACATCAGTATTTTGAGTTATTTTGATAATGCTCGTTTTTTTCCTTGATTTGTTTTCCGTCGATCTTGTTTTCCGTGCTGAGCACCAATGCTACCGACGCCAGAGAGGCAGCTCCCACACCTGGACCCCACCTATCGACCCATCAACTCATGAACCGGGGACTAACGGCTTTACTTCCCTTCCGAAGGAATGCGTGATCAGAGATGTTATGCCTCAAAACATCCCGGCGGCGCCGACTGGGATTGAACCCAGGCCTGCTGGGGTGAGAGGCAATCACGCTTACCACTACACCACCGACGCCACTTTATAATGCTCGTTGAATGTAGAAGAAAATGCGTGAAACTTAAATAATTTAGTTCTTGAAATATGCAACTTTGAATGAGTATATAATCACAAAACATCATCAGTAATAAGAATATTACATTTAATTTGTGATGGCTTAAGGCGATTAGTTGGTGTGGAAAACGGTGCAAGCCTTTCGTAACAACTACAATCGTCTGACTGTCAGATGAACTCATTCTGGGAGATGTTTTCAAGTTGCTCAAAATGTGGTTCAGTTGACACATTTTGAGCAACTTGAAAACATCTCCCAGAATAAGTTCATCTGACTGTACACTCTTTGTCAGAGCGTACACGTTATTCTCAATCTACCCAGTGACTGGGTAGATGGCACCCATTTTTGTATCTAGTAGGGATTTTGACAACTGGGTAAACTAGTTTTGTTCTGATGTACAGATATGGAACTGTTTGCATGGTGAATGCTACCAGCAGATATAGTACCCAAGTAACAATTCTGCAATCATTTGGCATCGACTCTGATTTATGATGGTTTTATAATGGCAATGAATAATCCATTTAGTTTAAATACAGCATTTCACTGTGTAAAACGTTCCTGCTAGTAGTTCACCTCTTCGGTGTTTTAAAAAACCTTTTACAGTCTGGCGAGAAGTCAAAAACTGTCTTGTTTTAAAATTAAATTTAATGTAGTTCTCAATCCCACCATAAAACTGTTCTGAAAATCAATTATAAACTTCAGTAGCAATTTTTTATTTATGTTATAATAAAATACTATTTAAACCTGTTCTATCATTATGAAAGGAAGCATAAAACCATTCGGTTTTAAATGAGAGTAAAATGCATACATTGTTGCCTTTTAGACTTTTAAAAGTGAATCATAAAATCTCCTCTGTTTACAAATTGAACTTTAAGGATGGATCCTCATAGTGAATAAGCACCAAATTTATGACAAGGATATCTCGAAGGATAAACGAAGTTAGAGGAAAAATTCAAGCGATGCTAGCGACCGAAGGAAAGTCGATTTTAGTAAAATTTAGTTCTTTAGGAGAACCAGCACGTCCGGTGGAACGGGTACCATCAACGACTGAGCATATGGTGGAGAAGAGTGAAGTGAGCGTGGTTCTCAAATTCATAAAACATTGTCAAAACAGTCAGAAAACAGACCAGCCTTCTCCAGACCTTGTGAATAGATGCAGATCGGAATAACTTGCGTCAGTACCGACAGCAAACCACTGAAACTGTCAGTTAGCGGACACTAGTTGGTTTCCGATCCATAGCGGCGATTTTATTCGGCGAAAGAGTCATCACTTAAAAAAAAATTCATTCAACAGTACATTCCTGCATCGTTTGATGGTGCACTTGCAGAACCATCAGGAAGAAAGAGATCTTTCCGGGAATGATCGAGGTTACAGCTGTGTGAAATGCGAAATGTTGTGAATACTTTCTGAGTAACTGCTTCCAAGCCATCGAAAGATCGCTTGGAAGAACGCTGAATCGCACAGCGCAACTATCGAAAGATAAACAAACTTTGACGTTTAAGATTTTGTAGGCAACATTGCCGCAATAAATGCTGCCATAAATCTGAACGGGTTAGGATCAAGCAAAATGGCTTTAGATAAAAACAATTCAGTCAACAAAGAACAAAGAAAACTTGTTCTTCATAAAAAAGCCATTTCAAAGCCTTATGAATTTTTAAAGGATTTCTTGAAACCAGAATAACTTTTTCACAAATGGCCCATTAAAATCAACTTTTAAGCCTCCGCCAAATTACAATTATTTTGTTCGGTTTTTACAATCTTCGATTTTCAATATATATTTCCTTGAAATAGCTTTATTTTAGTTAATTTAACAATGAAAAAAATATTTAGAATGCAAAATCATGAGAAATAAAAATCTCGGCTATGCTTAATGATCGATCTGAAGAATATATATTTTTGTCGTAACGTTAAATAATTAGTAAAATCGATGTTTTCCGTGGGCGGACTCATGTTTTTCAATGTTTTCGCGTACATTTCACTTCAAATTTTATATGGCACCTAAAACTAGGCCACTTCATGAGAACTATTTTATAATTTTGGAAATTCGGCCGGATTTTGATACGATCAGTTTTTATGTTTTTATTTTAATTATTTTGATAAGATCGGATGGTAATTATGAATCCTTTTTATCTTGATTGTTGTTTTTCTAGTGAACGGCTGTTCTAATTTTTTTTTTCTCTAGCTGGGTGCTGCTCGAGTGACTTTTTTTTTAGGATATCAAGACTTTGGCTCTACAACTAGAAGTCAATATTAATCTTGACTCGACCTGACCTGACCTGAAGTTTGTGAAGTGTGAATCTGAACCATGAAGTCTGAGCAGTGATACTCAAATTAGATGGATCTGCTGTGATTTTTGTCTAGGCTGGTTCCACATTCCACATTCCACATTTGTTTGTCGTCTTCATAAGGGCTGTACTGCAATGGCTGCTTCTGAGCCCCGGGCAGCGTGTATTTTTACAAGTGGCTTTGAAACCAAGGTGGAGCCTCAAACGAACTCGTGACTTCCCGATATTATGATGGAGGTGTAGCGGATCGCTGAACATATCAAAGGAGAACATTACTCGGGAATTTCAAACAGATGAACCGGAATGGTATAAGTTGGTTCCTGCCAAGAAGTGGATCATCTATAATTGGGATCGCGCTGAAAAGTGGCATAGCGTCTTGTTGCAGACTTGGTGAGATCGTTCTTTTTTATCGTTTTTTGTCAGTTTGTACTTTGTTTCCGTGAATCCATGTTTGAGGTTGATCATGTGCCCACGGTTTGAGAAAACGTAGACTGTGTGTGTGCGATCGAACGTGACGTTTGTTTTTTTTCCTTGGAGTTTTTTTTTAATCTATAATCGGTTGCTGATCTAGTTAAAACCAGGCCCAGCAGACGATTTCTAGTTTGTCAGCGAGTTTATTAGGACAGAAGAAGTCCTGCAAGAACTGCATCTCATTGTATCTTTTTCTACCTCCCTTTTATTTCCCGCTGAGAAGCTGTTCCGAAGACAAGTAGAACCTCCATGAGGCGTCCATCATTAGTTCCATCATTCGTCTCAGCGTGGAGTCGCAGCACTGAACCTGACAATTGGCCACGAAAAGGCTTTTCAATTCAAATACACTTAGAAATTAATGTAAATTTAGGTGCTCTGAGAGCGACATATACGAGCTTAAATTTTGGCATAAATTTAAGTCATAACAGACGCGAAATATAGCTCAATCAAACGTACTTTTCGTCGAGCAACGAAGTTTTCAGCCTCGGGGTACGTAATATTACATGACATGGTTGTTTACATCTCATCTTTTATGTCAAAGATGGATTCCGTCATGTGTAAAATTAGTTATTTCTAAGTGTGTATCAAACATCGACTACATACATCCGATCATTTTTTGTCTCAAATCGAGGGAAGACATTCCGCTCAACTACCATAAACCGGACTAGTTCATGTTGATCTTCGTCAAGTTTCGTCTACAATTTGGACTTCTACATCAACACATGTCAAGTTGCCTTCAGGTTCAATTGGCTAAACTTGGTGAGTTCGTTTCATTTTGCAAATTTTTAGCTTTTCAACCCAGTAACGTTGGAAGATCACCTGTTTGTGGTGCGTTACTGGTATAAGATCTACCACCGAACCCTAGTCGTAACAACTTTAATCTGCGTAATCAGGATTCTCCAGTAATCTAAGGATCACATTTCAGTTCTTGTTACTTTTTATGACTTGATAATAGTGACAAGAGTCGGGTAGTGACCACCGCCGTTATGCATTTCTATATTGTATATTTCAATTCAAAAATATTGTTCATGTTCATAGAGTTTACATAATCCTTTTCCCTTTGTCCTTCTCCTTTTCCTTTCCCTCTTCTCTTTTCAGAAAGCGAGTAATGGCGCTATAGTCATAAGCCTTAAAAGGCTAGGACAAGAGTTAGTGCTCATGTCCCAACCGTCAGAAGAAAATGGAGCATCACTTAAACTTTGATGCTTTGATGCTTCCAACGACCAACTAATCGTATAATTACCAAAATCGGAACGTACGGTACGAGATGTCCACGTTTCTTCCATTTATTGGATTCTGAACCATCGTGTTTAAATCTTCGATTTAAACAGGCCCGATGTTTTCTGAATCATCTTGCCCCTTAAATGCTGCACAGTAGGCCTGGCCGTTTTGATATGTGTGACGAACCTTCTTCACATATATCAAATAGACAAGAAAAATGATGGAGGTATATCCATCATTTTCCAGGATGCTTTCAAGAACTGGCTGTGTTGGTGTTAGATTAGATTAGATTAGATTAGATTGTTATTTTTCTAGTGAACTTAGTAAGCAGCTAGGGTAAATGGCTCGGATAATGGTTTTAAGTGTTGCCAAATAGCTTTTATTGTAGCTTAAATACGGTTTTGAAATGGATCTCAATGCGTTTATCGTACAAGCATTTTGCAGTGAATCAATCTTGAAGAGCTTCGAAAATATACCCTTCAGAACCTTCTCCAGAGTGGGCCAACTAGACAGATTGTAGCATCAATGAAGTTTTGGTGGATGCATCAATGGCAAAGCAGGGTTTTATGAATGTTGTTTTATAGTAGCTTTGTAGTATTTCATAAAACTTAAAAAGTTACTTGGGTAAGTAAGTATATTGTTAGTTTCTGTACTATGAACATTCTCCTAATTCTAGGTTATCGAGATATTCGAGGAGATATTCTGTGACACTTTTATCGATGTCAAATGTTTGTTGTACACAGTTCAAAAAAGTAGTGTAAATTTCTGTTCAATATGATGCACATAAATGGAGCGTCACATATCATATAAGTTTACATTATATATCATGTAAAGTTCTGAGACAGTTCATGCAATGTAGCAAATATTGTATACAAAAGCCCGTATTTGTTAACAACATTGTTTGCAAGTTGCTCGGTTGCGTGAAATGAAATACAAGTCTACATGAATGAATGTTTACATCACAATTAAAATTCAGAATTTTTATCTGTGTAATTTATAGATCTCCTTTTAAATCAAATTTCAATATATGGTTAGCATTTTTAACGGTATCGTTTTTTGGGTATTTCAATGTCGTATTCCGTAGTTTATATATATATGCGAAAATACGACCTCAACAATCAATAACAGGCTACAGGAGCTAGCCGAGTGAGGTTATGTTTGATAGAGCTACTGCAGCGGTCATATCATCTCATTTCTATTAAAATGGGTAAAATTTACCCTGTAATCAAATGTCAACATCTGAGTAACCGCTACCCACTTTCTGCCGCAGGTACGTTTACCCAGATTTGGGTAAATGCGTGTTTACCCATTTTTGGGTAGGTGCAGTTTTGACCGATCTGGATGGTTTCTACCCAGATTTGGGTAGTTTTGAAATAGCGTGTATACTGGTTCGAATGCTGTATTAAATTCCTTCATGAAAGCCCAGTCTGCTTCAACTAGACGAAGTTTGAAGAAATTTTAATGTTTTCTACTAAGGTTTTTCGTGGTACGTTACGGGAACACATCTTAGTCCTTGTTACTTTTTATGCCTTGTTGATAGTGACAAGACTCGGCTTTGTCCACCGAGGATGATCTTGAAACAAGGAAAAAATGAGTTACACAGTTCGAAAAAGTAATGTAAATTTCTATTCAATATGATGCACATACATGGAGCGACACATATCATATACGTTTACATTATATATCATGTAAAGTTCTGACATGACAACAGTGATGGCATAATCCTCACTCAAATGATTTTGTTTTGCTCTCAAGGGCTCCCAATATCACGCATGATATTGGAATAAAATATTAAGCATGCACAGATAAAAATTCTGATTTTTAATTGTGATGTAAACACCCTAATAAAAATTGTATGGTTAATTTGCTTAACGTCGTGTTCTGGGTATCATCCATACCATTTGTGGAATAGTTCAATGATTTGGGTTATCGTTCGTTTATGGTTATTTTTTATTAGGGCATTCATTCACGTAGACTTGTATTTCATTTCACGCAACCGAGCAACTTGCAAACAATGTTGTTTACAAAGATGGGTTGTTGTATACAATATTTCCTACATTGCATGAAATGTGTCAGAACTTTACATTATATATAATGTAAACGTATATGATATGTGACGCTCCATTTATGTGCATCATATTGAACAGAAATTTACACTACTTTTTCGAACGGTATGATATTGTTTTTACAAGCTCCTTTGATATTGCGAGACTATTCAGACCATGTAAAATTGCAGCCACGAGTTGACTTACCACAAAAATGATTCCTTTGCACATCGTTTTCTTAGAAAGAGAAAGCATAGTTTGCTATCTTTCTTTACGCTTCACAGATGGCAGACACGAAGTTACTGCTGCCAGCAGTGATGGAAGTTTCGTTTCGTGTTCGGAAATACAGCAAAAATCTTGAAGCTCAAACTCAACACAGTTTGGAGAGAATTGTAGCCGGGGAGTTTTGTTAGCATGATATCATAGCAACCGTATCACAGCTTGTAATATCATCGGCTGTTGTTTGCGTGTTGAGTTTTTGGTTTACGATACTCAAATGAGATTATGCACATTTGTGAGGTAAGATCTTTTGATATTTTCACAACACTGCATGACAATAAGGCAAATATTGTATACAAAAGCCCATCTTTGTAAACAACATTGTTTGCAAGTTGCTCGATTGCGTGAAATGAAATACAAGTCTACGTGAGTGAATGTTTACATCACAATTAAAATGCAGAATTTTTATCTGTCTAGTTAGTCTTCGTCTATGTGATTCCTAATCTTCTATTCGTTGTTCTCTAGTTTGAAGTGGTTAAGACTAGGGTTCTGATGCATGGTCATTATCGGTGTCATACCTTAATTTTGTTCCTAAGGAATCTAATTGTGACTGACAAAGGGGCGCGCCTTTGGAGGGTGTTTCAATACTCCGAAGGGTATAAAGAGCGGGACCTTTCAATTAGGGTTTTTGCTTTAATTTAAACTAGAAATCATGCATTGAAAATATTCTCCTCACCATTACTATTTGCTATTGGCTTGATGCGACACACAGATAACAGTAAAGGATGGATAATTGGTGACGACCAGGCATGGAAAATCATTTGCAGTCATGTCGTGCATTCATTTCGTACATTCATTTACATTCATTTGCCTTTAACTTTTGTCATCAACAGCATTCCGCAAAATGATGTATTTAGCTTTTGTAGGTTTTGTTATTAACTGAAACTTTTGTTGACAAGTCAAATCCGTATCTCTGATACATGATGAACCAGAGCGAATAGAAGCCACTACTGTTTTTTTCAGTGAATGTATTTTACATTCACTGAAAAACAGTAACAAGTTCTGCCCACTCTAGTTCGTGATGCATAAGAAATACAGATTTAAGTTATGAGCAAAAGTTGTAGCTAATAACATAACCTACAAAAGCTCTCTACATCATTTTTTTTTTAATGTAAATGAATGTATGAAATGAATGTAAATGATTTTCCATGCCTGGTGACGACAACATTTTATCCTTAGTTTTATGCTTAATTATATGTTCAAAATTAACGAGGAGCCACACATGATAGCTTCACAATAACCACCGCTTCCAGGGTAGTTACCAGCAATAGGAATACCTTCCTTTCAATAATAGATATTCGGATAAAAATTAGTTTTCCACCACGCTGAAAATGTAACGCGTTGCCAGTCAAACAATAACAACGGAAAGCAAAGCTGAGTCCAAAAACTAACGGCGGGTTGCTGCGCTTGAGTACGAACGATGTTTTTCAAACGCTGAAGCAAGTGATGTTCGAACGTAAACATTGCACTCATGCTGGGGTGCAAGTTCATTTGTTCAATATGAAATCAAATTGTTTTCAATAATCAAACGTCATGATTACCTGGCTTTTGTCAAATAATGTAAATATTTCCATTGCTTGCACCAAAGAATAGAGTGAATGCTCAGGTAAGTGCAAAAGCCTGCTTGCACATCAATGCTATGCTGCACCTTGAAGACTGCCTAGAGCAATCAATACTTATGCTTTGGGTTTTAATTTAAATGGATCATACGATGCGCCTATAAGAATTTACCGTCCTGCATGTCCATGATTTAAATGGTAATGGAATATTTTATATAGAAAAGTTGCTCAGTATAGACAAACTTAATTTAAAGTGGCCATTTTCTGGGTCTGCGGCAAGTCCGCTTTGACCGTAACAGTGGCCATTTTATGTAAACTGTCCGGGAAAATCTAAATTAATTTTTACAGGGAACTCGGGTTGATCTCGGCCCTATATCTAGCGTGATCATGAGCATGATTGACCGCTCATGGTTGCTGCACCGTTATTGCCAGATCAGCTGTAATTACACAGAGAACCAATAGACGATGCTTGGGACTAACAATCATCTTCAATGTGTAAACATTGGTGATCTCAAATTAGGTAATACCAGCGCCAGTCGCGTCTGAACACAGGTCAAGAAAGGAATGGGTAGGAATGTGTTGACGTGACACTCGCCTTGATGGAAGCCAAGGAGTCCTCTGCACTTATACGAGGAATCACAGTGATGTTGGGTAAGAGGGTTGGGTTTGCAGCAGAGTTCGTTTTTGTCCTAACGATCATATAACGCGAAGGAGCTTGCGATTAAACCCACGATCTTCTCCTCAGTAAGCAAAAACGTTTGCCACTAGGCAGACGAGCTCCTTTTTAATAATCGAGTTGCTGTTATTGCCATGTAGTCATGTAAACAAATAAAGCAATTGACGAATCTTGAATGTGGATGGGCTTGAGATTAGACTCATGATGTTCTGCTCAGAAGGAAAAAAACGGTTGTGCTAAGGCCACCGAGCCCCTCACATCACATCAACATGTTGTAACCATTCAAACCCGGCACAAACGACGACGACAAGTTTCGGAAATACAGGATAAACAAACGACTTGACTATAAATCTCTTTAATATGCAAAGACCTGAGACCACGTTTTTCTCCTCAGTAAGCAAACCACTGCAACCAGTGATACAAAATATCATGACACTCACTCGACACTCGTCAACGCATCAACCGATTATCGCTGACAGAACGTTTTGTCACGCAGTGAGAGACAGAGCCATGCCAAACAACAATCACCAGTAATGGTCGCTGCTCACAGGCAACACGTAACACTCGCTGCTGATGATGACAAGCACAACGAAAACAGTGAAGACTTCTGCAGTACGATGATGAGAAAAACGATGGTTACGCATTCCAAGTTCGTCTCGGCACGTGCACATAAGCAAGCAAAACAGCAACTGCTTCAAAACGAGCACATATGAGTGTCTTGATGGTCGGTAATGACCAGATCGGAGATGGATCACCACCACAGACGATATTCACTAGTTGCTTTTTACTTCTTTCGTCAACTTGATGGATGGTCATGGAGAGTGCTTCGACAAACACACTGATAGGAATGTACGAAGCGTTACTACCATCAGCTGTTTGACGATCGTGGTTGTGAGAGGTCACAACTCTGACTGCAAGCGACGGTATTTAAAATCCAAAACTAAAAAGTATTAGGCCTTCATTATGTTCCACTTTCACACGACGTTCAATGTTTCGATATGCTCTTTACGCATTATTCAGGCTATCATAACAAGCTATGACTGACCTGATGATTATTTAGGCCCTGGTTGAACAAGCTATTCAAATAAAAATACATTCTCGAAAGCAGTATCGCTTTTCTTATGTTCTAACTAAAACCGCAAAATCACGATTATCCCGGCAGGAAACAAACGGATTGTTTTAAACTGGAACAAGCTCATCAAATACAATCACCTAATGGTGACACACAACCACACAAAAACACATAACATGGCACTTCCTGATCCTTCTTTCAAGAATTCTTAATTTTAATTTTAAATTTGTTTGAATTAACTTCCCAATTCAACAGGCAGTGTGACTACTTCTTCGAGTCTTGTCACTATTAACAAGGCATAAAAAGTAACAAAGACTAAAATGTGTTCCTTTGATTACCGAAAAATCCTGCTCCCCTAGTTTGAAGTTGTCAGGACTAGGGTTCGGAGGTAGATCTTATACCAGTAACGCACCACGAAAAGGTGATCTACCAGCGTTCATGCTTGGCATACACAGTTTTAGTCACGAACTACTCATTTTCTAATAACGTTGCACAGAGTTGACGAAACATAGTTCTTTTTGGAGCAGTCTACAGTGCAGAGTTTAAGCTTGTTACGTGAAAAAAAAGAGTTATCCACCAATCGCCCGCGTACACAGATGTGTTATCATTATTCCTGTAACCCTTTTTTTGAAGAAGCAAATAACCGCAATTGCTTTTTCCTACGGTGAAGATTAAAGTGTAAGGTCCGAAATTCGGTCAATTTGTGATCCTGTGCGAACAAAGTTAATGATAATAAGAGAAGAGTTATATTGAATCCGAGGGATCGAAGTAGGCTGCGCTTGAAGACTGACGTGTGAATTTTTGCTGCGTGTTTTTCTTCCGCTGATTTATCAATTTTTAATTTAATGCTGTAGTGCTTGTAAAGTGTCGCGAAGCTTTTCAATCAATAATGTTAAAAAGTGCATAACAGAAACGTGTGTGAATTGTGTGCAAGATGAGTGAGAATCAAAGCTCTTGACGGGTAGCATGAGCAGCTGGCTTGTGGGGCACGAAGCAGAGGGTTGCCAATATGAATGTTTCGTTCTATTCTGCTAAGTTTCCCGGAATCTGCAACCACTGGCGATCTTAAAAAGCCAGGAGTATGGGGATTTGAAGGATTCATCCATTCAACAAAGATAAGAAGCAAACAAAGATAAGTTTAGTTCATTTCGAGGAATCTATCATTTGATGTTCACCCAAGCAACCATAGGCACGTTATTTCTCTATTTGATTATATACGGACCTCATCAGAACATACAAACACTGATATAGTCGTTGTTCAGCTGTGCCTATGGTTACTTGGGCAGTTTATAGTCATGAGTACGTGCGTGCGTGCAAATAATCATTACCAATATAGGAGAAAATTCGGTAGGATCCTTCCATTGCATTATTCTATGATTCTTCAATATTGTACAAATATTTACACATTACACACAACTACACATAGTAACTCGGAGCGTTTGGTACGGTATGTCCACGCATCCTTCCACACCTGTAGATTCAAGAAATGTTCCCATTCATTTCCAAGAATCATCTTTGCGGCAAATACAACGCAGTAGGCCTGGCCGTATTAATGTTTATATCATGTCTCAGATATGCTGTAAACATCAATTAGACAAGAAAAATGATTAGACCTCATCTAACCTAATCATTTTCCAGGATGCTTTCTCATACCGACTGCGTTTGTATTAGATTAGATTAGATTAGATTAGATTAGATTATATACGTAAAAAAGCACATTTTAAATCAAGTAATAAACTGTATTTGTTTTTGCTTTGCAAAAATTAAGTAAGAAATGCTCACTGCACATCATCAAAGAAAAACAAATTTCAACAACTAAGTGAATAGTTATTAACAAATGAGCAGTTGGTGTCTACAACTGTGCATTCCTAGAATGCCAGCGTTATTGGTTATTGCGCACGCTCACTCGCTTCTCCGATCTTCTGCATATTCAACCGTTCGTTGAGCGAAAGATCATTTAGGTACCAATGTTGGAAGACAGCTTCAATTGGGCCAATCTATAAAGCGGGCAATCGAAACCGAGCTGAAAATTAACGTGAAATATCGCTTCTTTGTTACATTTGCAAGGTCTTTGAAACCTTTTTTAATATCAGAGTTCCAACGTGGGTTTGTCAAGCACCGCTCTACTACTACGAATATGCTGTAAACACTAACAATTTTTTTTTTTTCGAGAGGTTGAATCCCAGCGACATGTCGAATCCATTTACATCGACTTTAAAAAAAAATCGACACGGTGCCACACGTGTACGCTACCAAAAAATTAAGATTTATTGGATTTCCTACTTGGTTAGTTGAGTGGATTCTCTCTTACTTGACTGACCGCCATTCTTTCGTTTCGATCAATTCTGCACCTTGGCCTTCGCAATGACTTCAGGAGTACCACAAGGAAGTGTGCTCGGCCCAATGCTGTTTGTCCTTTTCGTTAACGACCTGTGCCCTCGTATTTCTGCATTTAAGCAAATGTTCGCCGACGACCTCGCTGATATAAATGAGCTACTCCTGTGGTGCCAAGAAAATGGTATGAGTGTCAACATAGGAAAATGCAAGGTGATATCGTTTTCCTGTAGGAACACCACCGTAAAACCAATACACAGTTGGATCCGTACCATTAGAGCGTGTTACCTCAATTTGCGATCTTGGTATTACTATTGACTCGAAGTTATGATTCAACGAACATTTGTCACGGCTAAAGCTTCTACGATCCTTAGATGTGTTCGACGCTCAAGTAACAATTTTGGTTTTTATGAGGGTTCTGTAAACCGTGTTTAAGACTTGTAAAATGCTATAAAAAAAAAACTTGCAATGTTACTTGGGCGGCTTACCGGACTGGTTACGGTTTCAACAATCCATTCGACGCTTGTCTGTGAGCTTTTAACAATACTAATGAGGATTTCGAGTTTGTGATCTTAAAAGAGTATGAAGAAAATTGGATAAAGTAGTCTGTACGATTTTTTATCGAAGATGAAACAACAAATAAATAAATAAAATATTTACATTCTGTAAAAACTTGCATAAAGAACTGTCATTACATTTATTGTATGAAACATATACAAAGGATGTAATAAATCCAACCTTACATTGGATGTACGAGAGATTTGTTTACTATGATACAAGGTATTTTTTTTAGGTTTTTAATGAACCATCCAACTACTTACCTCTCATCATTCTCCAAGAAAAAGGAACTGCTTGAACCTAGAAAATAGCTTATATCTCCGAGAAAAAGGAATAAATTTCATAAATTCAGTCAAAGAATGAGAAATAAAACTTTGCCTGATATCAACCAATCGTCCACACGGCCATCCAGAGTAGCTCAAAATTGAGTCGAATTTGACTCATAATTGCAAAAAGTAGAGCTACTCAGTGAATCAGTAAAATTTACCTCGATTTTACTGGATAAAAAAATGAGGAAAATCGAGAGATCGTTTACTCAGACTTGAGTGACATTTTCGTCGATTTTCCTCAAGCAGATTTTCCTTTTTGCCATTTTGAGTTAAATTCGACTCTGTTTTTGAGTTATACGTAGTGGTCGTGCAGCCGTCGGCCTATGCCCGGGAAAATAGGAATTATGTGCAATGCAAAAAACAACGACTAAAACAAAAGGCTTCCATTCTCTTTCCAAACCTACCTCAGGCATGTTGAATAAACAGAGTCAGAACCGAATAAAATTTTAATGCAGTTTGACAAATTTCTCCTTTTAAGATTTTTTCCGCTTCATAGGCACTCGTACTCCCAGTTTTCCATAGCTTTTTAGCTTTTTACTCGCTTTAGTTAGTTTAACACAAATTCTGTCCGGGGAATTGTCCGGATAGGAATAGAAGTGGACACATGTTTTTTTTTTGAATACCCGCTTGAAAAAATATGCCACCAAAGGACAGAGTACAAAAGCTTTTTTTTTTGGAGGCTGGAATGGTGTTACTCATTGTCGCTGCTGGGTGTTCGACCGACCAACTGACGATTTCTTTGGCTTTTCCGAAAACGTTCTGTCAATTCAAATCCAATAAAAAAAAATCTATTCGCATACGATAGATTGAAGCGAGTAATCGAATCGAAAATGTCAGTTGTGTCAAGCCCGTCGCTTCGGTGGGAGGAATAAAATGTTTGTTCATCTTTGGTGGTTTCGGGGGCTTATCACTGCTGAATTGTTTGAATGGAAGTTTGAAATCTGTTGAAATAACTTGTCGTTTGAATAAATGATTGTTCATGGGAAATGCAGACCATTGGTTGAATCATATGAGAAATACAAAATGAATTTGATAGGACAATAGGATATTCGAGCTCTTATTGCATATCAAATAAGGAATTCTATGCTTTACACTCCAGATGGGGCTTCATATAGCCTGATCATGTTTGTTTTTTTCTATAATTTTTTTAATGCATTGAACTTGTGTTTTGAAGACTTGAAGACTTTGGCAAAGTTGTTTATCTTGATAAAATAAACAACTCCTCTTAAGACGTTAAGACTTCACAGCCCACTGTTTTCGAGTTAAATGGAATTACAGAAAAAATGAGAAAATAAGTGTTTTAATTTTAAATGTATTAAGCATATCAGAATTCATGTCAATTAATGATTTCTGTAAAAATTCCATTTTAGGGGCAGTAATGCTTCCTAAGTCAAAATTGTCAAATTTTCCGTTAGAATTAGCAATTTTTAGTAGCAATTTTTATTTGTCTTCTCCCTGTTGGTAATTTATTCGTTTGTTGGGTTCAGTGCAATTCTTGCCGCCATTTGTAGGATTTTTGATAAACCTGCCCTGAGGTCTCTAGCCGGAACGGGATTCGGTTTCTGAGAACTTGCCCCTTCACGGCACAACTCCAAGTAATTTTGCCAATTCATCTTTGATCTGATCCAGGGATTCACCACTGGGCAGTCCTTTCATGACAACCTTGAACACACGTTCAGTTTTGGTGCCGTATGTAAAAAATTTGTGCTTCTTCTCAGTAAGATACTTGAGAAGACATTTAAATCCGTCCAAGGTTTCAGCCAATACACGGCATTCACCCCGACGTCCAATTTGTAGTGAAAACTTAACTTTCACGAAATTCAAAAGTTCCATGCGAAGAGCATGGAAATCGGAAGTGGTTATCACAATAGGGGGAATCTTTTCCTTCTTGGCATTAAGCCGGGAAAGTTTACTAGAATTTTTCTTGGATGATGGATCATTCTCATCATCCGTGAGCAAATCAAATTGATTACTCAAATTAATTTCATCAGAAGGGGAATCAAGAGTTTGCCCCTTTCTTTTGCATTTAGGCGCCATGGCGGCAGTAAATTTTAATCCAAATCGACCTCCAAGCAGATTACTATACGAATCTGAAGGATCGAAGAGGAATTTTCCAAATCGATATCCAAGAAGGATTACTTCGGGTAGGGTCCAAACAAGGATCGAAGAGGAATAAGAGTTCAACAAGGTAGGAATTTTACAGGTTTAGTACTGAAAAGTGCTGTTTAAATTTGTTGTAGCGTTAGGTAGTAGTAACACTTCCTTCAGCAAAAAGCAAATAGATCCGCACGGCAAGAGAGCACGATGCGGACTGAATCATTTTCATACTAAGTTTGCATTCTCTCCCATTATACGGATCTATGCGTCAGGCAGGAGAGTTGCCATTTAGCGTAGTTTTTAATCTATATCTAGATAAACATTGCAAAAGATCCTATCTGCATTGATCGATTCTCTTCATCGACTTTCTCTTCCGTTAATAACTCAGCTGCAAAACCTTTCCCTATTGTAGTTGACGTTTTGGATGCTGGATAAGAATCTCCTTTATCAAACTATGTTGTAAAATTAGCGCGAAATCTGTTTGCATAGCAGTGGTTATCAAAAGAGAAAGTCGATGAAGAGAATCGATCAAAGCAGATAGGACCATTTGAAATGTTCATCGAGATATAGATTTGAATAGTTCAAGAGCAAATTTTCATTACGTCGAATGTAACAAAGGTAAACAAAGTCGAGCTATCAGTGTCAATCGATTCTCCTGCTATTACACTATATACTGTCCGAATATAGGATCAAATCCTATTTTTAAATTTATTTGCCAGTCAAATTGCTTTTTGACGTAATCACCTTCCGATCAAAATAGTTTTCGATGTTACTTAAGTCACCCAATTTCTATGGAGATGCCGTTTGACTTAAGTAACAGCGCTGAGAAACCCGTGAAAAGTGTACGTTCGTCGTTTCGCTTTCTCATTATTAAAGTAAATAAATCGAACTGTTTGTTGCTAAGATGATTTCGGTAGTCCTAAAATGATGAATGGGCTGCACGTAAGGAGACGTAATTGATAATTCTCCCGAATATCCTGGTAAATACACTTTGACTTAAGTAACAATAGGGACCACCAAACGACGTATAATAACTTTTGACTCAAAAACCAGTATTTTTTAGCATGAAAGCTAGCGATTTGCATTTGTATGATTAAAACCCTGCTAAATATGTTAAACATTGCTATCACTATGAGATTATATGTGTTTAATTGGAAATAGGAATAACTTTTCGGTCATCAAAACAAAACTTTATTTTTCTCGGATTGGTGCGAATGTTACTTACGACATAATGAAAATTTGCTCTTGAGTTGTTGAGTGTATAAAAGACAATGATTTACTTAGTTTGACAGTTGCACCATGACGAAGTGGCAGCGTATTCGTGATTTGTCCCACGCGCAAATCAATGACATTTATATAAGGTCTGGGCCAACAGGCAGGTTGCTGGTGTTAGAAGGAAAAATGTTGTAAACATCTGTGAACAGATAGAAATACGTCACTGCCAACAGCTGTTTCGTGTAAAAAGATAAACATTGCAATAAAATACAAACACCCCTAAACATTTGCACATTTCACTAACACCAATAAGCCCTTTGGCCCAGACCTTATATAAACGTCATTGCGCGCAAATGTCGCAAAAAGACATTTCAATCGCCGTGAGAGTGTCCCGGTGGACCGTCAAAAGGGTTTTAGACCGAGAAAAGAAAGGACAACTATCCGCGAAGGTGGTCACAGGTCGCCCGAGGTCAGCTCGGATTCCGAGGGTTATCGCTACTATCAAAAGGAAGATTCGGGTGAATCCAGTGGGTTCAATAAGGAAAATGCCAAAGAAACACGGGATCAGTGACTTTATGGCACGGAAGATCGTATAGGAAGATTGCGGGGCGAAGTCGAGGGCACGAACAAAAAAAATCACATGATTACCAACCGCATCCGGGAGCTACGAGTCGAACTATGCAAGAAAATCTTGAACTTCCTTAAGCGAAAAAATCCGGTAATCCTGTTCACCGACGAGAGCATGTTTACCGTCAATCCCGTATCAAATTCCAGAACCGACCGGTATATAAGTTCTCTTTCGTTAAAAGACGTGCCGACGAGCACAAGAACGTGTATCTGACCAAGCATCCTGCTAGCGTTATGGTGTTTGGATTGGTGGTTTCCGATGGAAAAAAAATGGACCTAGTGTTCATTCCAGAAGGCGACAAGGTCAGCACGGAGGTCTACATCGGGATTTTTAGTAAGTTTATTCTTTGTGTTGTATTTCAACAAGATGGGGATCCGTGCCACACCTCGAACCGCACTCAGAAGTGGTTGCTGGAACATCTTCCGTTCCGGGCGAAGGATATATGGCCGCCATCCAGCCCCGATCTTAATTCGCTGGATTACTCAATAGGGCTCGTCATGAAGGCCAAGGCCTGTTCTAAACACCACCCGAGTACAGCAAGCCTCAGACAAACATTGACCCGTACCTGGAGAGAAATGGATCCAGACTACATTATTAGAACCTGCCGTGCATTTCGGAAGCGTGTGGAGGCCGTAATTGCAGCAAGTGGAAACTCGATCGATGATTAACATAGTTTAAGACTCTGAGAAACATCCCCCTTTGTATAAATAAAAAAAAACTCGAAAGCGAAATTCTAGAGGTTATTTTTTAATTTTGACATTGCTCAATAGTGCAAACATTATCACGCATACGGTAAGTTGGGATCATCGCCGGTAATATCCGGAATCTCATTTCAATACGTCTCATTAGACTGTTTCAAAATAGGTCAAATCTGGGATTTCAAACGCTACCCTCTGGAATGGTAGTTTTGGGGGTCAGAAACACCCTGCCAAAATTTGAAGTCATTTGGTTCACGGGAACCCCTCGCTCAAACGGCTTGAAGTTTGTATGGGGAAAATCGACAAAATGTATGGGAGAGCGAGCCACTTACTTGCCTTGGCAACAAGTCCTTCTTAAGTACCATTAAGTTTTGATGAGTTTATTTTATACCTGCATTATAAAAAATATTGGTATTAGTATTATATAAAGAGCAATAGGCTGAAGTGTTTTTGCAAAACAAAGACCATTCCACGCAAATAAGGAAAAAGTATCCAAGTATTTTGTTGTTAAATGATGTTTAAATTTTGTTTGTTAAATTTTAAACAGAATATGCAAAGGACGGGTATACACTACTGCTGAAAAAACTCAGAGTACACTGGAAATATAAACTCATAATGTCATAAATATATTACTTTTGCTTTCCTTTTTGCTCGGCTATGCTCCTGGAGTTAAAAATTGTTTAAATTCGACTCCTAAAAAACAGCTATGTTAAATTGCTTCTTGTTTGTTGACTATTATATCTCCAATAAAACCTTTGAGGCCGTATTTCATTTATGTATACTATCTGGAAGTGGGCGAATATTGTGGTTGAAGGGACTGTTTCATGCAAAAGCATGTTTCAAGTAGACCTGTAAACCAGTCATGTCATCGGCAGCGGTGGCGCAGAAACTATTTTCTTCTTGGTAGTACTTGCCACACAACGTGATGCCGCTGGTTTAAATCATTGATAGAATAACCTGAAAAAAGTTTCTTGTTACATACTCCCAACAAACCCCCCGCCGACTGTGAAATGTCAGGAGCGACAGCACAATACCGAACAGCAGCTTTTTATCCCCTCGGAACTCAAAAATAAGAACGGCTATTTCGTAGATATCCTCCACGGTTCCATGAATACCGAAGAAACCAAAAGAGCTAGCTGCGAAGACACCCAATTTTGTCCTGCCGCTCATCGGAGAAGTGATAATGATCTCCGCCCCCAGAATCAAAGCCTGGAGAGGTAATGTCACCAGCACACTTAATGGAAACCTGACTAATTGAGTGTTGTTTTCAGCACAGTTCTAAACCATCCCTTACCCCGCCGAATTGGAGAACACTTCCACAACGAGTCCTACAAACATTTTCGAATTAGAAATATGAATAATTTTGCTGGGAGAAAATGTTCTAATTATAATTTGTCTTGTAGCTCACATCGGGATGGATGAATCTGACAGACACCTAGATGCATTCCAGTCAGAAAAAGGCCCTTATATGAGGTAACCAAACCGATTTAATTTAGTCATAGCTGGAAGCTAATCGCCATGCTTATACAGGACCATTTCTTTCGTCGTCACGCATTTCTCTCGGTGAACGGACTACAAATCTGGAGTGACAGAGTCAAAGTAATCATACATGGGAGTATTCGCCATTAAGCAGTGGTAGTGGTTAAGTAGCATTGTCTTCACGGGCAGCATCCTTCTCGCAGCCAGAGTAATAATCCGCGGCAGTAGCGTCGAAATACACTGCTCGGGCAGAAACACCATGAAGCTCAAGTAGTGGTAAAGAAACGGTGGACGGAAAACGCCGAAAGTAAACAGTAAGTTCACTATGCTTTCAAGTACTGTGGTCGTGAGAACACGAAGGTTCGAAGCAGCAGCATCAACACAATGCGAGGTACCTGCTAAACTGGTGTAGTGTGTAACCAGTATCCTGATTAACTGGTTCAGAAGTTATTAGTTAGTAAGTTTTTGAGGTTAAGGCCCAGTTAGGTCCAGGGGGATTGCCACCGTTTATTGGAACCCTAACCGATGAGTTTAGTTTCCGTCGGCGGGCACTCTCTAAAACTCATCGAGCCGGTACCCCATACACGGAACCCTTGGAGTCTTCATTCCTTGAAGGACTACACCCATCAAACCATCCGCGACCCTATGTAGGATGAGCCAAAGAAGCCAAGTCACACACAATAACCACGATTCAGACTACGAAATATCCATCATCTTAGGTATAAGTTTGATCATTTATTCCCTCCTCCTCGTATGTACTAGCGAAGCTCTTACCCTCATTTATGTATTTACCTGAATAAACGTAACCCTAGCAGCACACTTGTCGCAAACGGCAACTCCTTTGTGATTTATTCCGGTTACAATCAAGTTGCCTCAACCTTTAGAGACGGAAGTGTATTGCTTGGGAAATTATGCTTAGTGGGACTAATACACATTACAACACTGATTGTAAAACTCAATTTTGTGACTTGCTTTGGACACGGTATCTCTGTTCGAAACATAATTAACAGTCAGAGTACTAAGGATGCAGAGCGCGTGACGATGCTGTGAACAAGCATGGTTCTCAATAACGGGACAGTCATGCCGTGTTGCAGCATCGTCATGCATTTTGCTCCCTTGGTCTTCTGACTGATCAAATAAATAGTACCGTTAGACGGGGTGACATTGAAACTAGGAAGTCACATTGGGCCAAAATTTAAAAATGTTTATTGATGCAAATATCTTCAATATACAGAAAATGATGTCTAGTATATGTTTCTTGAGCTTCTGAGGTAAAGTGTAGATAACATTAACTAGTTGTTTTATTTAATTTGTGCTGTAAAGTAAAATGTCATAAATAGTAGTAGATTTTTTTTAAATGTTTGCACACTCTTTTATGAAAATAGACGAAGGCTACAAGCGATCTTTAACCATACATACGAAGTACGTTGTGATCATAACAAGTGTACTCCTAATAGCTACGATAAATTTATATATTTTAAGATATGTTAAGATATTTTAATTAAATTTATGTGTTGGCCCAATGTCAGCCGCCATAAGGTTTTACATTGGTCTATTTTTTAATTAATTTTAGTAAAATGAGCTTTCAATTTCAATCAACCATTTCCATGACAGTCGTAAATATATCATTGATGATGATTCACATGCTTAACATTGTTTTCCTTGCTAAAATGTGAACGTTGTTAGGTAGGGAACGTTTTTTTTTTGATTTTTTGGCCCAATGTCACCTCCACTTACGGTATCACTGAAACACTAATCAAACAAAATCTTAGATTATTCCATTTAGTTTAAGGGTAGTGTCAAAATGTTCCCCCGAAATTACATTTGAACACTACCCTGAAATGAAAGGGGATAACTTAAGGCTTCGTTGGATGTGTGGCTCAGAGATACTGATATTATTATCCTGAAATATTTTATTTGATGATGAAAATGTGTGTCAACCTGTTTGCCAATCGATTTAAATACATGCGATGTCTGTGCGACTTACACACCTACACACTTGCTAACGACTACGCCGGAGCTGTCCTCGTAAGAAGCAATTAATTTTACTGATGTTACAATGAACAGCTAATATATAAAAAATCACAATTTTACCACATTCCATATAGTTGCAGAGAAAAATCAAGGCCTACTTCGTTCAAATTTACACAGAAATCAATTTTACGAATGTTCCAGATCTTATGACGGACCATCTGGTGACTACTCAGAGCCATTGAATAGCTAGTGTATCTATAATTATCATTTTACTTCATTTCACATAGTTGCAGAGCAAAATCAAGGCCTGCTTTGATCAAATTTACGCAGCGATAAATTTTACGGATTTTCCGTATTTTCTGGACCACCTGGTGATAACTCGGAGCCAATGACCAGCGAATATATAAAATATCACTTTTTTACTACATTCCATTTAGTTGCAGGGAACAAGCAAGGCCTGCTTTGATAAAATTTACACATAAATCAATTTTACGGATGTTCTGGATCTTCTCACGGACCATCTGGTGACTACTCAGAGCCATTGAACAGCTAATGTATCTAAAATCACCATTTAACTACACTCCACATAGTTGCAGAGTAAAATCAAGGCTTACTTTGATCAAATTTACACAGCAATAAATTTATCAGATTTTCCGGATCTTCCAGCGGGTTATGTCGTGACCACTCGGAACAATTGAACCGCTAATATAACAAAAATCACCATTTTACTACATATCACGTAGTTGCAGAGCAAAATCAAGGCCTTCTTTAATCAAATTTACGCAGCAATACATTTTACGGATGTTCCGGATCTTTCGGCGAGCCACTTGGAGCCAGTGAACAGCTAATATATAAAAAATCATAATTTTACTACATTATATACAGTTGCAATGAAAAATCAAGGCATACTTTGATGAAATTTACTTAGCAACCAATTTTACGGATGTTCCAGATCTTTCGGTGGGTCATCTGGTGACCATTTGGAGCCAATGACCAGCAAATATTTCAGAAATAACCATTTTACTGTATTCCATATAATTGCGGAGGAAAATCAAGGCCTACTTTGATCAAATTTACACAGCAATCAATTTTACGGATGTTCCGTATCTACCAGCGGACCATCTGGTGATAACTCGGAGCCATTGAACAGCTAACATATGAAAAATCATCATTTTACAACATTTCTCATTGTTGCAGAGAAAAATCAAGGCCTACTTTGATCGAATTTATGTAGCACTAAATTTTACGGATGTTTCGGATCTTCCGGCGGATCATCTGGTGACCACTTGGAGCCATTGAAACGCTTATATATCTTTTTTTTTTTTTTTTTTTTTTTTTTTTCTTGATTTATTTTCCGTCGATCTTGTTTTCCGTGCTGAGCACCAATGCTACCGACGCCAGGGAGGCAGCTCCCACACCTGGACTCTACCTATCGACCCATCAACATTTGCTCTGTGTGATGGCAAACAGTGTAGTTCAATTTGTTGTGCAGTGAAAAAAATATTTTTAATTACGTGTGAAATTGTGTTGTGTGCCGCGATTGATTAATTACAACGCGTGCCCAATTGTATTTGATAACAGGATAAGTAGGAGAACAGGTTACAAAAGTAGCCGTTCTCGTAAAATTTTGCTTATTCTTCGATCCCCCCGGCGCACTGAAAGGAAGCAATTGCTTTCTTATAGTAGCTGCGGCGGTGAAATCGAAATTTAATTGTCTCTTCTTTACCCTGTGTATTGTTGCATGCAGCGTCTGTTGACTGTGTTTAGGTAGAAATGGAATGTCCAAAATGCGAGTCGGGGGTAATGGCAAGCGATCTGCCGTTAACCTGTAGTGGTAAGTGTTCTCGTGTGTTCCACATGAGATGCACTACACTTACTAGGAGTACGGCAAAGGTTGTCATGGAGAATGTTAATCTCCTATACAAGTGTAACGATTGTCTGTCTAGTTGTGACGAGCCGAGTGATTCGATCTCGCATGTTAGAAATATTGAGGAAGAAGTGAAGAGAATATCTTCTATTTCGGCCTCGATCACAAACATGCGAGATCAGATTGCTGCTCAAATTGATAACGCGTTGAAGACCGGTATGGAAGCTATCCGTTTAAATGTAAATGGTATCCTGAAGGAAGCCGTTGGCGGACTTGAAATATTATTAAATGAAAAATTGGAAAATATGACTAGTTCATTTTCGAGAATTATTGCGGACAAAAATTTAGTTGCAATGAATAATAGCAGTGGATCTGGACCGATTCCCTCTGAAGCGGGTCAAATCCCCGATGGTAATAGTAATAGTCATGACGAAGAGAATTCTACTAATGATAAAGTTAAATGTAGTTTCGCTGATGCTTTGAAAAACGGACAAGGGGACAGTAAAAGTAAGGATATCAGTAAAAATAAAGTTGAAAATGATAAAAGTAAGTTTGAAAGTAAAAAACTGAACAACCGTAAGGCTCGCCCGGTCATTGTGATTAAACCTAAAGAGTCCAAACAAGACTGCGAGGAAACTCGCAAGTTTTTGAAAACAAACCTGGATCCAAAAACACACAAAATCAGTAACTTTAGAAACGGGAAAGATGGCTCCATTATTGTTGAGTGTGCAACAGGATACAATGTAAATGAGGTGAAAAAGGGCATTGAAAGCAATTTGGGTGAAAACTACAACGCTGTTGTTCCCACATCGGTGCCAATGTTAAAAGTGGTGGGCATGAGCGATCAGTATTCCTCCGATGTCTTCATTGACTTCTTAAAAAGTCAAAATGAAGACATCGCAATTAATGATGTAAAAGTAGTTAACATGTTTGAAAATCCACGCTTCACTTACAACAAGTTTAGTGTTGTGATTGAAGTCGATATCGAGACGTATAAATGTTTGTTATGTGCGAAAAAAGTAAATGTAGGGTTTGATCGGTGCTCGATAGTTCCCGCGATTAATGTTTTGCGATGCTTCAGATGTGGAGAATTTGGGCACAAAAGCACGGATTGCAAAAATTGCGAACGATGCTCTAGATGCAGCAAACAACATAGCACCTCTAAGTGTACGTCAACTGTATTGAAATGCGTTAATTGTTTAAAAACTAATAAGGAGCGTAAATTAAATCTGGACGTCAATCACGCAGCATTTAGTTCTAATTGTTTTGTTTATAAAAAACTATATGATCAGAAAAAAAGCAGCTTACATTTCAATAAATAGCAACCAAGTTCCAGTAGTAATGTGAGTAAATTAGAGATTTTATATTTGAATATTGCGGGGTTATCTACAAACTACGTAACATTACGTCAGATTGTAGAAGAAAATCGTCCACTTTTGGTTTTGTTAGCAGAAACACATATTGTAGAAATTGAATCTTTTGATCAGTATAGCATTCCGGGATATAAAGCTGCTTCTTGTTTGTCACATTCGAGGCACACTGGCGGTGTTGCTATTTATGTCAAAGAATCAGTTCAATTCAATATTCGCCAAAACGAAGTTATTGATGGCAATTGGTTCTTAGGCATTACAGTTGAACGTGGCATGAAGATGGGTAATTATGGTGTTTTGTATCATTCTCCCAGTTCAAGTAATCAGCGTTTTATTGAAATTTTAGAGAACTGGTTCGAGACATTTTTAGATTCTAGTAAATTAAATATACTTGCGGGTGATTTTAACATTAATTGGCATGATACTAGCAATTCGATCCATCTGAAGCAATTAGCTGATTTCTTTAATTTAAAACAATTAGTAAGTGAATGCACGCGTATTTCCCGGCACAGTAGAACTTTGATTGACCATGTTTATTCTAATTTTGATTCTGTCAGTTCAGTTACTCAAGCTGATTTGAAAATAACCGATCATGAAACTTTAGTAATTAATTTCTTAGACAGTGTTAACGATAACGATAATTTTGTAAAATTGAAGTGCTGGAGGAAATATTCGAAGCAAGCTGTTTCGAATCTTGTTGAGAGAAGCGTGGATTTTCCATTAGTTACCGGAACTTTAGATGAAGATGCAGCTGTTCTTACTAACGTTTTGAAAACTTGTACCAATAAATTAGTTGAACAAAAGTTTGTTTCTTTGAAAAACTCGAACAGCTGGTACAATTTGGATCTTTTGCGTCTTAAACGTAAGAGGGATAAATGGTACAAAAAGTTTTGTAGATCTAATAGTGATAATCATTGGAATAGGTACACGGTCGTGCGTAATAAATATTCACAATCGATTAAGAAAACTCGATGTGAATATATTCAGAGGAAAATTGATCAGCATCAAAACAACAGCAAAGAGTTATGGAAAATTTTGAAATCTTTGATGAAGCCTAGTAATTGTAAATCGCGGACCATAACTTTTGATGGCATATTAGAACAGTCAGAACCAGTAATTGCTTCTAAGTTCAATGACTATTTCGTTGAGAGCGTTTCACTGATCAATCAATCTATTGAACTGATCAATGAACCGTACGAAATAAAACAGTCGATTAATAGTAATTGTAGATTTAATGGTTTTCACCCAATTACATTAGATGAACTTCAAAATATTTGCTTTTCATTAGGAAAAACGGCTGGAGTAGATAATGTTAATGCTAGAGTTATTCAAGATTGCTTTCATGTCATTCGACACACTCTGCGGGACCTTATTAATCAATCATTGCAATCTGGGCACGTGCCGCATATTTGGAAAGAATCTTTAGTTGTTCCTATACAAAAAGTTGCTGGGACGATTAAAGCCGAAGAGTTTCGTCCCATCAACATGTTGCACACATTAGAGAAAATTTTGGAACTTGTTGTAAAAGGCCAGCTGTTAGAATATTTAAATAGTAACTGTTTGTTGATACCGGAACAATCGGGATACCGGGAAGGCCATTCTTGTGAAACCGCGTTAAACTTAGTGTTAGCTAAATGGAAAGAAAATTTGGAGCATAAAGATACGATTGTTGCTGTGTTTTTGGATCTAAAACGCGCTTTTGAGACAATTTCTAGGCCCTTATTGTTGAGAACAATCAAGCGCTTTGGAATTTCGGGTTCTGCATACAAATGGTTTGAAAGCTATTTATCTGACAGAACACAAAGGACTGTTTTTAATGATTTTGTATCTTGTCCCTTGGAGTGCCTCAGGGAAGTGTATTAGGGCCCCTTTTATTTATTATGTATATTAATGACATGCGACGAGTTTTACGGTTTTGTGATATTAATCTTTTTGCTGACGATACTGTGTTATTCATTGCAGCTAAAGATTTAGAAGAAGCCGTTTCACGCTTGAATGAAGATTTGCGTTCTCTAAGTAGATGGTTGAAGTATAAACAATTGAAATTGAATATAAGTAAAACTAAATTCATGGTAATTTCGCGGAATCGTGTAGATGATGATGTCTCTGTTGTTATTGATGATGAGACACTTGATCGCGTTCAGGAAATTAAATATCTTGGCGTGATTATTGATGACAAACTCAAGTTCAATTCTCATATTGACAATGTCATCAAGAAAATTGCCAAGAAGTATGGAATCCTATGTCGCTTGAAAAACGATTTAACTATTGGTAGTAAAATACAGTTATACAAATCAATCATCTCCCCTCATCTAGACTTTTGCCCTTCCATTTTATTTTTGGCCAATGAAACACAAATATCGAGATTACAGCGTTTGCAGAATAAAGTAATGCGTTTGATTTTAAGATGTAATAGATTCACTTCCTCAACTTTTATGCTGGTCGCTTTGCAATGGCTGTCAGTGAAGCAAAGAATTGTGTTTTTGACTATGGTGTTCATTTTTAAAGTAGTTAACGGTTTGCTGCCTCGATATTTGTGTGATCGGATTGAAAGAGGAAGTGATTTTCATAGATATAACACTAGAAACGCGGATGAAGTAAGAACACCACATCTTTTGAATAATGCTTCACAAAATTCATTATTTTTCAAAGGTATAAATGTTTTCAATTCGATGCCTAGACACATCAAGCGTGCAACTACACTTACAGAATTCAAGAGACGCTGCATTTCACATGTAAAAGCTGTTTATTGAGCAGTTAAATTTTTATGAATGGATAAATCATGTATCTTGACAAAGTTATCACTAACGGATTATTTTGTATGGAGACTGTCATAAAGACATTTTAGTAATTGGTGTAGCATATACAAAAAACTACATTGTTTGCCTCGATGGTGATGATGGATTTTTAGTTTTTTGATTTTGTAGTAGTAATAGTAAAAATAGCTTTGAGTAGTCTACGATGGTTTGAGCCTCGCGCGCGGAATACAGGTATAAATGACTAATACGTGGAAATTGTGGCAAAAGCCTTGAATTAGTAAAGGGTTGGCTGGAAGTCGTTTCCTTGGATATAGTCCTGGCACTGCGGAAGCTTAAACGTGTAAATCCCAGGTCACGTGTAAATGGAAGTATTGTCGAGGACTATACTTGGACTTTTGATAACTAGCTACACCTTTGAATGCTTTTGGTTGATGCCTATAGCATATTTAACAGGACATTTATATCTGTAATTGTAACCAGCTCGATTTTGTTTGCAAACCTGGTTAAAATGTTTATATTTAATTATCTTAAAGATAACTCGTCCAGCTCAAACCTTTGTAGGGGTAAGAGGTGGGACCATCATCATCATCAACTCATGAACCGGGGACCAACGGCTTTACTTCCCATCCGAAGGAAGGCGTGATCAGACAGGTTATGTCTCAGAACATCCCGGCGGCGCCGACTGGGATTGAACCCAGGCCTGCTGGGGTGAGAGGTAATCACGCTTACCACTACACCACCGGCGCCGCTATGCTTATATATCTAAAATCATTAAATTTCAATCATTAATCAGCACTACCCATAGATGCCTGTTGCTGTGGATTTTCAGCACCACCTTGTTGTAGACGACTGGTACCTTTTCTTCCCCCGATGGCCTCTCGGAAACTCGGAATAAAACCGGAACCACTTGGCCAATCTGTTCATCTGTTCCAATTTTTAGTAGACCAAAATTTCGAACATTTTTCTACTCACTGTGAAAATTTGAACCAATTTCATGGTTAAACAAAAAAGTTATACCCATGCAAACATTGCTATTCGTATACCTGTTCGTAAAAATAAAAACTGCACAAGCGCGTTAGGCCCTCCCCAGAAGTGAAGCAGGTGGTGTTCGTTTGAAACGCTAATAACTTTTCGGGGGTAACTCGGGTTTACATCCGGTCTTGAGCCAAGATGTTCCCAATACTTCAAAGGTGCTACATTTTGTACACGAAGAAAATCGACCCACTACAGCGCCACCTAGAGCCGCGAATGTGAAAGTGGCTCGCTCTCCCATACATTTTGTCGATTTTCCCCATACAAACTTCAAGCCGTTTGAGCGAGGGGTTCCCGTGAACCAAATGACTTCAAATTTTGGCAGGGTGTTTCTGACCCCCAAAACTACCATTCCAGAGGGTAGCGTTTGAAATTCCAGACTTTGACTTTTTTCCATATAACGCTGAAACACTCTAACGTCTCATTGATCGATTCTCTTCACAATTTTGTTTATATCGTATAACTTTTCGACTTCCTTGGGAATAGGGTATGATTGTGCTTGCCACACAATATACGAATGCAAAAATGGTGCAGGCTAAGAAAGCTCTCCATTAACAACAGTGGAAGTGCTCAAATAACACTAAGTTGGTGGGGGGATTTAGAGGCAAAGGGGTACAAGTAATATTGATCGATTCTCTTCATCGACTTTCTTTTTTAATAATTACGGCATTACTGACCAATTTCACGCTATGGGGGTTATTCCGAGAGTCGAAGTGACTGTTATCACTATTGAAGTGAGAAAAGTCACGTCGTGGTGATGTGATTCTCTGGGTAAATCAAATGGAGAGTCACGTCACCACGACGTGACTTTTCTCACTTCACTAGTGACAAAAGTCACTTCGACTCTCGGAATAACCCCCAGTTTGACGCTGAGTTATTAACGAAAGACAAAGTCGATGCAGATAATCAATCAAAATCAATTACACCCCATTGCCTCTTAGCCCCTCAGCATAATAGCCAAAGAAGAAAAAGAAGAAGATTGCATTTTTTCTTTAAACCATTTGGCACAAATAGTATGAAGCATGTTTGCAAAACTGTGGGTATTCAATTAGAATATCGAATGAATCATGAAGTTAATAGATAAATGCAGACAAGACCTCTTGAAATGTTAATCTAGATATGTCCAGTATATACCTATATAAAGGGTGATACGGTCAAAATTTGGTCAATATCAACTTGACGTATTTCTTTCAATTTTGCATTTTAAAAACCTGAACACCCCTCATTTTGAAGGTATGTGTGTGTAGAATGTTGCTCCTATTTTGATTTTGGAATTCACTCTTCCGTTGTCAAAATGCCGTCCAAGCAAGAAGAGCAGCGTATCAAAATTTTGCTCGCGCATCGCGAAAATCCGAGCTACTCGCACGCAAATTTGGCAAAATCGCTAAAAGTTGCCAAATCAACCGTTACAAATGTAATTAAAGTGTTTGGGGAACGTTTGTCGACAGCCAGGAAGTCTGGATCGGGGGGAAATCGAAAACCGGAAGCCGCTGAGACGACAAAAAGAGTTGCCGGTAGTTTCAAGCGAAACCCTAACCTCTCTCTCCGAGATGCCGCAAATAAGCTGGGTGTATCGTCTACAACCGTGCATCGAGCCAAAAAACGAGCCGGACTATCGACTTACAAGAAGGTAGTGACTCCAAATCGCGATGATAAACAAAATACGACGGCCAAAGCGCGAGGCTGTATACGACGATGCTGACGAAGTTTGACTGCGTGGTAATGGACGACGAAACCTACGTCAAAGCCGACTACAAGCAGCTTCCGGGACAGGAGTTTTATACGGCAAAAGGAAGGGGAAAGGTAGCAGATGTTTTCAAGCACATGAAACTGTCAAAGTTCGCAAAGAAATATCTGGTTTGGCAAGCCATCTGTACCTGTGGCTTGAAAAGCAGCATTTTCATAGCTTCCGGGACTGTCAACCAAGACATTTACGTGCAAGAGTGTTTGAATAAACGTCTGCTGCCTTTCCTGAAGAAACACGGTTGTTCCGTACTGTTTTGGCTAACTGCTAAGGGCGAGCAGCAGTTCAAGGCAAACTGGCTTTCTGCGGCGAAGAAGGTGGACAAGGTGGCTGTACAAAATCTGATGGCAGGGGTCAAGCGTAAGGCCCGGCAATTCGGATTTGGAAAAGCGGAAGCCTAACTGAATATTTTTCCTGAATTTTATACTAATTGAACTTGAAAAAGAAATTTAATTTGATTTTTTAAATAAACGATTTCACCGATTTACACGCGTTTTCCCTTGACCAAATTTTGACCGTATCATCCTTTACAAAAAAAAAACTTGTTTATGCAAATTGTTGTAAGCTTTAAAACAACAGTTCGTATTAAGCAGGATGAACTGTAGAGCTAACGGTCATTTCAAAGCGTAGTCAGAAATATTATACCATTTTATTCCTGATAAACGAACACGCTAAATATAAAATGATTAGAAGAAGAAAAAAACCGATGTTGATTTTTCAATCGTCAGAGTAAACACTTTCTGGTTCAACGTTTGCATGAAGTTACTGTTCCTTTCATTGGTTCGAGGCAGTGCGAAGGGAGATGCCCGTCCTTAACGTGGAGAATGTCTTCGATGAAATGTGTCGAGAAGAGGGCACTTGAAATGTCATCAACAGACCAGTCACACAGATGGAGAGAATAGCAGCGATCCAACAACGCCAGCTAGCGCTGAGAGTATGAGAACACATACACTGTGCCTTTACTAACTGGCGATTAGGCACAACGCTTTTGAATTCAGATATCATAACACCGTGCTATCAAAAAGGATTTCGGATAAAAGCAATTGCAATTAAGCAAATGTCGCGATTTTATGATTCAGAATTGAATTTATTTTCGTTTGTTGACCATTCTTTTTTTAGACTATATGTGACTAATAATCAATTTGTTGTGAAGATTTTGATTTGTTTTATAAATTTCATTTTCATAAATAATTTAATTGTCCCCAATGTATATATATATATTTACAATAGAATTCCGATTGCTAAAATTTGATTTCTCCTTTCAGAAAACCTAGTAAACAATTTCATACAAACAATATGTTATAAGTGGAAATTCTAACTACGTTCATTCGTTCTACTCGTTGAGTTGCGATCTTCATGTTTCGTTTCCATTTTGCGCATCAACAACTCACTATTTCATTCTCATTGGCTTTCAGTATAAACAGAATATTTTACCATTTTTTTTTTTACCTTTTTCTCAACTTAGTTCAACTGGACAAAGTATTGTTTTTTTTTTTACACCGATGTTACATTTTCCGAGTATATTTACAAATAAAAGCATAAAAGCTAAACCGCAACGTGAAATTATCGCTTTATTTAGATAATTGATCAACTCGAAGCTTTCTGTTTTTCGTTAAGTGTTTGCTATCAATCGATTAAAAGTTCCATTGCTACTACTTTGCTTTGTGTGTGTATGTGTGTGTGTGTGGGTGTCATTTTTTCCTAGTTATTATATTTGCTATTATTGTTTTTCGCTTTTATTGAAACCCTGACCCTCCACTCTATTCTTTTTTTCGATTCGATTTCTGTTTTCCGGTTTTTTTTTTTTGGCGAATTGGAATCACATTCATATATATTTGTCGATGAGTGTATTCTATCTGCTAGGTAAAAAGAGAATTTCACTACTGCACGATTTCGGTTTTCTTCTCATTGGTTTTACTTTCGATAATTAGCAAGACGATAAATTTGATGTTACACTTTTTAGACCAATCCATTATTTTTGTGGAAGAAGTATTAATTTTTGTTTTCCTAACTTTCGCTTGCAAAAAGACTGAATGTGGCTAAATTCGAAGTAAGTGCTATTACGCTAGTTATTTCGTAGATGGATTATTTACACAATTGTTCTACTAAACTTTCTGATCTGTATTTCAATGGCTCGCTTGATTGGCCGATCGAAGATAGGTTTTTAAAAACATTTATTTGACTCTTGCAATGTTTTCTGGTTCCTATTTACAATTAGAATGCTAAGACCATGTTCAAATTTTTATTTTTCCATTTGCGTCATTAATTGTCTTGCTCACCCGCTAACAGCTAAACTATTGCTTTTTCTGCTCACCGCCGTTCGAGATTATTCCTAGTAAGTTTATGTCCCCCGGGGGAAAAGAATATGAATAACAAATGATTTACATTTCTACAGAACATTTTACACAATCGCCTTAAACAGTAGTTCTCACGACAGTCAAACAGTTTGACGGAAAAGGTTCTCCAGGAGAATTGATTTGCTTCCTATTGTATTTATACAAAGTTTGAATTTAAGAAAAAAAAATGGTTGTAAAGTGAAAATGTACAAACAACGCAGAAAACGTAGTTTTCCGAAAGTAAACAAACAAAAAAGTAAAACAGATAATTTATTATCACAAGTATTTCGCTCTACGATTCTAGGGATCGTTGGTACGCTTTTCGTAGAATTAAGTTTTGTCTTTTTTTTTTTGTAATAACAGTGTTGTATTCGTTTCCGTTGAGATTCGATTCGGTTTTGTGTTTCGGTGTGTTTAATCGATAGCCTAGTTCGTTTACGGAGTAACAGTAACAATCACAAAGGTTGATTTCGGCAGAATGGCGGATGTTTATTGTTATTGTTTTGTTTTTACTGATTGCATGTGTTGGTGAGGATCAAAGTTGAGAAAATTTGGGACACAAATTATGCATTACTAAATTAATCGATGCTTCGGCTTTTTTCACTTACAGGGGAAGGAGAGGCATAGTGAGGAAGGTGGGGCATAGTGAGCTTCCTGTGCTTTAGCCTTGGATTTATTATGGTTCGAAACAAATTAATTGGTCAATAATCATTGCAATGGTGATATTGAACCTACAAACAATTAATTTGTTTCGATTAACTAGAGGTTTGGGACTGCAGTCTCACCTGTTCACTATGTTCCTCTTACCCCTATCTGAGGGTTAACTCCCTCTGTGGTCGTCAAGCCTCTTTTTCAGTATAGTAAAAATCTTACATTCATTAAATTCGACGGATGCTGCTAGTATTGAATTCTGGAGCGAAAACGAAAAATCTCTTTGAATTCTCAGTATCAAATCTACCAAACCCATATATTTCGAAGTAGGCGGTCATCTACCAGTGCTGAGATTTGTCATTGTCATTGACACACTTTCACGCGATATTGATAAAATTGTTCGTCACATTGTCATTGACAGACTTCATCCTCAAAAAAATCTTCGTCAAAATCTCATTCAATTTTTCGTCAATGACAAAGATTGACCTGGTAACAAAAAGTGTAATTTCGTACATTCTGTGTCACATTATTGTTATCCAAGTAGTTCTGGTAGTAGATGCTTTTTCACATTAACGGCTCCATGCAGTTGTGTTGCTCACGTCATTTAATTTCGGTACAAATTTAGTTAATATGAAAATCTACACATGTTCGTCACTGACATCATTGTCATTGATAATTGACATGGTTTGCTTTGACTATGACTGTTAGCTCAATTGGGTGACCAAAGCAGAATTGTCAATATCATCGTGTATTGTCGATAGTTTGCAGCACTGTCACCTATACACTTAGTTTTTTTTATCCAATCTCAGCAATTTTTTACCGAGATTTGTTTTACTGAGATCCCAGCAAAAGTGACGTTTGGTTGCTGAGTCTCGGAAAATGCTTTGCTGAATCTCAGCAAACAACGTCATGAGATCTCAGTAAAATTGATTGCCGAGCACTCGGCTGTGCGAATCTCTGCGAAGAGATTCGGCAACCAAAAGTCAGGGCTATTCTGCGTGGCGAATGAGGTGAGACGACAATTGTCACCTCGCAGTCACATGACTTTTTTCACTCGATTCCGACAGTCTCTCGGGTCTCGGGACAGACTCGGGTGACGTGAGAGGTTCATTCATAGGTGAGTTGCAAAGTGACTCGGTGTTCATTCGCTGAAATGTCAATTTGCTTAGCTTTTCGAAAAGGGCCTACGCAGTTTTTGTAGGTTCATTTATCAGTTTAATCGCAGGATTTTATTTTTACTATAGACCTTTTTGACGTTTAATAGTCTTTCTCTATCCAGCACACATGAATGAATGAACGGTTTGTTTTCCCACTAATCTGTTTCCCTCTTGCTCGCACTCGTTCGATTTAAATGGTGCAGTGGTGTGCGCCGATTAAACGTCAAAAAGCTCTATAAGCATGCGTTTCGAGTCGTATTCCATGTCAAACAAGGTAGATTAAAATATTTTATTTTTTTCTTAAACATACTCCGCGTGCACATGTTCGAAATCATGCATAAAAATATCATTAAATGAATTGAAAATGTTCAGTCTGTGCTAGACCCTTTTCAGTTTTAGCTGTTTGTTGTTTTCGATTGCGAGCGAAGATTTTTTTTTCCAATCGTGTTTTTTTTTTAATTATGAATACACTGGAACCTTCATTTACGAACCAAACCGGCGCGGCGGTTCGTAAATCGAACCAGACGGATTTATTTCATAAATAGTTTTTTGGAAATATTATCAAATACCCCACAATATGGGTATTTTTGGTATCGGGGTGACGTGTACGGACCGGATATCGATGTCTGGGGCCGTTTTGAAATTTAAGATGGCGGCATCTGGTTAGAGAAAAACTGGGAAATACTGCCAAATTACCCACAATATTGGGTATTTTTTTTAGTCTTGGTTACGTGGGGACAAGAAACCCAAGTCTGATGCCATTTTAATTACATATGGCGGCTTCTGGTTAGAGAAAAACTGGGATTTCTATTAAATTCCTCTCAATATGGATATTTTTGGAATCGTGGTGTAGGGACCGAAAAACCTTGTCCGACACCATTTTGAAATTCAGTATTGCGACCAGGGATGGAAAATCATCTACTTTCATTTCGTGCATTCATTTACATTCATTTGCCTCTAACTTTTTTCTTCAACAGATAGCCGTAAAATGATGTATGAAGCTTTTGTAGCTTTTGATATTCACTACAACTTTTGTTATTGACTAAAATCTGAATCTCTTATGCATGACGAAATAGAGCTGGCAGAACATGTTATTGTTTTTCAGTGAATGCAATTTACATTCACTAAAAAACAATGGTGGGTTCTTATCGCTCTGATTCATCATGCATAAGAGACACAGATTTGAGTTGTTTACAAACGATGTAGCTAATACTAAGGCCTACAAAAGCTTTCAACACTATTTAACAGAGTTCTGTTGATGAAAAAATTTATAGGCAAATGAATGTAAATGAATGCACGAAATGAATGTGAATGATTTTCCATCCCTGATGGCGACTTCTGGTTTGTGAAAAACTGGGATATACTTTTAAATTAGCCACAATATGGGTATTTTTGGAACCTTGGTGACGTGTAGGGACCGGACATCAATGTCTGAGGCCGTTTGGAAATTCAATATGGTGGCTTCCGATTGGAGAAAAACTTGGAAATTCTGTCGAATACCCCTTACTATGGGCATTTTTGGAAACGGGGTGACGTATATCGAACGGAAATCAAGATGGCGGCTTCCGGTTAAATAAAAACTGGGTTATTCTGTCAAATACACCGCCTTATGAGTATTTTAGGAATCTTGGTGACGTGTTGGGAACGGAAATCAATGGGCCGTATGAATAAAAAGAGTTTACTTTACTTTCCCACGCTTTTCTTACGGGAAAAGTAAAGTAAACGCTTTTATTCATACGACCTAATGTTTCACGCCTGTTTTGAAATTCAAAATGGTGGCTTCCAGTTACAGAAAAATTGAAAAATACTATCAATTACCCCTCAATATGGATATTTTTTGCAATTGTGGAGATGTGTAGAGACATTTTGAATTCAATATGCCGGCTTTCTGTTCAAGAAAAACTTGGGAATTCTGTCCAATTGAGGGGTAAACATGGGTATTTTTAGAATCAGTGACGTGTAAGGACGGAAAACCCATCCGTATTTTTCTATTTTTCTGTATTCGGAAGCCACCATATTGGATTTCAAAAAGGCGTCAGACATTGCTTTCCGGGCTCTGCACGTTACCTCGATTCCAAAAATACTCGTATTGTGGTTTATTTGACAGTGTTTCCATCGTGGATTTCAACATTTTTTGGTCTCTACACATCAACACGATTCCAAAAATACCCACATTGAGGGATATTTGACAGTATTTTTTATATTTTTCTCTATCTGGCAACCGCCATTTGGATTTCAAATATTGTAGAGTATTTGACAGAACTTTCAGGGTTTTCTCCAACCGGAAGCCGCCATTTTAAATTTCAAAACGGACTCAGACATCGATTTCCGGTTCCCACACGTCTACCCAACTCCAAAAATACCCATATTGAGGGGTATTTGACAGAATTTCCAAGTTTTTCACCAACCGGAAGCCGCCATCTTGAATGTCAGAAAGACATCAAACGTCACCCGGATTCCAAAAATACCCATATTGAGGGGTATTTAACAGAATTTACAAGTTTTTCTTCAACCGGAAGCCGCCATCTTAAATTTCAAAGAAGCGTCAGACATCGATTTCCGGATCACCAAAATAACCAATATTGTGGGTAATTTCACAGTATTACCCAGTTTTTCTCTAACCGGAAGCCGCCATATTGAATTTCAGAAAGACGTCAGACATGGTTTTTTGGTCCCTACACGTCACCCCGACTTCAAAAATACCTATATTGAGGGGTATTTGACAGAATTTCGAAGTTTTTCTTCAACTGGATGCCACCATATTTAATTTTAAAAACGCTTCAGACATCGATTTCCGAACATCACGTCACCTTGATTCCAAAAATACTAATATTGTGGGTAATTTGTCAGTATTTCCTAGTTTTTCTCTAGCCGGAAGCCACCATATTGAATTCAAAATGGTGTCATAAATGGGTTTCAGGGCCCTATATGTCACCCCTATTTGAAAAATACCCATATTGAGGGCTTTTTGACAGAATTTCCAATTTTTTCTCTAATAGAAGGCCACCATATTGAATTCAAAATGGCGTCAGGCATGGTTTTCCGGTCCCTACGCGTGACCCCAATTCCAAAAATACCCATATTGAGGGGTATTTGACAGAATTTTAAAAATTTTCTCCAACCGGAAACCGCCATATTGAATTTCAAAATGGTCTCAGACATGGATTTCCGATCCCTACACGTCACTCCGACTCCAAAAATACCCATAATGAGGAAGCCGAAGAAATGGAAACAAAAAAAAAATGATTGAAACAAATTTAGGAGTAATAAATTACCAAAAACCAAGGGGTTGGAAACCCTATATCAATCCTATACGTTTGACAGTAGGCAACATCACGGGCCTTATTTAAATACAGCCCGCCTGACGTATACACACTTAATCTAGCTCGGTAAAATCTCCAACAGCCGATCACCTCGGCATTCACTTTTGCTGATGTCTCTGCAAAATATTTGTTTGTTAGGTGATATCTCAGCAAAATGTTGCTTGTTAGCTAAGTCTTGGCAATTGTTTTACTGAATCTTAGCAAAATAAATTGCAGAACTGCGCGGCTGTTGGAATCTCGGCGAAGGAATTTGAGTGTGTACATGGAGGAAAGGAACGGAAAATCGTGTTATAAGCAGAAAGACAAGAGCAGATGATAGCATCAAAAACATGGCCGCTAGCCAGGCCCCTGCCAAAAACCGCAACCATCGCTTATGTAACTCCAACGGTTTCCATCCAGTCGACTGCAGCGGAGGTTACGACTCTTGTCACTTAAAATCGTCACTTCAGTACGACTTTTGTCACCGAAAAACGACTGTGAGAATAAGGTGAGAGTTCATCGGGTGACTTTTCTCACCTCACTCGCCAGCTGGAATCGGGTGACATGAGTGACTCGAGTCATCTCACCGCATTCGCCACGCAGAATAACCCTGAACGTCACTTCTTAAAGTGACCGATAAGGTAGGGCACACCGACCACCACCGACTTGTCATAGAGTAGTGGGAGACGGAAACTAGCTACCGAGGAGTTGAGAGTCGATGAAGAGGTGAGAGATCGTTTGGCCGAGAGAGAGAAAGGGGATGGGCAGTGGGTTGCAGACTGTGGTGCGAAATAGTTGGCAGTTACACGAGGAGTGTTTGGTAACTGGCAACAAAGGGCCCGGAGAAAGATAGTGCGTCGATCACCTTGCTCCATTGTTGGCCTCTACCCATTGACCGATCATCATCTGGCCGTCATCATCTGGCCGACGCCATCCAGCCAAACCTAGCCGGCCATCGAGATTCGGCCTCGCGATTCTGCCATCACCATTCGGCCACCGCCCTCCAGCTACCGCCATTCAGCCATCGCGTCGTAGTGCGTCGATCACGGTGCTCCGTTGTTGGCCTCGTGTCACGGCATCCACCGATTGACCGATCATCATCTGGCCGTTGTCATCCAGCCAATCCTATTCAGCCAACACCATCTGGCCATCGCCATCCGGCCGCCGCAATCCAGCCGTCGCATTCCGGCCGCTGAAATCCGGCCGCTGCAATCCGGCCGCCGCAATCCGACCACCGCAATCCAGCCAACACCATCCGGCCCCCACCATCCGATCACCGCCATCCAGCTACTGCCCTCCGGTTGTTCCATTCCGCCGTCGGGACAGCCAACGTCGACTCGCACACGAGACCAGATCGATCCACCCAATAAACATCGTCAAGGTAAATTAATCCATTGCGATATTTAGGACAGCTTACACCGAAAATTCCCCCTCGCCGACAAATCCTAGGACCCGGGAACAAAAGAGGCCTTTGGTTGCCCACCCCAGTGGCTGCCAACAGGCTTAGACCAGCAGCAAATATATCATATTAACAATATGATCCATTCATGCCTTTTCCAAATGTTACAATGGCGACCCGCAAAATATTGATTCACGCACCATCTAGCGTTGAAAAAGGTCAGCAACAATCGAGGGGTGCGAATATAGCACTTATTGCAAAAGTAAGAGTCAAATTATTTACATTAATTACATTGTGTATATTATTTTAAAATTTATCTGACATGTCACTGTTGTCATGAAATAAAATAAAATTTCATTTGGTGACGATAAACAAATACATTGGTAGCCTTTTTGACCACAGAGGTGCTTTCATCGCTAAAAATTCGGTTCGCCTGCTAATCGAAAGAGTGGATCATATTGTTAATATAATATATTTGCCAGCAGCTAGGGGTCTAGGCACGTCCCCTTCTGGGATGGCGCAGAATCTCCCGGGGTCCAACAGCAAAGAGTTTCAAGCTGTCCGATTTGTCGCAACGGATCACCAACAGATGCAATGTCGCCATTTCCATCGGTTAATTATTGTGAAAATCTATGTGGATCATGACCTCAGCAGCACAATTGTGAAAATGTATAGATCTTGTTTATATGTGGTGTAATCTGAAGATGTAACTGGCAACACTGTACCAGAGGAACACATCTATGAAGACATTATTTTTAGCGCAGAAATTGTTCAGGTACACACTACTAAAAAGTCATGTAAATTTCGGTTCCCTGAGACCGACACATGTAAGCGGGCCTTTTGACATAAGAATCCGTTGAAAGAGACATGAAAATTAATTCAATCAAACGTTCTCTTCGTCGACTAGCTGATGTTTCGGTTTGAGAACACTTAATTTTACATGAAATGTTTGTTTACGTTCTATGATTTACGTCCAATATGGATTACGTCTCATGTAAAAGTAGTTATTTCTAAGTGTGTATTTCATGTTTTGTGAAGTTGTTTGAAGGATGGCTGAATTCTTAGCACACGTATGAAGATGTTTAATACAATAATGAAGATTTTAGCTTCTTATTTCAAGCTCCTTCTTGAATATGTGGACTATGAATAATGCAGGGCTGGTAGCGAGTCACTTTTTAGTGACTTGGTCACTTTTTTCAAGCAAGTCACTAAAAAGTCTCCTTTTTTAAGGCCAAGTCACTGAAGTCACTTATTCTTGTGATCAGTCACTATTTTAAGGTTTTCTTTAAGAATTCATCATTCTGTTTGCAGTGTGTAGGATAGGCCTACATCAAGAAGACTGGCAACTTTGCCAGAATCCAACCGACAGATACAGTAGCGCTGCACTTGAGCGAAGGTGAAAGCAACGCATAGAAAAATGAGCAAATGCACAAACCTTTCTTCTGAGGACGTAATCTTTGCTATCAAGTTCGTTCGAAGCGTTTACATTTGAGCGGTAGATGACGCAATTGTACCTGCCTCATAGCGGTCGTACGAGAAAATGGAAGAGTTGCAAGTCTTCTTAATATGTTGTCTTCGATTTTGTTCTAATTTTTCAACAATTCGAAGTTCACGACCTTGTATAGAATTTTTTTGACGTTCTCTATCTACAGGGTGTCCACTAATTTGGCTAAATAAAGTTCCATGAGTTTTCCAGGCCATTTATGAAATGCGTTAAAAATAAGATTTTTTATTGTAAAACAACAACAACAATTAACACAACCGTTTTTAAGACATGACAATCAGTTTCAAAGAAACAGCCTTACTTCATTTTAGTCAGTCTAAGATCACAACATTTTTGATGTCTTGAAGTTTCGGACTAGCAAAATTGCGGAAACTATTTATCTCAGAAAAACTAAGTCTAGAGATTTTTGCAGAATTCCGGGGATCTTAAGCGGAAGTCCCCGACATTTTAGCCCAGACTATTGGATTGGTTTAAAAATCTATAAGCGTGAGTTAAGACAAATTCGAGATAAAATTGAAAAAAAATCGAGAACCTTTAAGATCTTCCGAGAGATTCCGTACCGAGACCTTCAGAAAATTTATGAAAACTTCAGAAATATTTCAGGAACTTCACAGAAATCCAGAGAATTCCAGGAAAGTTTAACGGTGTTCACGAGAATTCCATTTATTTTACCATAGCAGAACCGAGATCTTCATTAGAATTGTGAGCTTTAGATAAGCTCCGAGAACATCAAGACATTAAAGGACAGCTAAAAAAATTCAAGGAAATTGCAGAAACCTTAAAAAAGTATCAAGAAAATTTCCGGGAATTTCCGGAAACTTCGGTTTGCTCAGAGAAAATTTCTGGAACGGGGTATTTCAAGGGTGCTATATCATGGAAATTCCAAGATCTAAAAAATTTCGAAAATTTAACTAAGTTGATTAGAGAACATCAACGAAGTTCCATTAATTAAAAAAAAGTGAGAAATTTTAGCAAGCACCGATATTTTCAAGAAAATCCAATGAACTTCTGTGAAATGTAGATGTTTTAGACTTTGTGTCGTTATATTCAGTAAAGTTCCGAGTACTTCGAGGACGATCAGATAACATCACAGTGATTTGCAGCGACTTACAAGGAGTTCCTTGGAATTATGGGATATTCCGAGAATTCTATAATTGATCTGAAAACTTTAGAAGATTCAGGGAATTAAAAATATATATATCAGAAAATTTACCGGGTCATTTGAACAATTAAGACTTTCAATTATTAATTAAGCAATCAATTAAGCTTCAAAAACAAGTTCCATTAGTTTCACTAAATTAGTGGAAAATTTCAAGAAATTCCCAGATTTTCAGAGAACTTAAGAAGAGATGTTAAGAAAATTATTGTGGTTTTCACATAAGTCCAGAAGTTCAGAGTTGAACTAAATTCAGGGTAGTACAACAAGCTTAATGAGAAATGCAAACACTTTAGAAAAGTTTCGAGAACTTCAAAAAAAATATTGATCTCCTAAAAAGCTTTAAAAAAAACTTCAAGAGAGATCAGATATCCTCAGAGCAGAGATATTCCAGAGCAGCGAAGTTACATAAATTTTTAAAAAGTTAAGTGAATTGTAAAATTTTTAGAGAAGATTCATGATCGTTAGGGAGATTGTGAAACTTTAGTAAGTCCGAAAAAATTTAGAGAAGTTAAGAACAATGATGAGAAGTATTGTGAGCATCTGGCTAGTTTCTCAAACTAAAAAAAAAGAACTTCAAGGCAATTTCATAAACTTCAGGAATATTTTGGTAACTTTCAAGTTGTGCTGAAGGCGGAGATTTCTTATGAAAATTCGCTTGGAGTGCTCCTCATCATTCGCTCGTATTCTCCCGAAACTCTCATGGAATTATTTCAGAAACTCACTTGGAACGCTTCTCTGAATTCTCTAAAAAATATCACAAGAATATTGTTAGAAAAACTTCTCGCAACTACCCTCCTAATCAAATTTTCTTTTAATTTGATGAGGACTTGCCTTGAAATTCTCCTCAGTAAGACATCCTATGGAAAGATTCTCAGAATTTTTATTGAATTCATTTCATATTTCTTTTTTCATCTCACTTCTTCCCTTGGAATTCTACTCACATTGATTCATTTTCATGTCTCCTCACAACTTCCTTGGATTTCTCTCCTTAATTTGTTTGGCAATCACTCCTGGACTTATTTTCCGAATTTCTTTGAAGATCTCCTGGAGTTATTCTCAGATTTAATTGTAATCCTCCTTTTAGCATCCCCTTCACCACCTAAGTATTTACCACCAAAAAATTCGAGGACTTATGCTCCGATTTCAAATGTGTGAATGAAAATAACTAGGAATATTGAATGTTTTTATTTTAAAACGCATTCTTTTCTTTGGAATATCCCTAGTAACAAAAATATTAAATTTCCTGTGTAATGATAAAATTGCCTAAGACTTCTAGGTTTTTTTTTTCACGATAAATAAAATTTCCTGAGAGTTCCCGGTTTTATACAGGTAGTAGACACTTTGAGGTTTAATAATAAACTTTCTATTGAATCTTTCGCTTTAAAGGTTCCTATCGTACATATTTAAGTGTTAATTAAAAATTCTAATTGAATAAGTCTAAAACATCAAACATTTATTTGGAAGGCCAACAGAAAGACTATTTTTTTTCCCTTAGGTCACTTTTTAGTCACTGTTTTTACAACCATAAGTGACTATTTGGTTAGTTATTTCGTCAACATGGTCACTAACATCACTATATTGGACAGCATTGATCGCTACCTGCCCTGATAATGTAACCAAATACAGATTTATTTTAAAATACTACTTGATGAATTGGATGCTAGCCGGCATCGAAACGTCGGACAAAATTAAAATATTTGTTCCAATGTTTACAGTCGTATTCAGTTAACTATTATGAATGCAAAATCAGTAATCAAATTGATTTCATGGAAAGCAGGATTAGTTTTCCGTTTGATTCAACAGTGCAAAAGTTTCCTCTCATTATTGCTGTGTTAACCGTTAAGTCAACCAAAATGAGATCAACTGTTGTATTCAAAATAAGTCCCATTATAACAGCAAAGTTGGTGTGTGTATTCCAAATAACCCCCACTGGCCGGCAGTGTTATTATGGAAGAACTCTCTCTACAATGTCGCATTTATGATTATTGTAGACAGCTTGAGTCCGGAAGTTAGACGGTGATAGCTCTATTGCAGATCCAGCAACCCATTTCAGAATGTCTGGAGAGTCACGCCCATTCCGAGGTTACTTTCACTTACGATAAACCACGCATGTATGTATTACCTCTGTCAATTTGATATTAGTATTACACACACAGTTCCAGTTTCAAAATGTTCTTTTTAATCCTGACACGTATTTAGTTTATGTTTTTTTTTTATTGTAAAAAGTATTTGGACTGGTCTCACCATGTTAATTTGATCCTCCAATTCATGGATTCCGTAGTTTTCTCTACGTTTTGCATCTTATTTCGTGATTCACCTTTGTCGTAACAGTTACATCAACGAACACAAATTGTCTTACATTGCCATGGTCATCTGGGAGGAGGTTCACGTCTAGTGCTTTCCCCAGGAACCTTTCGCGACCATCAGCTACCACCCGTCCAGTCTTGGGCGTATCCAGCGAGACATCTTTCATATTGCTCGCAATCTCCAAAACCGGCGAGAGACCAGCAGCCGAGTACTGTTGCAACGTCAGCCACCGACTCACCACCAAAACACACGACGGACACATTATCAGAACGTTCCCTGGCTAACTCACCAGCCGGACCGGGTTCAAACTCGCCCACGGTGACGAATCTCTCAATAAAACAGAACTAAACGTCGACAATGTGGCATCGGAACTCGGAGAACCGGGCTCACATGAGGCAATTTTCAATACCGAACAATGAAACTGAAGCTGCGTCCTAGATTTTGGAGGTTAGATTCAATGTCAACCGAGTCACTCAAGGCAAACACAGGCAAAACACGATATATCACTAAATGATAACTTTATGAACACTTGAAACTAAATTTCAGCCCACAAATTAACAAATTTAAAGCAAAAAAATATTCGCTGACGAAAAATACGCAGCAAAAGAAAAACACGTCAGCTTTCAAGCGCGGCCTACTGCGATCCCATCATAACAGCAAAGTTTGATTTCAATTTGATCTACAGCTTTGCACAGGTACCCGAGCAAAGTCGGTTAACAAAATGAAAGCAAATCGATATAAAAGTGTGCAGTTCCTATCATAATGAAAACTCATTTTGATTTCAAATGTTGCGACATAAATCTGATATCATATTGTGCTTTCATTATGCAGTCAAGACTTTTTAAATGAAAGCAACTTAACTTGAAGTTCTGCTGTTTACGTCTTGTTTAAAATTTAATTGAAATTCATCTGTCATTGAACTTATGATTATTGTTTATTTGATTTGTTTGACACATTTTAGGTCATTCGTGACTTGCCCGGGGTGAGATTGGAGCCCAAGTCTTTCAGCTTGAGAAACATGAACTGTAACCATTTACTCCAGGCCCGTATTCAGTTAAACATTATGAATTCAAAATCAGTAATCAAATTGATTTCATTGAAAGCAGGATTAGTTTTCCGTTTGCTTCAACAGTGTAAAATGTTGCTCTCATTTTTGCTGTGTTAACCGTTAAGTCAACCAAAATGAGATCAACTGGAGTATTCAAAATAAGTTACATCATAACAGCAAGTTTTGATTTCAATTTGATCTTCAGCTTTGCTCGGGTCGTTCGACTCGTAGCTCTCGGATGCGGTTGGTAATCATGTGAGTTTTTTTTCCGTGCCCTCGACTTCGCCCCGCAATCTTCCTTTACGATCTTCCGTGCCGTAAAGTCACTGATTTCGTGTTCCTTTGCCATTTTTCTTATTGAACGCACTGGATTCACCCGAATCTTCCTTTTGATAGCAGCGATAACCCTCGGAACCCGAGCTGATCTCGGACGACCTGTGGCCACCTTCGCGGATAGTTGTCCTTTCTTTTCTCAGTCTAAAACCCTTTTGACGGTCCACCGGGACACTCCCACGGCTTTTGATTGAAATGCCTTTTTGCGACATTTGCGCGTGGGACAAATCACGTATACGCTGCCACTTCGTCATGGTGCAACTGTCAAACTAAGTAAATCATTTTCTTTTATACACAGCCTACTACGGTATGAGCTATAGGTTACGTGCATGCAAAGAAAACCAAGTCATTGTATGCACAGGTGAAACGGAAACCTTATTTGTACGATGGTGCAAACATTATCACGCATACGGTACTTTGATCCACTTTCCTACTTTTGGGTTCCTGTACTATAGTGCCGAGATGAGTGAAAAGAACTTACTTTTGAGTACTTTTTTCTTACCGTGCAGATACCTCATTCTAAATCGACTTCTAAAAGATTGTCTGTATCCTCCGAGCTCGAAACATTGAAGGTCCTTCGATAATTAACTACACATATCTTTTCTTCTTTGGAAAAGTGAGTAGATCCGCATGATTTCTAGTTTATGTTCAATCCACAAATCCTTCAGGGAAAACGGAAGGAAAAGTTCAAAACTCAACAATCGCCAGGAGTATCCCAAAAAAAATCAACAATCGATCCCCAACACAAATGCAATCAAATCAAAGCCGTAAATCTATTTCTTTTCGTCACATTATTTGGCAGTGTGCTTAATAGATAAAAAAAAATGCCTTAAAATCTAGCCCCCGTGCTACCTACCGATAGGCCTCCTTCTACTATTGCTCCTGCTCCTCCACCTCCGCTTCCTCTTCCTCCAACTCCAGCTCTTCATCCTCGCCGAACCTTCTCCACGCACCCACTCATCCATCGCCCGCCAGCAGTAAACTCCGCTAAAGGTTGTTCTTGATCGGTCCCGAGGACAAACTGCTGCTGCTCACCCCTGAATCACTTGACTTCTCACTCAACGCGCCACCCCCTCCACTTCCGCCACTGCTCCTTATCGTCATATCATCCCCGCCGACGACGCTTCCACCGTTTCCTCCTCCCCCCAACAGTCCACCCTTCTTCGTTGCCCGGTTCATCGTCTTCACCCCACCGTTCCCACTGTCCGTCGTCTTGAACCGCCTCGCGCCTTCGACCCGTTTCAGAATCTCGTTCGAGCACTGTGCCACCACCGAATCCAGGTTGTTCGTGTCGTTATCCGATGAGCTGTTCTGGCCACCTTGGTTACTGCTGCTGCTGTTGCTGTTGCTGTTGGTGTGACTGTGCAGGTGGTGGTGATTTTGCTGTGAAGTTGGCACCGGGGATCCCTCGTAACAGCCCGAATCGCGAGGGAAGTGCCGCCGACCAAAAGGAGACGTCTGATGGTGGTGGTTCTGTTGGCCCTTGATGTGACCCAACCGAAGGCCCTCGTCGTTCTCCGAACTCGAACCGGCCACTTCACCGTCCGACGTTGCTGGTGGGTGGAAGAAAAAAAAAGAAAGAGAAAATGGGGTTCGGTGAAAAACCCGTCCGTTTCATGGAGACGCATCGTACTTCACACACTGTGGTGGAAGAGATACTCACAATCGAGGTCATGCAACAGTTGCACTGCCGCTAGTATTTTGGCACGATGCTCCGTATTTCCAATTCCAAGGTAGTCTAGATCGGACGGTTCCAGCTCTTTGAATAACTCCAAATCTTCGTAACTAGGAAAGAGGAATAAAATTCATAAACTTAAATTAAGAATTTAAAAAAAAAAACCTTCACTCGTTTACCCATTAAGCACAAACACGGAAGTGTACTCCTTCAGACCTATCCGCAGCAGCAGCTCTTCCACGCTGGTGGGACAACTCGTCGGCAGTCTATTCCGGCTGATTAGCTTCCCGGTGCTGTACGGTTGTACCGGAAGATCGGGCAGCACTTCCACGCTGATGAATTTGAAATGTCCTAACCGGCCGTTCGCGTAGCCTCGCCACACACCGGATGCATTCATCGATAGGACATCGATGATGTCGCCTTTCTGTTTGCGGATAGATTAAGGACAATTTTAGCAATTTCACCCAAAGTCAAAATCAATTCCCTCGACCTTACCTTAAACCTTAAAGCTTCCTTATCGTACGGGTTCGGATTACTGTCAATTAGGGCTATCGCCCGGCAAATGGGAACCATCGTGGTTCGGTCTTCCGCCGAGAGCGAACTGTGCGGACTGCCCGGCCGGACCAGGGCTTGTGTGCCTACACGAAGGAAACAGCAGAACAGACAAAAAAAAATCGGATTTACATTGTACCACCATAATTCGAACGGGGAAAAAACCGGCAATCGAAAATCGGAAACTCACTTGATCCCGATGCACTGGGAAGGCTCTCGACGGAGCTGGCCGAGTGCTGGAACGTGGTCTGGTCACTGATGCTATCGAGGCAGTTGCTGTAATCTCTATTATTTCGGCTGCCGGCGTTCAGCAGATGGTCCTTTGGTGATGTCCTAGCGTCATTGGACTGGAAAATGGCGACAGAAGGAAGAAAGTGGATTGGAAAATGAAAAATTGTTTCCCGGTCGTTGGTTTGCGGGATTTTTTTTTATGTCTGGCCATCCACTGGGAGTAATTAAATGACCCACTTCTTGGAAGGAAGGAAACTTTGATTATGGAAAAGGGACAAACAGGTGGATGAGGGGAAGGAACTGAAAGCAGCGCACGATGGTTATTGTTTGACATAATTTGAAAACTGGCGCTTCTTTGAGGACAAATAGAGGGGCGATGCAAGTGTCATCCACTTTAGTTCTAATAAATATAAGGACGTTGCAAATTTATTTCGAAGTGTTCGTCTCCCCAACCTTCAAAAATGACTAAAAAATCAGGGGGCAAAAAACAATGCAAGTTATTTTTTTTTCCCACCAAAAGCGTAATTTAAACCACTGAAAAGTACACTGAAAAAAGTTTTCACTTAGGTTCTATTAGGAACGCACATAATTTTTTTTCCCAATAAAAAAAATAATTGTTTTTATCTGAATATCGCAAAGCATAAGAAATTCTATATGAGAAATCATATAGATTTCATTGGACACATAAAGTTCATGTAATTTAGTGGTGCAATTTCCAACTATGGGATCACATGAAAGTTATGTGAAATTCACATGGATATTTTCCACTGGTTATGTGATTTATTTTATGAGTGTAGATCTAGCCAACTAAAGACTGTACTCGAAAAAAAAAATGCAACAGACAAAAATGATCACCAAAAATTCATTTTAGGTCGGATATTTTTAAAACTCTCAGGGAATAAATAAACACATAGCTAGGACAACTTTTAACCCTCCGTTACTCGCGCCAACTTTTGTAACACGAGTACTCGCGTTGTTGTACTTTGTACAACAGTGTGAGTTTTCCATTGCCATTTTGCAGCCGAACTACCAATCGATATGAAACAAACGGGTATTCCTTCAAAAACTTGAAAATGTGAATGGAAACCGCGTAAACGGTGTCCGTACTATGTGGGATTCGACTTAATTGGATACAACATAGAAAATCTCGAGATCCTGACCAGATAGAAAGTTACTGTCTTCGGCACAGTTGTTCTAGAGATCATAACCTTTTTTCTGGTGGAGATTAGTTCCAAAAATTCTCACTACGTGGTGCTAGTATATACGTGCAATTTTCGCATATACAATAGTTCCAGATCCTGAGCAGATAGAAAGTTACTGTCTTCGGCAAACTTGTTCAGGAGGTCAAGACTTTTTAGCTGGTGGACATTAGTTTAGAACTTTCTCACTACGCGGCCCTAGTACACACGTGAAATTCTCTTATTTAATATCTCGAGACCCTGACCAGATAGAATGTTACTGTCTTCGGCAAAGCTGTTCAGAAGATCATAAACTTTTCGCTGGTGAATAGTAATTCAGAATCTTCTCACTAGGTAGCGCTCTTATACATGTTAATTTCTCGCAAGTGATACATCACTAGATCCTGACGAGATGGAGAGTAAATGTCTTTGGCAAAGTTGTTCAGGAAGTCAAGATCTTTTTGTTGGTGGACAGTTGTTCAGAGTTTTCTCACTACGCGGTGCTAGTATACACATGCAATTCTCGTATATACAATAGCTCGAGATCCTGAGCAGATAGAAAGTTACTGTCTTCGACAAAGTTGTTCAGGAGGTCAAAGGCGTGAAATTTTTACATATGAAATATCACGAGATCCTGACCAAATAGAATGTTACTGTCCTGGGCAAAGTTGTTCTGAGGGCCAAGGCCTTTTGGCTAGTGGACAGAAATTCATTTTTTCACATCATTGCGCTTGTATACACGTGCAATTCTCGCATTAGATACATTTTGAGACCTGCTAAACTGTCATCGGCAAAGTTGTCCTGGAGATCAAAACTTTTTAATTGATGGACAGTACATCAGTGAAATCTTCGCATATATAATATCTCGACATCCTGAATAGCTGGAAATTGACTGTTCTTAGCAAAGCTGTTTATGAGATAGAGATCTTTTGGCTGATGAAAATTAGTTCAGAAATTTCTCAAAATTTGGCGGGCTATTTTCGCATATCAAATATCACAAAATGAAAATACAATTTACATCAGCCTTAGTGGGATAAGACAAATATATTCTTGGGGTGAGTCGTTCCACTTGTATACCTCTGATAAATTAGTGGTAACACGTATCTCAGATGGAAAACATTATCCTAAAGATCAATATCGCTGAAACTTCCACAAAATTAATGTTTAGAGTCTCCCTTTCATTTTAGGCTAATTTCAAAATGTCTTATCGAGGGGTCTAGAACAAAAAAAAAAGTCCCTGTATTTACGTGTGCACGGACACGGACAACGAGACTAACTCCGAGAGTGAGGCACTTTTGCTCAGTTGAATGGAGAAATTTATAAAACCGTACACCCCCGATTATAAGTTTAAGGACACCCCCAAAAAACATGCAAATGTGTTATGTTCATATCTTTGTCATTTTACGTCCAATATACGTTATTTTTAGAACATTTGAAAGATTTTGAATGGAAATACGAAGAGGCAAATTGCTGAATATAATTTTCAAATTTTGTATACCAAAGGTTCACCCAAAGTTACACTATTTTTCGAAATGTTCTCTGAAGAATCATGATTGATTTTCTCAGAATTGAGCTGAAAAAATATATATTTGAATTAAAAGTAGTAGTAGAACCCTTATTCTTTGAACAAAACACATTTCCATGTATTTTGGGGTGTATTTAAGCTTATGATCGGAGTGTAGGTTACTCAGCGCTGAGTAAACTACGCTTTTGGAAATTTCTCCAGACAACTGAGTAAAGCAATCTCATGACTGAGATAGTCCTATGGCTCGACTGGCTAATTCGTGTATATATATTTTATACATTGTACATTACATCACACATCTTAGACGAACTGAGTAGATTCTTCTCGTTTAGATTTAGAATAATGTGTATGTAACCATAAATTCGACGTTACACTCCTAGCAGCGTAGGAATAGCGGTGTGGTGTACCTTTAAACTTCCATTTCCTACATTCCTTTATGCTTAACTTTAAACAACAATGTTTGGTCATCGTTTCCAAAACCTACTTCCAAGCACACAATGTGCTTACCAGTAAACTTACTTATTTATGCCACCATACCAGAAGCCCACAACTAGGTCATAAGAACGTAAGCTACGACGGTCACTCATGCTCACGTAAGAATGTATGACAGAGCATGTGTAGAGAGAAAAAGAGAATCGTACGATAAGCTAGGCGTAAGCATTCTCTTGAAGTGTAGCTGAAGTACTAGAATGTAAGATATAAAATATGAGTGGAATAAACAACTAGCGTGATTCTTGATCAATTCTTGTGTATAGTCGTCACGTCCGAAACTCCAACTAATGGCTAATGGGGGCTAGCATAGCGGTATAATGAAAGAGATGATAATTTCATATTATAAGACCTTTTGTTTATGACTTTGGGTGTACCTACACCCTTAGAATGTTTTACCAAGATGGGCACCACCGAGCAGATCGGTATTTTATTTTGCTGGATCTCAGCGAAAAACTTGCCACGTGGTGAGAAAATTCTTAACTACTGTCTACCAGCCAAAAAGTCTTGACCCCCTAAACAACTTTGCCGAAGACAGCAACTTTCTAGCCGATCAAGATCTCAAGCTGAATATGCGTGAAAGGCACGTATATACTAGCGCCGCATAGTGAGAAAATTCTGAACTATTGTCACCCAACAAAAAGATCCTGACTTCCTGAAAAACTTTGCCGGATATTTACTTTATATCTGGTCAGGAACTAGAGATATTTTATATGCGAGAATTTCACATGTATAGTAGCGCCGCGAAGTGAGAAAACTCTGAACAACTATCAACCTGCGAAAAGGACTTGACCTCCTGAACAACTATGCCGAAGACAGTACCTTTCTATCTGGTCGGGAACTCTAGATATTTTATATGAGAATTTCACGTGTATACTAGCCTCGCGTAGTGAACAAATTCTGAACTATTGAGAACCAAGCAATAGGCTTTGACCTCCTGAAAAACTTTGTGGAAGACAATAACTTTCTATCTGGTCAGGATCTCGAGATATATTACATGCAAGAATTTCACATGTATACTAGCGCTACGTAGTGAGAAAATTCTGAACTTTCATCCACCAGCAACAAGGCTATGATCTCCTGAACAACTTTGTCGTAGACAGTAACTTTCTATCTGGTCAGGATCTCGATATATTCCATGTTGTAATCAATTAAGTCAAATCCCACGTAGTATGGTCACAGTTTACGCGGTTTCCATTTACATTTTCCGTATTATCCGCATTTTTTAGGTGTTTACTGTAATCACAGCCGCTATGTTGGACGCCAATATGGTGGCCATCGGGTTCAGAAAAAGTGTCAAGTACCCTACAATATGGTTATTCTCGAAACGGAGACAACGTGTAGATGCCGAAAATCGGTATCAGATACCATTTTGGAATCCAATATAGCGGCCATCAGGGTTTAGAAAGCGTCAAATACCCTATAATATGGGAATTTTCGGAACGAGGATAACGTATAGATGCCGAAAATCGATATCCGATGCCATTTTGGAATCCGATATGGCGGTCATCAGGTTTCAAAAAAAGTGTCAACGCGTAGATGCTGAAAATCGATATTCGATACCATTTGCAGGTCATTTGACACTTCTTCTGAAATCGGAAGCCACCATCTTGAATTTCAAGATGGCGTCGAACATCGATTTCTGACTTCTAGATGTAACCCTGATTCCAAAAAACCCACATTGATCGGTATTTGACAGTATTTCACAGTTTCTCTGAACCAAAGCCGCCGTCTTGGATTTAAAGACGGTGTGACATCAATTTTCGGCATCTACGTCTCATCCCCATTCTGAAAATAACCATATTTTAAGGTATTCGACACTTTTCCGCAAATTGTAGGAGACAGCAACCAACACCGTTGCACAGTGGTTGAAATCGGCATTTTCGTGCGTTTAATTAATAGCTCCTTTATCATGAAATTAAGAGATATGGTGTCTTCAGAGAAGTGTTTCAATATGTTACTGCGCTTCTTTTGATGTTTTTAGTTAAAAGATTAATCCCTCTAAAAGTGAGATCGAAAATTTATTTTTTCAACTATTCAAGATACAGTGTTGGTGGTTTGAACAAAGTTGTAGAAATTTTTTTTTCAAAGAACTTTGCTGAGGACGCTTAATTAATATCTATTTTACTTTTCAAGATATGTGACGTTTATTGCCGACGGTCCTTCAAAAATGGTTTTCTCATCATAACTTTTTGGTCTACATTTTTACGGCTTTGCTATGTTCTAGTAAGTTGTAGATAATAACAAAATACACAATATTGTAGATTACCGCATTGCAGTATTTTCTGTAGAAAAAAGTTATTGAAGTTTTTGTAGATTTTTAGACCATAATTTGTGAACTTGTAACTTATCAGGGAGCAAAATGGGGCAAAGTACCCATGGTGCATCTGAAACTTTAATAAATTTACTTCAAAATGATAGCAAGCATCTGTGAATGTAAGCGATTGTTGGTAAACTATGATTTAAACAAAATAGTGATAGCCTTGCCTAAATGTGCATGCTATTTCATCAGAATTGCCGCTCCTAGTGTTAGAGATATCGTGTATACATTATAATGCTACTGTTGAAATCAAGTAAGCCATGACCCAAGACTTCAATAATTTTTCTGAGTCCCTTAGCAACCATCGACAAGTGAAGTAAAATAACAATGTTAAAGCTTAATTATTTGTTGGACATTGAGTGGTTTGAAAGCTCTATTGTGTACACGAACCACGGTAACAGTGTCCAGTTTTCAACTGTATAAATGGCCTCCATCGGTATGTAAAATATCTCAATTTGAAATTTGACTGTCTATGTTTTGGAATTTATGCCAAGAACTATTTTTTAAATCATTCTTTTATTCCAGTTGTTTGGCGATAAAAAATCGCAGCGTATTCAAAGAGGTCCTGAAAGCCTATTCAATTGATTCAGACATTATGCCGGAAGATGCTGTGGAGGTTGAAAAGTACACCAAGACTATTTGTGATATTTTTCAAAGGCTTTGGATAAAACATAATCACACAACTGACAGGGTGCTGCTCCACCATTTTGAGAATTTCAAAATACCGTTCAAACTTCCAGCAAAAATCCGCAATATGCTTGTGTTCCGGCTGGGCGTAAGCCAATGCCATTCGAAAAGTGTAGTGACTCGACTAAAAGAAAGAAAACAGCATCCATTCGTGAGAACCATCAAGCAGAAGAGCTTGTATTTGCAACGCAGATGAAGCTACACGAGTCAGGTCAGAAACATGCTGCCAGTGATGCAAAATATCATGAAACTCAATCACCTGTAATGGTCGCTGCTCACAAGCAAAACGTTACACTCGCTGCTGATGATGAAAAGCACAACGAAAACAGTGAAGACTTCTGCAGTACAAAATGAAAAAGCGAAACGACAGAAGAAAATGAAAACAATGCCTACGCATTCCAAGTTCATCTCGGCAGGCGCGACTGTGTGAGTTACAAACAAAGCAGGCAACATGAAACGGAAGCTGTTGGGCTCACTCGCCAACACACTCACATAAGCAAGCAAAGCAGCAACGAGCACAGATGAGTATCGTGATTGTCGGGAATGACCAGATCGGTGATGGATCACAACAGAAGACGACATTCACCAGTTGCTTTTTACTTCTTTCGTCAACTTGATGGATGGTCATGGAGAGAGCTTCGACGAGCACATTGATAGGAATGTACAAAGCGTTACTACCATCAGCTGTTTGGCGATCGTGATTGTGATAGGTCGCAACTCTGCATGCTGCTGATATTCTCAAAGAGGCTGCGCAGACTACCCCTGCGCGGGCAAGCAAAATTGCTAAATCGCGGAAAAGATCATCGAACAATCCATTGTTCGAGTAAAACGATACTGAAGCTTTGGCATTATTTGTTGATGCAAAGCTGTCCAAATCGCAGTACGTTAGAATTCAGACCGAGGCCAAACAACGAAATGCGAAAAAAGCTGTAATCCGGATGAAAACTATATACACGGTATGAAAAAATCTTGTAAATATTTCTGTAACTTGCAAGCATCTTTAAATGTTTAAAAGTTAGTTATATTTATACTATATATAGTTTAAAATTAAGTTTTTTTTTTCCTGTGTTATAGTTAGCGGCACATGTGTGGAAGTAAAACTACAACAGCTTCTTGACCACACGTCGGAGCGAATCTTCGATGCAAACGAAGAAACGTTGGATAACTTCACAGATGAGGAGCTTCTAAACATTAATTTAACTATCAAGTGGGGAATGGACGGAAGTACCGGAAATGCTGAGTATAATCAAAAATTCGAGGATGCAAGCATGTTCATTACATCACTAGTTCCCATAGTTGCCGAAACGAATGGGAAGACATACTTTCGTAATCCTCGGGCATCATCAACTCGGCTGTGCCGGCCGATAAGGATACAGATAATGGCCGAAACTGCTGAGCTTGCCATTCGGGAGAAATAATTTATTGAAGAGCAAATTGAGAAACTGTTTCCACCGGAGTTTACGAAATATGGACGAGACATACGGGTTCGGTACAGTATGTTGTTAACTATGGTGGACGGGAAGATTTGTTCTGCACTCACTGGGACAAAATCGTCCCAAAGATGTTTTGTCTGCCTAGCAAAGTCTACAGAAATGAATGATATAGACAAAATTCGACAGCGTAAAGAGTATGAGACTGCATTTTAGTATGGACTATGTCCTCTGCACGCATGGATTAGATTTTTCGAGTATTTTATGGATGTTGCATATCGACTTGAAACGACGAAATGGCAGTCCCGTTGGAGACGATAAACAGAAAATGCTAGAACAGAAAAAGAAAATCCAACAGCGTTTGAAGGTAGAATTGGGTATGAATGTGGATCAACCACGATCTGGTGGATCTGAAAAAGCGAATAATGGAAATTTAGCTCGAAATTTTTTTGCGAACGCTGAACAAGTAGCAGACATCACTAAACTATAGGATCAGGTTGCGAAATCGATTCAATATCATTTGACAACTATTGTGTTGAGACAGCACGCTTGTTGGTGAAATTATATCCCTGGTAAAGGGTGATACGGTCAAAATTTGGTCAAGGGAAAACGCGTGTAAATCGGTGAAATCGTTTATTTAAAAAATCAAATTAAATTTCTTTTTCAAGTTCAATTAGTATAAAATTCAGGAAAAATATTCAGTTAGGCTTCCGCTTTTCCAAATCCGAATTGCCGGGCCTTACGCTTGACCCCTGCCATCAGATTTTGTACAGCCACCTTGTCCACCTTCTTCGCCGCAGAAAGCCAGTTTGCCTTGAACTGCTGCTCGCCCTTAGCAGTTTTTTTGGTCTTCTTTAGGTTCCGCTTGACAATAGCCCAGTATTTCTCAATTGGACGGAGCTCTGGCGTGTTGGGAGGGTTCTTGTCCTTGGGAACCACCTGCACGTTGTTGGCGGCGTACCACTCCATGGCCTTTTTACCGTAATGGCAAGATGCCAAATCCGGCCAAAACAGTACGGAACAACCGTGTTTCTTCAGGAAAGGCAGCAGACGTTTATTTAAACACTCTTTCACGTAAATTTCTTGGTTGACAGTCCCGGAAGCTATGAAAATGCTGCGTTTCAAGCCACAGGTACAGATGGCTTGCCAAACCAGATATTTCTTTGCGAACTTTGACAGTTTCATGTGCTTGAAAACATCTGCTACCTTTCCCCTTCCTTTTGCCGTATAAAACTCCTGTCCCGGAAGCTGCTTGTAGTCGGCTTTGACGTAGGTTTCGTCGTCCATTACCACGCAGTCAAACTTCGTCAGCATCGTCGTGTACAGCCTCCGGGATCGCGCTTTGGCCTTCGTATTTTGTTTATCATCGCGATTTGGAGTCACTACCTTCTTGTAAGTCGATAGTCCGGCTCGTTTTTTGGCTCGATGCACAGTTGTAGACGATACACCCAGCTTATTTGCGGCATCTCGGAGAGAGAGGTTAGGGTTTCGCTTGAAACTACCGGCAACTCTCTTTGTCGTCTCAGCGGCTTCCGGTTTTCGATTTCCCCCCGATCCAGACTTCCTGGCTGTCGACAAACGTTCCCCAAACACTTTAATTACATTTGTAACGGTTGATTTGGCAACTTTTAGCGATTTTGCCAACTTTGCGTGCGAGTAGCTCGGATTTTCGCGATGCGCGAGCAAAATTTTGATACGCTGCTCTTCTTGCTTGGACGGCATTTTGACAAGTGAAGAGTGAATTCCAAAATCAAAATAGGAGCAACATTCTACATACACACACCTTCAAAATGAGGGGTGTTCAGGTTTTTTAAATGCAAAATTGAAAGAAATACGTCAAGTTGATATTGACCAAATGTTGACCGTATCACCCTTTACTCGCTACAAGAAGCGTCTGCTTCCTATGTTGAAGCAACACGAGGGCCCTACGATCTTCTGGCCGGATCTAGCTTCGTGCCACTATTCAAATGTTGTCCTGGAGTGGTACGAAGCCAACGGGGTCACTTTCGTACCCAAGGACCTGAAATCCCCCCCCCCCCCCCCCCTCAACGCACCGGAGCTAAGGCCCATCGAAAAATACTGGAATATTGTTATGAAGCAAGCACTTTTAGCACTACAAGTCAAATTTGAGGAAGACATGAAGAAAAACTGGGTTTCCGTACAGAAGAAGCTGCAGCCACATGTTGAACAGAACCTAATGAGTGGAGTTATGCGTAAGGTGCGAGCGTACGGTTATGCCAAAAGCTTACTAATGGGTTATATTTTATTGCCTGAAAGTTTGAAAAGGATCGGTCAACTAGGTAATTTTCTACAGCGTTTTTTTCGTGATGCAATTTCATGTGGGACACCCTTTACTTGGGATGTGTGTATGGTCCATAGTATTTTTAATAATATGCCTCAATAATAGTACACTGGAACCTCCATTTACGAACCAAAACGGGGGTTCGTAAATCGAATTAGTTCGTAAAAAAAAACCTCGTTATTTGGGATTTACTTCGTAAAAAGAGGTTTTTGCCAATATTGTCAAATACCCCACAATATGGGTATTTTTGGAAACAGGGTGACGTGTAGGGACTGGAAATAGATGTCTGACGCCATTTTGAAATCCAAGATGGCGGCTTCCGGTTACAGAAAAACTTGGAAATTCTGCCAAATACCCCGCAATATGGGTATTTTTGGAATCGGAGTGACGTGTACGGATCGGAAATCGATGTTTGACGCCATTTTGAAATCCAAGATGGCGGCTTCCGGTTACAGGAAAACATGGAAAATCTGTCAAATACCCCACAATATGGGTATTTTCGGATTCGGAATGCCGTGTAGGGTCTGGAAATCGATGTGTGACGCCATTTCAAAATCCAAGATGGTGGCTTCCGGTTACATAAAAACAGAAAAATAATGTTAAATAACCCACAATATGGGTATCTTAAGAATCGGTGTGAAGCGTAGGGACCGGAAATCGATGTCTGACACCATTTTGAAATACAAGATGGCGGCTTCCGGTTGCAGGAAAACAGAAAAATACCGTTAAATACACACCAATATGGATATTTTTGGAATCGGGGTGACCTGTGAGAACCGGGAATCCATGTCTGACGCCATTTCAAAATCCAAGATGGTAACCTCCGGTTACAGAAACACTGGAAAATATTGTCAAATACTCCACAATATGGGTTTTTTTGGAATCGGGGTGACTTATTAGGACTGAAAACCCATGCCTGACGCTGTTTTGAAATTCAATATGGCGACTTCCGGTTACATAAAAACATAAAAATAATGTTATATAACCTACAATATGGGTATCTTAAGAATCGGGGTGATATGGTGGTATTTGCCAATTTTTCTGTAACCGGAAGCCACCATCTTGGATTTCGAAATGGCGTCAGACATAAATTTCCGGTTCTTACACGTCACTCCAATTCCAAAAATATCCATATTGTGGGGTATATGACAGAATTTCCAAGCTTTTCTGTTACCGGAAACCGCCATTTTGGATTTCAAAATGGCGTCAGACATCGATTTCCGGTCTTTAAATGTCACTCCGATTCCAAAAATACCCATATTGTGCGGTATTTGGCAGAATTTCCAAGTTTTTATGTAACCGGAAGTCGCCATCTTGGATTTTGAAATGGCGTCAGACACCGATTTCCGATTCCAAAAATACCCATATTGTGGGGTATTTCACAGAATTTCCATGTTTTCATGTAGCCGGAAGCCGCCATCTTGGATTTCAAAGAGCGTCACATCGATTTCCGGTCCCTACACGTCACTTCGATTCCAACAAGACCCATATTGTGGGGTATTTCACAGTATATCCCAGTTTCCCAAAATCACAAAAAAAACCTCGTTATTTGGGATTTACTTCGTAAAAAGAGGGACGTAAATTGAATACCTACTGCGTAAAAAAAGACTTTGTATACGCAGGTTTCAGTGTATGTATATTTTTTACAATTGTTGTACTGGAACTGAAAAACAATAAAATAATTAAAATAGTATGCAGTTTTGGAAAATGCGTAAAACTTCTTATAAAAATTGATCGAGCCCTGATTTGAGACGGCACATTCTAAAAACAGATCTGACATTTCTTGAAACTTGTCGAACAGCGGCATTGACCATATTTCAAAAGGCTTAGACTAGATGCCAAATAGGGAAATGACTCTAATGTTGGCCTATGGATCTAAGATTGGGCCCATCGCTTAAAATCTGCTATTTATCAATTTTATCTAGATGAACGCATCATTGGGACGGTACTCATGGATGTTTTGGTCACTATTGAAAATTGTGTCGATTGCTGAATTTATGTATGGGCCCATATTGGGGGCATTTAGGCCGACATTACATCGATTTCCCCAAATGCAAATGCACTCGAGTAATTTTCTAGTATCTTAAATAATTCCAAATTTATGCAGTAAATAAAATTTTGCAAAGCCACCTGTTTCATAAACAAAAACCTGAATCTATCCTGAACCCTTCTAACAAATTGTTAACTTCCGCCAAAGATTTCCGAATGCAGCTTCCGGTGATTTATGTTGACTGGATAATCAATATGATGTAGCCAAAGAGGCTAGCGACGATAGGAGAAGTAAGAATTGGTTGTAGGACAAAATGTGAAAGTGACAAAAGGTCGAATCAGCGACATTCTATAAATCTCAGACAACACCAAGCCTCTGGAATAGAAAATATTTTAAACATTCTAGGACTTTAAGATCCTGGACCAAGTCTTATTATTGAATTCTCATGAGATTTGATATGTCGCAAGATGACTTTTCGCTCAAGTCAGGACGCTAACCGCTTGCACAGCCAAGCTCAGACTCGTTACGTAAGTGTCCCAGAGGAATGCATCAGATAATGACTCTTTAATCACCACAACTGAACATATTCCAAGTGACACCGGGCAAGTTACCAAAAACCATTTTGCGTCACATGCAATTACATAAAAATAAATAAAAAATGCTTAGGAACAGAACTGCAATGACGTGCGACGACGGGGGAGTGCAAGCGACAACAGTCATCTCGTTATTTCATCACTCTGTTAGATTTTCTCAGAAGACGACCTACCGAACCAAATGAAGGAAAAAATAAAAAATTTGCATAGAAGAAAATTTTACTCGCTCTTCGTTTTACCCCGGGGCAAGGATGGAAAACTTCTTACAACATCCCCCCTGTCCCCATGGTGCCACTGGATTCAATCTTCTCCAGGCAGCGGCAACAGCTGCCAAGTCAGGAAACCGTCTAGCAAGGAAATTCATTATCAGAGTGGACAAAAAAAGGTTCTGAGAAGGGGCTGCCCGTGGAGAACGTAACAAGTCAAATTCCTGGGACGAAAGGTGGAAAATTTGCACTATTAAAGGATGTCAACTCAACCGAAGCGGGGGTGAAAAAAAAAACCTTGCAATAAATCCTCGCAATGAAGCAAGAAAAGCGCTATAAGTCAAATCAAGAAGTTCAGGATCAGAAAAGAAAGAAAACGACAGAACTGGAAGCGTCAGGGCTACTTACATGATGTACTAAAGCTATTTGTTGACTTATCGTTAAATTTTTATTGTGCGACGCCACTGCCGCCAGCGACGATGATAGATTGTTCCGATTCTTGGCTGCCTTCAGGTTCTTGAGATTGTTGACTCCATTCTTTGTACTACCGCTGCCACCACCGACTCCCAGTCCTCCTCCTCCTCCTCCTCCTCCACTTCCACTTCCGCCGCTTCCGATTCCCCCGGAGCCATTACTCCCGGAGCCGAGCGTCCCGAGGGTCCCGCTTTGACCGCTTTGGCTGCCGATCCCGGAGCTCCCTCCACTGCCCCCATTCTGATGGTGCTGCTGCTGCTGGTGTAAGTGATGGTCCCCGACTTGCAGTTGGTGCTGATGCTGGTGTGCCGCTGCCAGTTGCTTTTGCAGCAGGATGTCGTCGTACTCGGAGGACGGCGTCGGCGATGGCGAGGGCGATTCATCTCCCAGGCCACCACTGAGTGTGCGATAGCGGGCAGTGCAATTATTTGTGCCAATCTGTATGTGAGGGAAAGCAGAAGAAGGAAGAATAAGTACATATAACAAATGTCGCCTTCTTCGCCGCTTCTCGCAGGGAAGGAAGTCTGCGGCCAGGCGAAATATTGTGCTACTTGTATTGCTGCTGTTGCTGCTGGTTTGGGAACAATGTAAGCGACGACGATCTGGGAATATGGGATCGTTTACTTTCTTCCACTCGGCATGGGGGCGGAAGGAAATGTACGATGATAAATGAAGAGATAAATTTATTATCATTATTTGAATTTTATTATAATATTTTTCCCAGCGAAACTGTTTCACGAACGAACGAGATGAAGCTCGTTACTACATGGGGGAAAATAAATGATGGAGGAAAAGGAAAATCATAAGCATTTGGTTGCTAGTAGGGAATCGTAAAAACTCTGCTTTGCCTTCACATTATCGCAGCTCGTTAAAGGTATTGTATTTAATTTATATAGAAAGGGTTTATTGGAATAGGTACCTCAAATTATATGTTTTTATATCTGTTTAGGTTAAGCGTGACCAATCTCTCATTTCAGCAGAACGATTCAAAACATTGAGAATGTTATAGACAATCTGAACACGATGCCAACTGACCAGAATGACTAAGTTATTTCGCTGATCCCGGGACAGCGGGGGAAGATTCCAATCCTTCATAGGAACAGAAACCAGTAGAGCGACATATCTAGTGGTCACCCAATAGCTTCGGAATAGGCTCCGAAAGCTACAGCGAAACGCCAATTTCAGATATTGGTCAATCCAGCTCAAGTGGGCACAGAATTTAAAAAAAAATTGTGGTCGATGTCGCCGATTTGAGCCAAACTTGACCAAAACGCTTCTTTTGGCATTCTGAGCAAATATTTTTTTTGATTTTGCTCTAAAGTGCCTAGATCCTTCTGGGCTACAACCCTGAATTTTCGAGATTTTTAAAAATTTCAACTTTCACAAGAGATTACTCCACAACCAAATAAACTATTTGTGATCTTAGAACGTCAATTTGAAGGTTTCCGAAAATACATCAAGCAGAAGAGCTTTCCAAAGTGTGGTGAAAATTTGAGCCCAAAATATAAAGAAATAAAAAATCCCGCCCATTTTGATAATAGGCCATTTTTTGACAATATGGATACCTGCCGGTAATCAGTCTGTTTACTGTAGTTACTCCAACAAAAACAAAATGTGGGTACATCTATAAGAATTTACATTTAAAAAACCTTCAAATTGACGTTCTAACGTTCTAAGATCATGAATAGCTTATTTGGTTGTGGAGTAATCTCTTCTGAAAGTTGAAACTTTTAAAAATCTCGAAAATTCAGGGTTGTAGCCCAGAAGAAGCCGTTTGTTTAGCATACCAAAATAAGCATTTTGGCTAATTTTTGGCTCAAATCGGTGCATCGACCACAACTTTTTAAATTATGTACCCACTTGAGCTGAAATGACCCATATATCAATATTAAGAGTAACACCATTTATTACAGGTTTGGCGACAAAGTACAGCCTGAAAACCACTGCCCTAGATGAACATTGAAGTTTTCATTGGTATTCCTTTCTAATTTGCCTTATATTTTTAAAAAGAATTTCTGCAAAAGAACCATTTTGCAGTTATGTCGATATTCTAATTCTAATTCTTTTAAAAAATGAATTCAATTTGCCTCCCTAATTTTGAAAACTCAAAAATTTCTAATTGAATAAACTTTAGAATTCTCTTGGTGAAATCCTCTTATTAACCATGGTTCACTCTTTATAAATATGCTTGAACTGTAAATACTCTTGAACTTTCTTCGGGATTTAAAAAAAACCGTTAATTTATCCTCAGAGCTTTTTCTAACAATTGTTCCGAATTCCTTTGAAATTCACCTTATAATTCTCTGTGACATGATGTCAAAAATTTCTGTAAATCTTCCTCTCATGCATGATTCCTTGAAATTCTCCCAAGAATTTCAGAACATTCTTTAAAATGTTTTCAAAATATAAGGTACACCGAGGCAAGACCATTTTACAAAACTTTTGGTGCAAAAACAACTTCATGACTTTTCTAGAGTGTCTCGAAGTTAAACTTTAAAAAAAAATCCGTTTGAACTTGTACCAGAGATCTCTGGGAATGCTTCTAAAAAATTCATAAATTTCTATTCTGAATTTTTTTAAACATCTCAAGTTATTCGCTTCTTCTGAAATTACTCTAATCTTTGTATGACGTAAGACTACGTCTTTAATTTCCATACTGGGGGTCACATTGAAAAAAATCAAAATTCAGACACATAACGAAAAATCCTAAACACGGACGCAACGATAGAGCGCACATCGAACAAACGACACATTGCGCATGCTCACATGATCAAGCTCAATGCTCGGTTGATCGCTCACCATTTCACCAATGAAAGGAAGGGAGGAGAAAAGCAGCGATAATAAAAACGCTTGCCAAATCGTTTTCTTCCTGCAACTATTCTCTGCTTGACCATCAAGCTGTACATTCCGGCCCTCTTTTCGCTCACTCTCTCGAGTAGTTCGGTGTTTTAAGTCGGTCATTTGGTCGTGGTACCCGTCGAGAGTTTTTGCTTGGGCTAGCAACGTGTCGTCAGTTCTCGCCTCTCTTGTGGCAGTCGCTAAATCGGCGGTAATGGAGCAACAATTGAATGCCTCCACTCACCCGTTGAAAAAACAAAAGGTGATGGGTCGCCAAAGTGTGGATGCATAAGCAAGCTGGTGCCAGCAACCACACGGAAAGGTTGCTTCAGAGTAATCCGTTCTCGGCACTCCCCGAAGCAGCAGATGTAGATCCAGTTGAGAAACGGGAAAATTGCCCTCACTGTTCCCCTCGACGAAGGAACTCGCTTTGCTCAGGAATGAGCTGGCTAAAAATCAAATACATCCGCTGTTCAAGCTGTGCAGCACGGGGATCAAAATCTTGTGCTCAACGCTTGCGGACTACAACGCTGTTGGCCCTTTTCTTCACCTGAACCGGTTTGAGTTCTACACTCACGACGTTCCTGGAAGAAAACCACTGAAAATGGTGATCCGTTCTCTTCCAAATCTCGCTGTTGCGGAGATTAAAGCGGAATTGGAACTCTTTCATCTGCAACCAATCAACATTTTTCCTATTGCGAGACGTGATGAAACCAGTGCATTCCAGGACCAGTTGTACCTGGTACACTTCAATAAGGACTCCACCAGTGTTGCTGCTCTGTGGCAGATTCGCGCGCTATTCAACATCGTGATTCAGTGGGAGCAGTATTGCCCTCGGCACCGTGACGTGACACAGTGCACTAATTGTCTGGCATTTGGGCACGGTACGAAGAATTGTCACATAAAGGCTCTTTGTGGCAAATGTCCTGGGGCTCACAATACTACCGCCTGCTAGAAAGAAGAAGAAGCTGAACCTAAGTGCGTGAACTGTGATTCCAAGCATCTGGGCAGCGATAGGAGATGTCCCAGCGACCTTTATCCAGATCCGACAACAGGCGTTCACGAGGAACCAACCTGGTCGCCACCGCAATAATCGTGCTCCTATTGTCAACAAGGACACGTTTCCTGTACTTCCGGCTCGTCGTATGGTCCCGAACCTAGCACCGCTCCCACTAAACCACCGCCCACCCGTTGCGAATCCAACATCAGATCAAGCAGGCGCCAGCCACCATTCAGTTCAGCATCGCCTCACTGAGGCTCTACTGCTCCGGGATTATCGTACGCCCGTGCTGTGTCAGGTGAGTCAGAAGAAAATTCTCCACCCACAAGCAAAGAACTAGTGATCCTCGTTACTAAGGTGATCATAATCTTACGCACCACCAAGACACTACCTGAACAGCTTCGTGCAGTTATGACCCTCGTGCAAAAGTATGAACCGTGAAGCCATCAAAATAGCCAACTGGAACGCTTGCTCGCTCAAGAGCAAAATCATTGAGTTCGTTGATTTCCTCAATGAACATAGCATAGACATCGCCGTCATCACCGAAACACACCTGAACCCGGAGATAAATGTTCTCCTCCCCGATTTTCGGTTCGTAAGACTAGACCGGACCAGCTCCTGCCGAGGAGGAGTGGCTATCGCATTAAGGAGAAATATTGGCTGTCGACTGCTACCGAGTTTCCAGCTGAAGATGATCGTAGCGGTCGGTGTGGAAGTCTCCACTCCTGTCGGCCCTATTACCATCATTGCAGCCTACTGTTGCACACAAGTCACCATCAGGGACGGCTCAGCAGCAGACCTGCGGAGAGTCATCATCAGACTAACTCGACGCCGTGAGAAGTACATCATCGCTGGCGACCTGAACGCCAAACACCAAGCTTGGGGCAACAGTCGACGCAATCAAAACGGCACAATCCTGAACGACGACCTGCAAGAGGCTCACTACACCATATTAGCTTCGGACTCTCCCACCCACTTGAGCCGGTCTGGCGTTCACTCCACCATCGACATCTTCGTCAGTAACATGGGAGACAACATCTCGCAACCTGTGACCCACCAGGAGCTGAGTTCGGACCACTATCTAGTGGTGGCCGATGTGGGCTCATCCGTCAACCGATTCCAAGCTTCCCTACGCCCGAAGACGTTGACCGGTGTCTGCATTCTGAACCTTGACAGATCTACCAAAGACCCTATGAGACTCCGTAACACCATCCGAAGGCAGTACCAACGCTCTGGTCTGCCTGTCTTTAAGACCCACTGTAATCGCCTAACAAAAACCATCCAAGGCAGGATGGTGGACCTCAGAAATAACGATTTTGCTAACAGGAACCGCTCTTTCCCAGATTGTGCAAAGCCCTTTTGGAAACTAACCAAAATTCTTAAAAAATAAACCAAGACCCATTCCACCACTGACCCCACTGGATAGTCCCGGCGACCCAGTGGTTCATCTGATAACTCCTGACGAGAAGGCTGCCGCAATAGGTCAACACTTCGTCAGCTCTCATAATCTCGGACAAAACATCGTCAGCCCTCACGAAGCTGAGGTTGCTGAAAACACAACCAACATCCATCAGACTCCCAATATTTTTTCCGAGGAATCCGAGATTAAGGCTGACGAACTGTTGGCCTTTATCAAATAATCTATAAACATGGAGGCCCCAGGTTTCGACAACATCCTGAATCTGGAACTCAAACACTTGAGTTCCAGGTTCTACAACCATCTGGCACTGATTTTTAATCAGTGCCTCAGACTTGGCTACTTCCCCTCGTGTTGGAAGTCAGCTAAAGTCATACCCATCCGGAAACCTGGGAAGGATCCGTCCTCTCCTTCAAGTTATCGATCAATCAACCTTCTCTCAGGGTTAGCAAAACTGTTCGAAAGAGCAGTCTACCACCGGCTCCTAACTCTGCCGAAGAAAACAACTTGTTATTCGAGAAACAGTTTGGTTTTTGGAAAGGTCATTCGACCGTTCACCAGCTGACTCGGGTAACAAACATTCTCAGACGGAACAAGTCTGTTTCGAAAACATTTGCCATGGCATTGTTGGACGTTGAAAAAGCGTTCGACAATGTCTGACATTAGCGGCGCCGGTGGTGTAGTGGTAAGCGTGATTACCTCTCACCCCAGCAGGCCTGGGTTCAATCCCAGTCGGCACCGCCGGGATGTTCTGAGGCATAACATCTCTGGTCACGCCTTCCTTCGGATGGGAAGTAAAGCCGTTGGTCCCCGGTTCATGAGTTGATGGGTCGATAGGTAGGGTCCAGGGTGGGAGCTGCCTCCCTGGCGTCGGTAGCATTAGTGCTCAGCACGGAAAAAAAACCAAAGGAAAAAAAAATTTGAAATTTTTGCTCCACAGTGCTCAAACGGTTTTAAATTGGGTCCTGAATATCCTCCCAAAATTTGAACTCCTTTAGTAAGAACCTGACTTGGTACAAATCATTTGTAGTTTATATGGAAATTACTATGAGAAAACAATAATTTCGGTTCATATCAATCTCAAAATTCACCAAAAATGTCACTTTTCGATCAAATGTAAGGAACAAAAATTATTAATGATCCAAGTCACTGATGTCTTATGATTATGGTTTGTGCCAAGTCAGTTTCTTATCAAATCAGTTTAAACTTTCGGAGGACCCGATTTGAAACCGTTTGAACACTGTAGAGCGATAATATAAAATTTTGCATCAGTCTTATTAAACAGTCATCTACTGAAGGGACCCGACCAATTGACCGCTCTTCCAGCCGTTCTATTCCGCTTCCGACAATTCCACTTTGCAGTCAGTGCAGACACCCAAGAAATGTTTCATCAAATCTTGATGATAGCAAGCGATAAGCAGTCGTTACGATTTATATTTCGTTTCGATCCCACACTGCCTCCGGTAGCCTACATTATGGACGAAGCTACGTTTGGAGCAACCTGCCCAACGGCCTCAGCGCATTTCTTAAAGAACTTAATCTGTGCAGATTTGCTAGCGCTAGTGTACTAGCACTGTGAAAAAAAGGACCCAGCGTAACGAAACACGGCATCAGCGTCTACCAGCATGAAATTTCAGGACCAACTGAAAATCGTGCTAGCTGGCTAGTACTCTACCGCTAGCAAATCCACACAGGTGTAAACACCCAATAAATGCCAAGGAGCACTAGCAGCGGGGCCTCCCTTAGCTCAGTCGGTAAAGGCGTAGCTACAAAGCAAGACCATGCTAGAAGTGGCTGAGTTCGATTCCCGGTCTGGCCTAGAAATTTTTTGGGTTGGAAAATTTCTCGACTTCCCTGGGCAAAGAGTATGATTGTACTTGTCACTCAATTAGTATACTAATGCAAAAATAGTACAGGCATCGAAAGCTCCCAATCAATAACTGTGGAAGTGCATCTAGAACACTAAGTTGAGAAATGCGAAGAAGAAGGAGAAGAAGAAGAAGAACTCGCAGCAGTATCCTCGTGCAGCTCAACGTATAGTAGACAACCACTACGTCGACGACTATCTTGACTATCTTCGGGGATGAAGAGGAAGCCAAGCATATTGTTGCAGAAGTGCACTTAGTTCATCGCAATGGTGGCTTCGTTCTTAGGAATTGGAATGCCAACGGCGATCCAGTGCTGAAATTTCTGGGAGAGCCAGGGACAGATAGAAACAAGAACATCAACCTGGTTGACAAGGAACACGCTGAGAGGGTACTCGGAATGCTGTGGATGCCCGCAACCGACGAGCCAGGCTTTTTGTAAACAAACTTTTGCAGGCCCTTTTCTCGCCAACCGAGGGTCGCTCACGCAAACCAACGACATCATCGGGAAGGGGAAAGTTTCCCCTACCGGGTGATATTGATGGTTTGCGTGGGTGGCATATGGGTAGCGAGAAAATGGCATAAGAAGGTTTGTTTACAAAAAGCTTGTATGGTTTGCTGTACCAGAGTTCCTAATGTAACCGGAATAATACTGGCCGACTCCTCCAGAGTTATCTACCGTCCAAATGGAGGAAATTCGACCTTCTGCTCTATTCAACTTTCCGTAGAAGTATGTCCTTCAGTTCGAAGGGTTCCCAAAATGGAAGAGGCTACATCGCACCGTATTTTTTTTCTGGATGAATATTGAGTTATGCGACAGAGCGGGCGCATTGTAACATCGTACCATGTCCGGTATCCGGTGATTCTTCACAGAAAAAGTGAAGTGAAAACACTCGTGGTAGATATGTACCACCAGAAGCATAAACATGTGAACCAGGAAACCGTAGTCAATGAGATCCGTCAGCATTTTGAAATCCCTCGACTGAAAACCATTGTTGCGAAGATGCAGCCGTGAGTGTTGGTACTCGAACACCGAAACTTCCCAGAGCTCGGCCGTATATTCCTCATTAGGCTCAAATTCCAGCAGCTCGTCTTGTAGCCTGCAGCCATCCATTCAGTTTCGTCGGACTCTACAATTTCGTTCCAATGTTGGTGAAGTAAGGAAGAGCGAGCGTGAAGAAGTGCATCGCCGCGATGGGTGAAGCTTACGGGGATAGGAAACTTGACGAGGAAGGACTTGGGTCTTTGGTTGTAGAGTGAATTCTAGGCCTTTGACGTACTTTCCGTTAGACTCGGATGAATCCGAAGCACTGACTCCAAACCATTTCTTGCTTGGGAGTTCAAGCGGAGTCACGGAACCAAGCCGGAATATTCACTATCAGCAGCAGAATCTGCTGAAAGCGTGGGGTGATATCCAACAGCTACTGGATATCTTCTGGAAACAATGGCTGAAAGAATATCTGCCAGTCATTCGTCGGCAGCCAAAGTGGTTCGAAGAAGTGACGAGGGAGATCGGGATTGGTGACTTGGTCCTCATCACCGATGATGGAAGACAAAGCGACTGGACCAGGGGACGAGTGGAGCAAGTTATTCGAGGACCTGATGGAAGAACACGTCAAGCTATCGTGTAGACCAAAGGAGGTACTATGCGAAGATCGGTAACGAAGATTGCCTTGCTGGATGTTGGTGTTATTTATTGTTTAAATTTGTAAGGATTCATATAATTTACCTTAGTGTAGTGAATTTATAGTACTGTAAACGACGTAACATTGATTGTCTTTTAAAGTTTATTCTAAATATTTTTTTACAGCAATGACTGTTTTTCAAATTTTATATTTTTAAAACAAGTACTGAGGATCCAAGAGTTAATTCGTTAGTAATATGTTGAACGAAAATTAAAGCATTTGCACTATTTTTTTAGAATTGTGACCTAATTTCAGTACATTGATTTGGGGTTACTTTGATAATGCTCGATGAATGTAGAAAAAAATGATTGAAACTCAAACAATTTAGTTCTTTGAATATGAAACTTTGAATGAGTATATAATCAGGAAACTTCATAAGCAATAAGAATACAACATTGAATTTGTGATGGCTGTATCGGAAATACATGTAATAAGTGATGGTTTGAGTGCCTTTTCAAAAAGGCGAAAAAAAGAAAATGGCTTATTAATATTTTTGTAAAATATGTAACACATACTATTTAAAAACTATGAACCATATCAACGGAAATACCCTGAGCTACTATATGGAGCCAATGTTTCTTATTTGGAAAAAGCACAGCGAGTAAATTTATTCTTTATATGTGAGATGTTATGATTGAACCCAGGCCTGCTGAGTTAGAAGCAATCACGCCTACCACTACACCGCCGGTGCCGCTGCTTTCTTAGTTGAACAATTTATTCTTCGTAAATAGGAAAAGCGGATATCTTCGGCATTCATCTTTCCTCAATCCAGCAAATGCCCCCCCTTAGGTCGTCCTTTTTCCAATCAACTTGACCTCATTTCGTATTCCGATTAAGGAATCAATTGAATTCAATGTTTGCTCTTGCCTCTTCGCTCGGATCGAGCACCCATTACCGGCGGCAGCCATATTCACTAATCATTTAATCGGATACATGCTCTTTCCTTTTCTAATCTTAGGAATAATACGATCCTTACGCCTCTGCGAAGCGAAGCAAATATAAATGCAAATTTCTTCATTCTTCCTCAGAAGTAGCTTCTACGGCGAAGTACGGAAAAGGCCTTGCGGAGACAACGTCAGCTGCTAATCTCTGAGTATATATACCTTCCGCTTCGTGGTACACTTGAGAGGCGGCAGATTATTTCCAGAAGTGACGCGAAGAAGGCGTTTTGCTTTTAATTAATGCCATAAAAATCATATTATTATCCTCAATGAAGAGTGAAAATGAAGCCCATTTCCGATTCGGCATCCCTCATTGAAATGAATTCTCTTTGGATGGTTGCTTTGACAGTGTTGGCTGAGAACAGAAGACATTTTCGCTACCCAGTTATAGAAGATGAAGACAGTGCTGCATGGTCACCTGAAAAGCAGCAGTCGGTGACTCTTTCGGGCTGGCAATGGCTCTGTTATTCTATTATATTCCCCTGCGCCCCCCTCTTTAATTTTCCCATTACCCAGCTGAATGGTTATCGGGAAGGGAAAATGTGGAGCAACACCTCGCGAGCACGCGAAAAAGCTGAAATCAAGTAATCAACCTTATCTACCATTCAGCATCTCTTCATCATCGTCGTTATCGTCCTTTATCAACTTAATAAACGATATCATTATCCTTGATGGCGTTCGCGAGACAGACGGGTCCCAGTGGCGCTCAGTCCACGGCGACGGGAAGGGGCAAGTTTCCCTGGAGTTTCGAAGTGTAATATTATCATAGGATGCGAGCATCCTCTTTTTATTCTTTCCATTTTCATTGCTCCTTCATCCCCCGGTGAGCGCACACTTCGTGGAAGGACATCTCATCGCGTTTGTTTCGACGGCGGACACCGGGCCCGGTGAGTGATGTTGCCGTTTTCTTGTGTTTCTGCTTTATAAATATTAACGAAGCACTAAGCAGGCGAGAACACGCAGTTACACTTTTGATTACACTAATGATGAGAAAGTGCAATGGACCTGTTTGTCGGTGGAACTGTGGCAGTGGAAATGGGTTCTATTTATTCTGCTGATGTAATTCAATTTTGTTGCGGATTGTGAGAGTGCGATGATATAGGAACTGTTGTGGTATGTTCAATTTACATGCTGCTGTCTGAGTCATGGATTCTTCTGCTTTCAATAATTAATAAGTGAATTCAATGGAAGGAATATTTGAGTACAAACTTTCGATTACTTAATAAAGGGTGTCCCACATCAAATTGCATCACGGAAAAAAATGCTGTAGAAAATTACCCTAGTTGACCGATCCAATACCATAACCGTACGCTCGCACCTTACACTTAACTCCACTCACTCATTAGTTTCTGTACAACATCTGGCTGCAGCTTCTTCTGTACGGAAACCCTTTTTCTTCATGCCTTCCTCAGATTTGACCTCCTTGGGATATTTCCGTAGTGCCTGCTTCATAATAGCCCGGTTTTTTTTTCGATGGACCTTAGTTCCGGTGCGTTGGAGGGGGGGTTTATGTCCTTGTGTACGAAAGTGACCCCGTTGGCTTCGTAGCACTCCAGGATAACATTTGAATAGTGACACGAAGCTAGATCCGGCCAGAAGATCGTAGGGCCCTCGTGTTGCTTCAACAGAGGAAGCAGGCGCTTCTGTAGACACTCCTTGAGGTAGATCTCGCCGTTTACAGTCCCTGTAGTCACGAACGGCGCACTCCGTTTGCCACATGAGCAGATCGCTTGCCAAATCATGTATTTATTGGCAAACTTTGTAAGTTTCTGCTTCCTTACTTCCTCCGGAACATCAAGCTTGTGTTGGGCGGTGAAGAACAGAAGCCCCGGAAGCTACCGAAAACCGAAAATGGAACATGTAACAAAATTATGAAAGATTTCGAACGTTAATAACTCAGCTGCCCCTCGACCAATTTTATTAATTGTATCACTAATCGATCAGAAATATTTCTACGAATCGACTGTTTTTTTTTTAACAAGAAACTAATGAAAAGTGGTAAATGTCAAGCATTGTCCAATGTACAAATAAAAAGTGATAGGGTAAATGTTGGCTTCGGCACCCATTGACTGTTTTCGGCAACCTAAATTTAAACGTTAATTTCACTATGTTTTCCCATCAACGCACTTCCCTGAATGTGTCCAAACGATTGTTTAGCCTTTCAGCTTCAATCTGATTATATTTGAACGATCGAGCAATCCAGTAATGCTACATTTTTCTTCAAATAAAGCATACGCACTACAAAATGGGGTTGATTTCGAGTTGCCGATAATAGAACAGCTGGTTAACACGCAGTTCTAATGGGAAGGTTGCCGAAGAAAAAGAGGCTGCCGACAATAGTCACACTCACCTGAGAAGTTTGGAGCGTTGTAAAAACGCTTTCAAAACGTTTTGAAAAATTCTGTCGATTGGAATGGATAGAGAAGCAAGCAGCAGATGAATGTAAACAAACAGACACATCATATATGTGCGTGACGCTGAGAAAATGCTAGTAGAAGTGCAGACGCTGCTTAGATTGACGAGAATACGTAAATTCCCCTATTTGATTATTTTGTTATTTTGTTTTCATGAAATAAACGTTCTTCCCAAACCCCAGTCGTCATAATCGAGTACCACTTGGTTGCACATCATTCTGGTTTAATCTGAAAAGATATAAAAGAGCGCTGCTGTCTAGCCTCAACTCATTATATTGTTTCATTCGCTGCCAGACTGTTGAGCAGTACAGTCGACGTTTTTACTCTCGCTCTCTTCGTTCGCTCGATTGCGTTGTTCCGTTTTTTCTCGCGTTGAATAGTGACGCTCTCGCTAACCCAGCCATGGGTAAAAAATCGCGTGGTGGTGCGAGTGCCGGCAATCCCGGGAAATGGTCTAGGCCTGAAGACAACAGTGACAGTGCGACAGCTGCGAAGAAGCTGCTCGACAACAATCGGTTCTTCGTTCTGATGGACTGTGCAGAACCGGTGACGGAAACAACAGGACCGCCGAAGAAAGATAGAATGCCGCCCTTCTACGTGAAGGGCTTCCCTCCCGGATTACGAGAAAAAATGTGCACGGAAGAATACAAACTAATGGTTCCAGCATTGAAATATTACAAGCCGATAAAGACCATACTGGACCAATCACAGGTGGAGTACTTCTCCCACGACATCGAGGCTGTTAAGCCGTTCAAGGTGGTCCTGCGCGGACTATACGACATGGACACAGGCGTCCTCTTGGAAGAGCTGGTGGCTGATGGACTGAAGCCGGTCCAAATTCACAAGATGGCTCGCCACAGCAAGGCCGTCAAGTACCGTGACCAACTATACCTGGTTCACCTTGAGAAGAACTCAACAACTTTGATGGATCTCCAGGGCATCCGCATCCTGTTCAACATAGTGGTGAAGTGGGCGCGGTACAAGCCGGTCAATCGCGGTCAATGTTCGAACTACCTGCTATTCGAGCATGGAACGAAGAATTTCCATATGATCAGCCGCTGCATCAAGTGTGGCAAACAACACACAACCGATGCCTGCGACAGACTCGATGAAGCCGATCCCATTTACGCCAACTGCGGTGCTAATCACAAAGCTACAAGCAAGGCCTACCCGAAGCACACCGAGAACATCGAGATCCGGAAGAAAGCATCGACGAGAAACCGCAAGAAAGTGTCGGAAATTAATGACCAGAACTTCCCACCGATACCTTGATGACCGATTACAGTGCTGCCACCGCTGCCACTCAATCAACGATTGGCCACCGCTCAAGTTCAAACTGCCAGAGTCCCTGCAAACTCAGGCCAATAGACGACCGTGGCTCCACAGCCGCAGGATCTCCCCACATCCCCTGGGCTAAACTGGTGTCAGGATGGACCGTCCCTACCGCAGCCAGAAATCAACGATGGTTCGTGGTTCACCGCAGCGGAACTAATGATCATCTTCCTCAAGATGCACGACATTGCCAACACCATCAAGAACAAATCCGACCAGCTCAGTTATGGACCGTGAAACCACCAAAACCGCCAACTGGAACGCTTGCTCGCTCAAGAGCAAGATCATCGAGTTCGTTGTCTTCCTCAACAAACAAAACATCGACATTGCCGTTATCACCGAAACCCACCTGAAACCGGAGGTAAACATCTACCTTCCTGCCTTCCGACTTCTAAGACTTGATCGAACCAGCTCCGGGGGAGGAGGAGTGGCCATTGCTGTAAGGAGAAACATCTGCTGTCGGCTTCTGCCGAGCTTCCAGCTAAAAACCATCGAAGCTTTTGGGATATAAGTCTCCCTATCACCATCATTGCGACCTACTGCCCCAAGCAAGTCACCATCAGGGACGGGTCGGCAGCAGACCTGCGGAGGGACATCATCAAACTAAGTCGACAGCGCGAAAAGTACATCATCGCTGGCGACCTGAACGCCAAACACCAGGCTTGGGGGAACAGTCGACGCAACCAAAACGGCACCATTCTGAACGACGACCTGCAAGAGGCTCGCTACACCATATTAGCGCCGGACTGTTCCACCCGGTTGAACCGTTCTGGCCTTCACTCCACGATAGACATCTTCATCAGCAACATGAGAGACAACATCTCGCTACCTGTGACCCATCAGGAGCTGAGTTCGGACCACTATCCGGTGGTGGCCGAAGCAGGCTCATCCGTCAACCGAATCCAAGCTTCCCGACGCAACTACCATCGTGTCAGCTGAGATCAGTTCCAACACTGTGTCGACTCCACTGTTGACTACGGTGTCCTTCCGGAGACGCCTGAAGACGTTGACCGATGTCTGCATTCCATCGAGGAGGCAATATCCCGAGCCAAGGAACAACACGTGCCAGTATCCAGACAGGTGAGCAATACTCTGAACCTTGATAGAATTACCAAAGATCTCATCAGACTCCGTAACTCAATCCGATGGCAATACCAGCGTTCTGGTTTACGTGTCTTGAAGACCCATTGCAATTGTCTTACAAAAACCATCCAAGCCAGGATGGTGGACCTCAGAAATCAAGATTTTGCAAAGCCCTTCTGTAAACTAACGAAAATCCTTAAAAATAAGCCAAGACCCATTCCACCACTGACCCCACTAGATCGTCCCGGCGACCCAGTGGTTCATCTGAAAACTCCTGAAGAGAAGGCTGCCGCGATAGGTCAACCACTTCGTCAGCTCCCATAATCTCGGACAAAACATCGTCAGCCCTCATGAATCTGAGGTTGCTGAAAATGCAACCAATCTTCATCAGATTCCTGACATTTTTCCAGAGGAATCTGAGATTACGGCTGACGAACTGTAGGCCTTTATCAAATCATCTAAAATTATGAAGGTCCCAGGTTTCGACAACATCCTGAATCTGGAACTCATTTTTAATCAGTGCCTCAGACTTGGCTACTTCCCTTCGTGTTGGAAGTCAGCTAAAGCCATACCGATTCGGAAACCTGGGAAGGATCCGTCCTTTCCTTCAAGTTATCGACCAATCAGCCTTCTCTCAGGGTTATCAAAACTGTTCGAAAGAGCAGTCTACCACCGGCTCCTAACATCTGCCGAACAAAACAACATCTTACTCGAGGAACAGTTTGGTTTTCGGAAAGGTCGTTCGACCGTCCACCAGCTGACTCGAGTAACAATCATTCTCAGACGGAACAAGTCTGTTTCGAAAACATCTGCCATGGCGTTGTTGGACGTTGAAAAAGCGTTCGACAATGTCTGGCATGATGGCCTGGTGTTCAAATAGCAGCAGTATGGTAGTCCAATCTTCCTAGTGAAGATAATAAACAACTATCTATCGGACAGGACGTTCCGAGTCTCTCTGAATGGCATCTCATCGGATGCTTTCAACATCGGTGCCGGGGTTCCACAAGGAAGCATCCTTGGCCCCATTCTATTCAACCTGTTCACCTCCGATATGCCGGCTCTCCCTGATGGTGGATCATTGTCTCTGTTCGCAGATGACACATCCATCACCTACACCTGAATATTTCAACAGCTGGAAGATCCGTATCAACGCGGCAAAGACCCAGGTCATCATCTTTCCACACTCAAAATCTCCCAGACTTGTTCCGTCTGAAAATAATAAGATCTGCTTGGAAAGGTCCAAAGAGGTCGTGTACCTCGGGCTAACACTAGACAGCAAGCTTCTTTTCAGGGAGCACGTTGACAAAACCAAAACCAAGTGCAACATCTTGATAAGATCGTTGTATCCACTCATTAACAGGAGGTCTACCCTGTCCCTGAAAAATAAGCCTGCTGTCTACAAACAAATCATCCTTCCTGTAATAGAATACTGGATGCCAATCTAGGAGAGTTGCGCCAAATGCCATCACCTCAAACTCCAAAGGATCCAAAACAAGATCCTCAGGATGCTCCTTAACAGTCCCCCGCGGACTAGAAATTCTGAGGTCCACCGCCTGGCTGGTCTTCAGACACTGGAGTTACGGAGAGCTGACTCCATCGCAAGGTTCAGAGATTGCTGTAGGCGATCCGATCAACAGATCGTCAGGGATCGTTAGGTTAAGTTAGGTTGAGTAGGTAGAATAACAAATTAATATATTCAAACAACATACTTCACAAGAAGAAAATTGAAAAACATTACACAGTAAAAAATAACATGTGCAACACAAAATCAAAAAGTTCACCAAAGATGAAGAGCCCTTCTGGCTAACCTCTTGCCCTGTATTAGCAATTGTAAACCACATAACAAATCAAAATAAAGAAGAATTTTACTTTCGCTTCGAACGGCGTGGTGAGCAGGCAGCAGAAGCAGCAATAGCAGCAGTAGGAAGGTGGTGGCAGGTTAGGTAGTCCACTCTTCTACCTAACAAGCAAGAATGACTGGTCGTGGCAAAGGAGGAAAAGGACTTGGTAAAGGAGGCGTCATCGCAAGGTTCTTCATTATAACACCCAGGGTATTACCAAGCCCGCCATCGTCTGAACACGCCAAGCGTAAGTGGCCATGGATGCCGTCTACGCTTTGAAACGATAGGGACGCCCTCTGTACGGTTTCGGAGGTTAAATCACCACCAAGTTGATTACAGTAAAGAGTTGAAATAGAATTTATCTGTGCCTGATTGTCCATATTCAGAACCACACGATTACACAAAATGCTCTCCAGAGTTATAGTCTTGTAACCAAACTTGGAAGCAGGGGTGCAAGTGATATCAATCGATTCTCTTAATCGAATTTTTGTTTCGTTAATAACTCGTTAATTTCCCTATGCTTTCAAGGTGTTGACATTGCCAAACTACGCAAAAGGAGAGGAGCCAGTGTCGCTACTTGATAGCAAACTACTCATGATGGGAGGAGTCTGTGTAGCTTGCTGGCGTGTGCAAAAAGAAAGGCAATCAAAATTTCATTTAGTGATTGTTTCCCAAACACAGACATCATATTGAAACACCATCTTGATTATATTTAAGACCACGTAGTCCTACGTCACCATTGCATACAATCCCATAGGACTGTCTCTTGTAGTTTTTAAATTTGTTAGCATCGGGCACATCCAACCTTAAAGAACAAAGATTTGTCGGCTCAAAAAGTTCCAACGACCTTGGCTGGAACTCAACCATCGGCGTTGTCAACTTTTTACTAGATGGAAGCCAGCCATCTCCAGCAACGTTGCTTGGCGAGTCAGTTGAAATACAGTTTAGTTCGAAATCCTCTAGCCAGATTGCTCAGACCAGATTGTAGATTGGGGTGTTTACATCTGTGCTGGTGTAACGTTGGCATCTACCAGCATGACATTTCAGGAGCAACTGAAATTCGTGCTAGTTGGTTGCGCAATTGTAAACAGGCCATACCGGACGATTTAGTCATTATTTTTAATTGAGACCCTGGTCCACAGCAACAAGTAGCACAACCATTTCGTAAACATAGCTACTCACCGAAACCTGGCTGAGGCGTGAGGTAACACTGTGCAGATCCGATATCGATCCGGCGTAGTCTCCACTTTCCCGGTCGTGGGATCTGAAATTAGAAAGAGATAACACCAGCGATGGTTAAAAAGGACGACGACAACGACGGCAAGCACCGGAAGACGATTCTAGGAATTTTTACAATAATGATGATGATATGATTATGACTGCGGGCCAACCTTCACGATGCTTGCTGTAAATGGGTTATATAGATGGAAACGATGACGATAACGACGCGGCCTCACCAGCGCCAGCCGGCACCTCGTCTCGGCTGGTGGAAATTAAATTAAAATTTAATCATTATCTACGCCTGCGACTCCTGCCAAGCTCGTCGGTTTTCCAACTAGGTGTTTTATTGCGGAGGCGGAAATCGTTTAACGGCCGGGGCCACTAATATTCAAACACTCATACACTCGGAAGTGCTAACTATGGCGGCCTGTGGAAAATTTCCCGCTGGCACCTAATTGAAATTTATGTTAAACTGATTAAATTTATTGTAAAATTATAATTACAGCCAGATTCTGCCGGTCTGCTGGGTCTCGCTTGTTTTACGGCCTACCACCTTCCCGTATGTCGGGAGATTTAAAAAGCAATAATGAGCTAATTCGCGATTACGGTGAGTGTTATGAGGAAAGATGGCTGTTTTCAAAATAATTGTTTACATTCGGATGATTATGATGATGAGGTAGGTACCTACGAACAAATAGATCGGCTTACCTCGCATGTTTGAGCGGGATGATGGTCGGTGGGTTTGGTGGCTGCTGCGGCACAATCAGCCCTCGTCGGATGGGGCCTCGTTGGGGAATGGATATGTCACCGGCGGATCGCAACGATATCACTCCTTGTCCTTCGCGACCGTTCGACGTGTAGCAAACTCGACCGCCCTGGAATGGGAATAGAACAAAATTGTGTTAAAATTAGATCACTCTCCTGCAAGCTTCTTCTCATGGTGAAATGGGTCGGAAAATTCGAACAAATTTGCCCCCTATAATGCAATAATCTGCCTTGCCCGTACACTGATCCGGCTGCGATAGGCTCTTAAGCTTATTTTGCCTTGAACCCCATCTGTTTGTGATTTATCCCGGTCCCGAAGGGGTTTTAAAAATTCCCTCGACCATGCGGCATTCGCACGCCCAATCCCGGAGAAAACCCGGTGAAAACGAAGGACGTCCATCATTATACGGGTTATTTCCGTGTCCGCTGCAGGCGACTCACGACGATGGCAAAAAAAAGGAAAACCGAAATACCGGCTAGACGTTTCGGCAGTGTCTCTGTCAACAAGTCGGAGCATTCGGGACGCACACCCAAAAGCGGAAATCCATCGACAAACGGATACAGACGAAGACAATTTTTTGTATACCAAATCGATTTACGTGCAAGAGGAAAGAAAAACCGGATTAAAGCCCTTAGATTGTCGGTTCAAATAGATTTCAGCGTGGGAAAAAAAAGGATCAATGGAGAAATTCAGGCGGCAAACAAGAAATATTTCAACAAAACAAACAGTTTAAAAAGGTTGAGTGGAAATGGCACGGGATTTGGAAAAGCAGCAGCGTTGGACATTCTGTTGTGTTATGTTGAAGACTACAACTCACTTTCTATCGTTAATCACAAGGTTTTTAGTTTAGATTTCGGACTAACTGAAATCTCTACCTGTGAAGCGTAGGATATTCTGCGATACTCACAAAAATATAGCATTGAATTGATGTAAATTCAAGTTTTAAAATTCTCGTCATGACACTGAATATCGACAACAAATCTGTGATTTCTATATGGGGGTACACTTTGGGAAAAGCGAAAATGGAACATGTAACGAAATTATGAAAGATTTTGAACGTTAATAACTCAGCTGCCCCTGGACCAATTTCAAAAATATTATCACCAATCAATCAGCAATACTTCGACAAATCGATAACAATGCTTTAGACTGTTGATTTTCAACAAAAAACTATTGAAAAAGTGGTAAATGTCAAGCATTATCGAAAAGCGTCGAAATAACTAACAAATCCACCAATTACGTACATGCATATGCTGCTCCCCCAACACAGTCATCAGAGAATCGTTTCTAGATAAAACATGTCGATGTAGCATTGCTGCTTCCCCAATACTGACATCAGGGAGTTGTTAGTAGACGTAACAAGTTGAAGTGGCAATCGCCTCCAATCTTCGAGCGTGTGCGAAGGAGGATACAATTGCGTAACATTTTGCACACTCATCACCATATTCAGAACCAATTTGTGATTTCCCTTTTACAGATTACAAAACAGAGAACCTAACATGTTCTAACAAAACATGTCTGGTACCTCTATATATGCATTTAGATTAGCATTCAAAGTCCCTCCTTTTTACATATTCTGCACAAAACATACTTTCTGGAGCCTACACAAACCAACTTATCCATCCGGTAGGGGAAGTCTTCCCCTATTCGATGGTAATGTTGATTTGCCAGGGATAGTCATGCCTTTCGAAAAACCATCGAGAGAAGCGATTGTTTACAAAAGCTGTTACGCCCTAATTCCAGCTCTATCTAGATATCAAGACCAACAATTGAAAAGGCCTGTAAACAAACCTTGTAAGGCCATTTTCTCGCGAACCAAAACATACATTCGCAAACCTATCACACAATCGGGTAGAGGAGAATTTCCCCTACCTGTTCATTTAGTTGGTTTGCGTTGGCGAATCCGAACGATGTTCATTTATCATCTTATTAGTTTCAACTTTTGACGTAGGACTACGTCTTTGATTTCTATATGGGGGTACAATTTGTGAAAACCGAAAATGGAACATGTAACAAATTAAGAAAGATTTTGAACGTTAATAACTCAGCTGCCCCCGGTCCAATTTCAATAATTTTATCACCAATCGATCAGAAATATGGCTACGCATGCTGATTTTCAACAAGAAACTATTGAAACACTGGTAAATGTCCAGCAGCGTCGTATTAACTAACAAATCCACCAATTACCTACATGCATATGCTGCTTCCCCAGCACAGTCGTCAGAGAGTAGTAAGTAGACGAAACAACTCGAAGTGGCATTCGCCTCCGATCCTCGGGCGCGTGCGAATAGGGAGGATGGATTTGCGTAATATTTTGCACACTCATCGTTATACTCAGAACCACACGCTCCCAACGACCACACCACTGTGTGGTGGTGTTCGGTCGTCGAAATTAGTAGCAGCAGTAGCAGTGCTTTCGGCGTGTGGCGTTGAAAATTGTTCTCGAAAGGCTATCTGCAAGCAGTGAGCTGCAGAGCCCACATAAGCAACCATCAAAGGAGGAAGATGCTGCACCGCTATGCTATGGATCGGAATCAGTAGCTCTTCGTGAGTCGCTGCGGGTCGGTCATCTATGCCAAGCGTGTCACCCTCGCTCCAAACGACATACAGCTCGATAGCCTCATACGTGTTGAACACCCAGCTCAGAATTACTCAACCATCACTACAAAACGGTCCTTTTCAGGGCCACCAAAAATTTGTTAAAGAGTATTATTTGGACATTGGTCAAGGTCATCAGTTCCCGCAAGCAGCTAGCCATCAAGGCTCAACCTGTCTATAGAAGGTGTGGAATTGTAGGCCTGAATAAATTGGTGCAATTAGTTTTTCCTCGGCTTGCATTCCGCACGATTCGTTTCTTTCGTTTAATCAATCACCCTTGTAGTGACGTCAAAAAGATTGTTTCAATCGGCGCTTACATATGAAATTAAATGGGGATTATAGAATTTTTTGTATGTTACCAAAATTTATGAATGGTTAGCCACTAAATATTGAGATAATTTATTGATTATTGAATTATCACACTGTATACCATGAAAAAGCAGTTTTTGCCTGTTTTCAAGTAAGGAGTTATCATTAAAAACAAATCGTCAGCTGGTAGTTCCGGGCGACTTAACAAATAAATGATTTTATCAACAAAATCATCATGCAGAACTAGCTAGGATTTGTTTTACTTCAAATTTCACAAAAAAAAATTATCTACCCGTCTGCTTAAATGAATACTTAGTTAATTTTCAATAGGTCACTATTGAAAAATACCAAATGTCCAACTGTTGCAATGGTGATCAAAATTATCACCGAATGTCTGAAAACAGCGCATTCCCTAGCACAGACTTAAAAATCGAATTCGATGCGGTCCCACTGAACGGTGCTCATTCAATCACCGTAAGTGGCGGCGTCCAGTCCAGCTGCAGCAGCAGTAGCTGGAGTGCTTTCATCAACAACAACAACAACAACGAAAGGCTACCTGCAAGCTGCGAGCTGCAGAGCTCATATGAGTAACCATAGAAAAGGAGGAAGAAGTCCCACCGCTAGGCTAGGATCGGAATCAGTAGCTCGTCGTGCTCAGCTCAGCATTCCTCAACCATCACTACAAAACGGTCCTTTTCAGGACCACCATAAATTTGTTAAGAGTATTATTTGGACATTTGTCGAGGTCATCAGTTCCCGCAAGCAGCTAGCTATCAAGGCTAAACATGGCCTCTATAGAAGGTGTGGAATTGTAGGCCCGAATGTATTGGTGAGATTAATCATCGTCCGACCATTTTCCAGAGAACGCTGGTAAAGGGTGATACGGTCAAAATTTGGTCAATTTCAACTTGACGTATTTCTTTCAATTTTGCATTTAAAAAACCTGAACACCCCTCATTTTGAAGGTGTGTGTGTGTAGAATGTTGCTCCTATTTTGATTTTGGAATTCACTCTTCAGTTGTCAAAATGGCGTCCAAGCAAGAAGAGCAGCGTATCAAAATTTTGCTCGCGCATCGCGAAAATCCGAGCTACTCGCACGCAAAGTTGGCAAAATCGCTAAAAGTTGCCAAATCAACCGTTACAAATATAATTAAAGTGTTTGGGGAACGTTTGTCGACAGCCAGGAAGTCTGGATCGGGGGGAAATCGAAAACTGGAAGCCGCTGAGACGACAAAGAGAGTTGCCGGTAGTTTCAAGCGAAACCCTAACCTCTCTCTCCGAGATGCCGCAAATAAGCTGGGTGTATCGTCTACAACCGTGCATCGAGCCAAAAAACGAGCCGGACTATCGACTTACAAGAAGGTAGTGACTCCAAATCGCGATGATAAACAAAATACGACGGCCAAAGCGCGATCCCGGAGGCTGTACACGACGATGCTGACGAAGTTTGACTGCGTGGTAATGGACGACGAAACCTACGTCAAAGCCGACTACAAGCAGCTTCCGGGACAGGAGTTTTATACGGCAAAAGGAAGGGGAAAGGTAGCAGATGTTTTCAAGCACATGAAACTGTCAAAGTTCGCAAAGAAATATCTGGTTTGGCAAGCCATCTGTACCTGTGGCTTGAAAAGCAGCATTTTCATAGCTTCCGGGACTGTCAACCAAGAAATTTACGTGAAAGAGTGTTTGAATAAACGTCTGCTGCCTTTCCTGAAGAAACACGGTTGTTCCGTACTGTTTTGGCCGGATTTGGCATCTTGCCATTACGGTAAAAAGGCCATGGAGTGGTACGCCGCCAACAACGTGCAGGTGGTTCCCAAGGACAAGAACCCTCCCAACACGCCAGAGCTCCGCCCAATTGAGAAATACTGGGCTATTGTCAAGCGGAACCTAAAGAAGACCAAAAAAACTGCTAAGGGCGAGCAGCAGTTCAAGGCAAACTGGCTTTCTGCGGCGAAGAAGGTGGACAAGGTGGCTGTACAAAATCTGATGGTAGGGGTAAAGCGTAAGGCCCGGCAATTCGGATTTGGAAAAGCGGAAGCCTAACTGAATATTTTTCCTGAATTTTATACTAATTGAACTTGAAAAAGAAATTTAATTTGATTTTTTAAATAAACGATTTCACCGATTTACACGCGTTTTCCCTTGACCAAATTTTGACCGTATCACCCTTTAGGACGTATATAGAATTTGAGAGAAGTGAGAATAATTCGCTTTGGGTCCTCCGAAAGCCAATAAAATCAAATTTGTGAGAGAATTAGCTTTTCCCTCCTTTTTAAATATTCTGCACAAACCAGGCATGTCTAAACGCAACACTACACTGCGTACTGCCTTTTTTACACACCACCAAGGGCATTGAGTTGTACGCTCCGTACCAGTGCTCGATAGAAAACACCAAACGCAGCGAACAAGGCACCGGTACCGGTGCCCGTGCATAACACTAGTTTACAAAACAACATAAAAAGTGTGAACTTTAGTGGTTGACCAACGTTTCTAATGCAAAATTCTACTCTGAATTCAATGCCGTGGTCAGAAAAAATTAAAGTAGAGCCATTTTTGAGATATACAAAAATTTTGATTTTTTGAATTTTGGACAAAAGTACGATTACTAAAATGTCAATATCTTTGGAACTAGTGCACCAATTTTAAATCTTTTTTTATGAAAGTGAAGCTAAATAAATTTGCTATCGTTCACTAGAATATTTTGTCTTAATTAAAAATTTAATTTTGAAGTCATTTAAAAATTTACAGCATTTATTTTTTTTTATTTTTCCTGCGAATTTTCCATAAAAATCTTGTTTTAATCAACATTTTTAATGGGATAAAAAGATTCAAAAAATCATTCCATAATTTATTCTTAAAGTCCATTAAAAACTGGCGAAAATGAGCCTTTAATGGATAAAATCGGTTGGAAATAGTCGAAGTTATGAAATTTTTTGTAAAATCATGGAAATTGAATGTTCCAAGATTGGCCGTTGTCCCGCTCTTAGGTTCATGCACCACTTCCAGTGAGCCTTTCTGCGGACGTGTACGCATACGGTGCATTTCACTAACACTACCAGCTGTCACGCAAAATTAAATGGGATATTTTCAACAATATAATTTACGCTAGTGTTTGTGAAACCGCTCGGCGAGAACCTAACGCAACCAACTCAATTTGACAGCTTTCTTTCTTTAACATTGCTTAACGATGTATACGACAAAACGTGAATTCAAGTGTAAAAATGATCCTCAAAAGTTTTGTTACGCGTGTGGCAACTATGTATATATTTACAAAATCGGTCAATTTCACTGCTTCGTTGCAAACTGCATACAGGCTTTATTTTAAAATTGATCCTGGAGACTTTGACGAACCGTGGATTCCAAAAGTATTATGTAGTTCGTGCAAAACGTGCTTGACTAGGTGGATGTCAGGCGCAAGGTAAATTGATTTTTTGAATAACTTTCATATAAACAATTTATGTACAGCATGGTAGTGCTGTGTTCTTTCCTGATCGACATTATCTTACTTCATCTATTTTTGATAAGTGTTAATGTCTTACTTACTAACTCACTTATTTGTTATCTGTCAGTCGCTATTTGTCCTTTGACATGCCCACCATATGGCGTCGACCGTTTTGTCATGCAACGGATTGTTATTTCTGCTTGACAAAAGTTAAGCAACAAGGACGTCACAAAACAGTTGAGTATCCACAAGTGGCTTCTATGACAAAATCTGTTCCACATTCAAGTTCGGTCCCGTATCCTGTTTATCCAAAGCGGAAACGAGCGCCCTCTGTTGAATCGACCGTTACAAAAAGTGAGGAGGAATTCAAGGAGGAATGCGAGGAAGACTTCGAGGTGGAATTGGAAAGAAACCCAAAACTGTTTACACAATCCGAATTTAATGATTTGGTGCGAGATCTCGACTTATCGAAGGAGAAATCCGAATTGCTGGCATCACGCTTGAAAGAACACAACATGCTGAGCAAGGAGGTCAAAATTTCTTGTCACAGGAATCGTCACAAGAAATTTGACAAATATTATTCTACAAAGGACAAGGCATGTTTTTACCATGACGTAAACGGCTTGTTTGAAGAGTTTGGTGAGCCATATGATCCAGCTGAATGGCGTTTATTCATCGATAGCAGCAAGTTGAGCTTGAAACCTTCTATTCCATTAGCTCATGCCGTTAATATGAAGGAAACGTATGAATCAATGGCTCTATTGCTCAATTTGATAAATTACAATCAACACAATTGGAAAATTTGTTCTGATCTTAAAGTGGTTGCCATGTTGACTGGATTGCAACAGGGATACACAAATTATATGTGTTTTTTGTGTAAATGGGACAGTCGAGCTCGTAAGGAATACTACGTCCGAAAAGATTGGCCAAAACGGGATAATTTCACAATTGGTAAAGACAACGTTAAAAATGATCCTCTTGTGGTAAAAGAACGCATAATACTTCCACCACTACATATAAAACTTGGACTATTCAAAAATTTCGTCAAAGCGTTGCAAAAAGAAGGGTCGGCATTCCAGTACTTGAAATCAGTATTTCCAAATTTATCTGACGCAAAGATAAAGGAAGGTGTATTTGTTGGCCCACAGATCAAAAAACTGCTCAATGATTCCGCATTCAATACAGTTTTGACACCAGATGAGGAAGAAGCGTGGTGTAATGATGGTTGTCATCATTCCGAATATAATTAGACTTTACTCGTTGAGTCTTACGTTCCGAATGTGTCGGTTTATTCGTTAATGCTTTATTGAGACCTATTCGTAAAAGTTTTACATAATGTGCTTAAAACGAAAGAGAGCGCAAGAGAGAGTTGGAGGTGCCTGGTAACCAAATGTGTTGAGAATTTATTGCAGTTGACAAAGTGTCGAGAACTGCCGATAATTGTGTAATTGGAGAAAGGTTAAAATTGAACCTGGGACTATGCATCGTTGGCGGTTGCAACATGTGCTATTGAACTTGGTTGTTCTTGCTCACGTTGCGAGACCTTGACGATGGGAAATATTGTTGCTGTGCCACATCGGTTGGCCATATGCAGCTAAGATAATTTATGCACTACATCTTCCCCTTTTAAGGAAAATGATGAACGTAGAGAAATCATTTGAATTTTGAAGTTATTGTTACCAAACACCTTCAATGTTTTGAAGTTCATACATAGTATAAAAGAAAAACTAAGTGAAAATACATTTTTATAGTTTGATTATCCTATTCTTGTGTACCGTTTTTTGTTCGTTTGTTTCACAATTTTTGATTTTTACATTAGGGTGATTGATTGATATTATTTCATATGGACCATTATAGACGGTATCTAATTTTCTGTTATTTTCAGTTTTAAGTAAAATTTTCTCTCCTATTTCAATTATAATGGGCTTTGATTTAGCTGTCTGTTTACTTATTCTATTCTGTTTCGATTTAACTAGCAATTCTTTTGCCTTATCTGCAGTATATTGCAATTTATATTTTAACTCTGCGAAATAACTATCGTAATTATAAATTGGATCAATTTTCTTAGGATTCATTAAATTTTGAGGATAATTTGCTAGATTTCCAAAGACTAATTCGTAAGGTGTGAAAGTATGCTCAATGTTGGGAGTAGTATTGTAGCAGAAAGTATAGTATTGAAGCCAAGAATCCCAATCATCGAGTTGCTCATTAATGAATTGTCGAAGATATTCATTAAGGCATCGATGATTGCGTTCTAAACCTCCAATAGTTTGTGGATGGTAAGCAGTAGAAAAATTGTGGTTAACGTGCAACAGTAAACATATATCTTTGAACAGTTCATTTTTATATTCTGTTCCTAAATCGGTTTTTATTAGAATTGGACATCCGTATATCAGTAAAAAGTGCTCAACGAATGCTTTCGCTAATGTTTGAGCTTGCTTATCAGGTATAGGTATCGCAATAACATACTTTGTGAGGTCACATTGTAATGTTAATGCATATCTATTCCCTTTCCTAGTTTTTGTCATGGGACCTATTGTATCAATGGATACAACATTAAATGCTTTCGAGGGTGTAGTGGTTTCAATGAATTTTTCCTTTGTATGCACCGTGTGTTTGTTTCTTTTGCAATCAATGCAGTTCTTAACGAACTGGTTGATAGTGTTTCGCATATTTTTCCAGAAATACGTTGCTCGTAGTTTATTCAGTAATCTTGAGGTTCCAACGTGACCACCTAAAGGAGTCACGTGATTTTCAAGGATTATTTTGTCAATATCAGTTTTGTTCGTTATAATTTGTGCGGGTATGTAGACTACAAGATCTACTTCATTTGGAGATTTATTGTAAAATGCTTTAAACGTTTCAGTATTGATTTTCGAAAAAATCACACTGTTTCTTGCAATTGCTAACTTTTTTATATTTAAATGTTTGGCCATTATGTTGATTGTTTCTATAATTTCTTCGACGTCGTTTATATTTGTGCACGTTTTTCCAGAAAATTGCGCTTGAGCAAGATTCTTTTTCAATTTTTTATCAAATATTTTCATTATCAGCGCTGATTGTATTTCGTCAATTTTGATAGTTAGTTTAGGAAGATTAAACGCATCAATGTTGTTCACTGAATCGTATGCTCTAAGGTGATCAGTCTTTGAGCTACCAATTTGAGTGACATTGTTGGGATTACTTCTTGTCATAGACCTTGTCTGTATGGGTAAAACAGAGATAGTTTTTAGTTCATCTGAATCAACAATTACACGTGAAAGAGCATCGGCGCCTACATTTAGCTTTCCTTCCACGTGTTCAATGTTGAAATCAAATTCTTCCAAATCAACTCTAATTCTAGTCAATCTAGACGAAGGGTTTTTCATTGTGAATAGATATACGAGAGGTCGGTGGTCAGTTTTGACTGTAAACCTCCTTCCGTATAGATAAGGTCGAAAATGGGTAATTGCCCAGTGGATTGCAATTAGTTCTTGTTCTATGGTGGACTTATTTCGTTCACCTTTAGTAAAAGACTTACTTGCATATGCCACTGGCAAATAAGTGTCTCCGTATGGTTGTGTTAACATAGCACCACATGCCATTTTAGATGCATCGGTACTTAAAATGAAAGGCTTCTTGAAATCGGGGAATTTCAAAATTTGAGGGGATAATAATTTGCTTTTCAAAATTTCAAACGAATTTTTACAATCTTCGGACCATTCAAACTTTACATTTTTTCGTAATAAATTATTCAAAGGATGGGCTAATTCTGCAAAATATGGTATAAAACGCCTGTAATAATTGCAAAATGCAACGAATCGTCGAACGTCGTCTGCATTTTTGGGTGTAGGAAAATTACTGATTGCTGAAAATTTTGATTTATCAGGCTTGATTCCTTCATTTGAAATATGATGACCAAGATAAGTAACGTCAGAACAAAAGAAATGACATTTGGCAGGGTTTAGCTTCAAATTTCGTTGACGAAGCTTTCCAAAAACAAATTCTAAATTTTGTAAATGATGAGTAATTGAACAGCCGATGACGATAATGTCATCGATGTATAAAAATGCACAGTCCGCGGGAAGACCACTCAAAGCTATGGTCATCATCCGCTGGAAACTGTTAGGCGATATATTGAGACCAAAAGGAAGTCTCTTAAATTCGTAATGACCTGTTTCGGTGGAGAAGGCTGTAAATTGTTTCGAAGCATCATCAATTTCGATTTGATGAAATCCGGACATTAGATCTAAAGTAGAGAAATATTTTGCTCTACCTAACTGATCTAAAATATCATCAATTCTAGGGAGCGGAAATTTATCTCCTAGAATTTTCTTATTCAGTTGCCTAAAGTCTATAACGAGACGCCATTTTTTATCATCTGTTGTAGATTTCTTAGGGACAACCAGTATCGGTGAGTTGTAAGGAGATACTGAAGGCTGTATAATATCTCCTTGCAACATTTGATCAACTTGAACTTTGATTTCCTCGCGATGAATTTCGGGAAGTCTGTAATTTTTAATGTAAACCGGTGAATTGTCGGTGAGGTTTATTGTCTGTTTATAAAAATTGTTACATGTAAGATTATCTGTTTCCAAAGCAAAGATGTCTTGATATTTCTTGCACAAATTCATTACATTTAATTTTACATCTTGTGGGGTGTGTTCCAAATTTAGTTCAGATAATAACTGCTGATGCCTAGAATCATCGTTTGGTAATTTATTGAAAGAATAAATTTCATAGTTTTCAATATCGAATAAATGACGAGAAAAATTTCGTTTAACTTTGACCGTTTCGTTTGTAGTGTTCAAAAATTTCAAAACGGGGTTGTTGGAATTGATTATAGAATTAGAGATAAACACTCCTGGCATTATTTCATTGGATTTTACTAAGAAGGTTTTGTGAGTATCTCCGATATTTATGCGTCTAAACACTTCGCATCGAGGTGGAAGAAAAATATTACCATCCATGTCATCATGAATGGGGATTTCGAAAACTTCAGATTTGCATCTACCTGTTAGCATCCAGGTGTCATAATTAATTGAACAGGAATAATTGCATAGAAAATCTCTACCGAGTATTCCATCGGTAGGAATCGGTAATTGACCATCAACTAAATGAAATTTATGTTGCAGTTTTCCTTGGTTTGGTAGTAAAATATTTGATGTAGCAGTACCTAAAGTGAACACTGTTTGGTCGTTAATTCCAGAAATATAGCATTGGTCATTAGTATTAACAAAAGTTGTGGGGAGTATTTTTCTGGCCTTGAAAATAGATATGTCTGCTCCAGAATCCACAAGCAAGGTGCATTCTGTGTCGAGAAAATCTAACTTCAAGACTACGAAATTACTGCAAGTAGCATTAATTGAAAAAAATTGTTTCACTGCCGGTGCGCTATTTGTGCTAGCTGCACGGGTTGGTTGATTTGATTTTGTGGTTGAATCGGTGGATTCATCGTGACTATTCCCCCAGTTTGTTGTTGGGGGACTTGGTCGTTTCCCTGGCTATTGTAAAAAAATTGTCGACCAGGTCCTTGACTACGTGGATTGAATTGTTGATAATTTCTACCACGCCAATTATTATTGTTACCGTTCCTGTAATTGTTATTGTTGTATTGATTAAAGTTTTGGTTACTATTGTAACGTCCACTATTGTTGTATGTTACTCTACCGCGAGGTCTATTTCCTCGGCTACTGTAACCACGACCTCGACCACGGTGGTTGGCATGTCCTCTTACATGAAAAATATGTGGTCGGGATGTATCTGCTGTCTCGTTCTCTTGCAGTTTTTGAACTGCGTCATTAAAATTGTCGAAGTTGCCTGCTTTCAAGATCAACTTCGTATCCTGATTCTTGGTGCCATTTATTAGTGTTTCCACTCCTCTCTTCGTAGCCATTTTTTCGGCAGTTTCCGGAGGGATTCTTTCGGTGAGATAGGCAGATCTCAGATCGTTGGTTAATTTTTCAACTGCATCGCAGAAACTTTCAGCAGTTGAATGCTGCTTAGTAGTTTTTAGTTTTGCTAAAATATTATCCGATGTTATCTTAGGAGAACATCGTCGTTTAATTGAATCAATGATTTGTGGGAGATCATTCAAATCTCCGACCGCTTGACGCGCGGTGCCGGTTAGTCTTGTTTTAATGAAGCGTACTACTGTAGCTTGTGCTGTGGCTTTTTCTGCTGCCGATGCACCGTTAAATGTTGTATCGACGGTGTCGGAAAACAATTCGACAGCGTCAATGAAAGCACTTAGCTGCCCCGGGGAACCGTCGTAGGTATTAACCAACGAGGTTCCCAATTTGATATCAACTGTTGGCATATTTTCACTATTACGATTTGCACTAAAATCACTATTTTTAGATCTGCTATGTTCGTTTAGCTTTTTATCGATGATCTGCTTAATTTCAGAAACTGCTTCTCTGGAAGCTTTTATATAAAAATTTAATTTAGTTTCTGATATGTACTGTTCGTTTTCGATTAAATTTGTTTCGATATCGTTAAAAAGAGCTAATATGTATTGCCGTTTGGACTGTAAAGTCTCTTTTTTGAATTTTTTGTTAATGGACTTTTTCAAATTGTTTTGAATTTTTATCAAAGTTTGAATGTCTAATTCAATTGATTCTATCATTTAAAAATGGATATAACTAATATATAGGTTTATTATACACTAAAGCGGAAATTAATAATTGAATCATTCCGATTATAATTAAGATAATAGCACTGATGAAACACTTTCAGTTAAACTTTTCCATAGCTCTAACAGTTTGTCCAAATGGGGAGGGTGTGAGTCGTGAGTTGGATTACCTTATTGATTGCCTTGTTCCATCGTTCGTTGACACCTGGTTTACGTGGAGTGGAGGCGCACTCCTCTACACTCGCTGCTCACTGTGGACACGGTGTAGGTGCTTTCCTACACGCTCGTTCTGATCTCCTAATGTTGATCCTAGCATAGTTTCACCGCACAGCTGATTCACCTGATTGCAGAAGGGGTTTCACGTTTCACGCTATGGTACAGCCTCGGCCCGTTTGCGGTCCGCAACCAGAGCACTGTAGCAATTTATCGTTGCACTTTCGTCACTAGTTCATTGGTGTTTGAAACCTGAGTATTGTGGGCTTCACGATTACGGTCACTTGATTCTTGTTTACTTCACATTTTGTCATAGTTCGAGTTTATACTTTTCACTGTCCATCAGGTAAGGTTCTTTACCGACTGTTGATGTAGGTCGTTCCAACGTTTTACATTGGTAAACTTGCCATAGATTTTGCAGCCTTGAGAGCCTGCTTCCGAGTGTGTTTCTTGTATAATACATACATTGAAATTGTTAAATGAAGGATCACTACGATCATTATTATGTTTAGTTTCAGATCGTGACTAGCGTGCATTTCTTCATGTGCCTCAAGTTCATTTAAGATCACCACTTGCGGGTCACCACTATTGTTAACCGTTTTCGAGTTGGGTTTCCCCATGGTTTCAATTTTTCACTTTTTCGATAAGTTGGTTACACACAGCTACGGCGGTAGCCTATCAGATATAAGTCGCGGGTAGATCGCGTCGAACTTGTTCACTTAAACACTTTGATTCGTATGCCTGTCGGTCTGCCATGTAATGATGGTTGTCATCATTCCGAATATAATTAGACTTTACTCGTTGAGTCTTACGTTCCGAATGTGTCGGTTTATTCGTTAATGCTTTATTGAGACCTATTCGTAAAAGTTTTACATAATGTGCTTAAAACGAAAGAGAGCGCAAGAGAGAGTTGGAGGTGCCTGGTAACCAAATGTGTTGAGAATTTATTGCAGTTGACAAAGTGTCGAGAACTGCCGATAATTGTGTAATTGGAGAAAGGTTAAAATTGAACCTGGGACTATGCATCGTTGGCGGTTGCAACATGTGCTATTGAACTTGGTTGTTCTTGCTCACGTTGCGAGACCTTGACGATGGGAAATATTGTTGCTGTGCCACATCGGTTGGCCATATGCAGCTAAGATAATTTATGCACTACAGTGGAAATCGTTCCAGCGTGTTGTCATAACCTTTTTAGGAAATTTCAGAAGCCCAGATTATGCGGAAGCCGTCGATGAATTGCTCAAAAATTATGAGAAAATCAAAAATATTGTGTTTGTTACATATAATTAATTTCAAATCCTTTTATTTCACTGAACACAGGTGTGAATATGTCTTTGAAGATGCATTTCCTACATTCTCACATGGATTTTTTCCCGGAAAATCTTGGTGACGAGAGTGATGAGCACGGCGAACGTTTTCACCAACAAATGAAGATGATGGAACGTCGTTACCAAGGGTTTTGGGATGAAGCAATGATGGGTGACTATTGTTGGTTTCTGATTCGAGAAACAAGTTCAAAACATCGAAGACAAAGTCATTCGATTCTCAATCATTTTTAATAAAACCTAAATAAATTTCTTTTTTTTCAACTCGGTTTTAAATCCTGATATGCCTTAATCAAATTGATATGTAGAGAAAAGAATCTCCCATGAAAACTTTACATGCGATTTGGATGCTTACAACGACACCTAGAAAAGGAACTCTAAAGCTGTTGTATTTCAGCAACATTTTTAAGTGTTTTACAAAAATGCTCATAACTTCAACAATTTCCAACCGATTTCATCCATTAAAGGCTCATTTTCTCCGGTTTTGAATGGACTTTAAGAATAAATTATGGAATGATTTTTTGAATCTTTTATTCCATTAAAAATGTTGATTAAAACAAGATTTTTATGGAAAATTCGCAGGAAAAATAAAAAAAATGCTGTAAATTTTTAAATGACTTCAAAATTAAATTTTTAATTAAGACATAATATTCTAGTGAACGATAGCAAATTTATTTAGCTTCATTTTCATAAAAAAGATTTAAAATTGGTGCACTAGTTCCAAAGATATTGACATTTTAGTAATCGTACTTTTGTCCAAAATTCAAAAAATCAAAATTTTTGTATATCTCAAAAATGGCTCTACTTTATTTTTTTCTGACCACGGCATTAAATTCAGCGTAGGATTTTGCATTGGAAATGATCATCACCTTACCGAGTTCAAAAATGCTGTAAACTAGTGTAATTGTTTGCACCGGTGTATGGATGCTTCGGCAAGCACCAAAGCCGAGTGTTTCTGACTTCGGCAAACACCGCAGCCGAGTGTTTTCGATTTCGGAAAACACGCTTGCTGCTCGGAGGAATTTTCTTTGGAGCGACGTATCAATAATTATCTTGTTACTCAAGGTAGCTCTCAAACGAGACTAAAGTTGATAAATGAGTGGTCAAAGCATTGCATTGGTCTCATAATGCCAATGTCCATGGTTAGATTCCGGTTTGTCACCATTTAATTTTTTTGTCAACATTATTATCATAAGGTAAATCTATGAAATTCATTTCGATTTCTTTTGGCTAAAAAGCATTACGCAACCTTATGAATCTTATGAGCTCAAAGGATCATCTACCAGGATTATTAAAAATACACAATTCACCCACTTCGTAAGAGCGTTTTTCTGTTGCCATCCACCCACTGGTATTTCTTGGCTTTAAGTTAACTAATTGAGCTGATTGTTTTCACACGATTTGAGTCAATCTAATAATGATAACTTATATCCAACAACAACATAACAGCTACCATGGCTGATACGGAGCTAGTAGAAGGTAGAATGCGATCCTTCTTAAGCGCGTTGTTTTTATTTAGGGAAATACAGCCCAAAATGGACCTCGCGTAAATCGCTCGATGTGATTTTTCATAGCATTTTCGTTTTTAATTCATAAATTTGACAAGTCACAGTGCTAGTTTAGTACTTGAACTAGCATTTCGGCAAAATTAAGAGTGGAATAGCTATGAAAAATCAAAACGGGCGTTTGGCCGGGGTGCATTCCGGGCTAAGACAACAAAATAGTTACGTAAAAGCCATGAAAAACACAAATGAAAGTCAGCTGGTGCGTTCTGCCCAGGGGGTGCGTTGTATACCATTCTCCCCTACTTATAAATAGTCAGCATAATGTAAACAGGGCGTCAGCATCTACCAGCATGAGATTTTAGGAGCCTCTGAAATTTGTGCTAGTTAGTTGAGTTGGTTGAGCTAATGAACCAGCATATAATATATTATTTATTATGCAAACGCCCCCCCCCCCCCCATATATCTCTTCTATTCTTCAATCAGTTACGCTGTTTGTTTTTGTTGGAGATAAGTTATGATTATTAGATTGACTCTAATCACATTAAATCAATCAGCTAAACTATTTAATATAATTTAATATAAGCTAAGAAATACCAGTGGGTGGATGACAACAGCAACACGCTCTTCCGAAGTGGGTGATTTGTGTATTTTAAATAATCCTGGTAGATGATCCTTTGAGCTAATAAGCTTTAAAGGATTGCGTAATGCTTTTTAGCCAAAATAAATCTAAATGAATTTCATAGATTTACCTTATGAAAAATGTTGACAGAAAAAATTGAAGGGGACACAGCCTGGAATCGAACCATGGACATTGGCATTTTGAAATAAATACTTTGACCACTCATTTATCAGCTTTAGTTGAAATGAAAAATGCTAAAGGCGTATAAGAGCTACGATAATCTTTCAGAAGTCGCCCAAAGAAAATTCCTGAGAGCAGCAAGCGTGTTTTCCGAAATCGAAAACACTCGGCTGCGGTGTTTCCCGAAGTCAGAAACACTCGGCTTTGGTGCTTGCCGAAGCATCCATACACCGGTGCAAACAATTATGCACGTTCGCTGCGTTTGGTGTTTTCTATCGAGCACTCTTGGTGGTGTGTTTGTAGGCAAAACTGCCACCCGTGCAATAGGGTTCAGTGTTTTTACCATGGCTGGCACAAACGATACTTTCCGACCCGCCCCATTCATATATTTCGGAAGGAAATCCTGTGAGGGGTGAATTGAATACACTTTAATACCAAAATGCACAAAACTTAAAAATTCATATACAACAAAAAAAAATTCAAAATACACCTTTTTAAGTCGGGTAGATGAATCGAAAAGACAGTCCCTTGGATTCTCTTCATGAACTTTCGCTTTGAAATAAAAACTAAAATTTGATACGTTTAAAAATTAAAAACGGAAAGAGTTAAGATAATTGATGATTGATCAATTAAAAGAACCAAATGTTCACATTTGATCCGTCCACTAGCGCGGTCCTACGTCAAGCTTCCGTTCGTGCCCCTAGGCACAGACCCTTCTACTTTTTTGCTTAATTTAGGCACAGAGAACAGACATCCAAGTCAAATTCCTAAAGTGTGTAAGAAATTTAACTACTATTTCGAATATACATTTGAAACAAGCAATATCGTGGTGGCACTAGTGTCGCTACCCATCGACATCGATGACCGGCATACGTCATCTTAACATAAATATCAAAATTGTTGTGAGCAAAACATTGTTTGTTAAAAACCGATCAAAACATGGACCGCAAGTGCGAGTTTCATTGGTACACTGAGGCAAAGAGACCTAAGAATTTCATAAGGCTCGACTTATGAACTACATATGTGAATTTTATAAGCGTGAATTATGAATGATTTTCGGGTAACATGAGATAGCTCTTATACGCCTTCAACCATTTCATTTTCCCGATCGTTGAAAGACGAGTGGTCAACACACGGGCCCGCTAACCTCAACGTCCATTTTCCAGTTCCAGTCTGCTCCGATTTATTATATTTTGTCAACATTATTTTTCATAAGGCAAATCAATGAAATCTCACTCATTTCTTATGGCTAAAATTCATAAGTGTTTCTTATGGAATTCTTACGTTCTTTTTCCTGCGTGTACGCAAATAAACAAGGTGCGAAAAATCTTTTCAAAATTTTCCTAAGGATGCTAAATTTCCCGAACTATAGGAGATTTTCTTCTCACGTGGAGTCCAAGCACTGGCAACGAATAAATTATGTTCCGACCACTTCCACCTGGAGGCTTTTCAAATTGCAGGATGAACGGATAAGCAGTGTTCAAATCTTACCACATTTTTCTGAATTTAAATGTAGGCTTATTAGAGTCCTCACTGAATCATTTGAAGATTCGCCGCCAGTGAACTCAAAAAACAAGTCAGTTTTGCTCCTGACTACTATGCTATGCCCAGTTAAAATTGGAACGAAAAACGGGTTTAAATCTACAGGAAAATGTAAAAAAAAGCTTAGTTCTTTATTCGAAAATAATGGTTCCGCAGAAAGTCGATTGATTTTCGTTGCTTTGTCTTGTTCGTTTTGAACTGATTTGACAGTTCATTTGGATGCACGGTCAATGAGATCAACCCAAATTTTAGTACAGTTAACTTATTAATCGCAACAAGTGATAACTCAAGTCGCAACATTCCGTATGGCAGCGCTAGTGATTGTAACGTATTTTAATTTGAATTCTTACACATAATTTTTCGAAAAAATTGTTTAAGCTTGAATGTCTGTTCCCTGTGATTTAGGGTAGTCCTACTTTTAACGGATTATGAGTACATCCTACTCAAATTTGAGTTGTTTAGAAATAGCGTACAGTAAACCCTGCCATCAAAACAAACTTCACGGCGAATGAAACTAACTCATAATTAGGTACCGTTCACTCAGATTCGCAAAAACGTAGGTCACTTGTAGAATGAGTAAATTTTTATCAAATATGAGTAAATGTCACGTATATTTTAGTGACATTTACTCATTTTATGAGTGGCCTACATTTTTGGGGATTCTAGTGAGCGGGATTCAAATATGAGTTATTTAGATTCATTTACCATGTAGGCCCTTCAATAAATTATCAAGCAGAACAATGCATTAGGTCACAAGTAACATTGATTGATTCTCTTCGTCGACTTTTTCTTTCGTTAATTACTTGGCTACAATATCGTTTCTTGTCGTGTTTGCCGTATTAGATGCTAGATAGTAGCTTCTTTTATTGAACTATGTGTTGAAAATAGCTGGAAGTGTCCATACATGGCCATGGAGATGCAAAGAGAAAATCTACCATGAGAATCTGTCAATGTTACTTAGGAGCTAATGCATTGTTAAGCTTGCTATCGCATGACAGTTCGTTATACCAACCGGTGGAAACTAACGATTTCAGAGGCTCACTACTTGACTAGCCTATTGGTTCCAAGCAAATCGATTAGCGTACTCAATTCCAGTCGAAATTCTAGTACCACACTATGTTTGTTTTGATTCGCTATGAAAGTTTGACAGATAAAATGAGGGGTTCGTGGTTTTTTTGCTATGTTTCGAGGGGTGCATCGATTAGCTTGGGACCGAAGATAGTACCAGAGCTGATCCAAAAAGTTGAGCGCGTTTCTTCGGGACCTTCTGGTCTTAGAGTTACCTCTATGGTAAAAATATCAAAATTGAGAGCGAAAACATATTCCTGTGGTATCAAAATGAAAAGTTATTCTGCTATCAGTGAAAGCAAACTGACAACTAGATTTGATATTCATCTTTTCAGTTAACGATACAAGAATGCAATTTGATACTCTACCAAGGCAATAAAAACAAAACTACAACATTTTCAATAGTTGGTTTGCTGTAAAAAGACACTACTGAAAAAAATATAACATCAACCAATTTAGATGCCGATCAAATGTACAGAAAACGAAAACAAAATTTGATATCATACTAATATAATTTCCATTTGTTGTTGACATCAATAGGGCAAACGCACCACTATTGGCCATGTTTCAAGTTGCGATCAGTTTGTTGGTACAAATCATATTCATCGGTGTACATAAACATTTCTGTCTCAAAATCCGCGAAGATTGGGATTTAATCGTTTTTCTGAGGTATGGTTAAAACAGGAACCTATTGCCAATATTGGTGCACTTACCTTACTTGATTTCTATTTGCTATAACTTTTATGTCTGACTTTGCTCGGCATCTCAGATTAAATGTTGACAAAAAGTAAATTAGTACGCCCCTCGCACGCCGCTACCACGCCTCTAGTTTTGGGAATCTAAAATCTTTGACAGTGGTTTGTTTACACTTCTATAGAGAAAAACTGGTGCAAGTTTGATCAAAGTAGTCGATCGCGTTCAGAAATTACGTCAAATGGAACTCGAAAGAAGAAAAAATATTGTGCACAAACACCTGGACAATCCAGAGAGGTCCGGTTCCAAGCTGGCTAAAGTGCTGAAGATGCCGAAAACAACAGTTTGTCGAGTGCTCAAAACCTACAAGGAAACCCTGAGTGTGGAAAGGAATTAGCGGACCTACGAAAAAACTGGAACCAGGGTTGCGCAGCAAGGTGTTGAAATGCGTTAAAGCCAACCCCGGTCTTTCGATCCGAGTTGTGGTTAGAAGGTACAACGCCAACTTTCAAACGGTGCGGAACATCTTTACCAGGGAAGGATACAAGTCGTACAAAGCCAGTAAACATCCGAACCGGCACATGAAGCAGAATTCCGTCCCCAAAAAGCCTTGCACTTGTACGACCGAGTTTTGACGAAACACAAGGGCTTCACTTTGATCGATGACGAAACATACGTCAAACTCGATTTTAAGCAGCTTCCCGGTGAAAAGTTTTACATTGTGACAGGACGTTGGGATGTACCGGGAAGAGTCAAGTTCGCAAAGAAGGCAATGATTTGACAAGCGATTTGCAGTTGCGGCCTGAAAACGGAATCATTCGTCACATCCTCGACGATGACATTCAAAGTTTACATCGAAGAATGCCTGAAAAAGCAAGCATAGGGGCAAAGTCATCTTTTGGCCCGATTTGGCCAGCTGCCACTACTCCAAGGTGGTTCTGGAGTGGAATGCTGCCAACAAGATCGATTTTGTCATCAAGCTAATGAATCCATCGAATTGTCCGGAATTTTGACCAATCGAAAAATACTAGGCAATTTCAAAGCAGCGACTTTGACAAAGCGGCGGTGCAGTCAAGGACATCCAGCAAATGCGGGCAAAATGGAAGAAGTGCGCTGATTCCGTGTCCGTTTCCACTGTGCGGGCGCTTATGGGCTCCATCAAGAGGAAGGTTCGAGATTTCGTTCGAACTGGAGAAATGTAACCATCTAATACGGCAACTTTGAAGTTTTAATAAAAGTACTGTTAAGCAACCATTAATGGACTTTTTAAACTTTTTGAATCACGATTTACAGGTCTTTTTGTGCGTACCAATTTACTTTTAGTCAGCCTTTAAACCCGCTTAAACAAAGTTAACATCCTTTCAGCTTGCCAGGCATAGACTTAAGTAGATTTACTTGATCGGAACAAGTTCGATGGTAGGATAATCCGTTTTAATATGAGCCAAATTCCTCCATTCCTTCAATTCTTCTGAACGTTGCAATACGTCAATCGTTGAAAATCCTATTTCAAAGGGCAGTGCGAAGCAGAGCAAAAACAGCTGATTGTATCTGGTTGCGCACCGGACCTTTGACTGAAGCCAAGCCAATAATCAACCTTTTGATGTAGCCTGCCTAATATATTGCAACTGAAAAGTTCATAAAATTCGCATAAAGCCCATCAACGATCCCCGCGTCGCTGTTTTTATTCTCCATAAATATCGATTCTCAATTGCTCTCGAATTTATCACTCAACGGTTTTACACGGAACGTTAGTTAGGATACCCCCACCGGAGTCGGCATGATGTTTTTTTCTTCATCCGACCATCACTACGCACTCATCTGGCTCCGTTCTACCCGACTGGTTGATCCCGATTGAGATTAAGCTTCAATTCTCCGCAGCCCCCTTCTATCCGTTGCGCCTCACCGAAACCACCTAATCCTATGTTCCACAAAAATACGTGGTTCGATGAAAATCAACTACTTCCCCCTGTCTCCCCTTCGGATCCACCCTCAAGTCAGTCAGTTGGTAGCGGGCGAAAAAAAATATAGTAGAACGCAATGGAACCGAAACGACGAATTTTAGTGGCAACAGGAATTTTCCATTAAATTTGGAATGTTTAAAATTAATTGAAAGCGTTAAATTGCTGCCGCTGACGACGACGACGCCGACGACGATGACGACGGCAACGGGTTTGGCTTTTTTTGCTCGATCCGCGTCCGGGGAAAACTTTGCCGAAAAACGAGAAAATTGATGCCGAGAAGAATGTGTGTGGGATTGTGCCGTGACTGTATGTGTGCACTTGGGGAGGGGGTAATATCGTCATTCTAGTCGCTGCCACACACCGCCGCATTGAATGCGGTAGGTAGGTTTTAGTGGAACAATTGTCAGCACAGGAGAAAAGGGGGTGTAATTTTGATTTTTTTTTGTGGAGCGCTGGAAGGAACTCAGAGCTCTACCAAACGCTGATGAATTTCGGTACGAGGACGAATCGAGCGAAAAACCACCGATTTTAATCGTGACACTCGGAAAATTCGTATAGCGTTTCATGCTAGGATGAACCGCTCTTGGCACCGAACGTGTAATTTTTTTTTCACATTCGCCGCTTGATTCACGACTTGAGATTTAATTGTATGGAAGGAGAGTGATTACCAATTTGCCGGAAAACGATTATCCTAATAAGCGAAATGAAATAGGAAAGTTGCCCAGGCCCTGGGGAGATGAAAATGGATAGCAGAGGTCGATTTTGTCGCTGCTGAATGTGAAAAATAAAATCGAGGTAATTTAAAACTTACTTGTATCGTTGCGGATGGTCCCGCATGGCGTATTCCGGACATGAGAAAATCATCCGGATCGCTTTCGTAGGGAGGTTCGTCGTACCAGTGGCCTTGGTGGGGCATCCGCATTACGCTGGTGACGGCGTCGTCGTACATGTAGGTGTCGTCTGAAAAGTACGGAAAAGTTTTGAATTAATTAATGTTGATCTCAGTATTTAAGAAACATTCCAAATTCCGAACAAATTGCCAACTTAAAGTCTTAGATCAGAAGATAAAAAAACGGTAGAAACTGTCTGTATCAAAGATGTTTATCGCTCAAGTTTGTAAATATTGTAAAGTTGATGACCCTTATGTCACTCCCTCACGCTCCGTTTCTACCTCCACTAATACTCGTGTGGTAGCATGTGCTGGTATACACCTCCAAAGATAAATTAGTCGCTGATCCACACCAATCCATATTTGAGCAGGATTCAGCGCTTTCATTACTTGCGAAAGTCTCTAAAGGGAGAGGCCCTCAAGGTTGTTGATGCATTCCCAATGAGGGCAGCCAGCTACGGGGTTAGCTGGTCTGCTTTGACCAAACGTAAATCGCACGTTTATCTACAGAAGAAACGGCTCGTCAACGCTCTTCTGCAGTTTCCTAAGATGAAAAAAATTTCTGCAAATGGGATCCATGATGTTATCGGCACTTTCGACTGGCACACAACAATCTTGGCGCAACGGTTGGTATCGAAGCTGGACGACGTTACGGAGAAAGACTGGGAAGAGTATGCTTTGAAGAAGGAGGGTCCTGTATTTCTGCACGTGATGGAGTTTCTGGAAGACCGACACAGTTGCGGTTGATCAACGTCCCGATGGTCTCCGTGTTTCACTTTCCACTCCACTTGCACCATTCAAGAAGCCAGCGCACAAGCAGGCTTGATGAAGCCTCACTCGCGAGTTTGAAATGAGCCGAGCGTAGTATTTTCCTGATGAGCAGAATGCCTACTGCCAAATAATTCCACTGAGCTTCAGAGCTTGTGAGTGAAGGGGGATAAAATGAGAGTGAGGTTTGCTGCCATTCCTGTTCATTTTTTTCTATCACACACTCTTACTCTCACTCTGGGTGAACTCTGAGCTTCTTGCGTCGAACAAAAAAGTCATCCGGAGTCTCCAAAAGCGCACCTCACGTCAAATCATCCTCTCGCTGAAGTTCACTCTCCCTCTCTCTCGAGGAGTTTTTGTTTACTTCTTCCATATTCCTGCCGCCACTCACTCGAGGTGGCTTAACTCGCAAGACAAGAGTGTTTTAAAACCTCCAGTGAGTTTGAGGAATTTCAGCAAGCCTGCGCACAAGTTATCGGTTCACGTAGCATCAGAGAGTTCGTCCTCGAGTTGCTGCCTGCTTTTACGAAGTTGACACTGGATAAGAGGTTTCATTTTTTTTATATCTTTGTCAAGGAGACTTTCAGCTCTGGGCTGGTTCGTCTTCGGTACGTCTTCGGAAGGTACAGAGTTTTTATGTTACGGAGTTGATGAGACTATGCCCGAAAGGAATTCCGGAGGGGAGATCCCTGATGGTTGTGGTTCCAGAGGGGAACCGATGCTCAAATTTATTATTGTTTTTATTTTGCCTAACTGTTCTATGTTGCTGTCATCTTTTGTATTTTCTGTTTTGTTTTGTGGACCCCAGCAGAGCCTCACCAGTAGAAACTACCAGGAGAGACCTAGCACCCGCTATCGGCAGGGAAGGCCGGGCTTACTGTAACAATATATATGGGTTAAACTCTCCTGTAGATTCCGTAGGATTGGGAGTAAGCTGAAGGATGTCTCGCTGGATACGCCCAAGACTGGACGGGCGGAAGCTGGTGGCCGTGAACGGTTCCTGGGGAAAGCACTAGATGCGAACCTCCTCCAAGATCACCATGGCAATACAGGAAGTATTACAACAAAGGTAATTGCTATTAGATATTTTGCAAACAGTGACAGATAGCGGACATGAAGAACCAGTGGAGGTGCCGGGCAAAGGTGTTTATCCTAGACAAATGGTAAGTTACAAATTCTCTATTGTCGTTGTCGTAGGCGGCGTCGTAGTCGCTGTCGTAATCGCCGTCGTAGTCGTAGGCAGTACCGTTAGTATATTTAAAATTAAACATCAATCACGAAATCCGTGAAATTCGAGAACGTAATTTCATTTGAATAGCTTGTCGTGTATTTTGTAAAACTTTTCGCTGCCGTCGGTGCCGGATTTGAATAGTTATAAATACTTGAGTAACGCTATAATGTGATATGAGAGGCTTGGTGGCCTTAGAGCAACCGTTTTTGCTTACTGAGCAGAATATCATGAGTCTAATCTCAAGCCCATCCACATTCAAGATTCGTCAATGATTAAAAAGGAGCTCGTCTACCTAGTGGCAAACGTTTTTGGCTTACTGAGCAGAAGACCGTGCGTTCAATCCCAAGCTCCTTCGCGTTATACGATTGTTAGGACATCAATTCAGCTTATCGTTTACCGAAACGAACCCTGCTGCTAACCCAACCCTCTTACCCAACATCCCTGTGATTCCTCGTGGAAGTGCAGAGGACTCCTCGACTTCCATCAAAGCGAGTGTCACGTCAACACATTCCTACCCATTCCTTTCTTGACCTGCGTTCAGGCGCGGCTGGCGCTGGTATTGCCTAATTCGAGATCACCAGTTTTTACACATTGAGGATGATTGCTAGTCCCAAGCATCGTCTATTGGTTCTCTGTGTAATTACAGCTGGTCTGGAAATAACAGAGTAACAACCGTGGACGGTCAATCATGCTCATGCATGCTCATGCTCATGTGTTCGATCGTCATTGTTGTTTTGCAGGTGTCACATCTTTGGCGGAAGTTTCCGCCACTGCTGCTCCCAATGTTATGGGTGATGCGGGTGTGGCCGATTTTTAACCGGGACAAGAATCTCTGATCGTCTTCCTGAGGAAGAGGTCTCTCCTGGCGAACCATTCACGGTGCCATGCCATCCTGAGGGTTGACTTGATCCTTATTTTCAGGTCCTATCTGGGAACCGAAGTGTTGGCGAGTCGGCCACTTCGTCCAATGGCTGCGAGGTGATCTGCTTCTATGTTTACGGCAATTCCGCAGTGTCCCGGTATCCACATGAAGGTGGAGCCAGGGGGTGTGGTTTTATATGGCCTGAATCCAGAGGTGGCGGGCGGTGGCAGATTCCAGTGCCTCGAGGATGCTAGCAGAGTCGGTTAGTACACACAGTGGAGATGAGGATGATAGCAAAGATATCTTATTAACAAGTTATCCTACAAATCAATTCCTCATACAAGTCATATAATGACCACCCTTATGTGATCGCAGTGCCATCTGTTGAGTGCACATTGAAACTGTTGGGAGTTCCCCGCCAACTTCACTAACTGACAGGTGTCAGCATGACAGATGTCAACGCGGATGTTGATGATCAGCCGAGGAAAGACGATATCATTCTCGTAGTCATCATCAATATATTGCGATAGCAAGATTCCTACTTGTTTGTGATTACTCCGATTTTCAATCATTACCACTTTATACGCAACAGACACACTTGAGAAAACAATCACACATCCAAGCGCGCATCATGATGTGTTTATAATATGTTTTGCTTTCGAGCGGAAGAGTTTCCAATATACCACTGGAATCAGTAAGATGCAAATCTCTAATGTTCAACGTCGTCCCGTCACAAACCGTTTGGCGCTGTTATCTGTCTCTATAAATTCCAAAGAGTGAAGGGGGTCTGATGGTAGGGAAGCTGCGTAATGAAGGGCTGCAGTCTCGGTCGAGATGACCGAGCATTGATCGGGGAGTCTCCAGAAGTGTGAGGTCTGTCCACCACTTACTCCAAAGCCGACCCTGCCTTCTGCCTTGGAGCTGTCGGTGAAACGGAGTTCGTAGTTGTGATACCGTGCTTGGCCATGGATTTGTCTACCCGGATGGAAGAAGAATCCCACTCTCTGGCTCCGTTCCACTGGAGCTGGGCCACCGATGGGAGCTCCTGGTGACCGATTTCCTGGAGGATTCGTTTCCCCTCTGTGAGGAGATAGAATTCTCCGTCTCCGCTTAATTTTTCGTCGAGACCCACGGCTCTGGTACAGATTGTTTCCGCAATGTAACATCGGAAAGGGAGCACTCCGATTTCAATGCAGGCGGTATCGGCTGGTGTTGAGGGCAGAAGTCCAGCCGCAATTCGTGTTGCCTGGTTATATACCGGCGCTAGTCGGGTGACGACCGATTCGCTTGACGCACAAAGGAGCTCAATTCCGTAGGTCAGTCGGCTATAAACAATGGCTCTGGCGGTATTGAGTACGATGGCCCTGTTGCTCGTTTTATGCGGCCCGGAGAGGGGGCGGAGGATGTTCAATTGTGTTCGACAATTATTCCTGACATCATTAAGTCGGAAGTGGCCGGTGGCCAAGGCGGCAAACGTGGGAGATTGAGCTCTTTTCGGCAGATATCTCAAAGCCAACAGCGGAGACCGCAGCTTGGAGCTTTACCCTCATGGCCTTCAGGGTCTTCCCTATGATTAGTAGCAAAATGTCGTCCGCATAGACCAGAATGTAAATCTCCTTAGGGAGCACCATAAAGATTCCGTACATTGCCACCAGGAAGCTGGTCACTGCAATTACGGAACCCTGGGGAACCCCGGTCTCTTCCCGTCTGGTGCTGGAGCGGTGGTTTTCGTTGGTCACCTGGAAGGTTCTGCCCTGCTAGCTGCTATAGTACTTGGAGTGTCCAGGCTCTGTTGTAAGCTTTGGTCAGATCCAGGGAGGCCACCTCGACGTGCTGGTCCTTACGGAGTGCCTCTTGTACTATCTGGCCAAGACTGTTAAAGTATGTACCTGTTCCGTGGCCAGGGCGGAAAGCATGCTGTCGGTGGTCTAGTAGGTTGTTCCCCTCAAGGAATCTCGCTAGTCTTCATTATTTTGCTGCAGCAGCTGGTCAAGGAGATCGGCCGGAAATCCTTCGGTGATAGTGCTGGACCGAGGTTTTTCGGGATGGTGACGATAAGGCTATGTTTCCAGGAGTCAGGCAGCCGACGAACCGTCCATGCCTGGTTGAGGAGCCCGAGAAGGGTTCCTTTGTGCGTCCGGTCCAGAGGAGTTGCCTTTGGCCTTTCTGAGGGAAGAGGTTTCAGATCGTAGAAGCTGTGCAGCAACTGTCTCCGCCGTGGCCATTATAGTAAAGATCTACTTTTCACTGTCGTACAAGTTGCAGCTGTTAGCAACAACTTGTAGTGTAGGTGTACCAATTATGGCTATAAGTTCCTATTATGGAGTGTTTCAATTATATCCTATGAGAATTCCATAGGCCATATTTAGAACACACCATAATAGGAACATACAGCCAGCATATATCGAAATCCTTTGAACAAGCACACAACGAAGTTATTCCTCTGAAATTATCGATGTTCTGTCGATCCCCTTTTTTAAACACGGGGAACATGACTGACGTTTTCCAGCTTGTGGTAAAACTACGCTTCCGTAATGATATGTTGAAAGTTGCTTTAGTTGGTGACATTGAGAAACTGTACCTGCAGGTGAAAGTACATTTTTATGACGCTGCTCTTCTGCGGATTTTATGGAGATTTTCGTCAAATGAGCCTATCGTAACTTACGAGATGTCCAGGGTTTCCTTTTAGGCAAACCAGCCCCAGGCTGAAAGCCTCCCTAATAAAGATAAATTAATTAATTAATGTCCAGGGTTACGTTTGTCTTGGCCCTATCATCGTTTCTTATAACGAGGTGTTTGCAGCAGCTGGGTTCTACGTTTTATCGAAGGGGCAGACTCAGAAAGCGAACCTACTTGTTGTGGTATGGGTGGGAACAGTTCACTTCTAAAGGTGGTTTCAGACTACGAAAATGGGTCAGCAACGCCAAGAGTGTGTTGGCGGGTCAGACAAATTTGGAACTCAACCGTCATTTAACTTCGATCAGGAACAGGTGAAGACGCTAGGAAGTCACTGTTAACCAGGACCAGATTTGTTGGTCATAGACGTATCAGGTCTCGCTGTAAATGAACAGTGGACAAATCGTAAGGTTTCAGTGGGTAAACATTCACATTGTAGGTCCGTGGATCGGCACGCTTTCACTAATCATCCAATTCTGATCCAATTTAACGCTCTCTCGGATGCGTCAGCAAACTGGGCTAGGTAAAAGTGGAAATCTTGGCGGCCAAATCTACTTCGCAAGGTGAGAGATATGCTGTGCCTTTATATCCGCAAAACTATATCGTTCGACAGTGAAAGCACTCGGAATGGATAGAACCGAGGCTTGGTTGTGGTCAAATCCAACCGTTTTGACAGACGCTATCGTGGTTAAAGCGGCCATCGTGTTTCGCATATTCAGGAGCTAACGAAACGTCACCGCTGAAACCATGTCAAGGGTACGGAGAATACAGCCGTGTCCCAGGAAGTAATGCCAAAGGATCTCGTCGATATGCTGCACTATTTCCATGGACCACACTAGTTTTCATTGCTCAACATTGGAATACCTAACAACACTTGAAGAACGACGAACCATCGGAGGGATTGTTGAAGGAATTGCTGCCGGAATTGCTAAAGAAAAGTAAGAACGTAGTGGGTTGTCCACAACAACCCACACTTTTGGATAATTACTCGTGCTATTGGAAGCTTTTGCGGATTACATAACTGTCGTAAGACATAGTTCAGATTTTGCATGGAATTTTAAAAACATATGAGCAAGGTTTCTGCATTTCCGAGTCCCACCTGAGAGCAGCCCGCCACCCACCATATATTGAGAGACGCCGGCCTAATGACCATTCGGTTCAATGACCGGTCAGTCTAGTGGTATTCGGCCAAATGATTCACTATCAAAATGCTTTACGTTTCCTGCATGGAGGCAAAATCGATAAAAAAAAATTGCGTAAAATCGGAATCGAGTGTAATAGATAAGCGAATGCTTGAGTTTGCATAGGGAGTTTGGTAGATATGTATGTCTCCCGACGTTTTAGGGACAAAAAGGTCGAACGACAAAGAGGTCGAACGATAAAAAGGTCGAACGACAAAAGGTTGAACGACAAAAGGTCGAACGACAAAATGTCGAACGACAAAAGGTCGAAAAGACAACCTGTCGAAAGACAACCTGTCGAAAGACAACCTGTCGAAAGACAACCTGTCGAAAGACAACCTGTCGAAAGACAACCTGTCGAAAGACAACCTGTCGAAAGACAACCTGTCGAAAGACAACCTGTCGAAAGACAACCTGTCGAAAGCCAACCTGTCGAAAGACAACCTGTTGAAGACAACAGGTCGAAAAACAACAGGTCGAATGACAAAAGGTCTAACGGCAAAAGGTCATACGAAAAAAGATCGAACGAGAAAATGTCGAAAGACAAAATGTCGAAGGCCAAAAGATCGAAGGGACAAATCGAAAGACAAAAGGTCGAACGAAAAACGGTCGAATGACAAAAAGTCAAAAGACAAAAGGTCGAAAGACAACCAAATTGAAATACAAAATGTCGAAATACAACAGGTCGAAAGACAAAAGATCGAATGACAAAAGGCCAAAAGACAAAAGGTCGAAAGACAACAGATCGAAAAACAACAGCTCGAAAGACAACAGATCGAAAGACAACAGATCGAAAGACAAACGGTCGATAGACAAAAGTTCGAAGTACAAAAGGTCGAAAGGATAAAAGGTCGAAGTAAAAAGGTCGAAGTAAAAAGGTCGAAGTAAAAAGGTCGAAGTAAAAAGGTCGAAGTAAAAAGGTCGATAGACAAAAGGTCGAAAAGACAACCTGTCGATAGACAACGGGTCGAAAAACAACAGGACGAATGACAAAAGGTCTAACGACAAAAGGTCGAAAGACAAAAGGTCAAAATACAACAGGTTAAAATACAACTGGTCGAAAGACAACAGGTCGAAAGACAACAGGTCGAAAGACAACAGGTCGAAAGACAACAGGTCGAAAGACAACAGGTCGAAAGACAACAGGTCGAAAGACAACTGGTCGAAAGACAACTGGTCGAAAGACAACTGGTCGAAAGACAACTGGTCGAAAGACAAAAGGTCAAAAGACAACCAGGTCGAAACACAACAGGTCGAAAGACAACAGGTCGAAAGACAACAGGTCGAAAGACAACAGGTCGAAAGACAACAGGTCGAAAGACAACAGGTCGAAAGACAACAGGTCAAAAGACAACAGGTCGAAAGACAACAGGTCGAAAGACAACAGGTCGAAAGACAACAGGTCGAAAGACAACAGGTCGAAAGACAACAGGTCGAAAGACAACAGGTCGAAAGACAACAGGTCGAAAGACAACAGGTCGAAAGACAACAGGTCGAAAGACAACAGGTCGAAAGACAACAGGTCGAAAGACAACAGGTCGAAAGACAACAGGTCGAAAGACAACAGGTCGAAAGACAACAGGTCGAAAGACAACAGGTCGAAAGACAACAGGTCGAAAGACAACAGGTCGAAAGACAACAGGTCGAAAGACAACAGGTCGAAAGACAACAGGTCGAAAGACAACAGGTCGAAAGACAACAGGTCGAAAGACAACAGGTCGAAAGACAACAGGTCGAAAGACAACAGGTCGAAAGACAACAGGTCGAAAGACAACAGGTCGAAAGACAACAGGTCGAAAGACAACAGGTCGAAAGACAACAGGTCGAAAGACAACAGGTCGAAAGACAAAAGATCGAATGACAAAAGGCCAGAAGACAACAGGTCAAAAGACAACAGATCGAAAGACAAAAGGTCGAAAGGACAAAAGGTTGAAGTAAAAAGGTCGAATGACAAACGGTCGAATGATAAACGGTCGAATGATAAACGGTCGAATGACAAACGGTCGAATGAAAAAAGGTCGAAAAGACAAAAGTTCGAAAGACAACCTGTCGAAAAACAACAGGTTGACTGAAAAAAGGTCTAACGACAAAAGGTCAAAAGGCAACCAGGTCGAAAGACATCAGGTCGAATGAACAAAAGGTCGAAAGACAACAGGTCGAAAGAAAACAGATCGAAAGAAAACAGGTCGAAAGACAACAGGTCAAAAGACAACAGGTCGAAAGACAACAGGTCGAATGACAAAAGGTCGAAAGACAAAAGTTCGAAAGACAACCAGGTCAAAAGACATCAGGTTGAACGAAAAAGGTCGATAGACAACAGGTCGCAAGATAAAATGTCAAAAGACAAAAGGTCTAAAGACAACAGATCGATAGACAAAAGGTCGAAGTACAAAAGGTCGAAGTACAAAAGGTCGAAAGGACAAAAGTCGACGTAAAAAGGTCGATAGACAAAAGGTCGAAAGTCGAAATTGTCGATTTTACAAAAGGTCGATAGACAAAAGGTTGAAAGACAAAAGGTCGAAACACACAAGGTCGGAAGACAAAAGATCGAAACACAAAAGGTCGAATTTCCCCTATCTGATAGTAGTGTTAGCAAGCGTTGGCGAGCTAAATCGACTATCAAATGGATTGTTTACAAAAGCTAATACGTGCCTTCTTTAAAAATCACTAATGCTTCACAAAAAAAAAATCAGTTCTTGAGTTTCTACCTTTTGTCCTTTCAATCTTTAGTCATGTAAAAATGCGGTTATATCCGAAGGAGACGACTCTATCTACGATGCAGGACAGATTGTCTTGCTGTGGCTAGCTAGACACACGCTGAGTATATAGAAAGAAGATTGCTGACAATTCTGAAGATATCCTGCAGAAAGATGTAGCGCGATGCGAGTAGATGCGTGAGGTTTTTTGAGCATCTAGAATTGAGATTTAGATGTTTCGCCCCCATCGGTTATACCATACTGGAGACGACGATCCGGATTCCAGATATGGCCAAATAGCTTGCCAAATAGGCCATTTTCTCATCTTCCCTGGGAATAGAGTATGATTGTATTTGCTGCACAATATAAGAATGCAAAAAACTCATTACTACGAGTAAGCATAGTGTTCCATTTGGTATGTAATAGACATGAAGAAAATATGTTCCGATTTAGGCGAATCGCTGTGACATACTTATTCTCGGAACCACGTCGAAACTTTAAGTGCACAAATATCAGCTTCTACGACACGTGCAACATTCAAATTGTTACTCCACGGTTGCTGCACTGCAGCATATACGAAGCAGGAACTTCTGGTGAAATGGGGCACCGATTTCCGAGATTTGTGTAATTGAAAATTCGAAGTGGAAGTGCATGTATAGCCTACGTAGCGGCCATTTGTGGACTCTACAAGGAATCACCTTAAAGTCGGTGATCATAAAAATTCAATCATACCAATATGAATCCTCACATAACTCTTACCACAAAACTCACTCCCTCTCAGAAGTAGCCTCCGAGCAAATCCCGGAATCAATGCTGCTCGAACGTTTGATTGCATAGCTCTCTTCCGGAAATGCATACGTGAAGGATAAAATTAGATTCACCACAGTGGAAAATGGCATAATGAACTTTTCCGCCCTCTCTCGGCCTTCCAGCTGAGTTTCTCCGAAAATTTCTGCTAAATCCCCAATGCCATCGTCATCGTCGTCACCATCGTCATCGAACGCGTTCACAATTTTTGCGTTCAGATCTTCGCTTCGTGCTGTCGCAGTTCCCAAAGGAATCATAAGGGAACATCTTTCCCCCGAAGCCAAGCCAATTCCCGGTTGTGCAATTGTTTGATTGGATGCAATCAGTCGCAAAAATGCCAACACTTCCCCGATTCCTTTCACATCGTTCTACAAACTATACTGCCACTGCTGCTGCTGTTAGCACATTTCCCAAATGTTGATCGAATCGAATGATTTCTAATCCTGTTTGCTTTCACCCTTCCAACACCAGCAGCACCAGCAGCAGCACCAGCAGCAGCAGATGGGTGTAGTTAGGTAAGTAGGTACTGCAATCACAGGCGGTGTACGGCCTTCAGAGTAAGTCAACAGGACTTCCAAGACAATGCCGGTTAGAAAGAGTCAAGAAGCATTCCAGGAAAAGTCCAGAAGAATTCCAACAATGGTCTGCAGAACCCTCATAAAACCAAAATTGTTACTTGGGATTATTCAAGTTAACTTAACTAACCCTTGAATACCCAGACTCGTTAAGTCAAAAAATAAACCTTTACCCGCCAGTGCCATCAAAAAGTGCACCCCGATGTAGTTGTTTACCAAACGACACCCGAAGGAAGATCAATGTTTGATTGGATCAGCATCGAAGCAATTTGTGGATGGTTTGGTTGCTCTAGCCGAGCAATGTTACAATGTTGGTATTCTATTGTCCCTTTTACTTACCTCGAGAGTCTCGGTTCAACTGTAGCAGTCCCTGGCGGATGTCTCGAAGGATCTGTCATCGTGGAATGGTGCGAGCGTTGGAAGAAAAAGATAAATTCATTAGATCGATGTCATAAATATACATACACAGGGACCTTTACCGGGTGAGAGTCGTGCGGGATGGGAAAGGGAATTAATCAGGGCAAGAACAATGCAGATTAGAATTCCTAAAAACCAACATCAATTACATCTATCACCCTTCATCACAATGGCATTCGCATCGCAATTTACATCAACACCTCTCTCGGGATTGGAACTATCGTTTGCACCGAATTAGCATCTAATACAAATCGGAGGCTAATCAATCACATTCCATCCTGTACAAATCCGGGGGCAAACGTAAATCCCATTAAATATCCGTCCACCTCCTGTTCCGCCATCAGCTATCGTCGATTACAGATATGATTATTATTATTATTATTATCCTGACGGCTACTATTGACATCAACCACCTCACGTGCGAGAGGAAAACTTTCATCCCCGGCAGCAGTAAACCAACAGGCCAACAGAGGACGAAGGGGAAAATTTGTGGAAATTTATCATCACCACCACCACCACCACCGACGCCATAAGCAGGGGTCGACATATAAATATAGTTTCCTACACCTACCATTCCCAGAAGCGTTCGGACGTAAACGGTGGGAAGTTATGCGAAGCATGCCAGAATTGCCGCATCACAAGCATAAATGTATGACGTGTCTGTACGTGGACACATTGCTTATGCCGTATGAATGGGGTTTGCTCTAGGGGAGCAGGGGAAAAAGGGAGATATCTGAGCTGCGAATTCCATTGAATGAAGATTTTTTTCTGAATATGATGTAGGTTGAATTTTCTGGATTTACAACGATTAAACGTCTACGGTAGGAATTAGTAGCACAACATTTACCACTTAATAAAACAACAGTCGGGCACTTTCTGGAAGACCAATAATGCGACAAATAATATAGTGATTGATTTGGTTGTTCGACTGGTTTTATGGAGATTTCGTTTTTATGGCTTTCTCAGTCTAGGGTAATTCAAACAGTTAGTTTTGCATTGCCCGACGTTTCGGCCGTTTATTGTGGCCTTTTTCAAGGGTAAAACGGTAGACTGTTTTACCCTTGAAAAAGGCCACAATAAACGGCCGAAACGTCGGGCAATGCAAAACTAACTGTTTGAATTACCCTAGACTGAGAAAGCCATAAAAACGAAAAACAAATAATATAGCTATCACTGCTTGAACAGTCAAGACTCGCTATTTCAATATTCTTCATGTAGAATAACTAGCCGAAAACTCGGATTTTTCACTGTTAGAAAAATCAAAATGGAGAAAGTGAAGAACACAATTGAAGTGCGAAGTCCACGATGGGCGAAATTGCTCATTTTTTGAAGACACGCAATGAATGACTCGAAAACTGCTTCCTTCGTTTTTTCCACTTGCACTTCAATTCGGGACTCATTCGACTTGTCACTACCTGACGACGCAGGCATCAAAATACAGTATCCGGATAATATCCGCACAATATCGTTGCCGATAGGGATGGCATCCGGATTATGTGTAGTAAAATATATTATTTTATATTAAATGAAAATTAAATTAACGAGGCCATTCTGAAGTCCAAGATGGCAGCCATCGGGGTCAGGGAAAGTCTCAAATACCCTACAATATGGGTCTTTTCGGAACGGGGACGACGCAAAGGTGCCGAAAATCGATATTCGATGTTATTTTGTAATCCAAAATGGCGGCCATCGGGTTTCAGAAAAAGTGTTAAATACCCTACAATAGGGTATTTTCAGAACGAGGATGCCGCGTAGATGCTGAAAATCGATACCAGACACCATTTTGGAATTCAAGATAATGGCCATTGGTTTCATGAAGTGTCAAATTCCCTAAGATATGGGTATTTTCGGAACGGGAACAACGCGTAGATGCCAAAAATCGATATCCGACGCTATGTTTTAATCCAATATGGCGGCCATCAGGATTCAGAGAGTGTCAACTATCCTACAATATGGGTATTTTCGGAACGGGACGACGCATAGATGCCGAAAATCGATATATATATATTCGATGGCATTTTGGAATCCAAGATGATGGCCATCAAGTATCATTAAACGTGTCAAATACCCTAAGATATGGGTATTTTCGGAACGGAGACACCGCGTGGCTGCCAAAAATGAATATCCAGTGCTATATTGGACTCCAATGTGGCGACCATAAGGTTTCAGACAAAGCGTAAAATACCCTACAATATGGTTATTTTCGGAACAGGGACAACACGTAGATGCCGAAATTCGATATCAGATACCACTTTGGAATTCAATATGGTGGCCAGTGTTGGGAAAATATCAAAAAATCAAATCTCACCAACGCCCAATATCACGCTTGATTTTCGTAAACAAAAATCAACTAGCAAACAACTGCGGTTGATTTTGCAAGCTGTGATATCGCAGCTCGGAATATCAAGCTAACAAAACTCACCAGCTGCAAATCTCACCAAATTGTGGTGAGATTGAGTTTAAGGATTTTTGCTTTACACCCGAATGCAACCGAAACTTCCATAACGGCTTGCAGCAGTCCCTTTGCGTCTGCCATCGGTGAAGATTAAAAAGAGTTAGCAAACTATGCTTTCTCTTTCTAACAAAACGATGTGCAACGGAATCATTTTTGTGTCGAGTCAATTCTTTGCACCTTGTGGATAGTCTCGCAATATCAAAGGAGCTTGTCAAATCAATATTGCGAGCCCATGTGAGCGGAAAAATATCAATTGATTTCGGATTTTGCCAACACTGATGGCGGCCATCAGGGTTCAGAAAGTGTCAAATACCCTATAATATGGATATTTTCGGAATGGGGACAACTTGTGGATGAAACTGTCAAGGAGAGGTTCAGAGAACTTCCGAGTAGAATATCAGAGTACTTCCGGTGAGAAGTTCAAAGATCTTCCAAGGAGAAGTTCAAAGCTTCCGGAAAGAAATTTAGCAAACATCCGCGGAGAAGTTCAGAGAAGTTCCAAGAAGAAGTTCAGAGAACATCCGACGGACATTTCAGAGAGCATGAGAACATCACAAAATTTCCGGCGGACATCGATTTCTGGCTTCTAGATGTCAGCTCGATTCCAAAAAACCCACATTGATCGGTATTTGACAGTATTTCACACTGTTCCTGAACCAATGAAAATAACCATATTTTAGGATATTTGACACTTTTCCGCAAATCGAAATCCGCCATCTTGGATTACAAAATGACGTCGGATATCGATTTCCGGCTTCTAGACGTTACCCTGATTCTTGAAAAAAAAAGGGTTTGTTTCGGTATTTGATAGAATTTACAACCTTTTTTCAAACCGGAAGCCGCCATCATGGATTTCAAAATGGCATCGGATATTGATTTCCAATCTCCAGACGTCACCCCGATTCCAACAATACCCATATTGATGGGACGGCATCAGCATTTCCCATTTTTTCTTAAACTGTAAGCCGCCATCTTGGATTTCAAAATGACGTCGCTTATCAATTTTCGTCGATTCAAAAAAATACCCATATTGATGGGTAAACAAACCACCCGACAATGATAAATTTGACATCCACGTGCACAGATCTATACGCATACGCTTAAATGAACCGAGTGAACAATCAACAAAAGTCATAAAAACTGCGCTAATGTAGATCGAACAGCTTCGCTTCAATGCAAAAGTAAGTTCAACAGCATGATCGAAAGTGGTTCTGTTGATGTTGACGGGGATCTGCTCGAAGAGAAAACAGAATGCCTTTCAATTGAAAGTGATGGTTGACAGCTTCATCGTCGCTTGACGATTTTCGATTGAAAGTGACTTTGTGGAGCCCTGGTTGAAAGTACTATAAGTTCCTAGTAGGAGTTCTCGTCGGAAGTTCTCTGTACTTTCCCTCTGGGTTTCTCGTCGAAGATTCTGTGAATTTGTTTTCGGAAGTTCTCTGAAACTCTCGTCGGAAATTTTGTGATGTTCTCATGTTCTCTGAAATGTTCGTCGGATGTTCTCAGAACTTCTCCTTGGAACTTCTCTGAACTTCTCCCCGGATGTTTGGTAAATTTCTTCCCTGAAGCTTTGAACTTCTCCTTGGAAGATATTTGAACTTCTCACCGGAAGTACTCTGATCTTCTACTCGGAATTTCTCTGAATCTCTCCTTGACAGTTCTCTGAACTTATCCTCGGAAGTCCTCTGGACTTCTCTTCGGACGTACTATGTATTCGGAGTAGCAGGGCCACGATCACGGACTCACTTCCCAGGTTATGCAGCAGACACCGGAAGACCGAAAAAACTACAACGGAGGATTACGCGTAAACGTTAACGGCGAACAACGAACGGACATTTTACGTCTATATTAATTGATATACGTTACAAAAATGGCTAAAGGAAATAACACGTTCTGCAATTAGTGCTGACAACCGTAGCTGTCATTTCAGTTCAGTGTCGTAGGGAAAATATCGCACAAGTCTACAACACCAACACTCCTCCTCGAGATTTTCCAGATTTTCATTTGGGAGCGCCTTAGTCAGCACATCTGCCAACATATCATCCGGCGCGCAGTACTTCAGGGCTACAATCCCGTTCTCCACCAGTTCCTTCATGAAATGCATGCGTGTGTCGATAACTTCAAAGGAAGTTGTTCTCGAACATCATCGTCGGTCCCTCCTGTTTGCGGTTTAAATCCTCCAGCAGCCGAAGAATCCAAATCAACTCCTTACACGCTTCAGATAGAGCGAAGTTCGAAGTTATGGAAGCGCATATTGCCTCAGTCAAAGAGTTGTGCGACAAGGCATCTTGTGATGATAAGATTCTTGTTTGTGGCGGATATAATCAGTCTCGTCTTCAGTGGGGAACCGATCACAACACGGTCTACCTCACCGAAACATCTTCACTGACCGCAGCAAGTATTGCTCTCGTTCATCTCAGTCAACATAATACAATCCGAAATGAACTTGACCGCACGCTGGATTTGGTATTTTGCAACGGTGAAAATGATTTCGATATCGACGAATCCGCTGTGCCGCTTTTACCTATTGATGTTCACCATCCTTCCTTAATGCTGTCGCTACCTGCTCACTTGACTGGCCATCTCACCCAGGATGATAGAGCAGGGCTTCTTGACTGGTTGGTTGGAATCAAATGTTCCTTCCAAAAGATGACCAATTTCCCCAGCTTAGAGTATTCCTCAGCTTAGAGTGCTGAAGCGTGAGCGTAACGCAGTCCCGAGAAAACTACGTCGTCACAGAAAAGCTGACACGAAGCGTGACTTCAAGCGTGCCAGTATCGTCTTGTACAAATCACACGTCCTCAGAGTCCAGTGGAATTTGCGGCGTCAACAGCAAAAGGAAAGATTCGAGTATACCGTCCAACATGCTACTCGATGGGAAAGAGACCACTTCTCTTAGCGAAGCGTGTGAGATGTTTGCTAAGCACTTTGCATCATTCGATAAAAATATGACAAGTGACTGTTGCCTCTGATGCACCTAGTGACTTAGTGGAACTGAGCACATTCGAAGTAAGTCGGGATATGGTACATTCAGCAGCTAGGTGACTGCAAACCTCACTCTCTCCTGGTCCAGATGGGCTTCCGCCAGTGGTGGTCTGCCGTTGCTCAGCTGCCTTAGCAGAACCTTTAGCAGCCATATTTGATGCATCCTCTGAGCAAGGAAAATTCCCAACATTGTAGAAGCGGTCGTATATGTTTCATGTTTTCAAAGCTGGCAATAAACGGGATATTAAGAACTATCGAGGTTGTTGGGGTTCAACTTGGTGAACAGAGACTTCAGTGGTGGCCCTTCCTTGGTAGATGATCTTGAAGGCATGTTGAAGAACTTTCAAAAGCAACGTCTGATTGAGTGGGCGATGCAATCTGGTACAGCGTGATAATTTAGTGAATCCAAAAACCGAAAGAAAGGAGTGGTGTAGTATCCAAATGGTCCACTTCGGCAAAACATATACTATGTACTCTCACCTTCGAAACTAATAGCTGTGCTAGATGACCGAAGTATACAGGCAGCAACGTCAAATTTCCTTAAGGCTCGTTTCACGTACAATCTAATGTATTATCGGCTTCCTCCACGCGTAAAGGGTTACATCACCGATTCAGGAATGTCGAAAGGGAAATAGAAGATGTAGTATCAAAATGATACCATCTACGACCGGACATATACCTTTCAGCTTTACCACCTTTAGCTTGACCTGTGTGTTACCGTTAACGCTGTGCAGTCGACTTCAGGAATATGTCCTGCATGCCCGGAGAACCATTTGCTTCATCTATGCCCTGCGTTTCTTCAAATGACGGTTTCCAGCCGCGAAATTCTTCGCACACAAGGTCTGAGTCGTAACTGTCTCAGGCGGGGACACTAGGCAAAAGACTGCACTTCGAAGTATACTTGCCGCAAATGCAAGGCCCACCACCACACCCTAGTCTGTTTTAAGGGTGAATCAGACTCTAAACCTGGGGCAGCCCTAAATGGAAGTTCTGGCATTAACAACAAGTCGTCGACAGATACCGATCAGCAGGCAGTGAGCACAGCTTCCACGAGCACTGCATCCTTCAACATGGCATGTGGACGGGCTTCCAGCGTTCTTCTCGCTACGGCAGTAGTTCTTGTTGAAGATGATTCAGGTTCTCGCTATCCAGCTCTACTCGACTCTGGATCCGAATGTAATTTTATGTCGGAGACATTGAGTCAACGCTTAAACATTCATAGCAGAGAGAAGGTGGGCGTGGCTGTCCTGGGAATCGGTCATACAGCGACAAAGGCAAAACAGCGGTTACAGGTGGCGATTAAGTCTCGGGTCTCTCTATTTTCGCGGACCTTGAGCTTTCTGGTATTATCCAAGGTAACCTACCCACGACATCGGCACACATTAAGGAATGGAAATTCCCCGAAGGAGTAGAATTATCGGACCCAGGTTTCTTCAAGGCAAGCGGAGTAGGTCTGGTCTTGGGAATAACTACAATCGTTCTTCAGCTTCTTTCGGACAGGACAAGAGATGCCATTGGGCGATGGCGATGGGTTGGATGGGTTGTTTCAGGAGAAGTTATGGATACTTCTTCAACAACAAGGGCAGTCTGTAATATGGCAACATCAGATAAACTAGAAAATCTCATGGAACGGTTTTGGTCCTGTGAGGAGGTGGGAATAAACAACAACTATTCCCTGGAGGAAGCGCGCTGTGAGGAGCAGTTTGGGCGCACAGTGCGAAGAGATGCAGACGGCCGCTATACGGTGACACTGCCCAAAGACGAAAATATTATGTCTCAACTTGGGGAATCTAAGGAAATAGCCTATAGACGTCTCCAAGGGCTGGAACGGAGACTCTCAAGGGATGCGAGGCTGTCAAAGCAGTACAAGGTCTGCATGACCGAATATTTGAAGCTAGGTCATATGCGGAAGGTAGAGTGTAATGTTCTGAATGTGGGAAAACGGTGTTGCTTACCACACCACCCCGTTGTGAAGGAATCGAGCATGACAACAAAAGTGAGGGTTGTCTTCGACGCCTCGTGCAGAACGTCGAGTGGGATCTCTCTCAACGATGCTCTACTGGTAGGACCAGTTATCCAGCAAGATCTCCGTACAATCGTTTTACGTAGTCGGATGCGCCAAGTGATGGTGGAAGCGGATGTGTTAGTACTTAAGAATAAAATGTGTTTAACGTTGTGATCATTAAGTCCCGTAAGGTGATATACGACCCACACTCCAACCGCAGTCACGCAAGGGTCATCGCGCGGAAGTAGGCTGCTACATTGGCTTAGGCTCTAGATCAAACAGAGGTATCACCAGTCTTTCGGCAGCGTCCAAACTGAGATCATCTTGAGCGAATTTGTGCTGAATCACTCGAAAACCTACATTTCAACTGACCAGCATGGATTTATTCCCGGTAGATCGGTAGCTAATAACCAGTACATGCATCACCGTAATGGAGGCTAAGCCACAAGTCGACGTCATATATACTGATCTGAAGTGTGGATCCACTTTTGTTTAAATGCAAGCTCGTTTATGCAGATGATCTTAAGCTATACGTCATAGTTCACTCGATTGAGGATTGCCATCGTCTTCAAACTCCTGCTAGGATTGGTGCCGTCGCAATAAGCTCATCATTAGCGTTCCAAACTGTGCAGTGATGACGTTTCACCGCTCTAAGAGTTCAATCCTTTACGACTACTGCATTGACAATGTAACGCTTCGCAGAGTAGAACGTATGACTGATCTTGGTGTTCTTTTGAACTCAAAGTTGACTTTCAATTTTCAGTATTCCTCGATCATCTCTTAGGCGAATTGTCAACTGGGATTTAATTTTTGCCGTGGCGCGATCCAATGAATTTACCACCTTATGGATGTTTTTTTTACTAGTTCGTTTATTTACTAGGCTGAGTCGTGTGTGACACTTTGCGGAGCCAAAATCAGTAATGTTTGAATTTACATTTTAAATAGCAGTAGGTTAGTATTGGGTACCAATTACTCGTGGCGGACTCGAGGTTAATGGGTAACAATTTCGATTGGAAGGAGCTAGGTAGGAAACTGGTTTCTGAAGCCTCCTTCAGATACTACTCTCGGACGGTTGATCAAATCCTGGCTGGGACAGGAGGATAATAAGACTGGGACACAATGGCGGGAAATTGTTTGGAAAGGAGGGGATGGTCACATCAAACTCTAACATCAGACAAACAAAGGAATTCGTAGATCGCTTGCATGTAGGGAAGATCACGTGTTCCCAATACATCTCTTACTTCACGGAAGGGTTGTCTGCCTCGGGCCACTAGGGTATCCAATAGTCGTGCTCTGGAGGCGTCATTACCCGGGCAATACCAAACTGCGTGATCGATGTCATCATAACCGGTTCTGCACCTACATATATTGCTGTCAACGAGGTTTATTCTATAGAGATGTGCGTCTAGCGAGTAGTGGTTGGACATAAGTCTTGACATCACTCGAATGAATCCCCGACTTACATCCAGACCTTTGAACCATGCTCTCGAAGAAACATTTGGAATAATGGAATGTAACCACCGCCCTAGAGAATTATTTGTCCAATCGTTTTGCCAACTTAAAAGAGAACTCTGACGTACTAATGGGAAAAATTCATCATATGAAATTCTTCTATCATAAATCTCGCCTTGTTGTGCGCCCACCTTTGCGAGAGAGTCTGCCTTCTCATTGCCTGGGATTGAGCAATGTGAGGGGACCCATACAAAGGTAATCATATATGATCTTTCGACCAGCAAACTCATCTGTTCCCTTACCTTTGAAAGGAAATAAGATGAGTGCCTACCTTTTTTCATCGATCGAATAGCCTCAATCGAACTGAGACTATCCGAGAAGATGAAGTAATGGTCTATGGGCATATCGGAAATCATCCCCAATGCGAAGTTGATTTCTGCTAGTTCAGCAACATAAACGGAACAAGGTTCCTGATGTTTCCGAAAGGCGGTTGAGTATTCATTGAAGACTTCGAAGCCAGTGGATCCATCAATGCGTGATCCATCAGTGAAAAATCTTCTATTGCAATTGACTTGTTGGTATTTTTCAGCAAAAATGCGGGGAATTGAGATAGGTCGAAGTTGATCTGGAACTCCTTGAATAGCCTGTTTCATGGAGAGATCATAGCCAATGGGGGAACTGTAGTTAGTAAAGCATACACGAGAGGGGTTATAGCAAGGAAGGCTAATATCCGATGACATATAATTAAGATAGATTCGCACGAATCTAGACTGGATGCTCAATTCGAGCATTTCTTCGAAGTTTTCCATTACAAGGGTGTTACTGACACTACATTTAATCTATATTCTTAATGAGAGCTCCCAGAAACGGTTCTGCAGGGGTTTTACGCCCGCTAGGACCTCTAGGCTCATATTGTGTGTTGAATGCATACAGCCAAGGGCAATACGTAAACAACGATATTGAATACGTTCCAATTTGATTAGGTGGCTTTTTCTTGCCGAGTGGAAGCAAAAAGAGCCATACTCAAGAACTGAAAGAATAGTCGTTTTATATAGTTTAATGAGGTCTTCCGGGTGAGCACCCCACCATGTCCCGGAAATTGATCGTAGAAAGTTGATCCTTTGTTGACACTTTTGTTTCAAATACGTAATGTGGGTACCCCAAGTGCATTTTGAATCAAACCAGACTCCGAGGTATTTGAAGGTTAAAGATTGGGTAATGTCTCTGCCCAAAATATTTAGACGCAGTTGGGCTGGAAACCGCTTCCTTGTAAACACTACCAATTCAGTTTTTTGCGGTGAAAACTCGATCCCTAAATTTCTTGCCCAGAAAGACAGATTATTTAGGGAATTTTGCAATGGTCTTTGCAAGATTTCTGCACGTGGACCTCTCATGGAAACCACGGCATCATCTGCAAGCTGTCTAAGCGTGCATTGATTATCTAAGCAGTTATCAATATCTTTGACATAGAAATTATAAAGTAAGTGACTTAAACATGAACCTTGGGGTATGCCCATGTAGCTAATTCTAGAAGTTGTCAGTTGACCTAGATTGAAGGTCATTTGTTTTTTTCTGACAGCAAATATACAAAAAAATATTCAAAATACCGGGTAATCCACTACTGTGCAAATTGTCTGACAGTATGTCTATGGAAACCGAATCAAATGCGCCCTTAATATCCAAAAAGACTGAAGCCAATTGCTCCTTGTGCGCAAAGGCCAGTTGAATATCAGATGAAAGCATCGCTAGACAATCGTTTGTTCCTTTACTCTTCCGGAAACCAAATTGCGTATTTGAAAGTAGATTGATTGATTCAACCCAATGGTCAAGTCTTAATAGGATCATTTTTTCTAATAATTTCCTCAGGCATGATAACATAGAAATCGGACGGTAAGAATTGTGATCAGACGCTGGTTTCCCAGGCTTTTGAATAGCTATTACTTTAACCTGTCTCCATGCTGGTGGAACTATATTGAATTCCATAAATGAATTATATAGGTTAAGTAATCGTCTTTTAGCAATATCGGGAAGGTTTTTTAGAAGGTCGAATTTGATCATATCGCTTCCCGGAGCAGAGTTATTCGATGAAAGAAGTGCCATCGAAAATTCCAGTATTGTGAATGGTTCATCCAGAGAACCGTTACTTCGGGCTGTATCCCGTAAAGTTGGTTGTGCTGGAACAGAATCTGGACAAACCTTTTTAGCGAAGACGAATATCCATTGTGAGGAGTATTCTTCACTCTCATTGGAAGATGAGCGGTTTCGCATATAGCGAGCCTTTTTCCAAAGCGTTGTCATCGAGGTTTCTCTAGAAAGTCCCTCGATAAAAGTACGCCAGTAATTTCGTTTCTTTGCTTTTAGTAAGTTTTTAAGCTTTTTTTCAAGCTTTGGATACTTTTCAAAAAGCTCAGATCTTTCATGTCTACGATAATCTTTAAAGGCATTGGATTTCTCAAGATACAACTTTGTGCATTCGTCATCCCAGCCAGGGGTGGCGGGTCTTCTTTTGAGGGATGCACTTGGAACACGTCGTTTCTGAGCTTCTAATGCGCTTTTGTAGATTAGTTCGGTAAAGAAACGATACTCTTCCAGTGGTGGTAGAGGATCGGTAGAATCAATACCAAGAGTTACCGCCGATACAAATTTTTGCCAATCAATGTTCCTCGTGAGGCCAAAAGGAACTTGAATTGACTGATCTGTTTTTAGACGACCACTTTTGATTGAAATAATAATTGGTAAGTGATCACTGCCTTGGGGATCATTGATAACCTTCCACAGACAATCTAATGATAGTGAGTTAGAGCACAAAGATATGTCAAGACGGCTCTCTCGACCAGGAGGGTTTGCTATACGTGTTGCTTCACCAGTGTTCAAGATAGTCAAGTTGAAATCGTCGCACAAATCATAGAAAATACCCGCTCTTTTGTCATCGTATGATTCGCCCCAACCAGTACCGTGTGAGTTCATATCGTCCAGTATTAGAACTGGAGATGGAAGGATATTAACTGAACTCCAAAGCTGACGGCGGTTTATGGAAGTCCTTGGAGGGACATATACAGAAGCTATGCAAAGATCTTTGTTCTTCACATTTATTTGGCAAGCGACAATTTCAATGCCTGAAATTATTGGGATTGAGATTTTATAGAAGGAGTAGCACTTTTTGATCCCCAAAAGTATGCCACCATATGAATCATCTCGGTCCAGGCGGATAATGTTAAAATCGTGGAAGTTTTGTTCATCTTCAGAAGAAAGCCAAGTTTCACAGAGTGAAAATATATCACAATCAGAATTGTGAATCAAATACTTGAACGAGTCTAATTTAGGTTTAAAACTACGACAATTCCATTGTAATAAAGTGATCATATCTTGATCCTCACTCGACGAATTATCCATCGAAAGATATGAATTCACCAATGAGGGGCCATGATACAGTCAATTGCTTGAAGTAGTTTCCGACTATAGGAACAAGCAGGTCAATAAGCCCTCGAAGTGGCGATTCGTCGGGAAAGCCGAGGGCATTCAAAATATTATCCACAATGTCCTTAAATTTAATCTTTCCTCGCTTGGGCGGGAAAGTTTTCTTTGAATTGCGAGTAGACGTGGTGTTTATTTTTGGTAACCTTTTACGATTACCTTTATTAGGTAGCGGTGGAGTGTAATAGCTGCAGCAAGGATCAGATGGAGCAGCAATTTTATCATACATTATACATGTTAGTGGACCTGGACACATTAGAACACAGAAGATAAATGCAACAAGCCTTATTTGTAGCGAAACTTTTAAACGGCGATGTGGACTGCCCTCAACTGCTTTCACAACTTCCGTGTACCTCAAAGGATGTTGCGGCAATCATCCTTACTACAACCAAGATTCGATCGGACTGCATATGGATACCATGAGCCAATTTCTGCGATGATTCGGGCATTCTCCGCTGTGGAAGAAGCATTTGAATTCGGGGAAACGTCGAACCAATTTCGAAACCGATTGAGAAGATTGTGCATATTTTTGTAATCTGTTTATCTGTTGCTTTTTTGTGTATTATCTAAGTTTTATTCATTAAGACAACTACTGTGAGATGAATTTCAATAAATAAATCTAATAAATAAATCTGCTCCTCGCAGTGATCTCAATTTGATAACGGATCTTAAGGAGTTCGAAAGTTTTAATCCAGATGCTGCTGGTGCTGCGCAAAGGAAATTTTCAGGCCATTTCTGGTATCAATGTGAAGAACTAGTTGGTCTCTTTGTGTTTGACACTGGCTTATCTTCTGAAGAACAGGAGAAGCTTGTCCAATCCATTCGAACAAGGCAAGCCAATGATGATCCGACAAAAAAACTGAATATTCCTTCTCACTGAGTGGAGTACAATTTCGCTGGACACTACCAATTCTGTGGAATTTTGTAGAGTATTGGGAATTGATATCAGCTTCTTCGATGAACCAGTAAGTGAATGGAGTACTAACAACCAATACCAAAAAGAAGAAGAAATTGTTACTCTGCTTCGAGTGGTAAACGACCACGTAGTGAGCGCAATTAAATTGATGCAGATATCAGAAATGTGACAAAAAATTAGAAGAGTCTGTGTCTAGGGCACGAACGGAAGGTTGACGTAGGTCCGCGATTGTTCGGTACAATTGTTTTTGCCCTTAGTTCTTTTAGCTGATTGAAAAATGGTAACCGGTTATGTGAAAAGGACCAATTCAATATAGGGGAAATGGCTCTTATGTTAGCCTATGGATCTAAGATTGGTCCCATCGCTAAAAATCTGCTCTTTATCAATTTTATCTAGATGAACGCGTCATTGAGACGGTACTATTGGATAGTTTTGGTCTTACTTGCTTTACTTAAGGGTCCTGTGCACCACCACCGGTGCAAAGGGCCAACGTGAAAGACTTCCATCCTGGGCGGCTGCTCGCTTTTGCCTTGCCTTGAGCCCCTGGGTCTGCCTCTGCTGCCGGATTCCAATCCAGCGCTTTCTTGCAGATTTCGTTTCCGCCCCACCTCCACTTTCGCTCTCGAATTTCTGTTACTATCGGCTTCTGATGACATCGACGATGGAGCTCGGCATTCGAGATCCAGTTGTGAGGCCACCAGGCACGAATTATATACCGCAGGCTTCGGTTGATGAAGACCTGCAGCTTTTGAGTGTTCTCCGCTGATACACACCACGTCTCGCTGGCGTATAACAACACAGCCGTTGTGCTAGTAGAGCAACTGCATCAGCCAAATCGAAGTCGTTGAAATGCTCCATGGTGATAGGCTGCCAAAGCAGCCCACGGTTCGGTACACGGTCAATTGCACCTACCATGATCTCGTCGATTACGATGAGAAACAGTAGCGGTGATAGTATACATCCTAGTCTCACACCAGCGACTACCCGGATAGGGTCGGACAAGGCTCCGTTATGCAGAACTCTGCACGTGAAAGCCTCATACTGCGCTTCGATGAGGTTGACGATTTTATCCGGGACTCCCTTGCGTCTCAGGGCGCCCCTCAGATTCTCGTGATTGAGACGGTCGAAAGCTTTTTCGTAGTCAATGAATACCAAATAAAGGCACTCTTGGAATTCATTGACCTGCTCCAGGATGATGCGGAGCGTGACAATATGGTCCACACAAGATCTTCCGGCATGGAATCCTGCCTGCTGCCGTCGGAGAGTCACGTCGATCTTCTCCTGTATCCGATTCAGGATAACTTTGCATAGAACTTTGAGAACAATACACAGTAACAATTGTCGCACACAGTCAAATCCCCCTTCTTTGGGACCTTCACTAAGATGCCCTGCATCCAGTCGGCCGGAAAAGTCGCGGTGTCCCAGATATTACAGAATAGTTGATGCAACATTTGTGCGGATAGCATGGGGTCAGCTTTGAGCATCTCTGCTGATATGCGATCGACCCCTGGAGCCTTGTTGGATTTCATGCTTCCGATAGCTGCTTCAATCTCCTGCAGTGATGGGGCCTCGGAATTGACGCGAGTGATGAGCCGCACCCTAGGCGGATCATGCCGAGATGTTGATGGCTGGTTGGCCGTCGAAACTTGAAGAAGTTGTTCGAAGTGCTCAAACCAGCGTTTCAGCTGGTCAGTGGGGTCGGTAAGCAATTGTCCAGTCGTGTCCTTCACTGGCATCCTCGGGTTCATCCTTGCTCCACTCAGGCGTCGTGAGATATCGTAGAGGAGGCGTATATCGTCAGTGTTTGCGGCTTTCTCCCCTTCGTCGGCCAGGGAGTTCACCCACGCTCGCTTGTCCCGTCTGCAAGAGCGCTTGGCTTTCTTCTCTAGAGCCGAGTACCGTTGACGGGCTTCGTTCTTGGCTCCTCTGGTTCTCGCCCGCTCTATCGCGGCTTTTGCTCCTCAATCTTCCGCCAGGTTTCATCTGTGATCCACTCTTTCCTCTGGGTGCGCAGCTCACCCAAGTTGTTCTCGCTTGTTTCTATAAAGGCATTCTTGATGGCCGTATATTGTTCTTCTACGCTGTCACCTTCTGGAACGTCCGCAGCTCGAGTCTCAAGTTCTTCAACAAAAGACCTTTTTACCACTGGATCTTCAAGTCGGCGTGTGTTGAACCGCCACCCGAGTCTCTCCTCCCGTCGCAGGATCCGTGCCATGCGTAGGCGGATTTCGCCGATTAGAAGGAGATGGTCAGACGCGATGTCGGCGCTGCGTTTATTCCGGACATCAAGAAGGCTCCGTCTCCATTTTCGGCTGATGCAGATGTGGTCGATCTGATTTTCGGTATGTCCATCACGGGAAACCCACGTGACTTTGTACACTGGCCGATGTGGGAAGAGCGAGCCCCCAAACCATGTCGTTATTGCCACAAAATTCTGCAAACAGCTCACCGTTCTCGCTCATTTCGCCGAGACCATGGCGTCCCATGACACGCTCATAGTCCGTATTGTCGGAGCCGATCTTCGCACTAAAGTCGCCAGTGTAGATCTTGATGTCACCCTTTGGAACCTTATCCACGACGGCATTCAGTTGACTGTAAAAATTCTCCTTGTCCTGTAGCTCGGCAGCATCGGTTGGCGCATAACATTGGATTATGGTAAGGTTACGAACCCGTGTTCTAAAGGGTGTCCACGATGAAATTGCCACACTATGAAATTGCTCTAACTTTTTAACCGTTGGGTAGAATTTAATGAAAATTTGGGTGGATTTAGTTCATAGTGCATTATTTACATCCTGCAAGTTTTAAAGTCCTGTGATCAAAACTCGTGGAAACGGAGTCGAAAGAACAGCTCGTGTGTGATAAAATCTTGCGCATTCATCACGAGAACAAGGATCTCTCGCATCGTTCCATCGCTAAAACGTTGGGAATCGCGAATTCCACGGTGTCGCGAGTGATTAAGCGGTTCGAGGAACGGTTGATCACCGATCGGAAGCCCAGAAGTGAAGGAAAAAGTATTCCGTACAACACCAAAAATCACAACCGCGTAGTTGGGGCCCTCAACCGAAATCCGAACGCCTCCGTTAGGGATGTGGCTAAGAAGCTGCACCTAAGCCGAAGTTTTGTCCAGAAGGCCAAAACTAAGGCTGGGCTTCGAACGTTCAAGGTACAAAAGGCCCCTAATCGCGACGAGAAGCAGAACAAGTCCGCCAAAACCCGTGCCAGGAAGTTGTACCTCAACATGCTGACGAAAGTTGAATGCTGCATCATGGACGACGAAACATATGTGAAGGCCGACTTCAAACAGATCCACGGCAACCTGTTTTTCACGGCCAAGGATAAGTTCAGCGTTCCGGAGCATGTCCACACTCAGAAGATGTCCAGATTTGCGAAGAAATTCCTGGTTTGGCAAGCCATCTGCACGTGCGGGAAGCGGAGTGCACCTTTCGTGACCCAGGACACGATGAACGGACAGGTGTACATAAAAGAGTGCCTCCAGAAGCGGCTGCTTCTTCTCCTGAAGGCCCACAACGTCCCAACAATCTTCTGGCCGGATTTGGCCTCATGCCACTACTCCAAGGACGTGCTGAAGTGGTATGCGGACAATAAGCTCAATTTCGTGCCGAAAATGTTCAACCCTCCCAACACTCCGGAGCTCCGCCCCATCGAGAAGTACTGGGCGATTATGAAGCAGCACCTTCTTAAACGACCTAAGGTAGTGAAGACAGTCGAGGAACTGAAGAAAGTATGGGTTTGCATGCAAAAAACGGTTGATTCACAGGTTGTGCAGAATTTTATGGCCGGGGTTAAGGCCAAGGTGCGGGCATTTGCGTATGGACTGTAAATAAAATACGAGTAAAATGGTAAAATGAAGTTTAATAGTTATTTCTCAATCCCTGAAAATTTGATGGCAATCGGATGAAAACTCGAATTTTGCGAATCAATTTTGTGTGTGGCAATTTCATCGTGGACACCCTTTAAATCTGGCAACGATTATCCTCTCATTAACAGGCTCCCACTTGATCGGCGCAGCACTTGCCTGGACGCTAAGTAGGAGACCAACTCCACGATGGCAGGGAGCGTTTTCACCTCGAATATCAGAGTATAGTAGAACCTGTCCCGACGACAGTTTGTGTTCTCCAAAGTTTGGCCAACGAACTTCACTCAGTCCCAGGATTTCTAGCTTCATGCGTCGCGCCTCGTTGGCGAGTTGTGCCAGTTTACCCTGCTGGGCTAACGTCAATACATTCCATGATCCAATTCGTGTCCGTTGTTTTGCGCTAAAAGTCGTTGCCGTTATATCAGTTCGATGTCTTTCTCTATGGGTTTCTGTAACAATTGTAAAGGTTTCAGAGACAGTAGGTGGTTGGCCTAAGGTCTCCTATCCGCCGTGATGGGGTTGCCATCTTAGGTGTAGCTTCCGGGGAAGAGCATTTATTATTCAGCCGCTGGATGCCAGTCAGACGCTGTTTGAGCCGCACCTCCATGGTGAACAGACGCTCGGGTTGGCGAAGCATTTCCCCTATCACCGTGCTATGGTTACCGCGCCAGTGTTCGCGTCGCACCTCCTCACTCTGCTATTGTCGGATTGACAACATTGCCCAGGCTACGCCAACCAGCTGTGTCCATGTTTCAGCTGGCAGTCTTTTGTGATCATATGACTCGTGGAGGCGTAAGGTAGGAACTTGTGAGGATTGTGATAGTTTTGGTCGCCATTGAAAATTTAGTCGATTGCTGAATTTATGTATGGGCCACAATGAAGGGCATTTAGGCCAACATTACATTCATTTCCCCTACGAAGTGGAATGGATACCAACAGAAATATAGTCGAAAATAATAGTTTTTTAAAAATAAATTGGAAACATGGTAATCGGGGCAAAACAGGCTAAAATTGAAAATTACAAACTGAATCCATTTTTATTTGATTCCTGAGGCTGTCCTCAATTGCTGGATTAAATTCAACTTGTGGTTTAAAGTGACAGATGTAAAGTTATCGATTAACCCTGATATCCGAGCGTGATTATTACTTGACATACAAAAAGCTAGATTTTGACAACCATGCACGAAAACTGGTCGATCGATAACACAGGGATTTTCTGTCAATGTCACTTTTAGCTTCGAGTTATATTTAACATGCCAAATGGGTCATAGCAGGAGAAAGTTTAGCTGTTTAAAAATTGCCAAAAATCGACAAAAACCCACCTTACACTATAAACCACAAAATTAAATAAATTCTTTTCGACTACATCATTACTGGAATGGTCGAACCGAAATGAAAACACTACAAAATTCTAAACGTGTCTCCAAATCAAATTTTGTAAACACATTTTCATCTGATTTCCATGAAAGCCCAGCTTCGTGCGCTTAAAGTAAGAATTCCCACTGTCCGTGAGACTAAGTGAGTAAACATTCCAAACAAATATTGGAAAGCCATCGAAATCCACTATCTCAACTATTTCATTATCCTCCCGGGGAAATTCCAACTCTCCGAAGTACTTTCCCAAGATTATCTTTCATCACAGCATAGCACCGGCACCGGCAGCAGTAGGTAGTCATCTGTCTGTTTCCCTCACACAAGACCAGCTGGTTCCACCCGTTGAGTTTGTTGATTAATTCGAACATGATATATATATATATTCCCCTATTGTAACAACCACCTCCCACCTTCCACCCTCGCCAGCACACAGTTAACGCACCAGCAATCAGCAATGCCTTTCAGCTACATCTGTTGATTTAGTCTTGCTACCAACAGTGTAAAAGTTCTTCATTCTTCTCCGGGTGTGTAGATGTAGATCGTAACAGACAACCGACAGTATCTATACAGTTAATCTCCAACGTTGCTGCCGCCGCCACCCAAGAGCAGCCGGTTGTGCAGTTTCGACAATGTTGGAATAGTTTTATCACTTTCCGGCACTCCAACAATGACGAACATTGTGTACATTGCATTGGGATTCAGATTCAGGACGCCGCCGCCAATGAGTGGGAGGCGAGCTTCGAATCCTTCGCATTTTCAGATGGTTAGTTCCCGCATGTGTGTGTGTGTATGTGTGTTTGTCATGCTGCTGCAGGCGGTTCGTTGAAAGACGGAAGATTGATAATCGCTTCCCACGGCTGCTGTGTAAAACTTTCCGTCTAATGTCAATTCAAACTTCACTGCGGTATGGTTATACTGATCGATGTGTGTGATGGTATCAAAGCCCGGCTGCTGATAAGGACGATGTACCCTCGAGCAGCCAGACAAAGCGGTCTCTAGTTTGTAATTTTACATCATTTCAATCTGTGCCCCTGTGTGTATGTTTGCCATAAATCTACCCCCTCCGGATGGGGCTCTAAACTTAAGCTATAAAACCTATTCCGCCCCTTCCGTAGACCTGAAAAAGGACGACGACGAAGACGACGCACATAATGATGATTTATTGACGAAAAGCTGTGTAAATATTATTAAAACGATAAAACTTTGATGTTCCTCCCCCGGACTGGGACTGGATGGGGTCCAATTCGTACCTTTTCATATATGAAATTATGTTACACAACTGCGCGGATATGAACCGAGAGACAGCTATAGCTTAGATGTAGGAGGGAAATCATTCTTTTTATTGACTCATCTTAGTTAATATGGTAGCAAAATCCATTTCCGATTGTTGCTTCCGATTGCTAGATCCAGCAGAGCACCACCAATATCAACATTCTTTTTTTTTATGATTCAATCAAAGCTGGGTTTACAACTAAGCAATGTTTGCGCTAGTGTTGATTTGTTTCCTGTTTCCCGGGAGGACAGGAGGTGACGGGACGGGCAATGTCATTTACAGGCAAACATCACGTTTCAATCGGCAAATCGGTAGGTCAGTCGGCAGCAGGCGGGACACATGGCGTACGTGACGATATTGCGTGACATCAGGATCGATTGGAGCAGGAATGACGACTCCTGCGACGACTGTGTCCTACGTTCTGCAGGGGGGTGGTGGCGAAAAAAAGGGAAGGGAGGATGATGAATTTTGGTCCGCCAATATACGGTGTGCTAACGATCTCTTCACAACGAATGACCAACAGCGTCGTACTATATCAGAAGGTTTAATTGCACTCGTGGGCACCGTTAACACCCGCGAAAATGGATCTTTGTTTGTTGTTGATTTTTTTTAGGGTCCACAGCAATTTTTAGGATGGTATTCATTCAGAAGATTTTGAAAAATTTTCTCTTTCAACTGGCGAAGCGGTCGGGAATGCCGCTTTTAGTTATAATGTTATTCTAAGGACATTCGAGCCCACCCCGCTTCCTCTGCGTGGACCTATCTGACTCCCCCTGAACTGCCCCCGTGGATCCTCTTTGAACCTTTATTTTGAGGCTAATTATGTCTATTTCGCGTTTAAGACCATTTTCTATATTTAAAGATAATGTTGGCGATTTGAAGTCCAAACTGGTTGGTCATAACTCATATCCACCGTGCGTTCTTGAAATAGGACCGGTGCTCCAAACACCCAGCGTCTTATAAATAGGACAGTACTTCCACTGCTAATATTATAATATCCAACGAAGATAGAATGATAATGGCCTCAGTAAACTTGTTTAATGAGCGAGTTGCTCAGTCAACTGGTCAAGTATTATTACAAGACACTGAAGAAGTCTGCACATTGTAGACGAAATACGCGTATTTGTCAAGGATAAGCAAATAAGATAGTGGAATTAAATAGAAATTACTAATCCTTTTCTATCTCATCTTGACAGTTAGCCTTTTCGGTCACTCTGTAACTCTTTACTCCTATGGTAAAATCCCATAAACAAACGTCAGTCTGTGCGAGAAACATGTTAGACATTACCTTATCCTTTCACTCCAGTGAAAAATCTCATGAGATCCTGTTAATCTTTACCTAAAGAGACGGTGGCTCGCTGGTACCATGGTGGAAAGAAGAGATAAGACAAAATCCGCTGGACTTCGGTATTTTACCATAGTAGTAAAGAGCTAGAAAGCCGCCGTCAACGTCAATACTTACACATTATTTTAAAACTACTCCAATTTGGGTAGAATCCTCCCAGATCGGTCACAACTGAACCTTCTCAAAAATGGGTAAACTGTGTTAAGAGTGACAAGCTGACACATGATCAACATTGACATCGATCCGACCGACGTTGTTCAATTGTTAACCTCCCAACATAGTTTACCCATTTTTTATAGATTGAGTTTTGACCCATCAGGGTGGATTTTACTCAAATTTGGGTAGTTTTCAAATAGCGTGTCCTGAGCATGCAACCAAATATCTTATTTACTTTCATAAAGGCCAATGTCACAAACGTAGACACTGACTTTTAAAAATTACAAGATATTTACGCAAGAAGCCATTGCTTACGTTCCCGACATTGGCCCATATGAAGACCCAGTGTCGAATCACGAAAATTTAATTTTGGCAGATCGATGTCCAACTATACCAGTTATACCACTGAGTAAACACAAAAAAGGGGTCAACTTTTAGTTAACAGATGGCAAAAGCATCTCACAGAAGCTGGCGAAAGTTTCTCACATAATCTGACAAAAACTTCTCACAGAAGCTGGAAAAACCTTCTCATAGAAGCTGTCAAAAGTTTCTCACACAATTTGTCATAAGTTGGTTAAAGCTTATCACAGAAACTGTCAAAAACTTCTAACAGAAATTGTCGTAAGCTGGCGAAAGCTTCTCACAGAAACTTTTAAATAATTCTCACAGAAGCTGTCAAAATCTTCTCACAGAAGCTGTCAAAAACTTGACACATTTGGGTGGCAAAAGTTTCTAACAAAATTTGTCATAAGCTGGTAAAAGCTTCTCACAGAAGCTGTCAAAAGCTTGTAAAAGAAATTGTCATAAGCTGGCAAAAGCTTCTTACAGAAGCTGGTAAAAGCTTCTAACAGAAGCTGGTAAAAGCTTCTAACAGAAGCTGGCGAAAGCTTCTCACAGAAGCTGTTAAATAATTTTCACAGAAGCTGGTAAAAGCTTCTCACAGAAGCTGAGAAGTTTCCCACAGAAGCAAGAAAGTTTCTCACAGAAGCTGGGAAGCTTCTCTCAGAAAGCTGAGAAAAGCTTTTTACAGAAGCTGGAAAAAACTTTTCACATGAGCAGGAAAGCTACTCACAAAAACTAGCAAAAGTTTCGCATAGAAGCTGACAAAAGCTTCTCACATAACGTGGAACTAGCTTCTCACAGAAACTGGGAAATTTCTCATAGAAACTGGGAAGCTTATCACAGAAGCTGGCAAAAGCTTCTCATGTAAGCTGGTAAAAGCTTCTCACAGAAGCTGGAACAAGCTTCTCACATAAGCTGTAAAAAGCTTCTCACAGAAGTTGGGAAATTTCTCACATAAGCAGGAAAGTTTCTCACAGAAGCTGGAAAATTACCCACAAAATTTGGGAAGTTTCTCACCGATCCAGGCTAAATTTTCCAAAAACTGGCAAAAGCTTATCAAAAAAGCTGGCAAAAACTTCTCACATAAGCTGGTAAAAGCTTCTCACAGAAGCTGAGAAGTTTCTCACAGAAACAAGAAAATTTCGCACAGAAGCTGGGAAGCTTCTCTCCGAAAGCTGACAAAAGCTTCACACATAAGCTGGCAAAAGCTTCTCACAGAAGCAGGAAAGTTTCTCACAGAAGTAGGGAAGTTTATCACAGAAGCTGGGAAACTTCTCTCAGAAAGCTGCAAAAGCTTTTCACAGAAGCTGGGAAGCTCCTCATAGAAGCTGGCAAAAGCTTCTCACATAAGCTGGGAAGTTACCCACAGAGGCTGGGAAGTTTCTCACAGATCCTGGCTAAAGCTTCTCACAAAAACTGGCAAAAGCTTATCATAAAAGCTAGCAAAAGCTTCTCACATAACCTGGAACAAGCTTCTCACAGAAACTGGGAAATTCCTCATAGAAGTCGGGAAGCTTTTAACAGAAGCTGGCAAAACCTTCTCATAGAAGCTGTCAAAAGCTTCTCATATAAGCTGGCAAAAGCTTCTCATATAAGCTGGAAAAAGCTTCTCACAGAAGTTGGGAAATTTCTCACAGAAGCAGGAAAGTTTCTCACAGAAGCTGGGAAGCTTTCCACAGAAGCTGGTAAAAGCTTCTCATAGAAGCTGGCAAAAGTTTCTCATAGAAGCTTGGAAGTTTCTTACAGAAGCTGGGAATCTTCTCTCAGAAAGCTAGCAAAAGCTTCTAACAGAAGCTGTAAAAAACTTCGCACAGAAGCTGGAAAGTTTCTCAGAGAAGCGGGCAAAAGCTTCTCATAGAAGCTGGCAAAAACTTGTCACAGAAGCTGGACAAATCTTCTAACAGAAGTTGTAAAATTTCTCGCAGAAGCAGAAAAGTTTCTCACAAAAGCTAGGAAGCTTTTCACAGAAGCTTCTCATAGAAGCTGGTAAAAGCTTCTCACATAAGCTGGCAAAAGCTTCTCACAGAAGCTGGTAAAAGCTTCTCACAGAAGCTGGTAAAAAACTTCTCACAGAAGCTGGTAAAAGCTTCTCACAGAAGCTGGTAAAAGCTTCTCACATAAGCTGAGAAGTTTCTCACAGAAGCAGGACAGTGTCTCACAGAAGCTGGGAAGCTTTTCAAAGAAGCTGGGAAGCTTTTCACAGAAGCTGACAAAAGCTTCACATAGAAGCTGGCAAAAGCTTCTCACATAAGCTGGCAAAAGCTTCTCACATAAGCTGGCAAAAGCTTCTCACAGAAGCTGGGATGCTTTTCACAGAAGCTAGCAAAAGCTTCACATAGAAGCTGGCAAAAGCTTCTCAAATAAGCTGGCAAAATCTTCTCACAGAAGTTGGGAAGTTTCTCACAGAAACAGAAGTTTTTCTCAGAAAGCTGGGAAAAACTTCTCACAGAAACTGGAAAGCTTCTCATAGAAGTTGGAAAATTTCTCACAAAAGCAGGAAAGTTTCTCACAGAAGCTGGGAAGCTTTTCACAGAAGCTGGTAAAAGCTTGTTATATAAACTGGCAAAAAATTCTAACATAAGCTGACAAAAGCTTCTCACAGAAGTTGGGAAGTTTCTCACAGAAGCTGGGAAGTATCTCACAGAAGCTGATAAGTTTTTCTCAGAAAGCTGGCAAAAATTTCTCACAAAAGCTGGCTAAAGTTTCACAAAGAAGCTGGTAAAAGCTTCTCACATAAGCTGGAAGAAGCTTATCACAGAAGCTATCAAGAGCTGGTTACAGAAGCTGGAAAGCTTCTCACAAAAACTGGTAAAAACTTCTCATTGTAGCTGGCAAAAGCTTCTCACAGAAGCTAGGAAGGTTCTCACAGAAGCAGGGAAGTTTCTCACAGAATCTGGGAAGCTGCTCTCAGAATGCTGGCAAAAGCCTAATTGGATCGGCATCGACCTTACATTGACCGGAAATTGATCCAACATCGGTTCGATAGTCCACTGCCGTATATCAATCGATGGTAAATCTGACTTCATTGACAGATGATGAGGTTGTTTAAAAACTGCGTGGACCTCGGCGTAGACATGAGAAAATACGTTGCATTGAATTAATTGAATGGTTGTACTGGATCGAGCAGTTAAAACGACGTTTACTACCACTTGAACTTCATAATAAAACAATATGCTGAGATTCTTTTTCTTTAATTAATTTTGAACGTACCTCTTATTTTCACTTTAATACTTATACTTAACTTTTTAAATCGGTTTATATTTGAATTCTGAGCACGGAATTGGATTTCTCGGAAAATTTTAGCCCGATTTCATATTAAAAAAAATTATACTTACGTGAATTCTAGCCAATTTGAAGACCAAAAACAGTTTTTTATTAGATCCATGGGGAAGCTCACCGCTCCGAAAAAAATAATTACGTTTTGATTTTTGTAAAAATATTGGAAAAAAGTATCAAAAATCTAAAAAGATCTCATTTTTTCTAATTTATTTAAAAAAAATCAAGTGCAAAAGCATTTTTCATAATGGCATAAAGTTTGACTCAAAAAACCACAAAACATCGACTTTTCGGTTTTGCTGGGGGTTAAATTTTTTTCGTGACGAGATAGAAAAACATATGTTTACATGTATTTTTTGACAAAAATCTAAGGAAGAAACTGATTTTCCTGGATTTTTGATAACTTTTCTCAATATTTTTAGAAAAAATAAAAACGCACTGAATTTTTTTCGGGCCGGTAACCTTCCACTTAAAGATATACTTATTTCGTAGTGATTTGAGATTTGGGCGTGATTACATTTGTAAACAAACACGTCAATTACCAATTTCTCGCGAATAAAACCTCAATCTCGAAAACTTAAAACACTATCTGGTAGAGGGTTGATTGCTCTGTCATTTGGTGTAGTTTTTTTTTTATTAGATTGAGCTTATATTCGTGATAAATCGGTGATTGAAGCGTTTGTTTACAAAAGCAATTACGCCCAAATCTCAAATCACTGCGGAATTCCGAACAAAAACGTATAAATTCGTAAATAATTATGAAGACGCATGGTGCTGTTTGGAAAACTCCATCATAAGATATTCCTTGAACACTTTCCGAACGGACATGACGAACGTACCGAACTGAAATTTGCTTTCTGATAGAACTTACCAGTGATTTAAGTTAACATTAATATTATTTTCAAAATTCCATTGCATCGAAGGTTCTGAAAGATCTCTGATCATTTAATCCAGGTTTCCTTAATGTATCTTCGATCTAATAGTATCATTCAAAATCATATTAATATTTATTTAAATCACTGGTAAGTTCAATCAGAAAGTGAATTTCAGTTAAGTACGTTGGTCATGACTGTCCAGAAAGTGTTCTCGGGATATCTTACACTGAGGTAAATAGATTTAAGAATTTCATAAGACTCGTTCATAAGACAAACATGAATTTCATAAGCGCGACTTATGAAAGATTTCACATTCCATTTTCTTAAGCGTTGTGGTCAACACAAGAGCTCCGTTATCTCAACGTCCATGGTTCGGTTCCAGTCTGCTCCGATTTATTTTTTTTTTGTCGACATTATTTTCCTGTGACATCACATTGAAAACTATTTCTGCTATCAGTGAGAGCAAACTGAAAACTCAATTTGATATCAATTTTTACTGTTGATAACAAAACAAGTATTCAATTTGATGTTATGCTAAGGCAATGACAACAAACCCGCAACAACATATTTTTGAAGAGCAAATGTACACTGAAAAAAGTTTTCACTTAGTTTCTATTAGGAACGCACATAATATTTTTCCAATAACAAAAATAATTATTTTTATCTGAATATCACAAAGCATAAGAAATTCTATATGAGAAATCATATAGATTTCATTGGACACATAAAGTTCATGTGATTTAGAGGTGCAATTTCCAATTATGGGATCACATGAAAGTTATGTGAAATTCACATGGATATTTTCCACTGGTTATGTGATTTATTTTATGAGTGTACATCAAAATGAAAACAAAATTTGGTTTCAAATTTTTCAATTGCGTAAACTGAAATAAAATTATGATTTCAGTTTGATGTTGATATCAAAACTTGATTTCAATTTGCTGTCATTTTGATGCTGGACTTTGCTTGGGTATGGTACCCTATTGGTACATTCCAAAAAACACGTATCAACTTTGAAATTCGTTAACTTTGTCTCGTTGGATAGATTGACGTGTCATATTTAAGCGGAAATTCACCAAATTGAACACAGCCTAAATCGTTCGTTTTTACGAAATCTGATTTCGTCACAGTATTTAGTAAAATAAGTATTTTCATCGAACACTGCACCAGAATAAATGAAAATTCTGATAGAATGTATAGGAACACTTGAAAGTTGCATATTTTATCACTTCCACGAAATTGTACGCTACCGATCATAAGTTTAAGGACACCCCCAAAAAAACCATTCAAATATGTTTTGTTCAATAATCTCTCATTTAACGTTCAATTTTCGATCTCCAAAGGTTATTTGAATGGTATGAATGGTATAGCATAAGTGTTCTACTACTACTTTTATTTCAAAATTTGGCCAAATCAGAGAAAATCAGTCACGAGTAAATTTTGAAAAATATTGTAATTTTGGGTGAACTTTTAGCACACAAAATTTGAAAATTATATTGCACAATTTGCCTACTAGGAAAGTTCCATTCAATACCTTTCAAATGATCTAAAGATAACGAAAATTGGACGTAACATGACAGAGATATGAACATAACAAATTTGTCATGTTTTTTTGTGGGTGTCCTTAAACTTATGATCGGGAGTGTACATATAGAGTGATAGAATGCATCGTTTGTTAGGGAAAGCGTTTCAAAAGTACAATTTAAAACAACAATGTCATGAAAAAGGATTGATGAGAAACGAAAATTGAACGATGTTGAGATCAACTTCACCCGGTTTTACGGTATATTCAAATTAAAAAAATATATGACTGCTAAGCTTTGCAACCCAATAATTGAGAAACGCTGGTGGAACTGTAAAGTTAAATAGATTTATGCAACTTCCTATTGTAACAAGTACGCTTTTGCATTTATTTATTTAATTATTTATTTGCACAGAGTTCCTATTTATACAATTTTCCACATTTAGTTATATTGCATTAACTTTCGTTTTTCAAATAAATCCATAAATTTGTTCACCGCCAAGGAACGAACATCCACTTACGTAGAGTTACACTTGTCATACAAAAAAAAGTAATGAGTTCCCTACGTCCAGATTGAAGCGAAAATTCAAATATTATAAAGCCTGTCGAGCTTGCCGACGCTACCAAGTTACAGCGTCGTAAGGTGAACATCGACCCGCCAGATTTCCATTGAAAATGCAATGACCTTTTTCCGTTCGGCTTTGCGCACTCCTACCGAATTTCGGGGAGAGAGATGACTGGACTCTGAATAGTACGTTGGAAGAGATGCTGCAAGGCACTAATAATCGGGTGCACAATTGCGAGAGTTTGGTGGTCGTGAAATTGGGTGTCGTCCAAGTTCGCGACTTCCCGGGAAAAGGTCACAATCTAGCGGCTATCTGAGGAATTCCTCAGCTTTGATCGTCCACTTCGAATCGATCTGTGGAAGAGGCAAGAGTAGTCGGTGTTTGGTCTCGTGTCGTGGTGTGATTAAAAAGGTAGTTTGCGTCATGAACTTTCTTTATTAGATTGTTAATTTCAATTCTTTCCCAGTAGTGTTAGCTTAGTGTAAAACCCTAGCAAGCTAGTTAGTAGGCGGCAAAGTGTGTGTCTCGAAGAAAGTACAAGGTAAAGTGAGCGTTTATCGACCGTTAGACCAGGTCAACTTATTAGCGTGTACGTGCGGGTATATTCCAACAGGTTCGTGGCAGCGGAGGCCATTTGCCGTCACACCACCCTATTGTCAGAGACCGCTTTTGACCCCACCTATCGGTTTCGGAGGATTCCCGGGGCACACGTGGCCGGAAGAGGGTCGCTATCGCCAATTTGCGCGCCCTGGACAGGCAGGCCAATACTCGTCCCATCTGTAGTCATCGAACAACAGAACAGCATACGTTGCACGTGTTCCAGTGTTCGGACGATCGAACGCATGTGCCGCGTTCAAGCGTAAGCCCACGTTTCCGGTGAGTGAGACATTTCCAGCATCAGTCGATCGCATCCGCGATAGTTTCTGGGCCAAAGTAGTGCAATACGCAGCTTCGGTACCGCCGCCGTCTCCTCACCCATAGCACCGATGTAATTCCTAGATCTTCGAGTGAGTACATGCATGTATATTTTTCGTTGTGAACGTCCATGCGCATGAGACAAATGAAAGCTTCGCGAAACATAACCGTCTCATAGAATGGGTGACCCGAAGCCATCCGTCAGCCCATAAATTGTTTCATTGAATGGGTTAAACGTGAAGCCGAGAAACACCAGGAGAGCAGGAATCGTACGGAGGAAACTCGCACCGAACACACGTATGGGAGTAGAATGAATAGTGCACACGCTAGGGAGTAGGATAGATGGTATGATAGAGGGAAAGGAAAGAACAAAGACATGTAGGGAGCAGCTTTCTTCCCGTATTCGGGACATATTGACCCAATCCCTTGGATGGTCTCAGGCCGGGCAAACCTACAATCTGCTGGGTGGTCTCCTTCTAGGAGTGGCGCTTAAGCCACCCATCTAACGAACGGAAAGCTTGACGGGCTGGCGGGTTACACTATGTACAGTTAAAAAATTTAATGCTGAATAGGAGCTTATTCAGGCAACAATTAGCTTCTTCAGCTTATTAAGCTTTTAATCAGATCAAATTGTTTGTTGGGTAACCAACAAGCCCAATAATTCCCTTTTTGACTTAACAGGGAGGAAAAAGAGAATATGCAATATATTAGACTAAATCAGGCCTATATTGCCTAAATACTAGACTGGCCCACATTTACATGGGGGAAATTTTTTTCAACATGCCAACCCCTAGATTTGTGCCATTAGATGAGACTCTCTGAAAATTTTAGCTCATTCTTATCTAACACGAGCTGGCGCTTTTGTTTTAAAATTTATATGGGGATATTGGTTGAAATGTAAAGAATATTGCTTCACTCGGGCATAGAACTGGTTCGGCAAACTCGATTAGGTTCAGAATTTCAGCACATTTAGCTTAAACCATAAGGAACAACTTTGCCGAAGACAGCATTACGATTCGAGTTAGAATTACGAAGATATTAATTAATTATGATCATTATGCTCGTATATTGCAACAAAATACAGGCAGCTTATGCAAGCCACGTATCAACTAGATTACCACTAGAAATAAAAGTTCATATTTTCAGACTCGTGTCAGTAGGTGAGATAAGCACTCTCTGAATGTTTCAGCTCTTTTTGACGCTACACGGGCTGGCGCTTTGGTTGAAATTTTCATATACAAAATGCTCATGTACATTCAAATGCGTATATCTCAATAAAACTAACTGGATTCATGACATAATCTTCAGCAAAGTTGTTACTCATAAACTGAACTACAAGTTTTGAAAATCTGAATCAAATCGGAAATAAGGAAACTTTTTTATTATCGATAGAGTCTAGGAGTGTCATTTTGTCATGCATTTTATCCGAATTCCCCATACAAAGTTCAAACTAAAAGCGCCAGCTCATCTGACGACCAAATGAGCTGAAACTTTCGGATAATGCTTTTCTCACCTAAAGGCACAAATCAAGGGGTTGGCCCGTGGAAAATTAGAACTTTTATTTTTGTGGGCCAGTCTTCTAAATACCCACCGAGCGCAATCACTAATTTGTGGTGTATACCTCCCTTAGAATTACGAAAAACTGAATATCTCGAAACAGAGAGCACAACTTAACAGCTTCCCCGCACCCTGCCCCTTCCCCGGCCCACCCGTGAAAAAAATGCCATTATCTGCAAACCTGCAAAGCCATGCCCCGTGTGTCTGCGCCAGTAAATCTAATCCCGACTAGAGGTGCAAATTCATGGATTTAATCTATTTTCCCTCACTCATTGCCAGCCGAGCGCGCGCGCCATCAGCGCGCTCGTTTGTATTTCCCCATGGGAAAGATGAAGATTCTCTCTCTCTGATTCACCTCCCCGGTGTGGTCGGTCGTTTAGCACCGGAGCTTATTTATGAAAATAAAATAAAACCGAAAATATCTCCGTAAACGAAGTGGTAATAACCAGCTCCGGGAGGACCCCGTGCATTTGGTCCCGAGGACCAACGACGACCACGGCGACGAAGACGACGACGACGACGACGAAGGTAAAATGATTTACCGGTCGGTCCCAGTAAATTGCGTTCCGTCCCGGGCACCAGCGCAACGACACGGTCTGAAAATGTGTTTGTGTGTGTGTGTGTCTGTCAGAGCGTGGGTGTGATGATTAAGTGTGGTGGACTTCGAAACGACAAAAGACACCCCTCCGGCATCGCATCCGAGGCGTGTGCGTGTTTGGGTCAGGATTTTATTGCTGCCAGGGATAATTAACTTTTCGCACAGGCAACCGGCTTTTGCCCATTTTCGTTCATCATGTCGCAGGTGTTTGCCCGGTGGCCGATTCGTTCCCAACACCGGCGCCCCGATAGATTCGAGAAGATTAGAAAAGTTGCCCGGTCCGTGAGGAATTGGACTGTCTTTATGAGAGGTACGTTAGAGATGGAGGGACTAAAGTTACTAATTTCTAGCCTTACCTCAGAGCACAGATTTCTGCAACGTGTCGTCAAAATCAACAAATATTTTAATTACAAGATCGTAATCCACCCGCAATGTGTTCTATTCTACGGTCACAACATCAACTCAAAGTAGTACGAGCATTTCCCGAGAACTGAAAACTGCAAATAACAACATACTCTCATCGTGGTATTTAAGGAAGGAATGTTAGGACGAGGGCGAGTAGGGACATGCTCAATTCACTCTAAAAAGTTGCACTCTTAAACGTTGCCAGTATACAGGGAAGAGGGGGGGGGGGGAGGGTTGATTCCATTACAAGGGAGATAATACCCAAACACAACATCATCAACAACATCGATCCTGCAGCCTAATCTATCTGTGTAGCTTCTCGGAGTGGTATTTGAAGCTTATCGTCGTTCAAGTTGACTAGCTCCTGTTGTTGTTCCGAGGAGCACAGTGAAGGGATGCAAAATTAATTATTTACAAAATGCCATCACTCTGCAGAGGGGGGAAATTATGGGGGAGCCAAAAATCGGCACTTTTCTTTATTTTGCTCTTAGGAAACCAAAGAGGATGGGATATCCTTCAATCGGCTTTCAGCCCACGGATGGAAGGGCGCGGTTATTTGATGGGGAAGATAGAATACAACAGAAGGTGACTCTGATGAGGGAGGGATGGTTTAATAAATTTCATTAACGAGTGTCATGGTGGCTTGCGTTTCTAATAAAACTAGTAAGTGAGAAATACGGAGCATAAGGACGGGTGTAGGACAGAGTGAGTTGCGAAGATAGACAAGATTTGAGAGCACTGCAGAAGAGAGAAAGATCAATGGCTATTAGTCTACCGGCAACATCATTCCAAACGAGGGGATCCAAAACGGTTACAAACTTCTATCTAAGCATCCTCCAAAAGATGGACCCCTCAAAGGACAGAGAGCTAGGACTCGCTACGCATTCTCAAGGGACGGGGGCCAAGTGCAGCGCTTTCAGGATCAACTTATCTCGTTCGATAGATACCTCTGACCGTGGAATCCTCTTAGGCGAAACATGTCCCATTGTGTGTGGCGACGACAAGCAGCTGAAGCTGTTGGTTTTAACTTCTCCATCAAACTGCGTTTGATGCCCGAAGATTAAATCCTCCTCTTGTCGGTCGGTTGGACGGCGAAGTTGGTTCTACATGATGGCTGCAATGTGTCTGAAGTCGCCGTTCTATTGTCTGCAGCAGTAAAGACTTGGTCCGTGATTCCTTGACACCACCGACGACGACGACGCTGGGGAAAAACGTCTCTGTTGAGCCGATTCATCTTCTACAAGCTCTGTTGCCACTGCAGCAGCGTGAGATCTCTTGATGCTACCTAATGCTATTATCTTGTAGGACGGGTTTTGCATAACTTCGGGATGAGTGACTTGATAGTGGCTACTGAAGGTTTCCAGAGCACCGGGATAGTGGGTGTGAGTTCCGTGTGGTGGTCAATGTGCACGTTAGCTCGATTTCCAATTTTCAATTCCGAATTAACTCAATATTAAATTTTTGGTAAACGTTACATTTTGAAACATTTTGAACTTTAAATTTCGAATTTACCACATCACATCCACTATCCAATCGCACGTTAGGTTCGGGGTAACTGATTGGAATAAATTGGTAGCAATCGGAGCGAATGGTGCAAGTTGAAAAGTTTCCTCAGCTCAACTAGCGATACAGCTTCAGCTTAGTTGAGTCACTAACTTTTGCATCGTTCGAGGAACTCACCATACAGCCAGTCGATATGTTCCTGGTTTCCTTTTTTCTGTTCGTCTCGTCCTAATCTGATTTTTCGCCAGCAGTTGCTCGTCAAGTGGTGAACCAACGATGGCCCGTGTTCTATTGTTTCGGAGGGTGGCTTCCCTTAGCTCTCTATTTACATACATACATATATATATATATATATAGGTGGATATGTGCATCAACGAACTATGAAAAGAATCCACGTCGAGAGCAGATGTGAGCTTCCTGGCCTTTCAGGATCTATCTACTGGATGTGCGCTCGTTTGCTGGCAGTGTTCTTAATCTACACATTCTACCGCCGTGTCGTCGTTGTTGTGGCTTCTAAGTGAATCTTATACCAGGGATTTTTTTTTTCTTTTGCATCGCGGGAAAGTGAGTTCTATCACTTCTGGTTTGGGGAAAATTAATTAATTTTTTGTGCGTTGCTTTCCGACTGTTTTTTTTCGTGAGTTGTTCTTTCGCAGGTGGGGATTGTCTTTGCTTCTCGTGTCTTCAAAGTTGTACCAAACGTTGGTGTGGGACGGTTGTTTGCAGTCTTGATTTTGTTTTTGCTTGATTGCAGCTTTAAAGCTGCTCACTTCGGATCCAGTAGGGTGAATTGGAAGCAGAATTGCAGTAGTTACGTTGCTGGAAAAGTTATGAATAGATTGAAATAGTACGTAGAATGAAAACCTTGTAAAGCGAGAATTCGATTTAAGGAAATTAAAATTACTGTACAGGGCATATTTTACAACTGGAATTCTCAAACAGTAAACTGTCCTCGGAAATGCTCGAGACTACCGATGAACGCATGAAAGTAACCGTTTTCGTAAGGTTTGAAACTGCAGTATTTATTGCCTGATTGCTGGGGTTGTTGATTGATGATGAGCATTGCTTGCTGTACTGTGCTTAATGCATATGATCTTCATATTTGATGACTCGTTTTATTTTCAAACACATTTTAGGGACCGTTATTCAATGCTTAAACATAAAAGGATCACGAACACAGATCAGAAATATAGGAAGATCTACTTGTAATGATTGAACCAAAGAAAAATTATGAACTAGAGGATGGTGTTGCCTGGAATCAGCGAACATCACATTTGCATGCTGCTTAACCTAGAATGTTGAGTTAAAAGTATTGTGCATGGAACTTGGTGTAATCAGTGTAGAATTGCATTCAAAGGACCCGTCGGTTTGCAACTAAACAAAAATAACTTATGTATCACCTAGCAATGAGCGATGTCGATACGATTTTCACAGAATCGATTATTTTTCGACTTTATTTATCGATTTTTTGAACTCATCTTTTCTGTTCAATATTCTACTGACTCAGCTTTTCATGGGAAATAATTGATTTTCATCGATTTGATTAATTTGACTCAACTGATTGCAAACACTGCAAATGTGACAACTTGAGGCAAAACATATGTATTACCAGCCTTGTTCTTCATGACACTGGTCGACATTAACCAATTTAATTATTATGTAGACACGATGAAACCAGGTAGGCACTCATCTTATTTCCTTTCAAATGTAAAGGAGCAGATGAGTGTGCTGGTCGAAAGATCATATATGATTACTTTTGTATGGGTCCCCTCACATTGCTCAATCCCAGGCAATGAGAAGACGGACTCTCTCGCAAAGGTGGGCGCGCAGGAAGGCAAATTTTATGATAGGCAAATTCACACGATGAATTTTTACCATTTAGTGCGTCAGAGTACCCTTTTGAGTTGGCAAACCGATTGGGACAATGGAAATCTTGGACGGTGGTTACATTCAATGATTCCTAATGTTTCTTCGAGAGCGTGGTTTAAAGGCTTGGGCTTAAGTCGTGACTTCATTCGCGTGATGAGTAGACTTATGGCCAACCACTACTCGCTAGATGCTCATATCAATAGAATAAACTTCGTGGACAGCAACATCTGTCGGTGCGGAAACGGTTACGATGACATCGATCACGCAGTTTGGCAATGGATGGATAATGACGCCACCAGAGAGCGAGTTTTGAAGACCCTCGCGGCCCAAGGAAGACAACCCTATGTTTCTATCATAGACGTGTTTAGAACTCGCGATATCTGCTATATGCAATCGATTTATGTGTTTCTGTAAATGTCTAGTATAAGAATTTAATTCGATTGTCTTTTGTATATTTTTATTAGTTTTTGATTGTCTTGTCCCCCGTCTCGATGAGTCTCATCGTCGCCCTCTCCAGACCAGTGCTGCTAAAAATCATCCCTTCTACACTCAACTTAGCTGAAAATGAATACAACCTTAACCGATAGACCAACTACCTGCATGAATTTGAATTTTGACATAAACACATTCTCTTGATCAAGGCAACCTCTGACTCAGAGGGCAGGGCTATGCATTTTGGAAACAAAGAAAAGAAAATGAACTCTCCACAGAATCGCTTCATTTCGAGCAGTATCATTTTCGTGTAAGTCATTGTGTTTCTTGTTATCGAGTCACGATGAACATTCCTCCTTTCAAACATGACTTGACTATCGCTTGTTTCGTTCGTCAAGTGCTTCAGTTCATTTCATTTGAAGCAAAGACTTGTTTCAATTGACGCAATGAATGACTCGAAAACTGCTTCCTTCGTTTTTTTTCCACTTTCACTTCAATTCGGGCTCATTCGACTTGTCACGCATCGCGTCGTCAAGCATAAAAATATAGTATCCGCACAATATCGGTTGCCAATAGGGATGGCATACGGATTATATGTAGTAATAATATATTATTTTATGTTAAACGAAAATTAAATTAACGAGGCCATTCTGGAATCCAAAATGGCGGCCATCGGGGTCAGGAAAAGTCAGGAACGGGGACGACGCGAAGGTGCCGAAAATCGATATCCGACGCCATTTTGGAATACAAAATGGCGGCTATCGAGTTTCGGAATAAGTGTCAAATACCCTATAATAGGATATTTTCCTCGACATTTTCGGAACGGAGATGGCACGAAGATGCTGAAAATCGATACCCGACGCCATTTTGGAATTCAAAATAGTGAAAATTGGTTTTCGGAAATGTCAAATACCCTAAGATATGGGTATTTTAGAAACGGGAACAAAGCGTGGATGTCAAAAATCGATATTCGACGATGGTGGCCATCACGTTTCATAAAACGTGTCAAATACCCTAAGATATGGGTATTTTCAGAACGGAGACAACGCGTGGATGCCGAAAATCGATATCCAACGCTATGTTGGACTCAAATATGGCGGCCATCGGGTTTCGGAAAAGTGTCAAATACCCTACAATATGGTTATTCTCGCAACGGGGACAACGTGTAGATGCCTAAAATCGATATCCGATGCCATTGTGGAATCCAATATGGCGGCCATCAGGTTTCATAAAACGTGTCAAATACCCTAATATTAGTGTATTTTTCGGAACGGGGACCTTTCCGATTCCCACGACACGTAGATGCTGAAAATCGATATTCGATGCCATTCGCAGGCCATTTGACACTTCTTCTGGAATCGGAAGCCACCATCTTGAATTTCAAGATGGCGTCGGACATCGATTTCTGGATAGATGTCAACCCCATTTCCAAAAATCCATTGATCGATATTTGACAGTATTTCACAGTTCTGGATCAACAATAGAAAAGGGCCCATCAGCATTTGTAAACAAACCGTTCCAAAGCCCTTTACTCACAAAGCGAAGGCCACCCACGCAAACCAACACCATCATCTGATAGGGGAAACTTCTACCTACACGATGATGGTGTTGGTTTGTGTAGGCGGCCTTCGATTTGTGAGGAATGGGCTTTGGAACGGTTTGTTTACAAATGCTGATGGGCCCTTTTCTATTGTTGATCCATAGTTTCACTGAACCAAAGCCGCCATCTTGGATTTAAAGACGGTGTGACATCAATTTTCGGCATCTACGTCTCATCCCCATTCTGAAAATATCCATATTTTAAGGTATTTGACACTTTTACGCAAATCGGAAGTCCTCGTCTTGGATTTCAAAATGGCGTCGGCTACCGATTTCCGGCTTCTAGACGCCATCCCGATTCTAAAAATACCTATATTGATGCGTATTTGACAATACTTCCCATTTATTCTGAAATAGGAAGCCACCATCTTGGATTTCAAAATGGCGTCGCATATCAATTTTCGATCTGTAAACTTCATACTGATTACAAAAATGTCAATATTCATGTTTATTTGTCTGTATTTCCACTTTTTCTTAAGTCGGAAGCCGCCATCTTCGATTTAAAAATGGCGTCGGATATTAATTTTCATCCTCTAGACATCATCCAGATTCCAAAAATACCTTTATTGATGGATAAACAAACCACCCGACAGTGATAAATTTGACATCCACGTGCATAGATGTATGCGCATACGCTTAAATGAACCGAGTGAACAATCGACAAAAGTCATAAAAACTGCGCGAATTTTTGAACGAACAGCTTTGCTTCAATGCAAAAGTAAGTTCATGTTACAATGAAAGAAGAAATGAACACGAGTCAAGCCAAAACAAACAGCATGAAAACTGATCGAAAGTGGTTCTGTTGATGTTGACGGGGATCTGCTCGAAGAGAAGACAGAATGACTTTCAATTGAAAGTGATGGTTTACAGCTTCATCGTCACTTGATGATTTTCGATTCAAAGTGACTTTGTGAGGCCCTGCCTCTGAGTATCGAAGTCAACATTTATTTTTGTTTATTCGTGGCTGGATGTTCATTATAGCCTGCACACTTAGAATATTTTACAGGAGTCAGTATTTTTTACAGGGTTTTTGAATTGCTGAAAAAGTCGGCAAAAATTCAAATGACCATTATCCGTAAGGAACCGATGAAATTGGCACATTTTACTTTCTATCATTAAATGGGGGTAACATAATATATTTTATCATTATTGTTTTTTTTTTAACTTTTACCGAACTGTTCCGCAATTCAAAAACCCAGTAAAACCTTACTGACTAGATTAGTGTGTGTGTTCTTGCCAATATCAATATTCATCTTCATCTTGGTGGGGATGATTTTGAGGATGAAATGCAAAATGATTATTTTCGTATTACACAAATATAGTGCTGTCGCTAATAACGCTTTGAAATGGCGTTTTGAAGACTTGACGGCTTAGGCAAAGTTGTTAATCTTGATAAAATAAACAACTCTTCGCAAAACTTCACCACCTACCGAAGACACCAAGTCGCGAAAATATTTCGTTTCGGAGTTATTAATTTTACTCCGCTAGATTGCATTCCTGGCCCAGTGTCAACATCAAATTCTTTCTTCATTTGAACCTAAAGTTTTTGAAACTTTGGGGGTTTCTGTCGAAGCAAAATTTGGAAATTTTAGGGCCAGCAATTCTGTTTGATGATTGTTCTGCGGGTTATTACACTATTCAATATCCAAACAGCCCAACATGCTTTTCTTCAGCAAGAAATCCCTCAACTATTGATTTGGTCTTAACTGATTCATGTTAACTTTATAGCCAATTGGTTACCCATGCTGACTTTGGTTCTGATCACCTTCCAGTAACTTTTGAATATCCCAAAAAATAATTTCTAATCGCAACAGCTCTACTTTCAATAACCATAGAGCTGATTGGAAGCAATATCGAACATTTATGGAATATAGGCTTCGATCCAAACATTCCTTTACAAACCAAAGATGTAACTAATTATGCTCTTGAATCTCTGACTACTTCTATAGTTGAAGCAAGAGCTGCCTTTGTACCAAAATGCGAGGTTAGATCCAATTCAATTAGAATAGACGACGATCTTCAGCTCTTGATCGGTCTTAAAATTGTCCGTAGGAGACAATATCAAAGGACACGCGATCCTGCCATGAAAGTTATCTGGCGGGATTTGCAAAAACAAATTAAAAAGCGATTCTCTGCCCTGAGGAACAAAACTTTTGAAAACAATGTTTCTAAATTAGACCCAAGTTCTAAACCCTTGTGGAAACACACAAAAATTTTGAAAAACGTCAAAAGCCTATTCCAGCGGTTAGAGAAGGTGGTAAAATTATGATCACAAATTCGGAGAAAGCTTAGGTCGTATCCAAGATGAATGCGACTGACGAAATCCTTGTTGCTGGTGATTCCAATCTTGCTTCAGTCAACTGGGCATCGAATGAAACAGGGATCTTTCATCCTCGCTCTAATGGCTCATACATTACACCTCTAGTAGCATCTCTCCTAGATTGCTACAATATTGCTGATCTTCTGCAACGGAACGGGATCTCCAATGAAAATCATAGACTGCTTGATCTATGTTTCCTTAGCCGTGAACTCGCCTCTAATTGCTCGGTTAATGATCCGAACCACTAGTTAAACGTTGTAGACACCTGCAGTTATCATTACACTTATATCAGGCTTGCACTTTTCGGGTTACCGTGGACAGCGTATCGTATGACTACCGTAGGACTGACTTCGAGGGAATGGCAACCTTTTTCGAAAACATCAGCTGGGACGATGAGCTCCGATATCATGACGCGAATGCTGCCTCTTCTATTTTCTCGAATATTGTCGTGTATGCGATCGACCTGTTTGTACCCATGACAACTCCACCCATATCTAGTAACCCTCCTTGGACGAACCACCGACTCAAGCGACTGAATTCATCCAAACGAGCTGCCTTGAAGACATTTTGTAAACTTCGAACGGATGCATCGAAGCGGAAGTACAACCTCGTTAACAAACAGTATAAGCGGCTCAACAAACAGCTTTATCAAGCCCATCAGCGCCATCTACAAACTAAACTCAAAGCAAATCCCAAGAGCTTCTGGAATCATGTGAACGATCAACGGAAGGAATCGGGCTTACCTTCTACAATGTACAATACGGATCGAGAAGAATCAGATACGGAGGGAATCGCTGACCTGTTCATGTCACAATTCAGCAGTGTCTTCGTCAAAGAAAATTTACCTAACGAGCACATCGTAGTCGCCGTAAGTGTTGTTCCCGTACTTTCTGCTGTTGGGCCGCATCCGCCTATCTCGACTAATGATGTTCGTAGAGCAGGTCTTCGTTTGAAAAATTCTTTCAGCACTGGTCCTGATGGAATCCCTTCCGCGGTTATTAGGAGCTGTATTGGAGTGCTGACCGCACCTTTAGCATCCATCTTCAACCTCTCTTTGTAAGGATTCTTTTGTTTTCCCTGTCATCAAAAAAGGCAATAAGCAGTCGGTGTCCAACTACCGTGGTATCGCTGCTTTATGTGCAGTCTCAAAACTTTTTGAACTATTGGTGCTAGATTATTTAAAACACACATGCTCTAGTTACATCGCGACTAAGCAACACGGTTTTATGCCGAAGAGTGCAGTGGCCAAACTAGAGCGACTTGGTTTTCACGGTTCCCTTCTTGATTGCCTTCGCTCATACCTCACCGGTCGACATATGTCAGTGAAGATTGGAGATCATTTTTCTCAACCGTTCGCTGTTTCTTCTGGTGTACCTCAAGGCAGTCATCTGGGACCGTTCATATTTTTATTGTATCTGAATGACGTTCACTTTTCGATCCGTTGCCTGAAGCTGTCTTATGCTGACGATTTCAAACTATACTTGGTCATCAAAGACCGAAGTGATGCATTGTTCCTTCAGCAGCAGCTGGACGTTTTTTGCTGTTGGTGTGACAAGAACAGGATGGTATTAAATGCTTCTAAATGTGCCATTATAACGTTTTCCAGGAAAAAATCACCTATCTGTTATGCTTACAGCCTGCAGGAGCAAATATTAAGCCGTGAATCTACCATTAAAGACTTAGGCGTTCTACTTGATTCACAACTCACCTTCAAGGACCATGTAGCTTATGTTTCCGCTAAGGCGTCTTCACAACTTGGTTTCATTTTTCGTTTCGCCAAAGACTTTAGGGACCCAGGATCGGGCGTAGAAGGTCTTCGAAAGTAGGCCTTTGCCACCCAACGAGAGTCATCGTCATCCTTCGTTGCACGTACGCCCATACCGTGGTTACTCGGGGGCACTCACTGAACTTGTGTTGCAAACATTCGGTGACCACCATGCAGTGCTGACAATGCGCGTCGTTTGCACGGCCGATGATGTTCATCAGTCTGCGGTGCTCCGTTTTTTCGTTCACTAACAAGTAGAGATCGCTGCGCTGGCTCGATGACAGTCTTCTTGATGAAATGTTTGCCCATATCTTCTTCCAGTACGGGCCTGGCTGGTTCGGTTCCACTTTTGGTATCTCGGTTTGCTCCAGATAGAAGCGGTGAATTTGATCGCTGGTGGGGTTTTGTTGGATGTGATGGGGATACAAGGAAAATTGCTGAGAGAGGAGTTTTAGGCAGGGAAGATCGGCAGGGGGAGGAATATTTTGGGCGAGAAGGGACTGATAATGGGCAAGGGAATCGTTCTCTTGAAGATGGCGATTAACGAGAAGCGCTTTGCATTTGATTGCTGGCAATTGCAGTTTTAGTCCTCCATGCTCGTTATATCTTCAGCGTACGCAACGCAAAGATCACCGCCACATACACGCTCCACCCGTGTAAGGAGGGGATGGAGGTAGAGCACAAAAAGCAGCATCGACATCGGATCTCCCTGACGTACGGATCGGTCTATGCGGAACGACTGTGAAAAGTGCCCATTCACGTACAGTCGTGATGAAGAGGTATCGGCCACTCGAGAGAGCCCTAGGCGAGTAAGAGAGGTGCCACAGTCGGACGAAGTGTTAGTTTGTTTACTTAAATGAACCATGCCCATTTTGTTATGGCAAGTTTGCTATAAGAAATGCTCCTCGTGTTTATTAGCGAAATTCACATCAAAGATTGATTAATTGCGTAGGAAATCAGTTTGGCACGGCATTTGTGACCAGCATACACCTTCCGGTCGTATGAAACAGGTCAAAAACTGTCCAAATCTGCAGATAAAAATTTTTGTTTTGAATTTCTGTATAGCAAAATAGTGAACTTTTCGTGAACATTAACGGCAAAGAACTCACCAACACTGGGAGACCGTGAGTTCCTGCCCACCTGTCATCTCCCATCTCGGTCTAGGTCGAACGAGATCGAGATGTTTTTAAGACAGGTGGGCAGGAACTCACGGTCTCCCAGTGTTGGTGAGTTCTTTGCCGTTAATGTTCACGAAAAGTTCACTATTTTGCTATACAGAAATTCAAAACAAAAAATTTTATCTGCAGATTTGGACAGTTTTTGACCTGTTTCATACGACCGGAAGGTGTATGCTGGTCACAAATGCCGTGCCAATCTGATTTCCAACGCAATTAATCAATCTTTGATGTGGATTTCGCTAATAAACACGAGGAGCATTTCTTATAGCAAAACTTGCCATAACAAAATGGGCATAGTTCATTTTAGTAAACAAACTAACACTTCTTCCAACTGTGTCACCTCTCTTACTCGCCTAGGGTCGGTTACTCCCATCTCGCATATCGTCGTCGTTCTCCACTCGAGGCTTCTTGCATGGTAACGAAGTTTAATATTGTGTTCGTTGAGTTCGCAGTTGTTTGTGAAGACTTAGGTGATGGACTCATCTGTTTTTCGGCATCGGTATACGTCTTCTGCACGAGCAGTTTTTTATACGGCACACCAGTAACCAGCGTTGCCAGTATTCCAGATTTATCTGGATTTTCCAGATTTTCAGTCATCTTGCCAGATACACAGACAGACCACGTGTATTTCCAGATTTGTAAAATATTTTCCAGATTTTCCCAGATTTTTTAACAAATTGCTTTAAAAATATCACTGCAATTGGTTTACCTTCTAATCAAAAAAATAAAAAAGTTAAACTTGCTGCTTTAATTATTAAAGGCCATAAACGATGGAAATTATTGCATCGTACATGGAATTGTTACTACATGTTTGCATGTGGTTTGCAGAATCACGAAAATTGAGACATTTCCTTAAGATTATTGGCTGAAAAAAAACCCTTATTTTTTTTAAATCGGGCCTGGATTCTTTATATTTGGAATTACTTTGTTTTGATTTTGGCTAAAATTTATTTTTTGGAATCCTGGATAAGAAAATCAAAAGTTCAATATGCGGGAAATTTCATAATTTTGCAGTTTAGAGAAATCGAAAACTGTTCGGTATTGAAAACAATAAATTGAGCTTTCGAAAATTAGCAAGGCTTTTGAATCTTGAGAATTTATTTTAAGAATTTAAAAGGCATGTGATAATTCTTAGCACTTCTTGAAGTACCTGTGAATATTGATTTATCTTAGCAGTCTGTATTACTTTAGAATTGTGAATTGCCCTAGAATTTCATAATTTTAAGGAAATTCTGAAAATAGTTGACAGTATAGTATGAAGTGAATTCCTTGTGATACTTAATTGAATTAGTGGGAGGAATACTATGAGTATGCTGATGCGAATCGTAAAAATAACACAATGGAATTTTGTCCAAGGTTTCTAGGGAGATTCATTTAAATTAAATTTTAAGAAAGAGTGTGATGAACATTCTGAGGAGTTAAATTTTTAACAATATTCTGATGGAATTTTAATCGAGAAAATGGAGACAAAATCATGCGAATTGTTGGGAATTATTACCAATTTGAGGGAATTATGGAATTGTAGAATGATATCTAAGAAATCACAAGAGATAATGCGTAACAAGAGAGTTTTTCTGAGAACTTCTAGAATGCTGATGAAAAAGTTTAGAGATTATCAAGATTATTTTAGGGGAATTCAGAAAAGAAGTATGATGCAATTCTAGGATGATTCAAAGGGAACTTTGAAAATAAAATGACGAAAATATCCTGTGGAAAGTTCCAAGTAAATTCAGATTAACAAAAAAATTCATGATCTGAGACCCAGACAAAAATATAAATTCCAGAATATAGAATCATTTCAAGATCCTAAGGCTTCAAAAATGACGCTTTCAGACCTTCATTTGAGTTATATAATAAAATTATTCTTTGGCATAAAATTATTCGCAATGGTCATGCCAATAGTGGAGTTACCCGTAGTTTAGGTAAAATGTGTATGAGTACCACGATGTGAGGTTTTGGTTCTCGCTTTAGCCAGGTGAATTTATTCATAAAATTTAAATTGCCTACTTGTCTACTAGGTGTTGTGTGTTCTATGTTGTCAAGAACTAAATTTTAAGTCTGATCAACCTCAGGGTAATATTTGAATTATTTAGAACTAATAAAAAATTTCAGACATATTCTCGTACTGCATCAAATAGTAAGGACTACATAGACTATTGTTAAAAAATCATCTCATCAAAGTTGCTTTGATTGTTTGCTTCTCAAACTTTTTAAAAAAAAGTTTGAAAATATTTTCTGCAGTATTTTACGCGAAATTTAACACAAATTTTAAATTCTGTGTAATGGATATTTAAACTGTATGGGCACAATATTTTTCCTAACTTTTTGATGCTTACAAGTTATTTGCTGACCAATTTTTATGGGAGATTGGCACATCAATTTGATTTCAGTAGCATTATGTTAGAAACAGGACATTTAAGAGCATTCCAGATTTTTCCAGATTTTCCATTTTAACTGATCCTGATTTTTCTGAAAATGACCTGGCAACGCTGCCAGTAACTCCTACGTGGATGTATTCGCGGCAGTGTCGGCAAGTTTGACGTTGCCCGAAGTACGACACTTATGTCATCTCCCCGTCTATCGTGACCCACGACTCAATGTTCCTTTCTACGATCATTTTCGCCATACGAACACCGGTTGAGATGCCAGGAAAATCGACTTCGATTCCATTTCGCTGCTCTCGTACTGCGATGACGTCACCGTATCTTCCTAGGAAATCGGCGATTTTTAGGTCCGACACGTCCTCGGACAAATCGTACAGCCTCACATCCAATGCTCCCTCCTCCAGTGTGATTCTCAACGGATACTTTTTCCCGTCGACTGTAATCTCGTGCTTGTTGTCGTGTTCCTCGCAAATTTGTTGCGAAGGAAACACCGAGGGTTCTACTGTTTTGGATCCGTAAGGCTTGTACTCGAAAAAAAAATGCACCATTTTTATCCGTGTGTAACTTTTTTGTCCGTGGGTAAAATTGATGAAAATCTGGGTATAACTAGTTTGGAGTGAATTGTTTACAAGAAGAAAATCGCCGGAGAATTTTTGCGTGCCGTCATGGAAAATCCGACTGCGACCATGAGATGGATCGGAAGACAACTGGGAATCACCCATACAACTGTGTTTCGGGTGGTAATTTTTTTTAAGAAGTCCCAGACGACCGAGCGGCGGGCTGGAAGTGAAAGAAAATAGAAGACAGCTGACCCTGTGAAGGCCCGGAAGGTGCTGGATTATTTCAAGCGTAATCCGAACCTTTCGATTCGCGACGCGGCTCTGAAGGCAAAGTGTTCCGCCTGGTTCGTTCAGCAAACCATGAAACGAGCTGGGCTTCGTGTATTTAAGGTCCGGAAGGTAACAAACCGGCGTGATCAACAATTAAAGGGCGAACACGAAATTATTGCGACACATTCAACTTTTTACCATTGGGTAAAAATCAACCAAATTTTGCACACTTTCTCATTGATGTGTATTGTGTACATGCTGTCAAACTCGAAGTCGTGTTTTTCGATTCAACGAAAATGGAGGTGAACCAACGCGAGTTGAGAGAACAAATTCTTTCCAAACACCTGGAATTTCCTGACCTGTCGCACCGGCAGTTGGGAAAAATGTTGAACATTCACCATTCAACCGTCTCCAGAGTGTTGAAGCGGTTCCAGGAGCGGTTGACGTTGGACCACGGCAAAGGAGCTGGAAGAAAACCGGGACCGGAGAACAAAAAGACGGAGGGAAAGGTAAAGCGGATGATTAAAGCAAATCCCAACGTCTCAAGCCGTGATTTGGCTAAAAAGATCGGCATGTCGCAGAGCTAGGTCCAGAATGCAAAGAAGAGAGCTGGACTACATACATACAAGGTACAGAACTTCCCAAACCGCGATGAGCGGCAACAATCGACGGCTAAAACTCGGGCACGGAAGCTCTACGAGAAGATGCTGACAAAATATGGCTGCTGTGTGATGGACGACGAAACGTATATAAAAGCCGATTTTAAGCAACCCCGGAAGTTGGAGTTTTTCACCGGCAAGAGCACGTTCGATGTGGACGACAAATTTAAGAAGAAGAAAATGTCGAAGTTCGCCTCCAAATATCTCATTTGGCAGGCCATCTGCTCTTGCGGACTGAGGAGTGAGCCTTTCGTGACAAAGGGCACAGTAAATGGCGAGATCTACAAATCTGAGTGCCTCGAGAAGCGCCTTTTACCGTTCTTGCAGCAGCACGATGAAGCTCCGCTATTTTGGCCAGATTTGGCATCATGCCACTATTCTAAAAGTGTCCTGGAGTGGTATGAGACCAATTCTGTCCATTTTGTTCCAAAGGACATGAATCTGCCAAACTGTCCGGAGCTGCGCCCGGTGGAGCAGTACTGGGCAATAATGAAGCGGGAACTTCGGAAGAGCAAGAAGACAGTCAAAGACGAGAAGGACATGTTAAGAAAATGGAAAAAAAACTGAGAAACTGGTACCGGATGACACTGTAAAGACTTTGATGGAGGGCATCAAGCGAAAATGCGTTCAATTTTACACTCAAGACTCCATCGATTAACTTTTCTTTTGATTTTTGAAGTAAATATATGTATAAAACTACCCTAAAATTTTGGTTTGATTCTAAACATTATAAGAAAATTGGCATGACATTTTCGGTGTCGCAATAATTTCGTGTTCGCCCTTTAATTAATTAATTTATTTATCTTTATTAGGGAGGCTTTCAGCCTTGGGCTGGTACGCCTCCATTCTCGCGTGATCAACAAAACGCGGCGGCCAAATCCCGCGCAAGGAAGCTGTGTCGAGAGTGCTTAACGAAACCGATGTGTGTGGTTATGGATGACGAAACCTACATCAAGGCAGACGCAAAGCAGATACCGGGGCTGGAGTTCTACGTTGCCAAATCACGGTTTGATGTTCCGGAAGACATAAGGAAGCAGAAAGTGGACAAATTCGCCAAAAAATACATGCTCTGGCAGGCCATTTGCCAATGCGGTAAACTGAGTAAACCGTGCATCACAATGGGTACCATCAACAGCGAAATTTACCGCATCGAGTGCCTCCAGAAGCGTCTGTTGCCCTTCCTGCGGTCCCACGGAGGCGAGACATTACTTTGGCTGGACCTGGCATCATGCCATTACGCGCGATCGACGTTGGATGGGTACAGAGACAATAACGTTGTTTTTGTACCAAAAACCGCCAACCCTCCAAATTCACCAGAGATTCCGGTGGAAAGATTTTGGGCCACAATGAAGGCCAAAGTTCGAAAATCGTCCAAGGTGTTTAAGAACGAGCTGGAGTTGAAGAAAGAATGGATGAAAGTGACCAAAAAGGTCGGTTCCACCATTGCACAAAATGTAATGAGGGGTCTTAAGGGAAAGGTGCGGGCTTTCAGCGATGGAAAGGAAATTGAATAAAGTAATTATGCCGAAACATAATCCATGTGTATTAATTCATTCCCTGACAGTTTCAAGAAAATCCGACTTAAAATAAATTTTTGGCAAACACTTTTGTCTGGTGCATTTTTTTTCGAGTGCAGGCCTTAGCACTTCACCTTGCTTCAGACCTAATATGGTCTTACAGAACTTGTGCACTTTGGCATTATCCGGTTTCTTCCAGGCATGTCTAAACGCAACACTACTCTGCGTACTGCCTTTTTTACACACCACCAAGAGCATTGAGTTGTACGCTCCGTACCAGTGCTCGATAGAAAACACCAAAAGCAGCAAACAAGGCACTTGTAGGGTAGGATGGTGCAAAACGCACCGTTTAAGCAAAATCGTCAATGGCTGGCAAATGGAAGCTAAAATCAAGAAGAAAGTAATGGCGTTTGGTTCATTACCATGTTTTCTACAAAGATCGAGTGATTTAGAACTACAAAAGGATGATTTTCCATGACTTTCAAGGTATTTTTTAAATTGCTTCCAAAATGATAGCGGGGCAAAACGCCTGATTCATGATGCAATATGCACCACAACATTGGGGCAAGACGCACGACAACAATGGCCAAAACGCACCACAACATTGGGGTAAAATGCACCCCATGGTAAACAAACCATAACCCCTGCAAGTAGATAATGCAAAGGGAAGCGGTATTTCAAATGATTATTTCTTTATGTTACATCAGAAAAAAAGGTCTCAAAATCTCAATAGAATGTTAAACTGTGTTTCATCAAGTAAAATATCTAAAAATTATACGAAACGAAAATTTGTTATTTTTTTTTTGTGATATATGATGTTAAAAGCTTAATTTACAGTCGATGATTTTAACAACTATGTCCTGTTTTGCACAAAATGCAATTTTTTTAAGGAATCAGTAGGTCAATACATGATTTTATGATCAAGAATTATTTGTGAAACCTCCAGTTGAAAACAATCACAAACCGTTACCCGGAAAATGCATCGGAGGAAAAGTTATCGCTGTTTTTCTAAAAGTGGGCATTTTACCCCAGGGGTGCATTATGGGCTGTTCTCCCTTACCGGTGCCCGTGCATAATTGTTTGCACCGGTATATGGATCTTCGGCAAGCACCAAAGCCGAGTGTTTCTGACTTTGGCAAACACCGCAGCCGAGTTTTTTCGATTTCGGAAAACACGCTTGCTGCTCGCAGGAGTTTTCTTTTGGCGACTTATGAAAGATTATCTTGTTACACAAGGTAGAACTTAAACGCGACTAGAGCTGATAGACGAGTGGTCAAAGCATTGGTCTCGTAATGCTTATGTCCATTGTTCCATTCCGGTCTGTCACCCTCCATTTTTTTTCTGTCAACATTGTTTTTATAGGGTAGATCTATGAAATTCATTTCGATTTCTTTTGGCTAAAAAGCATTACGCAATCTTATGAATCTTATGAGCTCAAAGGATCATCTACCAGGATTATTAAACATACGCAAATCACCCACTTCGCAAGAGCGTGTTTCTGTTGCCGTCCACCCACTGGTATTTCTTGGCTTTATGTTAACTAATTGAGCTTATTGTTTTCACACGATTTGAGTCAATCTAATAATGATAACTTATATCCAACAACAACAAAACAGCTACCATGGCTGATACGGAGCTAGTAGAAGGTAGCGCGTTGTTTTTATTTATGGGAAAACAGCCCAAAATGCACCTCGCGCAAATCGCTCGATGCGATTTTTCATAGCATTCCCGTTTTTAATTCATAAATTTGACAAGTCACAGTGCTAGTTTAGAATTTGAACTAGCATTTCGGCAAAATTAAGAGTGGAATAGCTATAATAAATCAAATCGGGCGTTTGGCCCGGGTGCATTTCGGGCTGTTCTACCCTACATGAATGGTGAGAAGTTCTGTTCACCCACCGCTATTTGGGTGCTTACATTTGTGCTGGTGTGCTGATGCTAGTGAACTAAAGCTGTACTTATAAATAGTCAGCATAATGTAAACAGGGCGTCAGCATCTACTAGCATGAGATTTTAGGAGCCTCTGAAATTCATGCTAGTTAGTTGAGTTGGTTGAGCAAGTGAACCAGCATATAATATATTATTTATTATCCAATAGTGAACGGCGCCGGTGGTGTAGTGGTAAGCGCGATTCCTCTCACCCCAGCAGGCCTGGGTTCAATCCCAGTCGGCGCCGCCGGGATGTTCTGAGGCATAACATCTCTGATCACGCCTTCCTTCGGATGGGAAGTAAAGCCGTTGGTCCCCGGTTCATGAGTTGATGGGTCGATAGGTAGGGTCCAGGTGTGAAGCCCCAGGCTGAAAGCCTCCCTAATAAAGACAAATTAATTAATTACTTGACCAAAGATTAACTTTTAAAGATCACATTGAGGGCATTCGAGCCAAATGTAATAAATATATAAAATGTTTGTATCCTCTTAAGAACAGGAAATCCAAACTTTGCCTGACGAATAAACTTATGGTCAATATGGTCTACTTGTTGCACTACCAGGAAAAAAGCACTTCAAATTTTGAAGATGATTTTCAAGTTGGCTCCCTGGTACAGTCTAACCAAAATACATAAAATTTCGAATGTTGAGACTTTAGAACAATTGTCCAACAAAATAATTAATAATTTCAGGCAAAAATCGCTGCAATCTTCAATTGCAACGATCAATTCCTTGTACACTTCGATAAGATTTAGTTTTAGTTTTTAGTTTTAAGAAGTCTATTGTTATACTGGCATGCAGGTATAGAAAACCTGTTTAAAATACTGAATTGCCAAGGCAAGAACAATGTAAAAACGCTAAGATATAGATCATAACAATTAATGCTGGTAAGTTACTGTAGTAGCTGGAGCACCTAGGATAAAATGAGATGTAATTTATTTTAAATTTGAAGCAAATAAAGTGTAAAAAAGATATGATCCACGATCTTGAAGAGGAATTATTTAAAACCACAATCAAGTACAAAAACAATTGTAAAACCCATACTCTGACACGAGCTTCTTGCTGTGCACCATCGTATGAATATTCCCCCCAAATCATTATTATTTATTCCAACAAAAGTGAGATTTGATAAACGGCATTGCAAAGAAAAAAGAGATGCAGGATTTCATGGGGTTGCGGGAAAACCAACAGGGAAAACACGTTCTCTCATCACCAACAAAGATAAAGAAATCTGAAAAACTGAAAACCAAAAAAAAAAAAAAACAAACGACACACCAAATGGACATCCAGTAGCATCTCCACTTACCTCTTCGTGCTCCCGCTGAAACTTTTCCTTTTTCCTAAGTGCTTCTTGAATTTTCAGCTGCATACCCATGGTAGAATTTTTATCAGACCACACCGGAAAAAAATATGAAAATAAGAAATAAAAAAAATGAATAAACCAAGTGAAAAAAACACAAATTATTCTTTTTGTTCCTATGCATAACTACACAGATCAAGAGCGGAAAAAGAAAGTAGCCCTAAACGGCTGGCCAGTCACACCACAGAATGGATGCGATGGAAAAACAGGCGTCGGAAGTTTTCTTTTTCCGCCCAACCGCCGGCACCATTTTCTTGTTCTGGCAATTGAATGAAACGAGTGGAAAATAATTAAAACTAAAACACTGGCAAAAAGTGAAACAATTTAAGGCACTCGAGAAGCTCCACCACCTTCTTTTCCACCGGCACCACCGGCAATGCCTTCATCCATCTTCCATCCGAAGATGAAGAAACGTCCGAGGTCCGAAAGCAGTCAGTGAGCCGGCGGAAAGTTCGGCTTGGTGGAAAATATTTATGCACATAACAAATTTCTGTCCGAAAAGTGCCTCTCGACCGCGACCGCGGGCGGAAGTACTGCAGTTTTTTCCTTCTTCTTCTTCTCACTCGCGAAAGGACTCACCCTCTGGATGGTTTCTTCGAAACTTGGCTGCGGTCCACCGCCGTTCATTTGAAAATGTCTCAGTCTTTCGTTTTGCAGCTGTCGGAAAGAAAGGGGGGAAAAATGGAAAAACACATTTGAAATATATTTAGGCAGATCGTTAGCATTAAGTCATTTTTTTTTGTGTTGGTGAAACGGAAAGGGTGAAGTGGAAATTCCAATAGCGTGGTGCAACCACGCGAGTTTTCCTCTCAGGAACGAACGGACGAACGAACGAAACGAAGACGATGGCGACGGCGACAAACCGATGGGACGACGGTGTGGAAGAATAAGATTCCGGTTATTCTTTACGTATTTTTTGCAGGGCATTTTGGAGGTGACTTGCAGGGGAGGTGTTATGGGAAAGTGCAAAGTTAGGCACTTGCAAATGCGGGGGGGTAAATTTGCATAATAAATTAAAACAATTTCGCTCCACTTAATGACGTAATTTTTTTTTTCTACAGACATGGCACAATGGGACATTTTTGTAATGATTATTCGTATTTCCAATCAAATTAAAACATATATTTCATCTGTATTGCCCCAAATTTGGAATCCGGAATTCGGAAACTTCGGTATTCGGGTCGGTATAGAAGTCCGTTAGCTCCCGAATTCGAAGCAAAACAGATTAAAATTACGTATTTAACTTTTTTATAATAACCGCATTTGTATGTTTATGACTTTTTAATTTTGATATTAAAACAAAAATACAGCCAATACCGAAAATACGGAGAAACCACCCTACTTTAAGCTCTTTAAAATTTCCCGTAATTTTCCTGAAGTTAATTCATCATTTGCCTTGTAGTTCTTTGATCTAGCTTTAAGCATCCCCAATTTTCCTGAAGTACACAATACTTCGTCATGGAACTTCCTGTAAAATCTCTAAACTTTCCTAATGTTCCTAAAATTTTCAAGAAGTTTTCGGAAGTTCTCTTAAGTTCCAATAATTTTCTTGATATTTATGAAACGTTCCTGAAAACCTCCCTAGTTTCCAAAATTTTTTGGAACATTCCTGGATTGCGCTTTTTCTAAGGTAAAATCCAGTTGAATTTTCAGCTAACCCATCGTAAAATAGACAGCTAATAATCTATATTTGTGAATTTTGATAGGGAGATTAATAGCACTAAAGTATCGAAAGTATTCTATATTAATATATATCCAGTTTGGGATTATTCAGGAGGACGATGCGCAGCCTTCTCCCGGAAAGGTACCCAAAATCGATATTCGTATGGATCAGCAAACGTACATGCGGTAAATAGTAGAACTTGTCACTACAAATGCATTTCAAAGAATCATTCGGCCAATCAAAGACGGCTAGTACTAGTACCTCACTCGCTGTTATCAATCGATAATCCAAGAACCACCTCGTATTCCGTCTTCGGTATTTCGTTTGCAATGGATTTCTCAAACAATAAAAAAAAATAATGTGAAATTCATGTCGGACAGAGTGGAGAGTAGGGGTTTAAGGTCTGAGGTCACGTGTCCGCCATTTTTGTTTTTTTTTTTAAACTAGTGTTTGAACCCATTTATCTCGAATATGGTAAAGATGATCGAAAAATCAAACTGATAATCTTTTCTAACTATGCTGTGGAATTGTTGCAACGTTTCATTTCGCTTTTCTCTGTTTCACGTGAAGCAAACCAAAAATTTATTACAATGAATGTTAGTTCCATTGCCGAGATTACCGATGATGTAGACATATCTTCAAAAGCAGTTGGGAACCCTGCTTCGCCAGGTAAATTACATAGTATATGTGCTACCGAAGCCTGTGATACCGCACGCCACTCAAGTAACTCCGTATTCCAGAACTGCTCGGATGTCGACTACCTCAGCATATATTATCAGAACGTCAGAGGTCTTCGTACTAAAGTCGATAGCCTCTTTACCTCGGTTTGCGATCCGGTAATGGACGTTCTGATTTTCACCGAGACTTGGTTAAACGATCAGTTTCATTCATCGCAGCTGTTCGGAAATGGATACAATGTGTACCGCAATGACCGTGAGAGAGGTGGTGGTGTGTTGATTGCTATCTCAAAACGGTACAGTTCATCAAAATCTGTTATCGAAGATGACAGCGGCACAGAACAGCTCTGGGCTAATGTGAATGGAGGCTCTCGGACAATCTGCCTAGGTGTCGTATACATCCCTCCTGATTATTCTACATCTGCGGCCTACATTGATAAACATATCGGATCCGCGTTAGCCATGTCTGAGAAACTGCAACATCAAGACTTTCACCTGCTGTTTGGCGATTACAACCAGCCTGGCCTTTGTTGGACGCCGTCAGCTACTGGACAGGATTACATTGCCTCTGTGGGCTCTACGTTTACTGCTGCAAGTGCTTCACTCGTGGATGGAATGGCGTTACTCGACATGAAGCAGATAAACCCTACTGTGAATTACCTGAACCGAACCTTGGACTTGATATTTGCTAATTCCGATGCAGTTAAACACTGTGATGTAATTGAAACACCTGAAGCTCTTATTGATGCTGACCCGTTCCATCCTCCAGTTTTGGTCAACCTTGGCTGTCCGCCTCTGGGTCGGTACAGTGACATACCTGAGGAAAGGGAGTTCTACTTCTATCGTGCTGATTATGCTGGCTTGAGTGATGCTTTACGGACCACAGATTGGTCATTTCTGGATGTTGCTGACGTGAATGTGGCTGTTTCACTTTTCAACTAAACACTGACATCATTTCTTCGTGAATATGTCCCTCGACCCAGACCAAAGCTTAGGCCAGTTTGGTCAAATGCACGGCTTCAACGGCTTAAATGCAAGCGTTCTGCTGCTTTGAAGAAATACTCTCGTGCGCGAGATGTGATCACCAAACGCAACTTTTCTAAAGCCAGCAACCGGTATAGAAACTATAACCGTCATCTATATTCGACATATATTTTGCGTAAGCAAAATGAGCTGAAACAAAATCCAAAACGTTTCTGGTCTTCCGCCAACGATAAACGTAAAGAAAGTGGTCTTCCAGCGCAAATGGTTCAAGGTGACCATTCAGCCAGCACACCTGAAGATATTTGTAACCTCTTCGCTCAGCAGTTCTCTGATGTTTTCGCCTCTGGCAGGGCATCAGCTCAAGAGGTCCAGAAAGCCTCGCAATTCGTTCCTGAGAACGTTTGTGATATAACCATAACTAGCTTCACACAAAACGAAGTTGAAGATGCTATGAAACAGTTGAAATCGTCAGTGTCTCCTTGTCCAGATGGAATACCCTCGATTGTTCTGAAGAATTGTGCTACTTCGCTATCAAAACCGTTACAGATGATCATCAATCAGTCGCTTCGTCAGGAAACTTTTCCCGAATGCTGGAAGAAGACATTCATCTTTCCCGTGTTCAAAAAAGGAAACAGAGCAGATGTTACGAACTATCGTGGCATCACCTCGCTTTGTGCTGGCTCAAAGCTCTTTGAGATTTTAATTGGAGGCTTATTGCAGCGTAGTGTTGCGCAATATATCTCAACTGATCAGCACGGCTTCTTCCCTGGACGGTCGATTAACACAAATCTAGTGGAGTTCTGTTCCTTTTGTCTGCAACACATGGAGAAAGGAGCACAAGTCGATACGGTGTACACGGACATCAAAGCAGCATTTGACCGTGTTGATCATGCTATATTGTTGGCTAAACTAAGGCACTTAGGTGCTTCCGATGCTTTTGTGTGCAGGTTAGAATCGTTCCTAGCAAATCGCTCACTTTCTGTGAAATTGGGAAACGCTGAGTCGCGAGTCTTCCACTGTACATCAGGTGTCCCTCAGGGCAGCAACGTCGGGCCGTTACTCTTTTCGCTTTATTTCAACGATGTGTGCTTATTACTTCCTCCAGGATGCAAAATCGTGTACGCTGATGACCTTAAAATATACCTTGAGGTTCGTACAGTTGATGACTGCATTAAGATGCAGAAATTGATTGACACGTTTTATGAATGGTGTGTGCTCTGTAATCAGTTTCAGCCGAAAGAAGAGCACTATAGAATATCTTTATTCCATAAATTGCCAGCAAGTTCAGCGTGTGACAGTTGTGAAGGATCTTGGAGTTCTGTTGGACACAGGACTCTCATTCCATAACCACTACAATAGTATTATTGCTAAAGCGAACAAAAACATTGGTTTCATCATGAGAGTTGGAAAGGAGTTTCGTGACCCGTATTGTTTGAGATCTCTTTATTATGCGCTTGTACGCTCCATCCTGGAGACGGCGGCGGTAGTTTGGAGCCCCTACACCGATTCCGAAGAGAATCTCAGAGAAATTGCATTTCCAGGTTCAGAGAAGGTCCGACGAGTAGTTCAGAGAATTTTCGATGAGAAGTTCAGAGAACTTCTGAAGAAAATCTTTGAAAAATCCGATGAAAAGTTCAAAGAACTTCGGACGAAAATTTCAGAGAGCATCAGAGGCGAAGTTCAGAGAAGTTCCAACGAGTAGTTCAGAGAATTTTAGACGAGAAGTTCAGCGAACTTCCGAATAGAATCTCAGAGAAATTCCAATTCCATTTACAGGTTCAGAGAAGTTCCAACGAGTAGTTCAGAGAACTTCTGAAGAGAATCTCTGGGAAATTCCGATGAAAAGTTCAAAGAATTTCGGACGAAAAATTCAGAGAACATCCAAGGCGAGGTTCAGAGACGTTCCGACGAGTAGTTCAGAGAGTTTTCGACAAGAAGTTCAGCGAACTTCCGAAGAGAATTTAAGAGAAATTCCATTTCCAGGTTCAGAGAAGGTCCGACGAGAAGTTCAGAGAATTTTTGACGAGAAGTTCAGAGAACTTCTGAAGAGAATCTCTCTGGGAAATTCCGATGAAAAGTTCAAAGAACTTCGGACAAACATTTCAGGGAACATCTGAGGCGAGGTTCAGAAAAGTTCCGACATGTAGTTCAAAGAGTTTTCAACAAGAAGTTCAGCGAACTTCCGAAGAGAATCTCAGAGAAATTCCAGTTCCATGTCCAGGTTCAGAGAAGTTCCGCCGAGTAGTTCAGAGAACTTCTGATGAGAATCTCTGGGAAATTCCGATGAAAAGTTCAAAGAACTTCGGACAAACATTTCAGAGAACATCTGTGGCGAGGTTCAGAAAAGTTCCGACGTGTAGTTCAGAGAGTTTTCAACAAGAAGTTCAGCGAACTTCCGAAAAGAATCTCAGAGAAATTCCATTTCCAGGTTCAGAGAAGTTCCAACGAGTAGTTCAGAGGAAGTCCGACGAGAAGATCAAAGAACTTCTGAAGAAAATCTCTGGGAAATTCCGATGAAAAGTTCATAGAACTTCGGACGAAAATTTTCAGAGAGCATCCGAGGCGAAGTTCAGAAAAGTTCCGACGTGTAGTTCAGAGAGTTTTTGACGAGAAGTTCAGCGAACTTCCGAAGAGAATCTCAGAGAAATTCCACTTCCATTTTAAGTTTCAAAGAAGTTCCGACGAGTAGTTCAGAGAGTTTGCCACGAGAAGTTCAGAGAACTTCTGAGGAAAATTTTTGAAAAATCTGATGAAAAGTTCAAAGAACTTCAGACGAAAATTTCAGATAGCATCCGAGGCGAAGTTCAGAGAAGTTCCGACGAGTAGTTCAGAGAATTTTAGACGAGAAGTTCAGCGAACTTCCAAAGAGAATCTCAAAGAAATTCCAATTCCATGTCCAGGTTCAGAGAAGTTCCAACGAGTAGTTCAGAGAACTTCTGAAGAGAATCTCTGGGAAATTCCGATGAAAAGTTCAAAGAACTTCGGACAAACATTTAAGGGAACATCTGAGGCGAGGTTCAGAAAAGTTCTGACGTGTAGTTCAGAGAGTTTTCAACAAGAAGTTCAGCGAATTTCCGAAGAAAATCTCAGAGAAATTCCATTTTCAGGTTCAGAGAAGTTCTGACGAGTAGTTCAGAGAGTTTGCCACAAGAAGTTCTGAGAAATTCTGAGGAGAATCTATGGGAAATTCCGATAAAAAGTTCGCACAACTTCGGACGACAAATTCAGAGAACATCCGAGGCGAGGTTCAGAGAAGTTCCGACGAGTAGTCCAGAGAGTTTTCGACGAGAAGTTCAGCGAACTTTCGACGAGAATCTCACATAAGTTATCTGCACTTCTAGTCGGACGATCTCTGAACATCTAGTCGAAAATTCTCTGAACTTCTCTTCGGATTTTCTTTGAGCTTGTCGTCGAAATGTCTCCTAACCTATTCTTGGAAGTCCTGAGAATGTCCTGACGGAAGTTGTATGCACTTATCTTCGTAAGTTCTCTGAACTTCTCCTCAGAAGCTCTCTGAACTTCTCGTCGGTAGTTATATGAATTTCCAAGTTCAGAGAAGGTCCGACGAGTAATTCAGAGAAGTTCCGACGAGTAGTTCAGAGAGCTTCTGATGAGAATCTCTGGGAAATTCCGATGAAAAGTTCAAAGAACTTCGGACACACATTTCAGGGAACATCTGTGGCGAAGTTCAGAGAAGTTCCAATGTGTAGTTCAGAGAGTTTTCAACAAGAAGTTCAGCGGACTTCCGAAGAGAATCTCAGAGAAATTCCAATTCCATTTCCAGGTTCAGAGAAGTTCCAACGAGTAGTTCAGAGGATGTCCGACGAGAAGTTCAAAGAACTTCTGAAGAGAATCTCTGGGAAATTCCGATGAAAAGTTCAAAGAACTTCGGACAAACATTTCAGGGAACATCTGAGGCGAGGTTCAGAAAAGTTCCGACGTGTAGTTCAGAGAGTTTTCAACAAGAAGTTCAGCGAACTTCCGAAGAGAATCTCAAAGAAATTCCAATTCCATTTTAAGGTTCAGAGAAGTTCCAACGAGTAGTTCAGAGAGTTTGCCACGAGAAGTTTAAAGAACTTCTGAGGAGAATCTCTGGGAAATTCCGATAAAAAGTTCGCAGAACTTCGGACGACAAATTCAGAGAACATCCGAGGCGAGGTTTAGAGAAGTTCCGACGAGCAGTTCAGAGAGTTTTCGACGAGAAGTTCAGCGAACTTTCGAAAAGAATCTCAGAGAAGTTATCTGCACTTCTAGTCGGAAGATCTCTGAACATCTAGTCGAAAATTATCTGAACTTCTCTTCGGATTTTCTTTGAGCTCGTCGTCGAAATGTCTTCTAACCTATTCTTGGAAGTCCTCAGAATGTCCTGACGGAAGTTGTATGCACTTCTCTTCGTAAGTTCTCTGAACTTCTCCTCGGAAGCTCTCTGAACTTCTCCTCGGAAGCTCTCTGAACTTCTCGTCGGTAGTTACATGAAGTTCTCGTCGGAACATGTCGGAAATTCCGTGAGCCTCTCGGAAATTCCGTGAACTTGTTCTAAGTTCTTTAAACTTGTCGGAGGTTCCGTGAGAATAGGTTCCGAGAACTTCTGATAGGGTAACAAAATTTGTGATAGGTTTTAAACTTCTGAGAAGTTCAGAGAATTTTTAAGGATAGGTTCAGAGAACTTCCGACGATTAGTTCAGATAACTTCCGGCAAAAATTCAGAGAACTGTCAAGGAGAAGTTCATTGAACATCAAACAAGATGTTTAGAGAAATTCTGACGAAAAGATCAGAGATCTTTCAAGGAGAAGTTCAGAGAACGTTCAAGGGGAAATTCAGAGAACTTTCGTGGAGAGGATCAAAAGATCACTGAACTCTATTTTTCGCTGAACTTCTAGTCGAAAGCTCTCTGAACTACTCCTCGGAATTTGTCCGAACTTCACGTCGGAAGAAAACTGCCGAGGAGAAGTTCAGAGAACTCCCAACGAGAAGTTCAAAGAACTTCCAAGCAGAAGTTCAGAGAATATCTGAAAGAAATCATTTATCATTTTGAATAGTTGGAGCTCTTCAAAATAATACTTTTCTTTTCTTGATTTGTTTTTCGTACTGAGTGCCAATGATACCGACGCCAGGGAGGCAGCCCCCACACCTGGACCCTACCTATTGACCCATCAACTCATGAACCGGGGACCAACGGTTTTACTTCCCTTCCGAAAGAAGGCGTGATCAGAGATTTATTCCTCAGAAAATCCCGACGGCACCGACTGGGATTGAACCCAGGCTCTTTGGAGTGAGAAGCAGTCACGCTTACTGCTACACCAACGGCACCGCTCATAATCATCATATTCAGAGAACTTTGCTGGAATCTACGATCAGCTGTTATCTTTGATTTTTGAACAGTTGAAAATCAGAACAATAGGGTTAATGTCTCTAATATTGACCGACGCCGGTGGTGTAGTGGTAATTTTGACTGTTTTCTCACCCCAATGGGTCTGGGTTCAATCACAGCCGAGGTCGGTGGGATTTTTCTGAAACATAAAAATATCTGGTCACGTCTTTCTTCGGAAGGGAAGTAAGGCCGTTGGTCCCGGCCCCTGTGTGTTTGAATGGGTGCGATATCCTACGCAGGTGTGGAATCTGCCTTCCTGCACATTCAATCGCCGTCAATGGATGACAAGCGTTGTCCGTCGGTGATTGGCACTAGATTGCGCAACAGCAACCGACGTTAAATAAAGGAATGAAGAATCGCTAATTTCGGTTTCAGAACCCCTAATACTTTGCCCATAAACAAGTTTCGAAGCCGATTTTTCACTATCAACAACAAATATTCATTTTGTTGTCCAGACAACGCATTGTTCTATGTAAAAATGAAGACCAGGAAATTGTTATCGATGGGCCCAATTTTAGATCCATAGGCCATTTCCTCTACTTGACAAATCTTGATCGGCTTCAGGGATCTTTCAGGTGCCTTGGTCCAGCAGATCTTCCTCGAGAGCCGACTGCGGCACTCGATACGGTTATAATTTCAGAACGTTGTACTCAGTACGCAAAAATGGTCACTCTAAGGTCACCGAGTCCCTCATATCACATAACACCACCTATGATCGTGTTGTTGTTGTAACTATTTAAACCCTGCACCGACGACGACGACAACGACGAAGATGACAAGTTTCACAAAACACACGATGAGCTAGCTATGCGACTATCACTGGGTTTGATTCCAAGATTTTCTGCTCAATAAGCAAAAACAGCTGTGCCCCTCATATCACACCACACAAGTTATGATCGAGTTGATGTTATAACCATTCCAGTTCCTGAATTTGATTTGTGTTTATTTAAAGCAAACTGAGCGAACTTCTTTCTTATTCCCAGCTGCATCTAAATTTGAAAGTAGAATACGATAAGTCACTGGGGATTCACAACACATTCCGTTCTTTCCTGACATCTGCAAGCTTATCGGACACGAAGCAACGACAATCCGGATCTTAATGTAGTGTCAACTAGTAACAAGTTTTTCCACGAGTTCTCCCATAGTTGCATTTATCCTCCAACAACTGTCGCAATGAACCGTCACCCCATTCAACACCCCAGCCACCCCTCGAAACCAAAGAAGGTGTGATTGCTTTTGTTTCCGGTCGCACCGTTCCACCGACATCGCGTGGTGGATCGTTAGAAATCCTGAGAAGCGCATTCGAGAGTACCATTCCTAAACACGGGAACAGAGACGACGGAGAAGAAAAAAAAACAAAGAAAAGAGGCACCCCCGCCTCTCTCTCTCTCTTTCCAGCGAAATGTTAAATAGGGAAAACTTTTTCCCGCAGAAAATCACGCTTTTCCGGATGACGACGACGATGGCCATCGGACTGGTGTGGCCGGGGTCCCAGAAAAAAAACACAGTCCTCACAACTGTACCGCACTAAGTAGGTAAGTAACGAATCCCGTGGAAGTGGAAATGGTGCATTGCGCTCCACACCAGAGCGTAGCGAACGGAAAGCTGTGCTACCAAATGAAGGAAAGCAAAAGCGGAAAAGTAGCATTTTCCTGCCGGCGAATGCCATCGCTTGGCGGAGGCGCTTTCTCAAGACGGCTTTCGGCTTTTGTTTTAATTAAACTTTCTTTTCGGGCTGATTTTCCCATTCTTTCCGCTTTTCCGAGTTCGCTGCTGAATGTTGTTGTTCCTGCTGCTGTTGAACAAGAAGTGGATTGCGCCTTTTTCGTGCCGCTATGCTCTTGGGATGAAGTGGCTAATTTCGCTTGTTAATTGTCAAATAAAATTCCCTCACGCGCGCCCAAGGAGGAGAGAATTGTTTGCGAGTGGAAAAAAAAAATGTCATAAATATTTCACTGGCAAGACGCATTACAATTTCCAACAGACAGATAAATGACTGCTAATAACTCATACCGTGCGCGCTACAGCTGGCTCCCCCTCCGTTGCCAAAAGTGAGGGCGGATGAAAAGTCGTATGTTGAAAAAGAAGACGTTAAATTTTTCCTCCCAGTACCAGTTGAGTCGACGCGATGAGAATATCGATTTTCTGCTCTTTCCTCAAGGCAGGACGGATGGCGGGAGATGGCGTGGGTGTATGTATGTTGGATATCCTTATATCTAGACGCCGTCGCCATTGAAGGGCACCAGAAAGACCTCTTCATCACGGTCGGTTTTTGTCTTGTGAAAATGCGAAAGGATTCATGTCATTTACGCAGTGGCATTTTTTTTTCACGAATGAAAGGAAGTTCTGCGTATGAGTGCCTACACGTGGTTGACTTTGAATGAACGAAACGTGGAGGAAATTTTCAAGGTTTACGTTCGGTAACGTATCACAGCTGAGTGATTATTTAGACGGGGGGTTTTGTTCTGCAACAATCGGCAGATTATTATTGTATGCATGAATCTAGCGGAAACTATTCAGACGTGCTCGCAAAACTGATGTCTCGGCTGCCGGTGGGGAACGTGCTTTATCATTACGCATCTCGAAGGGTTAGTTTCGATAGCAATACGGTTTCATTGATTTCACAAAAGCTTACCTCATCGCATGTCAAAGACCTTCAGGGCAGTTCTGTTATGGTCAGGATAATTTATTTACTTATGTTATGGTCAACAGGTAAAATATTCACCCCAATAAGTAAACTGTTATTCAAGATAAATTAACATAATATACTCTTGAAATTGCACTTATTTCTAAAACGGGAAATATTGAAGTCAAATACATTGTAGCATCTGTTAAAGATGCGACACATCCTCCGCATGGGCTCATTCCATCCGTAGTTGGTTCGTGAGAGACGGTGGTTCAGGAAAGTATGCGATCGTAGATTATGGCGGCGGGTATTGATGTCGATACTACTCAGCAGTGTAGAACAGTCAATGTTTCCCTGAAGAAGATCACCGACGAAGCTCGCCATTGCTACGTTACGTCTCGCATCCAAAATCTCTAAGTTGATAAGCATACAACGGCTTTCATAGCTGGGAAGATTTCTAGGGTCATTCCAGCGAAAATACCTTAAAGCATACCGGATGAACTTCAGTAGAATAGCTTCCATACGCATGGTTTCATTTTGGTAGTATGGAGTCACTAGCGTGCACAGGAATCTTGTGAAGGAGGGGCAATTGTTTTTTCTATGGTGCCTTTAATCTTTAATCGACATCGCTGTTGGGACCTCGGCAATAGCATTGAAGATGGTCGTCGCGTCTGATTTCAACACCCGTCTCACACCCACGAATATTTCCGTCGGCCGATCATTATCAATATGCCTGATGACAATCACCAACTGCTCGTGGTGCCCACAATCGCTCGTCTCATCTGTAATGATTACCACTGGTTTTCCTCGCAAGGATCCGCAACATTACATTGTGCAACGCTGTAATCATGTCATTTTGAATACGGTTACTTGTGTACTGGCAATTTTTGGCACCACCCGCCAAGTGTTATTCCAGCACAGGATCGTAGTTAGCCACCAACTGGGTGGCACACTTTCCGCTCCTTCCGAATGTTCACGAAGTGGTTGGCCACCTTTGCAAAGTATGCGCATAATATCGATGAAACGTTCCATTATATAGCGATTTTGTAGCCGCTATTTCAAGGTTTTGTAAGCCTTTATATGCTGTTGTAGTTACACTTAACTATTACAGTTGCGAGTACGTTGAACTTGGTCATTTTCAGCGAAAATTGTAGTTCTAATTTTTTTTTCAAATTTTGACCTTAATACCAAGGCTAATACGATCATTAAAGAGGTTAAACAAATATGTAACGACTGGAACAAACGCGCACAAAACTATTTTGACAAGCGATTACATGATTGTTAACGAAATGACGACTTGTACGAAGGATTGAGCATGTTAAGCATGGGTGACAGAAAATAATGCCGAAATTCAACATGTTTTAAAGATAATATAAAGGACAAACCCGAATGTATTGCAACGCACATAAACAGCTGTAACCACATAACCACATAAGCACATAAACAGCTGTAAAAACCACGGTAACAAATTACTTTAAATTTTCAGAGAAGATTCTTAGACATTTTTTTAGGAACACAACAATAGACCAAAGTTCAGTGGCAAACTAATACCCAAATTTCAATTAGGGAAACCAAAAGCTGTCTTTAGACTTTGTACAGTTGCGAAAAAGTCCATCCTCAGAATTCCTTGAGGTTCTTTTCGAAATTTTTAGATCTCTATGAGCTTTTTCTCAGAAGTCCTCTGGAATTATTTTTAGAACTCTTCTTGATTTTCTAAAATTCCCTTGGAGTTTCAGAAGAATTTCCTCAGTGTTATCCAGGGGTTTTTCTCGGAATGAGCTAGAAATAATCGGTACGCTCTTTAAATTTTCCTCAAAACCCTTTAGAATTTCACTCAAAATTTAATTTCTCGGTATTCTTTTCGAAATTATGTTGGAACTATCTGCAGGAGTATCATTGTGCTTGCCACACAATATACAATTGGCATTGGCATCGAAAGCTCTCAATTAATAACTGTGGAAGCGCATTTAGAACACTAAGTTGAGAGCACGCAATAAGCTAATATGCGCTAAGCAATAAGCTTGAAATGCGAACAAGAAGAAGAAGAAGAAGAAGATCTGCAGGATTCACTAGAAATTGTTCGCAGTGTTTCCTTGGAATACTCCCCATAAATCCTTTGGAACTGTTTGGAATTCAATATCCTTGAGGTTCCTCGCGGATTTTTTTAGAACTCTTCTAAGAGCTCTTTTGATATTCTTCTCAGAAGGTCACTGGAATTATGCTTAAAACTCTTCATGATTTTTTCTCAGAACACCTTGGAACTCAAATTCCTTTAGAGTTTCAGAATTTTTTCCCGGAATTAGCTAGAAATTTTGCTTAAAATCCCTTTGGAATTTCACTCAAAATTTGATTTTCTCGGTATTCTTTTCGAGCTTATCTTGGAACTATCAGCAGGATGCACTAGAAATTATCCGAAGAATTTTCTTTGAATTCTACCCAGAAATATTTTGGAACTGTCCTAAGAATTCAATATATTTGAGGTTCTTCTCGGAATATTTAAGAACTTTTTTTTCTCAGAACACTTTGAAACTGAAATTCCCCTAAATTTTCAGAAGAATTTCCTCTGTATTCTCCATTAATTCTTCCCAGAATTAGCTAGAAATTATCCTCGGAATTCCCTTGAAATTTCCCTCAACATCCCTTTAGAATTTCAATCAAAATTTGATTCTCTCGGTATTCTTTTCGAAATTATCTTGGAACTATCTGCAGGATTCATTAGAAATTATTCGCAGAATTTTCATGAAATCATCCTTAGAAATTTTTTCTTTTGTAACTGTCCTCAGAATTCAATAACCTTTAGGTTCTTCTCGAAAATCAAGTTTAATTTGTCCGTCCATTCACCAAAACGTTGAAGTTTTTCTGTTCAATAAAGCTTGCCCCTTCATTCACCAGAACTGTGCAATTTTTAGATCAGTAATTTTCAATTCAGTTCCAAAATAGGTCGCACCAACGAACAGTATAGTGCGTCTAGGCAGTATACATCTTTGAATTTTTTGTCGAAGCGAAATATGAACCCGAGTTGTGAGGAAGCTTTGGATACTACATATGCAACATGATCCTTGAAGCTGAGCTTGGATTCGATCAGTATTCCCAGATCCTTGATAGTCGATTCACGTTTCAACGTTATGCCCGTCAGGGTGTAGTCATGGTGAAGAAGCGAACGCTTGGAAATTACAAAGCATTTGGAGACATTCAGTGACATGCGATTAATACGACACCAAACAGCGAAGACTTCCAATTGTTGCTGCAAAAAAATGGCATCACTAGGTTCTTTTATCACGAAGTAGAGTTTCAAGTCGTCCGCATACGATAGTTTAAGGCATTTCAGGATGGTATTGACGTCATTCATGTAGAGCAGAAACAGAAATGGCCCAAGATGGCTACCTTGGGGAACGCCGGATGTCATTGGGAAGGATGAAGAAACATAGTCTCCAATCTTGCCAGGTAGGAGTAGAGCCAAGTACGCAGGCCATCGAGAACACCTATCCTGTCGTATTTAGCCAACGCAATGTCATGGTTCATTTTGTCAAATTCTGCGGAGAGGTAGGGGAATTTACGTATTCTCGTCAATCTAAGCAGCGTCTGCACTTCTACTAGCATTTTCTCCGCGTCACGCACATATATGATGTGTCTGTTTGCTTACATTCATCTGCTGCTTGCTTTTCTATCCATTCCAATCGACAGAATTTTTCAAAACGTTTTGAAAGTGTTTTTACAACGCTCCAAACTTCTCAGGTGAGTGTGACTATTGTCGGCAGCCTCTTTTTCTTCGGCAACCTTCCCATTAGAACTGCGTGTTAACCAGCTGTTCTATTATTGGCAACTCGAAATCAACCCCATTTTGTAGTGGGTATGCTTTATTTGAAGAAAAATGTAGCATTACTGGATTGCTCGATCGTTCAAATATAATCAGATTGAAGCTGAAAGGCTAAACAATCGTTTGGACACATTCAGGGAAGTGTGTTGATGGGAAAACATAGTGAAATTAACGTTTAAATTTTGGTTGCCGAAAACAGTCAATGGGTGCCGAAGCCAACATTTACCCTATGTGTAGATCGCATCTACTTGATGGCCACGTTCTACTTCACGAATGATGAACGAAGTGAACGTAACTAAATTGGTCGTCGTGGAACGGTTAAGCATGAAGCCATGCTGATCCGTCGAGATACAGTGTGCAAAACTTAGAACCAATTTATCGAGTATAATCAACTCTAAAAGTCCTTTTGCAGCCTTTCTTGTGGATTGGAAACACGAATGACTCTTTCCAGCAAGCTGGGAAAACCCCAGACATCAAGGAGAGATTGAAAACGTTGGCTAGAGGTGTCGCGAGAGCAGTCAGGCAGTGTTTGAGGACTAACGACGCCATCTGGACCGGAACCCGTTGAAGTTTTAGCTGCTTCCCGGGTTGGGTTTGCAGCAGGGTTCGTTTTGGTAAACGATAAGCTGAATTGATGTCCTAACGATCATATAACGCGAAGGAGCTTGGGACTAAACCCACGGTCTTCTGCTCAGTAAGCAAAAACGTTTGCCACTAGGCAGACGAGCACATTTTTAATCACCGAGTTGCTGTTATTACCATGTAGTCATATTAACAAATAAAATGATTGACGAATCTTGAATGTGGATGGGCCTGAGATTAGACTCATGATGTTCTGCTCAGTAAGCAAAAACGGTTGCTCTAAGGCCACCGAACCCCTCATATCACATAATACCGTTGCTCAAATTTGTGTATCCATTCAAACCCGGAACCAACGACAACAACGAGTTTCGCAAAATACACGATACACAAGCGATTTTACCATAAATCTCTTTGATATGTAAGGACCTGTACGCGTTTTTCTGCTCAGTAAGCAGGCCACTGTAACCGACGATCTTTCAAATCCGAAAACTAAAAACTACGAAGAAGTACTTAGGCCTTCATTAAGTTCCACTTTCACGCGACGTTCAATGACAGGGTCCTATCCAGGATTACATCTGAAAAATTCAAATACGGCCAACGCCCACCCTAAACCTAAACCTGTTCTAATCCACCTGAAATGACTAACGAATGGAAGACTTTGACTACCCAGCCATGCAATAGTCTCATTCCGTGCCTTATGGCAACTTGATGATTCTATTGCGCTCATCTTTTGGCACCACCCAGGGGAGACTTGGTCCTGTGCCCAATGCTTAACTTATCTCCATTCCACTCAGCTGCTCGCAATTTCTTGTGATATAGTGGGCGGAATATTATTATATGAGACAATTCAATGCAGACGTCTTTCCAAATTTGGCAGATCGACAGGTAATCGGTGAGTTACCACGATAGTTGCTATTCAACAACTCGACAACGTCCCATCGTCAACGCCTGCTATGAGAATTTCCCATTGCAGACGCCAACGAAATGACGTCATCGAGCTATCGATCAACTACCCTGGTTATCGCCTGGTACCTTATAGCACGATGCTAGGAGGCGAACCAGAAGAATCGATGAGCTACCTCCCCCTGAAATAACCATTTCGCTGATGATAGAAAATGGATGACTAGAGAAGGTTGAGGGAGAGACGTTACTAGACGCAGCAATTACATCCTGAGTGCTGAGTCGTTCGTCGTTGAAAACACTGCTGAATTGTGTGCGAAACAAGTCGGCAATACCTACGATAGAGACCACTTCCACTACGCCGTTCGTCATACTTGAGGGTAGTCCGCATTCTTTTCTTTGGGCATTCACATAGCGCCAAAAGTTCTTAGGATTTGATTTCAGACGACGCTGAAGCTGGTCTTGCTGTGCATGGTACAGTTGGTTGTTGAGTCGCTTGCAGGCTTCCGGAAATCTCACGCGTACACAAATGCGACAGCGAGCTGTGAGACGGAGCGTCGCATGACTCTCAAATCCATGGTGTGCTACAATAATTGTACAAAATAGAGACCATAACGATGCGCGCGACAAGCTACACGCTCTCAACAAATTCGAGCGTTTCAATTTTTTTTTTGTCTCATCGCATTGCTCTCTCAATGCGACGCATGTATTCAATCACATGCTACTGTTTCATTGAAACATCTCAATTCGCTCTCTCAGGGTGCCATCGCCGTGCGCTGTTTCACATGCCTTGACTCTCGCGGTCCCATCATATGTGATGTTGTCGGGTGACGAGAGAAGCGACTGCAAGGGTTTGTTCACAGAAGACTTGTGTGCCCTTTTCATATGTGGCTTTTGAAATGGGGTGAAGTTTTTAGATGGTTCCAGAAATATCTTCTAGTATAGATTCAAGAAGGCTCAACACATGGTTCCAGAGATATACTGGAATCACCGTAAGATCACAACTCATGCTCCTAGGAAGATGAAATTGCTTGTCGAAAGGATGGTAAAGGAAGGTAAAGGATGACTACGTGAGCGGTGGATGGCAACCTTATGGTAGTTGGGATACCTTTAGCATGTTAGCACCCCAAATAATACCGGAATATCTTTGGAACTATGTGTCCTTCAACAAGTCCTTATGGGGAAATCTTCTAAAATACATTTTTGGAAGCATATGAAGCTTTCAGCCCATTTGGTGGAAAAATAAACAAGGTGCCTATTTGCACCAAATTAGACTGCCGCGCTACAAAAATCCCTCAGAATTATTTTACTCAGACCAGCCAAAATATAAATGGACGATTTTGAATGTAAAACAGTAATGATAGAACTCTGAAGAATAATCTTTGTATTTTGTCTGGCTTGAGTTAACACTATTTTAAGGGATTATTTTCAACGCAGAAGTGTACTTTGTTGCAAAAACGTTGGTGGTAACTTTTCATTACATACACACAAGCCTACACTTAAAAATTAACCAAGTTTAACATGTTGTAAATTTGTTCTGTTAGTTAGGTAGGTTCCTGTGATCTTGACTTTTATACCTAGGGGATGAGTACTTAAGGGGGTTAGATTTTGAAAAGTTCTTTAGTGGGAATGACACTGATGAAGACTGTACATTGTAGTCGAAATACGTATCTGTCATGGATACCAAAATGAATTAAGTGAAATTAAATGGAAGATAACCTTTTTTTGCTGTTTTATTTTTTAACATATTTGTAGTTTTGCGTAAAAATTTCAGCTCAATTGATCATAACATAACACATTTACAACATGTTAAACTTGGCTAGTTTGTATGAAAACTACAGTGTATGTAGGTACGAAATGCTGTAATAAATTTAGGAAAAAGTTGTGTCATTCAGGATTTGTATTGAATACCTGTCAATAAACAAAACTTACTACGGCAGCATCTGAATTCTTCAGATGTGTTAGTGCTCACAGGATAGTTCATATCAGCCACTATGGTGCTGAATTGAAAAAATCAATTTGCGATAACAGATTTCCAAAAAGTCCTAGTGTCGACCCTCGGTGACATTGAAAAAAAGCATATTAACGAGCAAATAAACCACAACTTGATTGTACATTTCGCTTACTAAAGCCACAACTCCTCCTTCGTTCGTTATGAATGGGCTATTTTTCAAATTAATCCTTTAATCAACGAGAATTGCCGCTAGAAAAACTTTGTTGGTCATAGCCATCTGACACCTCTTCTCCATGTTCGATAAAAGTGTAGTAGCTAGGTCGCTTTCCATCGTTTTCAAAACAGAACAACACGTTTCCCACATCAAGAACATGAGTTGGTCTTCCAGTTGAGTTTGTTATTTCGATGTCGCATTGAATGCATTTTTTTTAACTTTATTTTTGTGATAAAAAATGCAGTATTTGACGATCAGTTGCTGAGCGGGTACTTATCGCATGACTTCACGGCGGTATGACCGACAGACATTGGTCTAATGGTTTCGTAGGGGCGACAATAGCTTCGTTGGAGCAATGGATTGCAGCAATGACTTCTCAACAATGTAAGAAGGTTTGGCACATCGTTCGAATTGTGATGATTTTCCCAATACTGGATCTAGCCGATAATGCACCCTTGTATGTCAGGATCGTATTAGCAGCGGTTGTTTCTTCTCCGATCTTTTGAAACATATGCTGGTTCTTCTCGAACGCGTTCAATCCGTCGTAGCTCTCGCGTCTCAAACCTTCCGTGGCGACAAGGAAATCCATGTGTGAAGCAATCGTCCTGGTCGTTGATGGCCGGGTGTTCACCTGTGAGAGAAGTCCTGTCCAGAATGTTCGTTTGTCGGGCAAAGTTTAGCTCCAATCAGGTTTCCCCACAGCACGACCAGTGATACGAACACAGAGGATACTTTCGACAAGCAGATCTACCTTTCCACTTCTTTCCTACGGTACTAATATGTTTTTCACTAAAACAACTACTTTTGTTTTTTTTTTTATTTAAACTATTTTATTTCTATTCGTAACGCAGACATTTCTAAACGTCTTTTCACTTCTGAACAAATTTTCACTCAGAAAAAATGTTCACTCTCTTGTTTTTTACACCCGCTTGCTTCGATGTTTATTTAGTTGCTACGGTTACGCTCAGGGGCCTGACGATTGACGGCGCGACGATTGCGATACACGACTGTTCTTGCAGACGACTACTACTGCCTCTACCCTTAACATAAAATAGGTACTGTGCCTACCCATAGATGTCACCACTTGTCCCCGTATCATTGGTATAGCTTATTATGTACTGTTCTTGTTATGTTACAGTAAATAAACGTCTGTAGTACTTTTACCTCCGCCATGGCAGGACGGTCAGTAAATCGATCGTAAATCATTATTTTCAACTATCACACAACGTACAAATTGAGTCCTATCCGTGCGCGATCAACGACCTTACTGACAGGTCTTGTGTAGGTTGACTTTGATGTCCGCACCGCAACTGTTCTCACCTTTCCATCCGGCCCTTGGTACATCTTTTCTACAACTTCTTTCAGCCAGCTTCCTCGGTGTAGTGATTCGTACACTACCATCACTAGATCACCGACGTGATATTCGTAGTAATTCCGGTCACATGCGGCTTTTGATCAACTCCGGACGGAACGAGGCTATCCACCTCCGCCAGAAACGATCCGCGTAGATCTGAGAATGCTTGCAGGCAGCACGACAGTTAAGATCTCGTTCATCATTGAATTGTTGGATTGAATTGTTTAGGCCAAGCAACAACATGTCTGGTATTATCGGTTCAGGGTCCAGGAGGTCATCTGGAACGTGTGTCAAAGGTCTGTCACAAAGCACTGCGCAGCACCAAGTCCGTAGGGTGCCTATCCCGTAACCTTGCACGAAGGGAAGTCTTCACAGAGCGTACTAAACGCTCCCAGAAAAATCCGAAATGCGGAGCATCAGGTGGAATAAACTTCCACTCAACACCCCTGACGCTCAGCGAATCTTCAATCTGCGGATGATCCAGAGTTCTCACCAGTTTCTTCAGTTCAGCATCTGCACCAGTAAAGTTGGTACCGTTGTCGGTCATGATGCACTGTAGTAAGCCACGGATGGACATGAAACAGCGGATGGCAGTTATGCAGCTGTCCGTGTCTAAAGATGGCACGACTTCAATATATACAGCTCTTGATGTCATACACGTGAACAATACTACCCACCTCTTTTCAACACGACGACCTTCTTTTACAGACAACGGTCCAAGATAATCAATACCCGTACAAGTACAAGGGGACACGAACGGGGTTGTTCTTTCCGGTGGTAGGATTCCCATTTGCGGAACGGTCGGTTTTAGTCTCAGCTCACGACTCTTGACACAGGACATCGTGTACTTCTTCACCTGTGAGCAAATCTTCAGGATACAGTGCCGTGCCTTGATGTTGTTAACAACGGTCTCCATTCCTTGATGTGCGTTGGCGATATGGTATATGCACATCAGTAGAGTTGAAAACTGGTGGTTGTCAGGAAGAATCACAGGATTTTTCTCATCAAAAGACTTTCTATCATCCTGCACACGACCTCACATACGGATGATCCAGAAACGGCGAATATGTTTTCAAACGACTACTGCTCTCCAAGAACCCAAAAACTTCCGACAGTATCTTCCCGTACCAGGCCCTCTTAGCTTCATCCATGTCCTTCACGGAGATTGACAAACATCTAGGGTTTCACACTTTGGCAGTGCTAAAATCTTTCGCATTTTCAGGTATTCCGCAGTAGATCTAATCAAGCGATTGAAATCAGAGAAGCTCTCAATATCGGGCAGGTCAACCAACTCAACTTCAACCGCGGTACAGTACATCGGATCCACGAAAACATCAGTAACCACTTCGGCACGGAAAATTACCAACTCAGAAGAAGACATCTCCAGCGGTTCATCGTTCGGCAAATGGACACTATCCTGCATACAACTAAACTTGGAGGACTTCGTAGCCAAATCGGCTACGTTCAACTGCGATCAACTCCATGACCGTTCTCCTTAATTTTCATGACACGAGAACCAACATACGCCGTTAGCTTCTGACTTGTCTTTAACCAACTCAAGCAGATTTTAGTATCGGCCCAGAAGTACTGCCTATTCACTTGCATCTTCAATTCGTCTTGAGCTACCTTGATCATTTGACTTGCAAGACAACACGCTTGAAGTTCAAGTCGTGGTACCGTCGATGATTTCAGTGGAGCAACTCTTGCCTTGGCATATACCAATGCAACGTGTGACTTACCATTTTGACGATGAACCATGTAAATCACACTTGCGAAAGCCTTATCGCTTGCGTCGCAGAAAGCATGCAGTTCAGCATGGGCAAAGGACGATACCTCCAGGAAGTAGAACCTTGCAACACGTATTTCTTCCAGCTTAGCAGTTTCGCTCAACCACTCCATCCATTTCGAGACCAGGCTATCAGAAATTTCGTCGTCCCATCCGGATTGCAACCGCTACAGTTCTTGGAACATAACCTTCAGGTGTATCGTTATCGGACTGAGTAAACACAATGGATCGAAGATGCTCATCATAAACTTCAGCAGCTGCCGTTGGGTAGGCACCGTGACACCAGTACGGAACTTCTCATCCAGTTTTAGAAAATCCAACGGGAACACAAATTCATCTGAAAGAAGATCCCACCTGATACCGAGTGCACGAGTGCCACTTCCTTTCTTCTCGGCAACTCACGGAATGTTAACCTGCAGCTTCATTCTCGAAAATGACGACTCCTTGCAAGCTGCCTCTTACATTTGCTTCTAACTATTATATATTTGAAAATTTGCGTGTAATTTGTGAATCAATTTAAAAATACTTAAATCGCTGAGCGGTATGCACCGAAAATAGGATCAACACCAGTCAAGCGCTGTCGAGTTCTTCCATTCACGTGGAAAATTTAAACAAAGAATATAGGAAACCCCCGCTCCCAGCTGTCTTATATTACTCACACACTAGCTGGTATGAACATGGTACACATCACCGTTTCGACGGAAGCGTCACTAATCCCTTCTCCGACGGGTTTGACTAGAACAAGAAGCTTGTCAGACAACAACACTAGATTTGCGTCATATTTTTCTCCCCATTCAACACATCTCCTGGAAACAAACCACATAAGTGTACATTAGGGTGTTTCATTTTGAAAAAAGTGATGAATTTTTGATAGGCCACCCTCCAGTTCGATTCATAGCCCCAAAATATGAACCTGTGCAAAAAATGGTAAAGATTGATGAAGGTTTAGAGGTCGCGCCAATGATTTGGATTTTGTATGGAGATTTTGGTGAATTAGTATGGGAAATTATTGATTTTCGTTTACATTGCTCTAACTTTGGTTGTAGTTGTCCAAACGTTGAAAAAAAAAAATATGTGGTTGTCATGACAATGATCAACAAGCCTGTTGTTGTTGCGATGAAATTGGCGTTGTTGCCTTGTACATATTCATCTGTCAATTTACCCTATTTTGCCATTTTTTCACATTTTTATAATTCTTGATACGCTGCAAAACTGAGCGTAGCAACTGTAGGCTTTTTGTTTATTGCCATAGCAATAACATACTAATTTTTTTCGACATTTGGACAAGTAGAAGCAAAGTTATAGCGATATAAGCGATTTTTTAAATTCTTCCATAGTAATTCCCATACAAATTTCAAATCATTGGCGCGACCTCTAAACCTTCATCAATCTTTACCAATTTTTGCACAGGTTCATATTTTGGGGCTATGAATCGAACTGGAGGGTGGCCCATCAGAAATTCATCACTTTTTTCAGAATGAAGCACCCTAGTGTACATACTCATATGTCATACCGGCAGCGAAAGTCAAATCGGGTCGGTCTAGGGATGAAACGCGAGAACTTCAGCACGTATCATGTCGCATTACTACGGCGGTACTCATCCGCTGTTAGCTTGCATCGCCCACCGTCTATATAGATAGACAGTGGGCCTACAGGGATGCCGACGAAAACAAAAAAAAAACAACACGGATAACAACATAAATATGCATCCCATGGTTGTGTCTGTTTCTGTGCTTTGTCTGTGTGATTTCCACAGGCTCATGAGAAAAGTTGAAGTCACCGTTCCGGAAAGTGCACCCAAAATCAATTTGCAGCATTCCATTGCATTTTTCGTACTAGAATAATGAAGAAAACGATTTCCATCCCATGAGCCATGCAGTGGGATCTAGAATCTTGCATTGTTTAAAAAAGAAAATGCACTTTGGGTGCAGATAAGTAAACATTTCTACTTGACGCTAAAACGACAGGCTACCTCCCCTGGGAGACGTGAAGCGAGGGCATTCAGAGATGCATTTCTGCCCAGCAACGTTCCAAGAAAAAAACAAAGGAAAAGAATCATGCAGACCGTGCGTTGGTGACGGTGCAGAGTTAATTGTCCTCACGTCTATGCATCGAGGATTTCCCGCCATCGACATGCATCGCCATCCTTGTCGAGCGGAAGAACCTAAAAAGAGGATTGTCTTTCCGCGCTATGAACTTCTAGCTTCAACGGAAAGCCGATGAAAGTGAAAGGACGTGCAATCAAGCGCATCTCTGCGAGCAGTGGGTTGAACACGGCAAGATTGTACGTTCCTTCGTAGCGGGGGAGCGTAAACAATGCATTTGTTTGAATTGCAGCCACACGTAAAGGTAGGGCGCCGATTTTCCAGGGAAATTTACTTGAGACAGTGACGTAGCGGATGAATGCAGGTGCTTTAAAAGTCCTAGTTTGCCTTCAACTGCAATCCAATCTGCAAACTTGCTCACCTTGGGTAAGTTTTTGAAGCTATGACAACACAATGGAAACAGTGAGTATAGATTGTCAGATTACAGATGAGTACGAATAAAATTCAAACCAAAAAGGGCACCTCTACAAATCCTGAGACACTTATTTTTTTATTATTCTTATGAAAAGACAATACACTCGAATGTGGTTTATCTCCTTTATATTTTGTGTTTCTTAATTTACTTAAACTTATCTGCAACTCCATAAAACTTCTCTGAAATCGGTTGCAATTTTTCAAAATATATAAAACGTTTATGCCGTTCTTCAAAACTTCTCTGCAGTTGCCTGAGCTTCTGCCAACGTCAACAAATTTCAGAGAGGTTCTGCAAGCTTTACAGCAGTTCAGTAAACCTCAGACAAGCTAAGAATCTCCAGAATACTGTAAAGTTTAGAATTGTTCAAAGAGCGCTAAAATAGCTCAGAGAACTTTAGACGTTTCCAAAAATTGTCAAGCTATTCCAGTAAGCTTCATGCTCCAAAAACTGGAAACGGAGAAAATGTTTGAGGAATTAATCCTACGATCTGAAAGCTTCACAGACTTACGCAGGAAATTTCACAAACAAATCTGAGTCTAACTCGTTCCGTAATTGCGAGGGATCCACATTCGGTATACATTCCCAAAGTTAGTTTACATCGCTGATGTTTCCTGTTCGCTCGATTGCTTGGTTTTCTAAGTTTCTCGCAGTTTTAGTTATCTTCTTCGTAGTCCCCTAAACATGCTGATGATGGTCCCACCTCTTGCCCCTACAAAGATTTGAGCTGGACGATTTATCTTTAAGATAATTAAATGTAAACATTTTAACCAGGTTAGCAAAAAACGAACTGGTTACAGTTACAGATATAAATTCCCTCTAGAGTTTACAGTTGCTTCACAGCGATATATGTAGATGTGAAAAAGCTTAGGCTTAGAAAAGCAATCGGATGTCCTTTAAAATGCTGTGAAAGTCCTGTCAAGGTCTCAAAAGTTTCTAGACGTTCTCAAAAATATACTAAAACATTACTGTAGTTCCTTCAAACTTCTTTGAATGTCCATTAACTTCTACAGATGTTTGCTGGAATTCTCAAAAGATTTGCAGACCTTAAGTTTATGTGTTTATGAGAAGTTTATGAAACTTTTTGAGAAATTCGGAAAATCTCAAAGCGATTTAGCAAACTTCAGAAACGAAAAGCAGTAAAGTTGGTTGACTATTGTTTTTTGTTTATTGGTTATTGTTTACTGAGAAGAGGATTATGAGGATGTAGACGAAGCGAAGCGGAACCGCAATGGTATGCGGCGGAGCAAACCCAAAGCAGAAACGGACGAAGGCTACGGGGAAAACAGAGATGATGAAAAGATCGAAGAAGTAATGGTGAAATTGATTGAGAAGAAGAAGTGGGAACAAGAGAAATGTGCAATTAGCAAGCAAACAATGAACCAGAAGAAGAGGAAACGGGCAAAGAATACAAAAGCTAAGTGAAAATTGAATTGTACTATGAACACTCACTTTCAAACTGAAACAGACATGAATGCATTCGCTGGATGTAAAATGTCTCAAATAAAGAACAACAAAAACAACAACCAATTGTTTGCTGTTTATTTTTTATTGTTCATTGTTTATTGTTTATCACTTATCGTTTATCGTTTATTTTTAATCGTTAATCGTTAATCGTTAATCGTTAATCAATAATCGTTAATCGTTATTCTTTGATCGTTAATCGTTGATCGTTAATCGTTGATCGTTAATCGTTAATCGTTAATCGTTATTCGTTGATCATTAATCTTTAATCGTTAATCGTTAATCGTTAATCGTTAATCGTTAATCGTTAATCGTTAATCGTTAAACGTTAATCGTTAATCGTTAATCGTTAATCGTTAATCGTTAATCGTTAATCGTTAATCGTTAAACGTTAATCGTTAATCGTTAATCGTTGATCGTTAATCGTTAATCGTTAATCGTTAATTGTTAATCGTTTTTCGTTAATCGTCAATCGTTAATCGTTAAACGTTAATCGTTAATCGTTAATCGTTAATCGTTAATTGTTAATCGTTAATCGTTTTTCGTTAATCAATAATCGTTAATCGTTATTCGTTGATCGTTAATCGTTGATCGTTAATCGTTGATCGTTAATCGTTGATCGTTAATCGTTTATCGTTTATTGTTTATCGTTTATCGTTAATCGTTAATCGTTGATCGTTAATCGTTAATCGTTAATCGTTAATCGTTAATCGTTAATCGTTAATCGTTAATCGTTAATTGTTAATTGTTAATCGTTTTTCGTTAATCGTTAATCGTTAATCGTTAATCGTTAATCGTTAATCGTTAATCGTTAATCGTTAATCGTTAATCATTAATCGTTAATCTTTAATCGTTAATCGTTAATCGTTAATCGTTAATCGTTAATCGTTAATAGTTAATCGTTAATTGTTAATCGTTAATTGTTTTTCGTTAATCAATAATCGTTAATCGTTATTCTTTGATCGTTAATCGTTGATCGTTAATCGTTGATCGTTAATCGTTGATCGTTAATCGTTAATCGTTAATCGTTATTCGTTAATCGTTAAACGTTAATCGTTAATCGTTAATCGTTAATCGTTAATCGTTAATCGTTAATTGTTTTTCGTTAATCAATAATCGTTAATCGTTATTCTTTGATCGTTAATCGTTGATCGTTAATCGTTAATCGTTATTCGTTAATCATTAATCGTTAATCGTTAATCCTTAATCGTTAATCGTTAATCGTTAATCGTTAATCATTAATCGTTAATCATTAATCGTTAATCGTTAATCGTTAATCGTTAATCGTTAATCGTTAATCGTTTTTCGTTAATTGTTAATTGTTAATCGTTTTTCGTTAATCGTTAATCGTTAATCGTTAATCGTTAATCGTTAATCGTTAATCGTTAATCGTTAATCGTTAATCGTTAATCGTTAATCATTAATCGTTAATCTTTAATCGTTAATCGTTAATTGTCAATCGTTTTTCGTTAATCGTTAATCGTTAATCGTTAATCGTTAATCGTTAATCGTTAATCGTTAATCGTTAATCGTTTATCGTTTATCGTTAATCGTTAATCATTAATCGTTAATCGTTAATCGTTAATCGTTAATCGTTAAACGTTAATCGTTAATCGTTAATCGTTAATCGTTGATCGTTAATCGTTAATCGTTAATCGTTAATCGTTAATTGTTAATCGTTTTTCGTTAATCGTTAATCGTTAATCGTTAATCGTTAATCGTTAATCGTTAAACGTTAATCGTTAATCGTTAATCGTTGATCGTTAATCGTTAATCGTTAACCGTTAATCGTTAATTGTTAATCGTTTTTCGTTAATCGTTTTTCGTTAATCGTTAATCGTTAATCGTTAATCGTTAATCGTTAATCGTTAATCGTTAATCGTTAATCGTTAATCGTTAATCGTTAATCAATAATCAATAATCAATAATCGTTTTTCGTTTATTGTTTTTTGTTTATTGTTTATTGTTTATTGTTTATTGTTTATTGTTTATTGTTTATGGTTTATTGTTTATTGTTTATTGTTTATTGTTTATTGTTTATTGTTTATTGTTTATTGTTTATTGTTTATTGTTTATTGTTTATTGTTTATTGTTTATTGTTTATTGTTTATTGTTTATTGTTTATTGTTTATTGTTTATTGTTTATTGTTTATTGTTTATTGTTTATTGTTTATTGTTTATTGTTTATTGTTTATTGTTTATTGTTTATTGTTTATTGTTTATTGTTTATTGTTTATTGTTTATTGTTTATTGTTTATTGTTTATTGTTTATTGTTTATTGTTTATTGTTTATTGTTTATTGTTTATTGTTTATTGTTTATTGTTTATTGTTTATTGTTTATTGTTTATTGTTTATTATTTATCGTTTATTGTTTATTGTTTATTGTTTATTATTTATTGTTTATTGTTTATTGTTTATTGTTGATTGTTGATTGTTTATTGTTTATTGTTTTTTGTTTATTGTTTATTGTTTATTGTTCATTGTTCATTGTTTATTGTTTATTGTTAATGTTTCACATTACTTATCATCTTGACTTTCAAATCCTGATTCTGGAAACACAATTCTTAACTCTTAGTTCTCAATTCTTTTTTCTCGTTACTTGATTCACAAGATGTTTTAAATTTTTTTCTTAAAATTACTAAAAGCATTTTTTGAGTATTATTCCCAGAAAAACATTATATTTCTTTACAAAGTTGTCTCAGACGTCGATCAGAAGTGCCGAATCGATAATCATACGGATAAAAAAGCACAAAAATAAAGCATCGAATGTACCAATAACCACAATCATCATGAATCAGAAGAATCAATAATCACAAGAGTCAATATTCACAACAATCTCAATATACAAGATTCACAAGAATCAATGATAAAGATTAACACGAAATTTTCAAGAATCAATATTCATAAGTAACAAGAGTCGCAAAATTCTAGGCTCACAATAACTAGGACTCAAGATTTACACGAATCAATGATAAGCTGTGCTTTTATCCGGATTCACAAAAATCAAGATTCACAATAATAAAAATTGGAAATATTCATAAGAACAAATAATCTGAAGAATACAACATCACAAAACCCAAGAGTCAGAAGCATCATGAATTGTTATCAGAATCACAATAATTAAAACCCCAAGCATAAATATTGACAATAATTCCAATAGTCATGAAGAATCACAGGAATCAAGAATCAGAAGAATAAAAAAATCACAAGAATCAATTGTCAGAAGAATTAAAAATCAGAATTATCAAGATTTACATGAATCAAGAATCACAAGAATCGATAATCATAAGGGGAAAAAGCACACAAATCAAACATCAAATGTACTAATTATCATAAGAATCAAGATGCAAAACAATCTCAACATTCAAGATACACAAGAATCAATGCTAAAGATTTACACGAATCAATTATAAAGGTTTACATTTATCAAGATTCACAAAAATCTAGATTCTTAAGAATCAAGATTCACTATAATCAAGATTCACAATGATCAAGATTCACAATAATCAAGATTCACAACATTCACATGAAACAAGATTCACAAGAATAAAGTATAACAAGAATCAAGATTCTTAAGAATCAAGATTCTTAAGAATCAAGATTCACAAGAATCAAGGTTAATAAGATTCGAAATTCATAAGAATCAAGGTTCACAAGAATCAAGATACACAACAATCAAGATTTACAAGAATCAAGATTCACGTGAATCAAGATTCACATAAATCAAGATACACATGAATCAAGATTCACATGAATCAAGATTCACATGAATCAAGATTCACATGAATCAAGATTCACATGAATCAAGATTCACATGAATCAAGATTCACATGAATCAAGATTCACATGAATCAAGATTCACATGAATCAAGATTCACATGAATCAAGATTCACATGAATCAAGATTCACATGAATCAAGATTCACATGAATCAAGATTCACATGAATCAAGATTCACATGAATCAAGATTCACATGAATCAAGATTCACATGAATCAAGATTCACATGAATCAAGATTCACATGAATCAAGATTCACATGAATCAAGATTCACATGAATCAAGATTCACATGAATCAAGATTCACATGAATCAAGATTCACAACATTCACAAAAATAAAGTTTCACAAGAATCAAGATTCACAAGAATCAAGATTCACAAGAATCAATACAAGTAAAACAAACTCATCAAGATTCACAACATTCACATGAAACAAGATTCACAAGAATCAAGATTCACAAGAATCAAAATTCTTAAGAATTAAGGTTCACAAGAATCAAGATACACAACAATCTAGATTCACAAGAATTAAAATGCACAAGAATCTAGATTAACATGAATCAAGATTCACATGAATTGGGATTCATATGAATCAAGATTCGCATGGATCAAGATTCGCATGGATCAAGATTCCCTTGAATCAAGATTCACATGAATCAAGATTCACATGAATCAAGATTCACATGAATCAAGATTCACATGAATCAAGATTCACATGAATCAAGATTCACATGAATCAAGATTCACATGAATCAAGATTCACATGAATCAAGATTCACATGAATCAAGATTCACATGAATCAAGATTCACACGAATCAAGATTCACATGAATCAAGATTCACAATAATGAAGATTCACAAGAATGACGAATAAAAATCCCTAGAATCTAGTATCAGCAGAATAAAAAAAATAAAAAATGAAGAATGAATAGAATTAAGAATGACAAGAATTGATCATCATGGGAATAAAAAAGCCCACAAACATCAAATGCACCAATGAAGAATCAAGAATCAGAAGAATTAATATTCACAAGAATCAAAATTCACAACTATTTCAATTTTCAAGATTCACAAAAATCAATGATAAAGATTTACAAGAATCAATATTCACAAAAATCAAGATTCACGTATAGTTAAAATTCACAAGAATCAAGATTCACGTGAATCAAGATTCACAAGAATCAAGAACCACAAGATGTAATCAAAATCACATGAATAAAAAATCACAAGAGTATCGATAGTTGATCATTGAGAATTGAGAAAACAGTATCAATCATTGAGAATCGAGCATCTCAATTTGAGAATCAAGTATGTATTCAATGAAATCGAATCGTTCTCTGAGTCAGGTCAGTATGTGTTACTGAGTGGGTCTGTTTAACTTATTCATATGGATACATTTCTAAAAGCGTAGGTCACTCAGCAGCTTTTAGAAATTCCGAGACGAGAATTAAGAATTGAAAATCGAGAATCGAGAAAAGAGAATCACGAATTGCGAATTGCGAAATAAGAATTGAAAGTCAAGAGTCGACTATCTCATATTGTTAATCAATGATCAAGATCCATCCGAGAAAGGAGTGACGTGAAACGAAAATCGTTTATCGATAATCATAAATGGAGAATTGAAGATTCGGTATCGAGAATCAAGAATTAAAAGTCGTGATTCGCGAATCTATAACCTAGAAGCAAATACCGAAATTTGAGTATCTGGAAGCAAGAATCGAGAATCGAAAAAGGGATATCGAAAATCTTCAGAGTCGAGTAATCGAAAATCATTAATGTGGCATCGAAAATCAACAATCGATAACCGTAAATGGGGAATCGAAAATTGAGAATCAAAAATCGTAATCGACAATCGGTAATCGAGAAATAGAAAATCAAGAATCGACATTTCAGAATCGAGAAACAGAAATGAAGATTAGAGAACATTGAAGAATCAAAAATATAAAATGTTTAATAGAGAATTGCCAATGAAAATAGAAATTAACCATTGATTATTAGTTATCCTGAATACATAAATAATCATGCATCAAAAATAAAAAAGCTATCCAAAATGTCCTTAATCGATTTTTATTTTTTTTTTAAAGTTTATCAAAAATTCAAACTTTTGGAATGCTAAAATTATGGACACTTAAAAATTCACAAAATTCGGAAAACATGAATTATTGGATATATTTTTAAAACTTTTTGTGAAAACATTTTTACATGTAATTTATACTCAGATAACAATGTTTAAGACATTTTAAATCATTTTCTGAAAAAAAAAATCCAGAGCAGCGTACTAACGAAAAGTAAAACAAATTTATTAAAAGTTCTTGTTCTATGATTTTTGTCAGTTTTCAAGTGTCCGTAGTTTTGAATATTCAAAAAGTTTGAATTTTTTATAAGCTTTAGTTTGAAGAAAAAAAAAATTCAAAATCAGGCCAAGACATTTTGAGATATTTGGGTTTCAATATTTTTTTTTTTATTTTTACTTAAAACATATTTAAAAAAATGGTTTGTATATAAATACATTTTGGCCCCTACAACTTTTTCGCTAAGGTCATTTCGGTAAGAAATGCCATTTTTGTGCTACAATTTTATGAAAAAGTCAAGGACGCCATTTCAAAAAAAAAACTACAAGATCCAAAATGCAAAAGTATTTTTTCATGTTGGATCTTGTAATTGCTATTGCCAGCAACTGCTCTATTAAAACGATCGATTACAGCTCGCTCAAACTAGAATTCAAGAGCAAATTCTGGCCCTGATTTCAGAAAAATCTATTCAGTTTAATTGTCATTTACCTTGGACTAGTTTGGATGATTTTAATTTATTTTTTATTAATATCACTGAATACTATTTTTCAACTGAACATTTCCGAATGATTTTTTAGTTGATTTAATCAAAACGATCCATTTGCATAGTTAGGGGAAAAGGCTCTAATATTGGCCTATGGATCTAAGATTGGGCCTATCGCTAAAAATCTGCTATTTATCAATATTATCTAGATGAGCGCGTCATTGGGACGGTACTAATGGATATTTTTGGTCGCTATTGAAAATTTAGTCGATTGCTGAATTTATGTATGGGCCCAAATTAGGGGCATTTAGGCCGACATCACATCCATTTTCTCCATATAAAATATTTTTTGAAAAGTTCAATTATTTTTGTTGAAGCTCTTTCAATTTACACTTTCAAAAGGTAGACCTGAGCAGTAGCGGATTGAGTGATTTTGTAATAATTCACGGTTCCGTGAAGCTCCGATTATTGATTATTTCAATAAAATTAATAGGGAAAATAATGTTTCTTGAAACCCTTGATTCTTTTGGTACTTGATCAGTACGCTGATTATGTATATAGTTCGCTATATGTATTTGAATTTGTGTTAGGCTAACCACCCGAAGTGAACCTCTCCGTTCAATCACGCCATAGTACGGTCCTGTACTATGTACGATGTACTGGAAACGGTTGTTCTGACCATCATCAACAAACACGGCAAGGAAATTCGTGTTAGAGCCCTACTCGATTCAGGAGCGATGTCCAACTTCATCACGAAGAAACTGGAAAACACACTTGCCACCCGTCAAGCTTCCGTGGACATTGCTGTTGCTGGAATTGGAGAATCAAGTCACGGACAAATTCCTTTTCCACCGCACTCGAATTTCTCATAATGAAGAAGCCAACCGCTAATCTGCCTACAATTGCCATCAATACCGCTATGTGGAATAAGCCAAACGTTCCACTAGCCGATCCGCATTTCAACATTTCGGGCATGGTCGACATCATTATCGGTGGAGAATGCTATCATGAAATCCACATCGGTAACCGTTTGTCAATGGGTGACGGTCTACCACTACTGGTCGACACGCTTTTCGGGTGGACAGCTTCAGGGAGAACATCCACCATTTCCTCTGTCGTACCACCAGGCTGTTACCTATCAACCGTCGATCGATCTCTCGAAACAGCAATTCAACGTTTCTGGGAGCTAGCAGCCGTCGACCATGGCCCAACGTATTCCACTGAAGAAAAAGAATGCGAAGAATGTTATGCCACTACTACCACCCGAACTCACTCAGGAAGGTACGTCGTACGCCTTCCTCGGTCCGAAGATCCGCAAGTCACCCTCGTTCAATCTCGAGCAATTGCCACCCGCCGATTCTACAGCCTTGAAAGACGCTTCGAAAGAGATCCCACCTTAAAACAAACGTAGCACGCATTCATCGAATAATATCTCCGCCTTAGTCACATGCAGAAACTCGATGTAGTTGACGACGAAATCCCGCACTGCTATTTGCCACACCACCCGGTATTCAAGGAGAGCAGTACCACCACTAAGGTACGCGTAGTGTTCGATGCCTCCTGCAAGACTTCCTCAGGAATATCGTTAAACGACACGCTTCTCGTTGGTCCAGTCGTGCAACAAGATCTCGTCACAATCACCATTCGATTCCGTTTCCACGTTATTGCCTTCGTTGCTGATGTGGAAAAAAATTACCGACAAGTATTCCATTTTCCCAGCGATCAACACTTCCTACGAATCGTATTTCGCCGAAGCCCGACTGATCCTCTCTATACGTACGAACTGCTTACTATTACGTACGGCACCGCTTCTGCTCCGTTTTTGGCAACACGGACACTTCAACAACTGGCGAAAGACGAAGGCGACAAGTATCCAGAAGCAGTGGAAGCCGTAGTTGAGGATTTTTACGTAGATGATCTTCTCTCGGGTGCGGGAAATCTCGAATCCGCAATCGAAAAACGTCGCCAAATTACTGCCATGCTCGTGTCAGCCGGTTTTCCGTTGAGAAAATGGGCGTCAAACGTACCGAAAGTCTTGGAAGACTTCCCACCCGAGGACCTAGCAATTCAACCTTTTCACGATCAGTCAGTGTCAACGTTGGGATTAATTTGGGACACAAGAACAGACATGCTTCGCTTCAATGTTCAGATGCCACTTGCAGCATCGATTCTCACCAAGCGCAAGGTGATTTCCTATATTGCTCGAAACTTCGATCCTCTGGGACTTGTTGGTCCTGTTATCGTGACAGCAAAAATATTTATGCAACGACTGTGGAAGCTGAAGACAGACGATGATCATCCATACGAGTGGGATAGACCTCTTCTATCGAAGATGCAGGACGAATGGAAATCATACCATGCAATGCTTGACGTGCTATCTGAGTTACGATCCCCGCTTTGTTTCTTTCGCCGCTACTCCTCGGATGCAATTGCATTTGTTTTCCGATGCATCAGAGTCAGCCTACGGGGCTTGCTATTACGTCCGATCCGAGAGTGATGAGCGAATCCTTGTACATCTTCTGACGTCTAAATAAAAGGTGGCGCCGCTTGCTACCAAGCACTCCATCGCTCGACTAGAACTCTGCGCTGCAGTTCTGTCAACTAGACTCTTCCAATAGGTGGAACACTCGATCAGGTTCACCCCTGAAGTCTTCTTCTGGTCAGACTCCACTACTGTTCTGCACTGGCTTGAATCATCACCGAACCGCTGGAAAACTTTCGTCGCGAACCGAGTATCAATGATTCAGTAGAATACAGAGGGGCATACTTGGAGACACGTTGCCGGTAGTGAAAATCCAGTAGATGAACTTTCTCGTGGCTTGACACCTACCGAACTTCGAAACCAGTCACGATGGTGGAACGGGCCGCCATGGTTATCACAGCCTTTGAACCACTGGCCACATGCGAATGTTCCTGAAGAAGAATTTTCAACAATCGTTGAAGAAACACGCAAGATCACCCTAGTATCACTAGCTCCCGATGAAAACCAGTTCGTCGATCAGTTATTCTCCCGCTATTCTTCGTATACCAAGCTGCGCCGAGTAGTTGCCTACTGCGTCAAGTACATTCATTCGATTAGTGCTGTAGTGCGGAAGTCCGCGGAAGAATCATCACTACTTCTAACAACAGCTGATCTGACAGCCTCCGGCTGTGTCTTGGTCCGTTTAGCTCAACAACAGCTCTATTCAGAAGAATTAGCAGATCTCAGCAGCTCAGCAATTGTGAACACTCCTCCGTTGAAATGGTTACATCCATACCTCAGCGACGACGGACTTATTCGTGTCGGTGGGCGACTTGCCAACGCTGATGTTCCAGAAGCACGCAAACATCCTATCATTCTGTCGGCCAAGCATCCGTTGACTCGTTTGCTTTCTGAACACTATCGTAAGACACTCCTCCACGCTGGACCCCAGCTGATGTTATCCACCATACGCCAGCAATACTGGATTATTGGAGGGAAAGATCTTGTTCGCTACACCTATCACCGATGCATCAAATGTTTCCGCACCAAGCCGATTCTCGTCAAGCAAAGCACTGCTGATCTGCCAAGGTCTCGTGTCGTACTAGCTCGCCCATTCTCAAATAGTGGCGTAGATTATTGTGGCCCAATATTTCTCAAGTCCCCAGTGCGTAGCAGCGCACCTATCAAAGCATATATTGCGATCTTCGTATGTTTCACCACAAGAGCCGTTCATATTGAACTGGTATCAGACCTCTCTACGCCAGCATTTCTTTTAGCTCTCCGTCGCTTCGTCGCTCGCCGTGGCCGCATTCAGGAACTCCATTTCACATCCAATTCATGCGTTCGGTATCTATCCCGTGTTTTCTTTGTCCGCCCGACCGTCTAAAGGTAATCAAGTGAGATACAGTGCAAGACAATATAAAATTAATTTCCTCGTTCACATCCGAAACGATCCAGAGTTTGTGACCAAACCGGGAAGTTCCGTCGGTCGTAGTGCGTGAGTTGTCCTATGGACTGTTTCGTGAAAGTGGTTATAGTGCGTTAAGAGATAGCACTGTGAAGATCAGTGCTGCTGCGGTGAAATTTCGTTTTCCCAGAGTTGTGGCTCCGTTGTTTGAAACAACGGGTAGAAAAACCTCCGGTGGCCGGCAATTAGAGTCCACGCACGAACAGTACTTGATAATCTTAAATTTTGTAAACATAAATGTTAATGACTTTTGATTTTAATTTTAATTTTAATTACAATAAACATTTTATTCCTTTGACTCTATGTTTTAGATTAATTGTTCATGTCCTTCTTAATGCTTCTGGATCAATTTTTTGTAATCATGATTCTTGTAACTCTTGATTGTTGAGATTCATAACTCATGTGATTATTGATTCCCGCGAAAATAGATATGTACAGTGAATTATTATAGTTCTTGAATCTTGTGATTTTCGGATTCTTGATATTGATTATTGATTTGTTTAATTTTTGATTCTTATGGGTTGATTAGATTTTGGAATTCAGTGCTCTTTAATTATAAGTATTATTCATATTACATTTAAACCGCCATGGTCGCTATTGTCATCGTGGCTGCCGTTCACGGGATTGACCGGTTATAACAACAACTCGGTTGTTCTGTGATACAAGTGGCTCGGTGGCCTAGGGGTAATCATTTTTGCTTACCGATCAGAAATGCATGGGTTCATTTCCAGGCCCCGCGCATTATAGATGAACAAAAATCCATTCTATATTTTTACGGGTTTCACTTTAATAAACGGAATAATCACGTATAGCCATTGCTTTGACAATTATCAATAACTTGTAATTAATATGTTCTTCAGTGACAGTTAACATAGAAGTTAATACGCTAAAATTCTGGGATCTTCAATTTGGCGGGACAATATGCGCCATCTATTAAATAATATGCTCCCATAACAAAGAGGCTGTATGCTCTATTCTAAACGGATAGTAAACCACTCGCCACTCAAAGGTGTGACATGTCCCAGAGCATTTATTATAGATGTCTGATACAGCACAAAAATGGAATAAGCGCTAACTTAAATATACTTACCAAAATGGCAAACAAAATTACACCGGCAGGGGGCTTTTTATGATTTTATTTTTATTATTTATTTGCGACAATTGACAACTGTGAATTTTGCACAGCAGAGTTGACCCATGAACTGCTTGGATTACCCATCAGTATTGTATTCATATTAAGCCTGTATTCGTAGAAACGCAAAGGGGCGTTTTGCACAGGAGGGGGGGGGAGTAGTTTTGCATAGGAGGGGGGGTGTTTTATACCTTCCTACCTTAGTTAGCTTCCAAAACATGTAAAGTGGGAATGATTACACACTTAAAAATAACTATTTTTACACGAGACGTAATCCATCTTTGACGTAAATTATGGAACGTAAACAAACATGTCATGTAAAATTAAGTGTTCCCAAACCGAAACATACGCAACTCGACGAAAAGTACGATTGAGTGAATTTATTTTCTCGTTTCTTTCAACTGATTCTTATGTCATTTGGGCCGCTTGCATGTGTCGGTCTCAGGGCACGGAAATTTACATGACTTTTTGGTAGTGTGTAGCTAAGCCCAAGTTACACTAATTTAATTCATTTAGCAATTTTTGTTAATTTCGTCAATCATGAAGTAGCAGCTACGATATGTATGGTTTTTAAGCTCAAGCATGTGATTCTTGAAAATGTTGATCATTGAGTCTTGTGATCAGTGTTGAGAAAAAAAAAAGTCAATTCTCACCAATGCTCAAGATCACGCTTGATTTTCGTGGACAACAATCAACAAACAAACAACTGCGGTTGATTTTACAATTGTTAGCTTGTGCTCACCAGCTGCAAATGTCAACAAACTGTGGTGAGATTGAGTTTCATGATTTTTGCTTTATACCCGAACGCAACCGAAACTTCCATAACGGCTTGAAGCAGTCCCTTCGTGTCTGCCATCGGTGAAGATTAAAAAGAGATAGCAAACAATGCTTTCTCTTTCTAAGAAAACGATGTGCAACGGAATCATTTTTGTGTCGAGTCAACTCTCAGCTTGATTTTTGCACGTTGTGAATAGTCTCGCATTATCAAAGGAGCTTGTAAAATCATTATCAAACATGATATTTTGCTCCAATATCACGCGTGATATTAAGACCGTATGAGAGCGGAAAAATATAATTTGATTGATGATTTTGCCAACACTGATCGTGTTGTGATTCTCGATTCTTGACTGGAAAAATTCTTACAATGATAACAGTCAAAAATTTCAATCTAGACAAAATTCATGCTCCTGCCAGCCCTTGTTACATCACTGCTGGCGTATAAAATGACTGCATATCAATTATGCATAGGAAAAGGGTGCTCCGACCCAGAGCTCCCATGACAAGTAGGTACCTTCGCTCGTCGGGAGATCGCCAAGTTCATGGCCATGTGAAACGTACTCGTTCAGTACGTGACAAGGCGCGAATGTTTACCCCGACAAAAGGACCAGAACTGTTCGGATTTATACCGAGCAAATTATTAAATAGCTGTACAACCGGAAAACCCTCGAGGAACGTCTCGACAAAATCCTCACACGAAATGCAAATCAACTTTCGAAATGGCTGATTATCACTGGCTTACCGTTATGCATGGTGGTAATAATACACCCGCCCCCTCATTCCCATTCCGTTCGTTTTCATCTCGTTTCGTTCCGTTCTCATTTACGAATAAGAAGAAGTTAAGACTTACCCGTGCCTGCGTCGCTGATCCGGCGGCGTTGCTCCCGGTGCCATTGTTGGTGCCGGTGCCGTTGTTTTGATTTGATCTATCACGTCTATTAACAGTCTTTAATCCTCTCAAAAGTCGCGCCAGCGTCGTGCGCTTTTTGCTCGTCTCGCGACCGTCTGCCAAATATGGGAGAAATGAAGACAAAAATAGATGAAATGAAGATTAAGCTGATGAGGCTGCTGGAGGTGCACATTGAAATCGATTCGGCTCGCGACAGTCCATTGTCGGGTTTCGGGGCGAGGCATTAAAGGTGGTAGATGTTTATCATTTTCGTCACGGGTGCTGCTGCTGTTGCCGTGTAGGATTAAGCCAATATTATTGGGACACCTCGAATTTGGTAGCTGTGAGCGGTTGTGGAGCGAAACGATCCAAAATTAGCATAACCATTCCGCCACCATTCGTGATGTTTCAATAATCATAATAAAACCATTCCACTTAAGATTGCGTACATTTAACTCGATTTATGACGCGTCATTGATTGTGACGGAAAATGGTGATTGCTGAATTGCTTCCAGCAAATTAATTGAAGTAATTGAATACTAAGCAGGCCTTAATGGTTGGCTTCTCTGAACGATAATTGCTCCAAAAGTTATCGAGGGATAAACGTTTGCTAGACTATTAATTCAATTCTAAGATTTGGTTCGTGAATCATAATTTCAGATCTATATTTGTCCATTTTTTTCAAATTCCAAAATGGCACTGGATTATTCAACGGGATTCTGTGCAAGCGAACTTTGTCCATTCATCGCTGCAATCGAAGTCTTTCCGAAGGCCACCGCCAACCAATTAATCACCCGAAATGGACTGACCGCGCGCGTATCAATGAATCGGAAACAACCCCCCACACTCGACACTTACCTGTAGGTGGAAATTCGTAGAAATACGCCGAACGTGGACTGAGACAGCTGAAACGAAACAGAAATGGGAAAACAAGAAAAGCGAGAAAAAACAGATGAATTGAACGTTTTGATTTATCGGCTACTTGAAAACTGTTATGGCGGGGATGAGGGTGGAACAGGGCGGAGAAGACTCACGGTCCGAAAATAATTGAAATATTATATCGATTGGATGCCACCACCGCATCGTGTCGTAGTCACCCGGCAGGCAAAAATACAGGCAGCTAATGAATCGTTTAACATGCGATACAATCGAACTGGAGGCGTGTTGATACTGCGATGAAAAAAAAAACAGGAGGATGGGGTGAATTGGCTTTTCAACACTCGTGGATCCTTGTTCTGCGGAATTTAATGCAAATAGTACAAATTACCGGTTATAAATTTCAACGGAGGGGACATAAATAAAGCGGAAGAGGGCGTTGGAAAAAGGCAATCAAATTTCGGAACAATAGCCTTATATTTGTTCGTTGATTGTTTGGTTTCTGAATTACCGCCGGTCGTGAGATAATTGGTTCAATTGGGAGAGGAGCAGGAGATTTAAGGCATCCCTTAGAAAATATTTCATTTAGCAAATGATTGCAAAACAAAAGTAATTGTAAGTAATACAAGTGATACAAGTGATTGTAAAGCAGCACTTAGTAATGGTTTTGATAGTTTGGCCAACGTAAACATAGTACTTTTTAGACACAAGAGCGTTTCGTTTAAAATCTCAAAACTAGTTAATTTTGGAGCTATGCCGATCAGATCCCTAGAAGCATAGTGTCTTATTCTTCAACGCATTTAAAGCTTATTGTTTATCGCATATTAGTTTATTGTGTGCTCTCAACTTAGTGTTCTAGATACACTTCCATAGCTATTAATTGAGAGCTTTCGATGCCTCTACCAGCGGAGGCGAACCAGCCCAAGGCTGAAAAACTCCTTAATAAAAAAAAACCTAACCTAACCTGCCTCCACCATTTTTGCATTAGTAGCATCGTACCAAATATTATAAATTAACAATATGGTTCACTTCCCGAATTCCCATATGTTTTTGAAAAGATGCATCAGTAATACCAACCGGTGGAAAATAACGATTTAAAATTGCCTCACACTGGACTACCCCATATACATCGTTGAACATGGCCCATTCTAGTCGAAATTCTAGTACTACACTATGTTTGTTTTAATTCGCTATGAAAGCTTGACAGATAAAATGAGGGGTTCGTGGACTTTCCTATGTTTCGAGAGGTGCATCGATTAGCTCCATTAGCCGAAGAGAGTACCAATAGAGGTAAAGGGTGGCCCAGATCAAATTGCATCATTCAACTTCAATACCATAACCGTACGCTCGCACCTTACGCTTAACTCCACTCATTAGGTTCTGTACAACATCTGACTGCAGCTTCTTCTGTACGGAAAGGCACTTTTTCTGCATGTCTTCCTCAGCTTTGACCTCCTTGGGCTTCATAATAGCCCAGTATTTTTCGATGGGCCTTAGTTCAGGTGCGCTTGCTTCGTACCACTCCAGGACAACATTTGAATAGTGGCACGAAGTTAGATCCGACTAGAAGATCGTAGGGCCCTCGTGGAGGTACAGTCCGGGAAGTCACGAATGGCGCACTCCGTTTGCCACATGAGCAGATCGCTTGCCAAATCATGTATTTCTTGGCAAACTTTAAAAGTGTCTGCTTCTTTTCTTCCTCCGGAACATCAAACTTGTGGTGGGCGGTCAAGAACAGTAGCTCCGGAAGCTGCCGGAAGTCCGCCTTGACGTAAGTCTCATCATCCATGATGAGACAATGAGGCTTCGTCAGCATCTGGGTGTACAGTTTCCGAGCCCGTGACTTTCCCACCGTATTTTGCCGTTTGTCACGATTTGGAGCCTTCTGCACTTTGTACGTATGCAGTCCCTCCCGGCCCTTGGCTCTCTGAACGAAAGACTTGGACAGATTCAACTTTTTGGCTACACTTGACGGAGGTGGTCATGGAAGTCGTTCGTTGAATATGGGTGAAGTGTTGATTCCTATTACCGACAGAAACGAACAACGAAACATTCCAGTGCATCCGGTTGAATTTCGGGGCAATCAGACGGCAAACGGCCAAAGCGAGACAGGAGTTGGTTGCAGAAATGGACAACCGGTGTCGTGTAGTAATGCGCGTACCAACCAAAGGAGCGATAAAGAAGACGATTACACAGATGGCCCGACAAATCGACAGCTGGCTGTCAGGCAGGTGATGGGGAAGGACTTACCGATTTTTTCGGGTAATCCGGAAAAATGGCCAATATGGATCAGTAACTTCCAGAGGTCTACTACAACTTGCGGTTTCTCCGACGACGAAAATCTCATCCGCCTTCAACGCTGTCTAAAGGGCTCAGCCCTTGAAGCAGTGCGCAGTCGACTACTTTGTCCCACAAGCGTACCACACGTCATTAAAACCTTGGAGATGCGGTACGGGCGATCAGAAACACTCATTCGTAGCATGACAGAGCGAGTTCGGCAGTTACCACCGCTGAAGGCAAATGATGTAGAGAGTATCATTGAGTTCGGACTGGCGGTGGATTATTTGGTTCAGCATCTTGAGAACGTGGAACATCAGGCACATCTATCCAACGCATCACTGTTACATGACATGGTGGGCAAATTGCCTGTTGATTATCGACTCAATTGGTGGAATCAAGATGTGAACTTGAGTACGTTTGGAATATTCATGTCAAATTTGGTAGAACTTGCTTACGATGTAGCGGGTGACTTCCCATGTGCAAAGCCACAGAAGTCGAAAGTCAAGGAGCGTTCATTTGTCCAGACACACGCAGAGCCAGAATCGTCGTCCATGAACAAACCAATCGGCAGCAACACTTCAGCAGGTTGGCGAACACCGAAGAAACCGTGCATGGTGTGCAAAGCAGAAGGACACCGGGTTTCGGAATGCGGCAGGTTTCAAATCGATGAATATCGACGGAAGATTGAAGGCGGTACATTAGAGAGTACATGCAGGTCGTGTTTGAATCACCATGGAAAATGGCCGTGCAAGACAGCGAAGCAATGCGGTATCAACGATTGCCGACTAAAACACCATTCTCTTTTACATTCCTCAAGCACAATCGTGCAGGCAGCCGTATCAACAAGTCATCTTAGCGAGTTGAAGACATTAAGAGGACCACTTTTCAGAATCATTCCTGTTACGTCATATGGGAAGAACTGCAAGGTGGACATCTATGCTTTCGTCGATGAAGGGTCGCAGATAACTTTGCTGGAGGAGTCGGTTGCAGATCAACTTGGAACAGAGGGAGCTACGGAGCCGCTGAACTTACAATGGACTGGTAACATTAAGCGCAGCGAACCAAATTCAAGGCGGATCAGTGCTCAGATTTCCGGTAGTGGATTTTCGAAGCAGTACAAACCGGTGAATGCGCGTACCGTCGACGGATTGTTGCTTCCCTTGCAAAATATGGACTACAGCGAAATGTCTAGAAGATATCCGCTAGCCAGAGCCGCATTGGGTGAAGCATCTACGGATGTACGTCAAAGCCGCAATCAACAGTTGTCTATGGGTTTCATGTTGAAGGATGGACCGATCCAGAGCAAGAACTAAACGAACTAGTTCGTGATTACATCACACTGGACAACATCGGCGTATCACACCCCTCTACTCCGCTGGAATCCGATGAAGATAAGCGAGCAAAGACGCTTCTGGAATCTACTACCGGAAGAGTCGACGGAGGTTTCGAAATGGGTTTGCGTTGGAAGTGGGACAACTTGCGGTTTCCAAGCAGCTATAGAATGGCGAACAAACGAATGTGCTCACTTGAGAGGCGCCTCAATAAAGATCCTGTTCTGTATTATCGAGTTCGGCAGCAGATACGAGACTACGAAGCAAAGGGATATGCGCACAAGGCTACCGATTATGAATTGTCAACTACCGATCCAGATCAATGCTGGTACTTGCCACTTGGCATTGTCCTGAACCCGAAGAAACCGAACAAGTTGAGGATCATTTGGGATGCAGCTGCTACGGTCGATGGTGTTTCACTCAATTCGGCATTGCTGAAGGGTCCTGATTTCCTGACATCTCTTCCGTCGGTCATTGGCAACTTTCGACTGTACCGTTTTGCTCTAACCGGTGACATTAAGGAAATGTTCCATCGGCTCTTCATACGGATTCAGGATCGTCAGTTTCTGAGATCCCTGTTCAGAGACCGTTCAGGTCAAGATCCGGCGATCTACGTCATGAACGTAGCTATCTTCGGGGCTTCGTGCTCGCCGAGGTGCGCTCAGTACATCAAAAACTTGAACGCAAAAGAGTTCGAAGCGGATTTCCCACGAGCATCAGCGGTCATTACCTGGATAGTTTCGGAACTGTGGAGGAAGCAATGAAGATTGGCAGCGAGATCAGGAAAATTCACGCCAAAGGAGGGTTTGAGATCCGTAACTTCTTGTCCAACGATCCAGCGATTGCAGCGCAAGTGGGAGATCAATCAACGGCAGCGGCGAAGGATATCCGAGCGGAAAAAGATGAACGAATCGAGTCAGTATTAGGCATGAAGTGGATACCGAGCAGTGGCACCTTTACCTGTACGATTTCCTTGCGAGACAACCTGAAGCATGTTCTGGATGAGTCTCATATCCCAACGAAACGAGAAGTCTTACGCACAGTAATGAGCTTCTTCGATCCAATGGGATTAATTGCGTTTTTCCTGATCCACGGAAGAATACTGATGCAGGATGTATGGGCCGCAGGTATTGGTTGGGATGATCAAATCAACGAGAAGCTGAGATTGCGACTGGATCAATCTCGTTCCAAACCTGGACACTCTGCGAATCCCAAGATGCTATTTTCCAGACGCTGTTGAGGAAACGTATTCATCTTTGCAAGTCCACATATTCGTAGACGCAAGCAGATCTCAAATATGCATGTGCTGCGTATTTCCGGGTCGAAACTACACAGGGTCCTGAGGTTAGTCTTGTAGCAGCGAGATCAAAAGTAGCTCCGTTGAAGATGCTGACGGTTCCACGACTCGAACTTCAAGCAGTAGGATCACGCCTTCTCAACAGCATCGTAGCCATGCACGTTCTCCCTGTAACTAAGCGTGTACTATGGTCAGATTCCAGCACCGTTCTCGCATGGATTAGGTCAGACCAACGCCGCTATCACCAGTACGTGGGGTTCCGGATTGGGGAGATATTATCCACGACAGAGGTCAGCGAATGGAGGAAGATTGGATCGGTATTGAAGGTATCGGATGATGCAACCAAATGGGGTTCCGGTCCAAATATCAGCTCTGACAGCCGGTGGTTTCGTGGGCCAGATTTTCTAAGTCAACCGGAAGAATCTTGGCCAGGCAGGGATGAACCGATAAATCCCACTGAAGAAGAGCTAATTGCTTGCAACGTGCATCGCTATATACCGGAGCCGCTGATTAATATAAATAGGTTCAGCAAGTGGACGAAGCTACACAGAACTATGGCGTTCGTGCATCGATTCACCAATAATATTCAGCGGTCGCAGAGGAGAGAAGTACTGGTTCAAGGAGTTCTAATACAGGACGAATTGACACGTGCCGAAAATTCGTTGTGGAAACTAGCGCAGGTGAACATTAGAGTGATGCAAAATTTGAAATTTTCGCTCCACAATACTTAAACGATTCCAAATCGGATCCTGACTAACCTATCAAAATTTGAACCCATTTGGTGAGAAACTGAGATGGCACAAACCATTTGAAGTTTGTATGGGAATTACTATGGTAAAACCAAGATTTTTCTTCATGTCTATCTAATAATTCACCATATCGGTCTGCTTCAAAAGCTTTCATTTTTACTTGTAGGAAATTTTCCCAGCTACAACTTTGCTGAAGACCACTTTTTGATTAAATGCTAGGATCGAAAGTTATTGATGGTTCAATGCACTGATGTCTTATGATCATGCTCAATCAACTGCTCAGCAGGCAACATTGGTGTTTCTGGGGCGATGAATAGGACACAAAAATTATGGCTACTATGTCACACTGCAAAATACAGTGTTGCTTACAGAGCAGCTGCTTGATCATGTCATAAGTTTACCAATCTCTTAAATAATTAATAACTATTTCCTGTCTCGATTTACATAGAAACGATCTTTAGCAAAGTTGTAGCTAAGAAAATTTTCTATAAGAATAACTATCGAGCTGTTTTGCAGCTCAATATGGAAAAAGACTAGAAGGCAATAAACAAAAAGTTGAGATTTCCCATAGTAATTTACATGTAAACTTCAAATGGTTTGTGCGAAGTCTGTTTCTAACCAAATGAGTTGTAACTTTTGTAGGCTAATCACGACCCGATTTGAAACCATTTAAGCACTGTGGAGCGAAAAAGTCAAATTTTGCATCAGTCTAGTGAACATCTTCCCAACGGAAATAGTAATTCTTGAAGCGACGATGGGAGAACCGGAAGCTCGACATGGAATACTACCGAAGTATAGTACAATATATGTAACCCTCGTCTAGGGTGACAATTAATAACCCACCCTTTTAACGTGTTTGCCATGAGCGTGTGCCTTGTCTGTTATGATTTGTTTTTGTTTTGGTCGCACGCTCGGCAACATACTCACCACTGCTTTATTTGTAAATATTTTAATTTGTTATTTTCATCGTAGATTTTATTCGTGTAGGCATGTTTTTAGGATTAGGATATAGTGTAAAAATTATCGTTTAAAATTGTCTCGCGTGTAGAATGAAGTTAGGTCCCGTTTCTCCTCCCGCTGCAAAATAAGGCGAAAAACATAACCAGCACAACATTCGAGCGCGGTTGCAGGAGAACGATGGCGGTTGTTGTATGGTCCGTGATTGTCAAGTAGTACAGCGAGAGAAAGTTACGAGCCACGGTAGGAAATCGACGCGTTTTTTGCCCCGTCCGTTTGAAGTGAAAAACGAAAAGTTGGAGTGCCGTTTTCGTGGCGTGTGTCCGCTGGAGGGATAATTCCCAGCACCGTCGCGTGGAAGTGACGTCGTTTCCCCGAAAAGTGCCGTGGTTCGTGAGCTTCAGTGAAGGGTGTCGGATCGCCGCCAAGGGAAGCTAAATTTCGAGGATTTTTCCGCTTCCCGGCTAAACCCCAAGGATCCCCGAACACCCACCGTCCTCACTGCGGTGGCTCAGCCAGTAGAGCCAGTCTCGCCACCGCAGTTAAGAGCCAAGGAGGGACGAAGCAGGCAGAACCGAAGGAGCGTTCGCCTGGGTAGTGCACTGCGGTGACTACCGGGACCATCTACGGCGAGTAGTTGGTCCGGTGATTCGTCACCATTGTCGCCGAGGGGGTTCCGATAAAGGAGCCTTGCTCATCCCCCCCGCTAAACGCCAAGGACCGCTGCAAGGCAGCTAACGTGAAGAAGTACGATCTGCAACCGTCGCCGCTATCGTCGAAGGGCCCCATCGAGTGACACCGAGGACAACGAGGAGAAAAGGGAAAGGTTAGAGGATAATAGACGTCTTAAATTGTATTTTTCTTTTTCTTTTCGTATCAATCCATCCAAATCCGAACGTCTTTGGGGGAAGTACTCTGCTCGTAGCCGCCCCGCCGGGGTAAATCGGGCCAGCTATAGGCTGGCAAGTAAGCCGCAACTTACATATACAAGCTGTGGCCGTTCATGGACAAGAATGGAGTGATACGCAATCGTAACCGATTGGGGAATGCTGAATGGATACCGTACGGAACCAAGTACCCGGTAATTCTGCCCAGCAAGCATCCAATCTCATTTCTCTTCGTCTACTCATTCCATCACCGTTTCCGTCACTGCAATCGTGAGACAGTTGTCAACGAGATAAGGCAGCTCTACGAGTTTGTAAAACTGAGATCACTGGTTACGAAAGACTCGGAAAGCTGTATCTGGTGTAGAGTTCTTCGCGCTTATCCACGCTCGCCGCCGATGGCGCCGCTGCCGAAGGTCCGGCTAACTCCGTATGTACGGCCGTTCACATACGTAGGCGTAGATTATTTTGGCCCAGTACTGGCGAAGGTTGGTCGCAGCAACGTTAAACGGTGGATAGCCCTGTTCACCTGCTTGACTATCCGTGCTGTTCACCTGGAGGTTGTTCACAGTCTATCGAAGGAATCCTGCGCCATGGCTGTAAGAAGATTCATATCACGACGAGGTTCACCGGCTGAGATATTTAGCGACAACGGGACGAATTTTCACGGGGCGAACAATCAGCTGAAACGGGAGATGGAGGAACGCAACAATCATCTGGCTACAACCTTCACCAACTCTGCGACTCGTTGGTCGTTCAACCCGCCATCCGCACCACATATGGGTGGTGTGTGGGAGCGAATGGTTCGCTCGGTAAAGGCAGCAATCGGAACCATTTTGGAAGCGCAACGACGGCCAGATGACGAGGAGTGTACCCCATTTGGCATAAATACGGTAGGCATACGGACGTTAGGCATACGGACGTTAGGCATAATGAACGTTAGGCATAAATTCATTAGGCATAATGGACGTTTGGCATAATATATGTTAGGCATAATGGACGTTAGGCATAAAATACCTTGCTGCTGTGCAACTCTAGAAAACTGTTTCGAGCATGGTAAACAATGAAATCCATTATTTATCATATCATAAGTGACGTACCTACATATTTACTTAGATCCAAGATTAGTAGCGATAGTGGTTAAGTAATCTGGCAACAAAACTCAGCATAGTTTTTTACTACATCTTGAAATCAATCGCATATAGAAACAATAAAGCACACATTTGTTGTAATATATTCTTACACATCTATTGCAAGTCCGGGAAACTTTGAGATTTGGGCGTAATTGCTTTTGTAAACAGACATGTCAATCGCTGATCGTGAATAAAAGAAAAATCTCGTGAACAAACTATACCAAATGATAGAGGAACCATTCATCTGCCTGTTTGTGTTGTTAGTTTTTGAGATTGAGCTTTAATTCGCGAGAAATCGTCAAATGAAGTGTTTGTTTACAAAAGCAATTACACCCTAATCTCGAAGTTCTCCGGAAATGTCAAAGAAGAAAAGGTTTTCGTCAAAGAACAGCTCATGAAATAAAGAATGGTGAATTCTGTGAATTTTCATTCAATAACAAAAAAACAGCTGAGGTTGAATAAAAGATGATGCCAAAGAACAGCTCATAAAATGAAGAATGGTTTTTCATTCAATAACAAAAACATATCTGATGCTTCCAGGATTTACTCCCATACTTTTCGATACAACGATTGTGTTTTTGTTGCCATCAGAATGAATACTAGCAGAACTGTCTGCTGATGTGAGGGAGCGATACTTCCATGAACAGTGACGAGTTGCCGAAACAAACAAGGAACTGTGACAAACGTACTATCTTCAACCAAAGACTTTGCCTGTCCAAGACGTCGCAAGTTTTTCATGAGTCCCAAAAATTAAGGCTCTTTTATTATTGTCACCGATGTCAGCAATCAATACACGGTCCCCATTATCATCCTTCTGGAATTCAACGGGTAGATTATGCCTAACGTCTATTATGCCTAAAGTCCTTTATGCCTAACGTCCATTATGCCTACCGTACATTATGCCTAACGTCCGTATGCCTAACGTCCGTATGCCTAACGTCGTGTACCCGATGACGAGGTTCTGGAAACGGTGATGATTGAAGCTGAGGCGATGATCAACACGAGACCACTGACGTACATTCCGTTAGAGTCAGCCGATCAGGAAGCCTTGACCTCTGACCATTTTCTCTTGAAGAGCTCAAGTGGAGTGAAACAACGTCCAACGATGCCCGTGGATTATCGTGCAACATTGAACAGTGGATGGAAGCTTGCCTAGCACTTGACGGACGCAATATGGAAGCGTTGGATCAAGGAGTACTTGCCGGTGATTTCGAGAAGGTCGAAGTGGTTCGAGGAAGTGAAGGAGATAGCGGAAGGAGGTCTGGTGCTGATCGTGGACGATATGGTACGAAATCAGTGGATCAGAGGGAAGGTGGAAAAGGTCATTCAAGGAAATGTCGGTTTGACACGGAAGATCAGGCGAAAGAAACGAAATTTTAACATTGACAATAAAGAGTTCGTATGCAAGTCATGGTTTATTTAGGCAGTTAATTTAATTTATATATTTAAAAAGTGAAAAATTAGTAAATTAGTGTTCAGTTCGATAAACTGTAAGTAAATAATATAAAGTAAATGATGAAGTTAATATTAATTACAATGATAAATTTGTTCCTCATAGCAGCACACCTAACCTAACATTTGTATTCACTAAAGGAAGTTAGTCGGAAGAAATACTGAAAAATTGTAGGTAATTAATGTTGTTAAAGTGATAATATTACTAAAAATAAAATTAAAATTACAGCTAAAGCTGTTCCCAACAAACTTCCAGTTTTACGGGACGCTAAAAGAAATCAGTTTCAACATCCTTACTTGGGGATTCCAGTGTTGAATTCCAATTTCGAAAACTCATGATTAATCACCTTGACAATCCAGTAGGATGAGGTTATGTTTGATAGAGAGTTTTTGCAGCGGGACCCGGCTTTTAATATCTATAAAAAGGGTAAAGTTTACCCAGATAGAAAACAGTCAACATCTGAGCAGACGTTACCCAGTTTCCTTCAAAAGTATGTTTACCCCGATCTTGGTGAATGCATGTTGACTTATTTATCGGGTAGGTTCTGTTATGATCGAACTGGATAGACTCTGCCCAAATATGAGTAGTTTTCAAATAGCGTGTAGGATTTTAACACTTATGTACACGCTATTCTGGAGCTACTCATTTTTGAGTTGAAAATCACTCAGTTCGGCCAAAAGGGAAGTTACCCAAAAATGGGTAAACATGTATTTACTCAAATCTAGGTAAACGTGCTTGCGGTGGAAACTGGGTAGAGCTTACTCAGAATTTGACGTTTGCTGACTGGTAAAGCTTACTTATTTTTATAGCAATTAGGTACACATAAATGCTGACAAATAGTTTTCTTTTTACTTGCATATGGATAACAATTGATACAATCATTCAACATAGGGGAAATGGCTCTAATGTAGGCCTATGGATCTAATATTGGGCCCATCGCTAAACATCTGCTATATATCAATTTTATCTAGATGAAAGCGTCATTGTGATGGTGCTAATGGATATTTTTGGTCGTCATTGAAAATTTAGTCGATTGCTGAATTTATGTATGGGCCCAAATCAGGGACACATAGGCCGACATTACATTCATTTCCCCTATATTAAAAAAAAAATAATACTGTTCATTGAATAAACTAAAATTTTAGCTACTCCTTCACCAATGACTAGTAAGCCTTGAAGTAGCAATATCGATTAATGAGCTGGCTTGGTCGGAGGTCAAAAACTGCACTAGATTTCTGAAAAATTAAGTATTTAGAGGAAGTATAAGGTTAGAAAACATTCAATATACTTAACAACAGGCTGCTGTCATGTGTCACCATTACCATTCAAAAAGTTCCGTGATTACTGTTTTGAGCTGTATCACATCGAAACACTTAATGTTTTCTCTGTGTAAAAGACGTGCACCAATTTGAATTTTAGGAAACTATTATTATATCCATTTACCCAGAATCTGAGTAGCTTCTACGCATCAGAACAAAAGTTATTTACTCAAATTTTGACAACTCCACACTTGACGCAAGGATGAGTGGAGTCTACTCAGTCACTGGGTTGACTCAAAATAGTAAAATTTCACTCAACTGTGAATTGTATTTGATAGCCTTGTTGATATTGAGCATGGTTCGATTCCCGGTTCTAGAACATATTACGGGTTGGAAATGTTTCCAACTTCTCTGGGCATAAAGTATCATTGTGCTAGTCAAACAATATACAGATTCATGCTTTGGTTGACATAGATAGCTCTCAATTTAAAACTGTGGAAATGATTTAAATAATTCTAAGTATCAATTCCGTGAAACTCCCTGAGGTTCCAGGTTTTTACAGGTACTCGGCACCATGATAGAGGTCAAATCCAAGGCATTTTGACTCAGGTTTTCCAGATCAGAAATGTTTAAGGATCGTTCTGATGAATTTCCGATATAACGTCCAACAAATTGAAAATTGTCATTCGGAAAAGCGTCCTGAGTCATACATAAGTATCAATTGAAAGTATATGTGACTCAACTGACAGCAAACGAGCTCCTTTGAAACAGTTTCTTTTCACTGGGTTAACTTCCATGACGCGTACAAAAACGTGCAATCATGACTACGTCTGTGATTTCTTAGTGAAAATCTAAAATGTAACATGTAGCGAAATTATGAAAGATTTTGAACGTTAATAACTCAGCTGCTAAGCTAATTAATAACTTTTTCCTGTCTCGTTTTACATAGAAACGATCTTCAGCAAAGTTGTAGCTGAGAAAATTTTCAATAAGAATAGCTATCGAACTGTTTCGCAGTTCGATATGAATCAAGACTAGAAGGCAATAAACAAAAAGTTGAGATTTCCCATAGTAATTTACATGTAAATTACAAATGGCTTGTGCGAAGTCTGTTTCTAACCAAATGAGTTGTAACTTTGGGAGGCTAATCAGGACCCGATTTGAAACCATTTAAGCACTGTGGAGCGAAAAAGTCAAATTTTGCATCAGTCTAATGCATATGCTGCCTAGGAGGCCTCATAGCCTAGTCAGTAAAGGTACGGTATTACCAAGCCGGAGGCGGTCCGGTCGAGGGAATCTTTCGGGTTGGAAATTTTCTCGACTTCTCTGGGCATAGAGTATCATTGTGCTTGCCACACAATATACAAATTCATGCATTGGTGATTGGCATAGAAAGCTCTCAATTAATAACAGAGGAAGTGCATTTAGAACAGTAAGTTGAGAGCACGCCATAAGCTAAGATGCATTAAGCAATAAGCTTGAAATGCGAATAAGAAGAAGAAGATATGCTGCTTCCCCAACACAGTCATCAGAGAGTCGTTAGTAGACGAAACAAGACGAAGTGGCATTCGTCTCCGATCTTCGGGCGTGTGCGAATAGCGAGGATCCAATTTCGTAACATTTAGCACCCCTCTGCTAACTAAGCCCCTTAATTCAGTCGTGAAAACTAGCATCGCAGCGCTTGTGGATCTTGGGTTAAACTGGCTGGTTGCAATGCTGCTGTTCGACATTTTCGAAGGTTGGTGGTCCTTAACATTAAATTTCACTACTTTCTAGGGATGCCTAAAAGTCAAATCATTTGATTAACGATTAATCGTAAAGATGTTTCCAGTTGATCGATTAAATATTTATCGAATTTTCAATTATTCGAGCGCGTAACCGACATCCCTTCTTATTTCAAATCGTTTGATTTAGCGCAGTAGAGAAAATAAATAAAAGTACTAATTTATTTGAACAGGCATAGAGAAGAACCATGACGTGAAACAGAATCATAAATGCGCCGAAAAAAGTGTTAAACGTCTTTCTGCTAAAGGCTAAGATTTACCAACTTGTTGAGAGAAGGAGTTTAACGAGAAAAACTAAAAAGGGGAGGAGCTTTAGCTGGGTGGACACTGATATTCTGTGGCCTTCCAACCTGTCGCAGACACCAGTTCAACCTCTGTCCAGCAGCAGACGGGCCGAGACTCTTGTCAGTGCCCAATCATTGAACCGAAGAATATGGGATTGTCCGGTCCGATTTGCTGATCCAGCTACACGTCATCATCATCTTCCAAAGGCTTTAAGCTTGTACTAATATCGGCCCTTTTCAGGGCCACCAAAATTTTCCAAAAATGTTAAATTTCTGAACTTGTACCAACTAAAATTCATTTCATCTGGGTTTTTTTTTCTTAAGGCAATCATAGTCATACCAACAAAGAGTAGAAACACACAAAACACAAGCTCCTGCTGCAGTTTACAAATAACTTTTATTATATAAGGCCATGTAGTCGCTGTCCCTTGTAGTTCTTTATTCGGTCAAAAATCCGGAAAATCAAATGGCTCAGTTCAGCAAGTCATCGATTGGGCTAAACGTTTTCCGATTTGCATCAAAGAATGAAAAGAAGGGGCATGTAAAATGGCACCACATGTTGCCGCAGCCGCGAAACAGTATTCCAACAAGTTCCGCAAAGCATTACACGTACTGTACACATAATGATTTGTCGACATTGCCGTCGATCAAACACACATACACGCACACTACTCAAACTGATTCAATAACTTGCCAAATGTTCAAACACATTTCGTATGCGTGCGTCAGTCGTTGTTGTCGCCATTGTCGTTGTTGTTTCCACCGTCTTTTTTTTTCATGCGTGACAACGGTTACCAATAATAATATTTTCCCGATAAAAAATGTAGCTATATGGCGTAATAAAATATGAATAATTTATTGAAATTTAATCGATACTGTTTTCGGCGGTGCGATGGCCTACGACAAACGAAAAAAAAAAAAACCAAAAGAACCCAACCGACCCTAATGGCCAGTTGGCGGCCTCATTGGCTATTTATTCAAAGCCAGCCAAATGAAGGAGGTCGAGCGAGAGGCAAGCGGAAGCCACGCTGTCCAATCCTCGCACATTTTCACATATGCCACCTTTTTCCGGGCGTCGAGTCGCATCACATCGTTGTCATGGCGATAGTCAACAGTTCCGGTCTCGGGGAACGCGCCATAGCTAAAGCCAGCACCGACCAGACCAACCGACCGAGCGAGGAAGTCAGGTTAGGTCGAAAGCTATAAATTAGGAACCAAAAGGACAGAAAGTGATCAACTGGCACCGGGGAAAATTTATCGATGTTTTATGCCTTTATGGTGTGTTCCCGGGGTTGCCGTCGTCCCGGAGAACAAACCCCGGTATGGTTTTGGGGCGTTCGATTGAATCTACCGGGTGTGACACAGATTGAGCGGGACAGATAAGCAGCTGAAAATGCCAAAGCCGTAGAAACTGGTTGGGGGGAATAAGCAGTCTCGCATTGTCTGACTGTCTGTGGCTTTATCCCCTGATGACAAACAACCGCTCCCAAGACCGAAGACGACCCAAAGCCACCGCGCGAGAGACCGTCTGCACTGATTTTGGACAGCTGACAAGCTTTTCCGTACCACCCTGCTCCTCCCATCAGAGACACTCACCTTTGCTGTGCGGCAGCACTGTTCGCAGGTACATTGGTGGAATTTTGTGATTGTTGTTGTTGCTGAGATTGTTGCTGTTGTTGCTGTTGCTGCTGCTGTTGTTGTTGCTGATGCTGCTGTTGCTGCAGATTCGCCCTGGCAACCCTCGGGGCAAAGACGCCATAGCCGAAGCCATAAATTTCGTCTTCCTCCTTGTCCGACAGACAACTGGACGGCTGCAAGTAGGGAGTGAAAAAAAAAACGATTATTCAGAAGACTAAATTAGATAATATCCTGCGCCGGGGACATATGGAACCCTGTTTACTTGGTTCAGGGTCTCCTAAGATTATCCATTGTTGGCCGAATGTAACGGCGCACAGCGGGACGAAATCAAAAAAAGAGGGACATAGCCATTTGCGACGAAACTATTGAGTGTAGCATTTTGATGTCTTCTAGAATGTTGCTTCAATTTTTAAGTACTTTAATTGAGAAGCGAACATTTTTGCTTAAGGGGGGTATACACTAAGATAAAAAAAATAACTTTTTTATGTCTTGTTGAAATTGATGATCATCTATGGAAACATTGTAGATGAAGTCTTTTCAAGGAATTTTGTCCACGACGTCAATTTTCCATCTCTCAAGTGGACGAAGTTATAGGGTGAAAATGGAGTACAAATGGTAGTTTCTTACCATACATTTTTAGTTTGAATTTTTTTAAATTTATTCAATGTTCTACAAAATTGTAAGTGATAATTTTTGCTGCAAAAAACAAATCGATATCTCTTTGTTTTAAGGATTCAAGTCCCTTTTTATAATTTTTTTAACGCTATCTGTAATGGGATGTATCTTGTATGTTAGCAGGTATTAGCAGCTAATCTTAACGTTATTTTGTTCAGCATCTTCTAGTCTACTGTTACATATACAATTCACATGCGGATCCAAGGGGATGCATAATAAATTTTCTAAAAAGTACCTCAATGTTTTGTTACGTTTTGATGTTTTCATAACCATTTTTCCCAGTGTTTACATCTGAGTGGGTTTCCCACTGCTCTTTCAATTTTTATACTGGTCCCCAACAACTGGACAAAATTTGAACGAATTTGGTTATAATCTCGACATGTGGGAGAATTTTAAATATATGGGCAACGGAACGATCCTATTCATTTGCTTACCAAAAATCCAAACATTGCTCAAATTTCACTAAAACTCGAACTTAGATTGAGAACTTTGTCGAAGCTACAACCCACGCTAATGTACATCCTTGGAAAAATGGTCATGAAAACAGCAAAATGTAACAAAACATTGAGGTACTATATTAAAAAAAAATCATTAGACATCCCCTTGGATCCTCCTATGAGTTGTATATGTAACAGTAGGATATAAGTTGCTGAAAAAAATAACGTCGGTTTAGCTGCTAATACCTGTTAACCTGCAAGATACACTCCTCTAAAGTTAGTGTTGGAAAATTATAAATACGTATGTAAATCCTTTACATGAAAAGAGAGCGATTTGCTTCATTGAACAAAAATGTGCAATTTTAGAGCACTTACAACTTTGTGGAACATTGAAAAAAAAATGAAAATTTCAAACTAAAAAGTTATGATAAAAAACGGTTTTCAAGGAGGTACTAACCGGGCAAAGTAAAATAACAACCTGATATCATCTTGAAAATAATTCTTGTTATTCGAGATATAATCTTGTTTGCAGTTGTCTCCCTTAGCTCAGTCGGTAAAGGCGCAGCTACAAAGCAAGACCATGCTGGAGGTGGCTGGGTTCAATTCCCGGTCCGGTCTAGGAGTTTTTCGGGTTGGAAAATTTCTCGACTTCCCTGGGCATAGAAGTATGATTGGACTTGCCACACAATTATACCAATGCAAAAATGGTACAGGCATCGAAAGCTCTCAATTAATAACTGTGGAAGTGCATCTAGAACACTAAGTTGAGAGCACGCAATAAGCTAACATGCGATATGCAATAAGCTTGAAATGCGAAGAAGAAGAAGAAGAAGAAGAAGTTGTTCTGATTTTCCGATTTTCTGTTATTCTAATATTCAGATTTTCAGATTATCAGATTTTCTGATTTACTGATTTATTTATGACTAGCTGAGTGTGCCCGACCTTGCTCAGGATTCAATATTAGCTTGAGCTTATGCGCCAATTAAAAACAAAGCACGTACGTAGCCCCCTCCTCTTATCTAAGGGGCTACCCCCAATGACCTCCATATGCCAAATTTGGCTCCATTTGCTTGATTAGTTCTCGAGTTATGCAGAAATTTCTGTTTCATTAGTATGGGAGCCCCCCTTTACAGAAGGAGAGGGGTCTCGATCCATCATAAGAACCTCTCCCTGCCCCAAAAACCCCTGCATATAAATTTTCACGCCGATTGGTTCAATAGTTTCCGAGTCTAAAAGGGTCAGACAGACAGACAGACAGAAATTCATTTTTATATATATATAGGGGAAATGACTCTAATGTTGGCCTATGGATCTAAGATTGGGCCCATCGCTAAAAATATGCTATTTATAAATTTTATCTAGATGAGATGGTACCAATGGATATTTTTGTCGAATTTTAGTCGATTGCTGAATTTATGTATAGGCCCAAATTAGGGACATTTAGGCCGACATTACATCCATTTCCCCTATATAGATATTCAGATTAACTGTTTTTCTGGCATTCGGATCTACTGGTTTTCCGATCTATTGGTTAACAGATTTGTTTATTTTATAATTTTTTTTTTGATTTTCTGATCAGATTATCTAATTCTTTATTCATTTTTCTGATTATCTGATCCTCTGATTTTCTGATAATCTGCTTTAAAGAATTTCAAGTCATCTGATTTTCGGATTTTCTGATAAGATGATTTTTTGATCATCTGATTTTCTTCTTTTCTGGGATTATCTGATTTTCAAATTTTCTTGTATTCTGATTTTCTGATTTTGTGATTTCTGATTTTCTGATTTACTTATTTCCTGTATATCTAAATTCCTAATAATCTGATTAACTAAATTTATGATTTTTCTCTGATTGCGTGGTTTTTCTCTGATTTTCTGATTCTATTTTTTTCTAATTACTTAATTTTATGATTACCTAATTTTTTGATTTTACATTTTTTTTGTTTTCTATTTTTTTTTATTTAATTGCCTGATTACCTTATTTGCTGATCTTCTGATCATCTGATTTTCTAATGCTATAAATTTTGAATTAATGAAATAAATTAATGAATTAAATGATCTATGATATACTAATTCACCACTTTTTATCATCAGATTATCTGCTTTTCTGATGTTCTGAATTTTTCTGATTTTTCGATTTTAGTTTGGTTCTCCGATTAACTGCTTTTCTAGATTTGCTGCTTTTATTGATTTAAAATTTTCTGATTTTCTGTTATTCTTAAAGTCAGCTTTTCGGATTATCTGAATTTGTGATATCTTGGTGTTAAGATTGTCTGATGTTATGATATGCTGATTCTCAGAAAATAAGATTTCATTATTTTCTGATTTAACGGCGCCGGTGGTGTAGTGGTAAGCGTGATTACCTCTCACCCCAGCAGGCCTGGGTTCAATCCCAGTCGGCGCCGCCGGGATGTTCTGAGGCATAACATCTCTGATCACGCCTTCCTTCACGTCGGTATCATTGGTGCTCAGCACGGAAAACAAGGTCAACGGAAAAAACAAACCAAAGGAAAAAAAAAATATATATTCTGATTTAATGGTTAACTGATTAACTGATAAAAAGGTTAACTGATTTTCTGATGTCTCTGTTATTCTGATATTCAGACTATCATATTTTCTGATTTTTTGATTTTCTGATGATCAGATGTTCAGATTTTCTGATTTTTCTCTGATTTTCTAATTTAATAAATTTCTCATTTTCTGATTTTATGCTGTTCTGATTTTCTTATTATCTGATTTTTTAAACTGATTTTGTGATACTCAGACTTTATGATTTTCTGATCATCAGATAATCGGCATTTCTGGTTTACGGATTATCTGACTTTATGGATATCTGATTTTCTGATTGAATGCTGTTCTGATTTTCTGATCTGATACTCTCATTTTATGATTTTCTTTTATTTTGCAATACAGGTTTTCTTATTTTCTGATTCCTTAATTTTAAGATTTTCTGATTTTCCGATTAGCTGATTTTTTGTTTTTTGATTTTCAGATTTTAAGACTTAAAGATTTAAAGATTAAAAGATTAAAAGATTTAAAGATTTAAAGCTTTAAAGATTTAAAGATTTAAAGATTTAAAGATATAAAGCTTTAAAGATTTAACTATTGTTTGATGATCTTTAAGATTTTAAGATTTTAAGATTTTAAGATTTTAAGATTTTAAGATTTTAAGATTTTAAGATTTTAAGATTTTAAGATTTTAAGATTTTAAGATTTTAAGATTTTAAGATTTTAAGATTTTAAGATTTTAAGATTTTAAGATTTTAAGATTTTAAGATTTTAAGATTTTAATATTTTAATATTTTAAGATTTTAAGATTTTAAGATTTTAAGATTTTAAGATTTTAAGATTTTAAGATTTTAAGATTTTAAGATTTTAAGATTTTAAGATTTTAAGATTTTAAGATTTTAAGATTTTAAGATTTTAAGATTTTAAGATTTTAAGATTTTAAAATTTCCTGATTTTCTGATTTACTGGTTTTTTTATATTCCGAAAGTTAGATTATCTGATTCTCTGATTATCGGATTTTCTGAATTTCTGATGAACTGGTTTTTTTGATATTCAGATTTTCAAATTATCAGATTTTTTGATTTTCTGATAGACTGCTTTTCTGATAATATGATTTTCTGATTTTCTGATATGATTTTCGGATTTTCAAATTTCCTGATTTACTGGTTTTCTGATATGTTTTGGAGCATCTCAGATGTATCAATTTATCATGAAAAGTGAAAATGTGTTCCGTTTCCTATGTCTCACGGCAAAATTTCTGCTCACAACACTCCTTTTAAATTATGAATTGATTACACACTTAAATAATAACCCTTCACCCGTCACCCTTCTCAACGGGAGAAGACATATTAGACGCAACTTCAGAAACATATAAGAATTCGGGAAGTGGACCATATTGTTAATTTATAATATAGGTAGTAGCTTTGTCGAGTTTCTCTTTAAAAAAAAGCTGATTTTCCTGAATTTTTTGACGTTCTGAACGTTCAATAGCATTCAATATCAGATTTAAAACATACAAATCATAGGGTTGAAACGTTTGTTGTCCTTGACTTGAACGTAACAATTTTTATTGAATCTATTTTTTTTTTAATATGGTAAAATGTTTCCAATGTTAGGAATTAAAGATTTTCTGTGGAATTACATGTGCGATAAAAAAAAGTTCTTTTGTTAATTTTTTTGTTGTGTTGGCTGTTCATTCGACCACAATGATAATACGTTCAGTTTTCAAATCTTGATAATCGGGTATTAGAACTTTTGCTCGAGTAGCGTTAGCACTCCATTTTCACCCTATAACATCGTCCACTTGAGAGATAGAAAATTGACGTCTTGGACAAAGTTTCTTAAAATGGCTTCATCTACAATGTTTCCATAGATGTTCATCAATTTCAACAAGACATAAAAAAAGTTATTTTTTCAACTTAGTGTATACCCCACTTAATCAAAAATATTCACATCTCAATTAAAGTACTCAAAAAATAAAGAATATAAATATACACTCAATAGTTTCGTCGCAAATATCCATGTCCCACTATTTTTGATTTTGTCCCACTGTACGGCGCAAGAAACGGGATCAACAAAGCTTAAATATACATTTAGCCTGCAAACCGATCGATGCTTGTTATGCTCCGCATTATATTTATTTGCAATTTAATTATAGCAATTAAACGTTTGCCGTGCTTTGCGTCTTTCCTTTTGTTTTTGACTGCTGCTGTTCAGGACGAAGCGTCGTTGTCGGTCGTCGGAAATGTATGCTTTTTTTATGTTGGTCGTGATCTTTTTCTTGCCACCGCCACCGGTTGAGAGGAAGATATCGGTGCACAGTGGGACGGAATCATCAAAAGTGGGACATGTCTATTTTCGACAAACATATTAAGTGTAGCATGTTAATGTCCTTTAGAACCTTTCTTTATTTTTTGAGTAGTAAAATTTTTTGTAGATAATTTAAAAATATTTTTTTTTATGTCTTGTTCTAATTGTTGGACTTTATTTAAACATTGCAGATGAAGTCATTTTAAGAAACTTTTTCGAAGATAATACTTTTAAATACCACAAAAAGACGAAGTTATGGGGTGCAAATAGAGTACAAACGAGTACCATAGAGGTAACTCTCAGACCAAAAGGTCCCGAAGAAACGTGCTCATGTGTTTTTGGCTCAGCTCTGGTACTATCTTCGGTACCAAGCTAATCGATGCACCCCTTGAAACATAGGAGAATCCACGAACCCCTCATTATATCTGTCAAACTTTCATAGTGAATCAAAACAAACATAGTGTAGTACTATAATTTGGACTAGAATGGGTTACGCTTATATATGTACTTGGGACCAATAGGCTAGTCAAGTAGTGTGTGTGTGTGTGTGTATTCCCTCTAACCCCCACTGGCCGGCAGTGGTATTATGGAAGAACTTTCTCTACAATGTCGCATTTATGGTCATTGAAGACAGCTCTAGTTCGGGAGTTAGAAGGTGATAGCTCTATTGCAGATCCAGCAACCCATTTCAGAATGTCTGGAGAGTCACGCCCATTCCGAGGTTACTTTCACTTACAATAAGCCCCGCGTGTAGTATTACCTCTATCAATTGGATATTAGTATTACATACACACTTCCAGTTTCAAAATGTTCTTTTGAATCCTGGCACGTATTTAGTTTATTTATTTATTTTATTGTGAAAAGTATTTGGACTGATCTCACCATGTTAATTTGATCCTCTAGTCCATGGGTTCCATAGTTTTATTTTTCTCTACATTTTGCATTTCATTTCGTGATTCACCTACGGAACTTGCAGAAACTCAAACGCAGCGTACGCCATCAGCGCCGCAACAGAAACACAAAAGGAAAATTAAATCCTTCCTTTAGTGTTCGCGGTCCTTCACTTTCACTCGCACAGGACGATGGAAAATTATAACTTTTTTCTTCTCTTCTCTGCAGTCGTGGCTTTGCTCTGCGATTTCAAGAGTCAAGTTATTAGTGTTGTGCTCGGGCAATCCTACTCCGGAAAATGAATGGCTGAATCAGTGGTAGTTTCACCAGAAAAAAATAGCACCACACTCGCGCCCGCGACACAACATACTTTTCGATTACGACTTTCTCTTTCTCTCTGGTTCCAGCAAAACAACAACACACTACAGCTTAATTATTGCATGCAGTTTTTTGAATGAATCGCGAACACCGCGCGATCTCGCAACACGCGTCTAACTTCTTCTCCCCAATAGGCTAGTCAAGTAGTGAGCCAATTTTAAGTACTTAGTTTCCACCGGTTGGTACTACCGTTTGTACACCATTTTTAACCAATAACTTCGTCCATTTGAGACATAGAAAAGTTTCGTCTAGGACAAAGTATCTTCAAATGACTTCATTTGCACCGTTTCCATAGATGTTCATCAATTTTATATGTACATATACCCCCATAAGCTAAATGTCCACTACTGAAATATAAAGTTCTTGAAGATACCAAAATGCTACACTGAATTGTTCCATAACAAATAGTCATGTCTTACTCTTTGATTCTGTCCCACTGTGTGCGGCGGTGTAGAGTCTATTTTTTTTCTCTAGTCCTCCGGAAAATTGTTCGATTCGGTTTTGCTTTCGAAATGTCTTTTCACCGATGGATTTGGTACACGGAGCATTTTCTCGTACACGACCCATGAATCAGTTTCATTTTTGAGTTCTCTTTACTCAAAAACGTATGTCATTCTTAGACTGAGTAAATGTCACCCAAAAGAGAGTGACATTTACCCATCATTGAGTCTATGAGTGACCTACGTTTTTGCGAATTTGAGTGAATGGAACTCAAATATGAGTCAGACTCAACGACCGTGTAGGAGAAAAGCAAAAGTGGTGGGGAAGAGGACGACTGTAGAGTATCAAACTATATCCGATTTCGGCTTATCGGTCAAATACAAGTACTGAAATGGTGAGATGACTAACAAATGTGTGGTTCTTAATAAGAGAATTTGACGAATAAGCCGTAATCAGAGCAGTTCCACACCCAATAACGAATCGGAAAACTTGTTTGTTATGGACAATGATTGAGCCATTTTGTATCTTATAAAATCTTTAAACGACGTTTTCGAAATAAAAAAAAATATAGCACGGAAACGGCACTTCTGATCAAAATGACATCTAAGACAAAGTTGTAGAGACAAATAGAATTTTCTGAAAAAAAAATATTCAAAAACATGTTTTTATTAAAATAAAAAAAAAATAAAATATCTTCAAAATGTTCTGGGCCAATTTTAGATTTTATAAAAAAAATATAATCTTTCATTTGATATTTTGATCTTTGAAATCGGCCCGATTGTTCCATAATTATGAATTTTTGAAAAAAAAAAATGATTTTTTGGACCGTTTTAACATGGGGGTGACCATGACAAAATAAAAATAATACGGGTCTAATATTTTGCGATAAGGAACAAAACTACAAATTTTTACGAAATTCTGAGAACCACTATATCGTTTTGCTATGGAATGGCTGTATAATCATCTCAGAATATGCTCATCTTAGATGTCTTTCTGGTATTGATACAAATTCTCTTTAGAACACTATTTGAATTCACTCTGCAATGCTCATAAAATTATTAATAATTCTTGCTGTAATTCCAAGGAATTCCCCGAAAAATTGTCGAGAAAATTCAAATTGTCAGAGTGCAGAACTTGATTCCCTTTCTGACGATTATCGCGATGGCCGGCACGGTATGGCTCCCAGCGGACGATGATGCAATTGATGGAGCGGATGGCTTTCGTTATCTTCTGGAAGTGTACCAGGAAAAGGCAATCCGGATACGCCTTCACATTCTCGTCTCTTCTTGTCATCCGATAGACGGCACTTGGGGCTAGCTACCGGTCCCTGATTTCAGCTTCGATAAACTTTGGGTCGAAGTTTGGTAGGCCCCTGATGACGACCTTGAATGGTTTCTCACCGGGAATGTCGTGGGTGAAGAATTCCACCTTGGAAGTCCTCAGGTGGGCGACGACCAAGTCATACTCCGCTTTGGTACGGAGCACCACCTTGGTGCCGACTCAGCCCAACTTGTATTCGGCTTTAACGCCCAGCGTCGCTAGATCCACGATGAGCTCATTAAGATGAGCATTTTTCACTACCAATCGAGGTAGCTTCACTTTTGCCGCACTCGGGCCGGCGTTGTCGATGACGTCGCCGAAATCACCGATGTCACTGGCGTTCGTCGCTGTTACGTCATCACGTCCACTCGCACCATCGGACTGGTATTCCCAACATCGGTGGGAAGAGTAGCGTACCTATTTGAAATAGGTACACTCACCACTGTTCTTCTCTGTTTTCTCACGGAGCCTGCTCCGGGAGCGCTGTCTTCCCATCAGACGACGCGACCGACACTACTGACGACGCGAACAAACGTTTGGAATAAACTATCGAACAACTCGACAGAGCGAGCAAAGACCGGACTGTACTGCTTGACGAACAAGCAGAGAATGTTATTTGACCTATTCGCTTTGCACGAAAGGTGGCTACTTTTATATCCAAAATTCTTAGCTTCTTCTTCTCCTCTTTTGCTATAGTGGCTGTTATCCCGAGAAAAGTAAAATAACAACCTGATATCATCTTGAAAACAAGTCTTATTATTCCAGATATCATTTTGTTTTGATTTGTTATCACATAACTACTTTTGTTATCAACCTCGACTAATTCTGTTATCAGTTGATATCATTAAAGAATATGAAATGATGCAAAATTAGTTCAAAACTTCAAATATTATCCACATGGTGAGAAAATAAAACACTGCCAATCATATTTCAGTTATCAGCGTAAGGCTTTAATACCAAATCCATAAAATAATTTGGAATTTTGTTGAAAAAATGTACATGGATCACAGGATTTGTTATCAAGAATGTTTCAATGATATCTAAATCAGTTTTTCTTGTGATATTCCAGAAGTATTATTTTGTTATAATTTTTGTTATGTTGGCTGATTATTCAACCACAAAGATAACGAGTTCGGATATCATATATTGATAACCGGGTATCAGAACTTGTTATCAATTTGGTATAATCCTTTGCTCGGGATGCTTAGCTATGAAATCGAGGAGCCAAAGCTTGCGTCAACATGCTCACTTTCGGTAGTGCGTGTGTTTAAGTGGAAAAGGGTTGAAGTTAGTGGGGTGACCGATTACCCGCGGTCGACTCGGGGTTAATGGACGGGACTTTGCCAAATAGTATGAGGCGGAAAACAGGGATCAATCTAATCAGCACTTTAAAGAATATATACAAGAAAATCACACAAAACGTTCGCCTCATGCGCGAACAGGGGGTAAAGTTGTTTCAAAGGACTAAGGTAAAGAGTTTAGTTCAAAGTTCACTCACCAGGTAGCGCTAGTATGACATTTATTTTGAATTGTTTGTCCTTACTCAAGTGAAACCAAAAATCTCGAAACAACGTGAAGCAACAGTGCGAACTGATGAGTTAATTCTCAGCTTAACTGTTTACCATAGAATAAGTCTAGTAGGGTAAATGTTGGCTTCGGCACCCATTGACTGTTTTCGGCAACCTAAATTTAAACGTTAATTTCACTATGTTTTCCCATCAACGCACTTCCCTGAATGTGTCCAAACGATTGTTTAGCCTTTCAGCTTCAATCTGATTATATTTGAACGATCGAGCAATCCAGTAATGCTACATTTTTCTTCAAATAAAGCATACGCACTACAAAATGAGGTTGATTTCGAGTTGCCGATAATAGAACAGCTGGTTAACACGCAGTTCTAATGGGAAGATTGCCGAAGAAAAAGAGGCTGCCGACAATAGTCACACTCACCTGAGAAGTTTGGAGCGTTGTAAAAACGCTTTCAAAACGTTTTGAAAAATTCTGTCGATTGGAATGGATAGAGAAGCAAGCAGCAGATGAATGTAAACAAACAGACACATCATATATGTGCGTGACGCTGAGAAAATGCTAGTAGAAGTGCAGACGCTGCTTAGATTGACGAGAATACGTAAATTCCCCTATATCCTTTTTTTTTTTCATTTATTTGTTTTCCGTGCTGAGCACCACTGCTGTTACACGCAAAACTATCAAACTGTCCCACCGGCGCCAATGAGTCTAGTATATCTGAACAACTTTGCTCAATACGGGACTTCTATCTAGTCAATATGTTAGGTTAGGGCAATCAATTAACAATAAATGTTACACGAGTACTGAGTAAATTATGTGCTTAAATTTTTTTTTCACATAATAGGTCTAAATAATTTTGCAGAAAACGGAAACCTTCTATCTAGTCCATCTGAGGGCAAACAATTTAAAAAAAATGCCCAAGTCACTAAAAACTGACCCACTAACAAAAATTCAAGACCCAGGATTAACATTGATTGTCAAGATTTTGAGACCTCAGTTGAGATCAAATTTCATGATCCTGAAATTAGAAAGCTGTTCGAGATTAACCCTTTGTCTGTATCTTGGGGTCAATAACTCAGGCAATTTTTGCAATCTTGATTATACATCAAAACTATTTTTTTTTTCTCTGACATTTTTGCGTGCTAAAGTCTTTTTGATATGCCTACATCTTAGTTGAAACATATTCCGAATGTTAGCTTTAATTTAGGGGTACAGACAAAGGGTTAAGGGGTTAGATTCAAAGATCTAAGAGAAATATTTTAGATTGTACTTATGACGGATTTCACGCCAACTCGTCTTCGGAATTGGCAGCACCCTCTCAGAACCTTATGAAACTTTGTGGGTGTGGAGACTTAGCAATTTTAAGCAACTTTGAGTACTTATTTTTTTCAAAATTTATCTCGCCTAACATTTGATAAGGGTCAAAGTTTTTTGTCGATTTTTTTTTTCAAATCGATATAGCTTAAAAATGACAAGCCCTACAAAATAGTGATGTATGGCGAACTTTTAGCAAATAATCTGAAATTTTATAAAAAAAATTAAATAAAATAAAAAATCGGTTTCTACACTCTAAAAAAATATATTTAAAAATTAAAAGTCATTTTCCCAAAAATGGTACCCCTCAGATTTGCTTGATATTTTTTCTCATGAAAGGCAATATAATTACCTAACTTTTCTTCATACATCGCAAAGTGGGCGCTTTTAAGGAAAAAAAGTTGTTCGAACAACAACTTTTTCATGTTAATTTTTTTTAGCGTGTTTCACTCAAAGTCGAATAGTAATACGCGCACAACCTTATTAAAATCCGTTGAAACTTAATGAGCATAAAGATTTTGACCTTTTGATAATCTGGGCGTGCTTAAAACAAAAATCTAGCCTAACATTTGAAAGGGCCTAATACAGAGGATTTTCCTGCATTTCGAATGGTGTTTTAATAAATGAAAACTCTAGTGTTTTTGTTTAGTGCATAATTTATTTTCCTATAATTCTCCATACATAATTTGAGTTTTTCATTGATTATTAGTCTATCGGAAACAGAGTGAAATTTTTCGGAGTTTCCTTTGAATGTGAAAATCGCTTAGTAGAAATTATGTTTTGAGAAATAGGTACAAAACAATGAAATTTTTGTGTACCAGGTATAGTTTTTACATGACTGAACAGCTCCTTGAGTTCATCGGACATCTTTGTGTATTGATCATTTGATATGAAGCAGAAGTTCAATTTTGTTATGCTTGTATCTGTTTGTTTAACTGCCCAGTTATACAGTTCTTGTGGAGTTGTGATTGTGTTTCCATAATCTCGAGCAAGACTTGCTCTCTTTGCCATTCGTTTGAGAGTTCCTCCAATTGCGTCACATGGGCCTTTCCCATGAGACGTTGCGAAGAAGTGCCATTCTGCTTCCAATCCATACTTGGACTTGAAGTTGCACAAACTGGCAAAATTCTTTTTATTTTTGTAATGAGCCGCTGCTCCATCTGACATGAAAGTAATTTTTGTGAAACTAATAGATTGTTTAATGAAATCTAACAATTTTGATATAAATAATTGAACTGCTATTGTATCATGGGTCAATACTTCTGAAATAATAATAAAGCTTAAATTTTCCAACTTGTTTTCTTTTATGTAGTAAATTTCGAAAGGATGTATCGTAGCTTGATTATTGTTCCAATGATACCCCTGTGCTGAGTTTTGAATAATAAATGAATAATTTTCAGAAAAGTCGCAAATCACTAAAATTTCACCGTTTTGAAGAGAATTTTTTTTATTACTTAGGTAAGATGATTGCTCTTTATGAATAAAATCATGGGTTATGAGCTTTTCAACTTTTTCCGTCAAATATTGAACAAACTCAACTGCAGGTTTAATAATAGTTTCCAAATTACAACGGTCGGTAGTCAACCACTGTTGAAATAAAACTTCTTCCATATCATCTGCTTCTAATACTGATGTAAGTTCCCTCACGATACTATCTGTGGAAATGCATTCTTCACATGTACGATAAAAACAATCTATGGTTCTAATAGGACTACTGCAAAGTATTTTGTCTGCAATTTCTTTATATGAATCAAATTTTACACTATTAATAATCAATTTAACATTTTCATGTATAGTACAGACACATACATTATGTGTACCTGTACTATCCAACAGTATGCAATGCTTTGGTCGGAGCTGAGTGAACGAAGTAAATCCGATTTTAACACTTTTGTATTTCTCTTCAAAAATCATAAAAGCCTCTTTAAGAGACATCATCAATAAACGTTTCTGAACATGCTCTTTATATCCATTTCGATATTCAGAAACATAATCATTACTTCCTGGCATAGGCCTACTAATATCATCACTGTCAAAGAAATTTAAAACAATTTGTTTTTCAGTATCATTAAATCCATGACCACTTCTTGCTTTCTTACTACAAAGAATACCTTGTTCTCTGACTAGCCTTTTCATCTGTTTCACTGTATGATGGGGTGCATTAAACTCATTAACTATTTGATTCACTGACCATGATTTAGGGAGCACTGATAACACTTTTAATTTGTCATTTGTACTCGTAGAAGGCAAATTAAATTTCTCCTTTAACTGCATGATCATTTCGTCAAAATCATTTGATTTGTTGACATCGTCTGAATCCATCCCAAATAAGCGGTTCATCCAGCTCGTGCTCTAAAAAAATGTTGAAAATGAAGTTGTATCTTCGATGTACAATCCTTAAACCACACAGTTGAAACAGTTAAAGTTATTATTATTTACCTAGTGTATCATCAAATTCCTGATGTTCTGATTGCTGATGACTTGTTGATGGTTGCGGCTCTTCAAACTTCCGAGCATGGCTTGATTCTTTTCCATCCGATCGCCTCTTTTTCGGGAGAGGTGTCCTATTGTGCACTAAAATTCCACGACACGATTCACAAATACGCATTGTTACATCCAATTGATGATCAAAGCCCCATGAATGTATTTTCTCTATGAGACTTGATGATAAATTACGTAAATTATTGCGGCTGCAATTGGGATTGTTTATGTTGGCACTACATTGCACCCTTTTAATAATCAATTCAGCAGATTTTTCCATTTCCAACACTTTTTCGTTTCAACAACTATGCAGCACTACACTTTCAACAACTATGCACTACAGCAACTATGAGCATTGTTGTGATATCACCAAACTTAAATATTAGATTATGTCGGTAGAAACAGACTGCGGTGCTTTAAGTTTATACCTTATATCTCTCATGTGACTACCTGCTATATAGCAGGTAACTTAACGATTATTTAAGGCATGCCTTAAATAATCGTTAAGTTACCTGCGCTATTATATGGATTCACTTGAGCGATGAGGTATAAACATATATGCATATTGCTTACTAATGGACACACCTAATACATACAAATAAATGAATGATTATTTTTCTAATTAAATTAATCACAAATACATGAATTGAAATCTTTTCATGAATAAAACATACTAAGTGATTTTTACTTAGTTTACCTGTTGATTTGGAACAATTTGAGGGTGGTTTTATAGAAGTTGGATAGAGTGTATGCATATATTATAATACAATCCATCACAGGAAAGTGCAAACCATGCTGAGATGGCTGTTCCTCATTAGAACGTTTTGTTCTGAACTCTTATTGGACGATTTGCAGGTAACTTCTCTGTACCCTTTTCAAATGTTAGGCTAGATTTCACCCAGATTATCGAAAAGTATACCCATAAAGTTTAATCGAATTTTAATAAGGTTGTGCGCGTATTACTATTCGACTTTGAGTGAAACACGCTAAAAAAAATTAACATGAAAAAGTTGTTGTTCGAACAACTTTTTTTCCTTAAAAGCGCCCACTTTGCGATGTATGAAGAAAAGTTAGGTAATTATATTGCCTTTCATGAGAAAAAATATCAAGCAAATCTGAGGGGTACCATTTTTGGGAAAATGACTTTTAATTTTTAAATATATTTTTTTAGAGTGTAGAAACCGATTTTTTATTTTATTTAAATTTTTTTATAAAATTTCAGATTATTTGCTAAAAGTTCGCCATACATCACTTTTTTGTAGGGCTTGTCATTTTTAAGTTATATCGATTTGAAAAAAAAATCGACAAAAAACTTTGACCCTTATCAAATGTTAGGCGAGATAAATTTTGAAAAAAATAAGTACGCAAAGTTGCTTAAAATTGCTAAGTCTCCACACCCACAAAGTTCCATAAGGTTCTGAGAGGGTGCTGCCAACCACTGGATGAGTTGGCGTGAAATCCGTCTTATACATTATACAGTCAACTTTCCATTTCTCGATAGTGAAGAGAACATCGAGATAGGGACATATCGACATTCAGAAACATAATTTATTACTACCAGAACAATTCTAGAAGCACTTCGGGTTCAAAACGTTTATTTGTTTATCCCGTATCCAAAGAAAAACTCGATCGTTTATGTCAAACATAGGAAAACTAGTGAACTAGATTTTTTCATCGACATATGAAGAGTAATTTGTTCCCGAATATTTCTTAGGCACGATCAACATACAGAAAGATCGATATAGAGAGAATATTGAGATATAGTTCTAGTTCTACAATTTTTCTTAGAACAATCTGGGTAATACAAATGGATATTTCTGGTTGCTAGTGAAAAATTGGCAAAAAATGCTTTCCTGTTGAGATTAGGAACATTAACCCTACCTTGAAATAATTTCCTTCAATAAACAACAGCTTGATCCTTGCCTAAAAAAATTCACCTCGAGTTAACTGTGGATAATCGACCCCATCCCAGATGCATATTGAAGCAAAATTTATAATGTTACAATAATAAATAATCGCCTCCGTAAAGCTAACGTGATTGAGCTTTTCAAATATACAAACTAAATACAAAAAAAATCAAGAGCTTGGAATGTAAAACTGCTCGAAAATTGAGTCCAAATGGTAACGAACCGACTGACTTCCATTGCCATTAGCGTACCAGAACAAAAATAAGCGAATGAACGGGGAACTTCATAAAATCAGGACAGACGGTAAGGCTAATAAAATGGTCATCTCCTGCTTCCCTCGGGAAACATACACAAACACCGAAAATAAAAAGCTTTTTATTCACATCCCGAAAAAGCGGCTCCAATTCGGTCACACAACATCCCGGGGGCTGTTTTTTTCTGGCTCATTTCTTTCCGCCATTCTCAACCTCAATTCGAAGCCAACCTACCAAGCCAGCAACCAGCAGCGAGCAAATAAAAATGCTCAAACGAATGTATTTCTTTTATCTCTTGCTGTTTTTTTTTTCTTTTCTTTTAAAACCCGTCGGAGCCCAAGGTTGGGAAGAGTCTTGAAGACCACCGAGGGAAATTAATTCTTTTCGCAGAAAATCGAAAACCGCGCACCGACTAATTTTCAGCTCACCATCAGATTGAGAGACAGTTCCCAAGCGAGGACCTCCCCCCGTGCTGCTGCGAGCACCGAAATTCTCGTAATATAATTGAAGTCATTTCGTTTGAATGTTTACTTTTTTCTTCATCCTAACGAAGCATATAATCAGTTGCTTTTCATTCCGTGCCGAACAGATGCTTGCTTGCTTGGCTGGGGTTGGCTTTCTAACTAACACTTACCGAGTACTTTCCGGGCACGTAGATCGGCTGGCTGTGGCTGTTGGGAAGACCACCGTGGCATGAGTTCCCCCGATGGCCAGCCCGATGCACTCCACTTCCACCGGAAGAACTGTGGGGACTCCGCTCGGACCAGGCTCGCAACCGGGCGTCCTCCAGGGCCGTCAGCACTTCGCCAAAGGGAGCCATCAGCATCTCGCAATAGACGGACGCCAGACCCTCCAGATGCCCCCGACCGCCGTCCTGGAACAAGAACAAGGGAAAAGGAATCTCGGTTAACGATTAGCGTCGTAACTGGATCATCTACCCGCTACGCCCCTGCCAGGCTACCCCGATTTCCTCCCCCCTCCTAGACCCATGATTTATGCAGTGTGCCAATGCGTGTTTGTTCACACAATGCGACCGTCGAAAATTTAATCAGGCGCATAATGTGCATCGCAAATCTGTATGGAGCCGAGTGCACACAGCACATTCTACCAACGACCACGGTGCAGCTGTTCTGCCATGCGAACGCCAAAATTCAACCCCTTTTTCGATTAACTCCCCTTTTTTTCGGGGTTTGTAGATAAGTACTTGCTTGTTTGGAAGCGATGGTCGGCCGGCGAGGGAAGTGCAGCAACCGAGGTAAGAACAAAGCCGAAACAAATTGAAATATAATGCATGATTTGATGAAAGCCAGTGCCAACCAGACGACGACGACGACGGCGACGGCGACGACGACAGCGGTTTGAAATTCGAGCCACGTTCAAAGACCGCTTGAGCCGACGACGACCTGGCCTGGAAAAATACCGAAACTCTGCGAATGCAAAACAGAAAAAAAAAAAACTGCATGCCAAACGGAATTCGGCAACCGGGTAAAAACCGGCGCGGCGGATCTGGTTCCAATATTCCTATTATTAAACAATATGTCGCATGCCACAGCGGGATCCGCTCGGCATGGCAATAAACGCGTCCTGTGCCGTGGTGCATAGACTGGAATATGTTGGGTTAGGTTGGAAAAGTGCACTGCGAATCGATCGGCATGTTTGATGTGTGTGCGCACATATAATTTGCATACCCACTTTGGACGCGGAAGGGTGGGCGGTGCGGTATGACGCAGCAGGTTTTTTGACAGTTGACAGCTTTCAGGTTCAGGAAGTGCCGCACGTTTCAGTTCGGGTTTAAATTGGGGAAGGTGTCCAAGTGCGATGTGTTTCTTCGATATGAGGGCATAGACACCCGGTTGCAACGTGATTGACAACAGGAAGGAGATGGTTGAAGTGGAAAAATCGGGACAACCATTGGGATCACACGTGGATCGGAAATGTGCGAAACGGTTAGGGTAAAATGATAGGAACACCAATATGGCATCTCCAAAATAATGAATATCTAGTTGAGTAACACTATTAAAGGGTGTATTCGATAAAAATGGCACACACATATTTTCTCACTAAAATTAAACCGATTATCGAATTTTCTTGAAATTTTCAAGGCATGCAAAACTATTGAGATATGATTTACAAAATTTGTTTTATTCAATTTCATCTACCATCCCGAATGCCCGCACCTTCCTTTTCACTCCACCCTTCAAATTTTGTACAACCGATTTTCCCAGTGTTTTTGATGTTTTTACCCAAATTTTCTTTAACTCCAGCTCTGTTTTAATAATTTTGGGATGTTTGCGAAGTTCCGTCTTCATAATTGCCCAGAATTTTTCAATTGGGCGAAGTTCCGGTGCATTTGGTGGGTTCATATCTGTGGCGACGAGAACCTCCCCGCGATGAAGACGTCGACGGCGCCGTGCTCGGTACACTGGGACAGCGAGTGCCAACTGACACCGACAGACAGATGAGCGTGTTGTTTATTATTGATAAGAGTGATAGTGCCGTGATAACACCCCGCGTGCATTCATTGAAAGCGCTATTAAAGTCTAGATAAACCTAGTTAATTAGTATATACAAATTAAAATTAGTATTTACAGTTACTACAAGTAAGTAAATCTTGAAATATAAAATGTGAAATTATATGCTAAAGCTTACATCTAACACGCAAAATTTACTATCCTAGTTTCGTAACCTAAAATTTAAAAACCACCTAAAGGGAAGAATCTCGTTGTTAAAGTGAAGATACTGAAAATTTGTAGGTAATATTATATATATTCTAAACATGTATACTTATAATAAAACACTTACAGCTAAAGCATATTCCAACAACAACAACCGTGTATTGGATCGCTTGAAAGAGTTTCAGTTGCTACAATATCTCTTGGCACAAAATGGACTCCGTTGGCTCGGTACTACTCCAACACGTTTCTAGTGTAGTGACAGGATGCTAGATCAGGCCAAAACAGAGTTGATCCTTTGTGCGTCCTTATGAATGGCAAGAGACGCTTCTTAAGGCACCGTGTAAATCGCACCGTTGATTGTTGGTTGGTAAACGGCTGGACAATGCGTACCATTAATACTTCGCGTATCTGCAGGTATAAAATAGACCCCACTAGCGGTGCTTAGCCTCTTGTCCAGTAACTCCTATCCCTACCTCCCCGCAGTGCCGGCTGGGGTACGAGTAACCATAGGGAAGATCGGGTAACCAACCCCGGTGGGACCTTTGTCGTATGCTGACAGGGAAGGGGGGGACTCCTCTCTCCGGAGAGAGCAGTCTTCGAGCGTCTGTTCACCATGGAGGTGCGGCTCAAAACGGCGTCTGTTCTCCATGTTAGGAACGGCTGATGAACGTCCTGGTGCCAGCGTGGGACTCTAAACAGTGCTATGCACGGGGGTTGCTGCAGGCCCTACAGGCCAGCCGTAAAAAAAAAATGCGGAAGCAAGCAATGTAAATACGGACCGGAACAATCGGCATAGACCTAAGCAACGGAAACGGACTAACGATTGGAAACTCGGAACATGGAACTGCAAGTCTCTCAATTTTTTGGGAAGTACCCGCATTCTTTCCGATTTATTGAGGGTCCGCAAGTTCAACATCGCAGCGCTGCAGGAGGTTTGCTGGAAGGGATCGTCGGTACATTCGTATAGGGATGGTTATACCACCTACAGATGCGCGTGATTGGGTGGTGGCCAATCCATAGCAGAATGTGCAGGTTGAGGATCAAAGGCCGTTTCTTCAATGTCAGCAAAATCAACGTGAACAGCCCTCATTTAGCAAGTGACGATGACGATAAAGTCGCTTTTTACGCGCAGCTGGAACGGGAATATGACAGCTGCCCAAGCCTTAGACTCATCGATTTCGCCGCCTCTAAGAACATGGCCATCCGTAGTAGCTACTTCCAGCATAGCCTCCCATATCGGTATACCTGGAGTTCACCGCAGCAAACAGAATCGCAAATCGATCACGTTTTGATCGACGGAAGGCACTTCTCGGACATTATCGACGTCAGGACCTATCGCGGCGCAAATATCGATTCGGACCACTACCTTCTAATGGTCAAGGTGCGCCAAAAACTTTCCGTTGCCAACAACATTCGGTACCGATGCCCGCCACGGTACAATCTGGAGCGACTGAAGCTACCCGAAGTCGCAACTGAGTACGTGCAATGCCTCGACGCAGCGTTGCCGGATGAGGAAGAGCTCACCGAAGTCCCTCTTGAGGACTGCTGAAGCAACGTGAAAGCAGCCATTAGTTGGGTTCGTGGAGCGGAATCGACGGAACGATTGGTTCGACGAAGAGTGTCAGCCGGTTTTGGACGAGAAGAACGCAGCGCGGGCGGCGATGCTGCAGCAAGGAACCCGTCATAATGTGGAGCGATATAAACAGAAGCGAAGACAGCAAACCCATCTTTTCCGGGATAAGAAGCGCCGCCTGGAAGAGCTGGAGTGCGAAGAAATGGAGCAGCTGTATCGTTATCAAGAAACACGCAAGTTCTACAAGAAACTCAACGCATCCCGCCAAGGCTTTGTGCCGCGAGCCGAAATGTGTCAGGATAAGGTGACGAACGTGAGGTGATTGAAAGGTGGAAGCAGCACTACGATGAACATCTGAACGGCGCAGAGGCGGAGGATCAAGGCGGCAGGAGGAATGGCTTCGTCGGTACACCGGATGAGGGGGACATGTCAGCTCCCACGATAGGTGAAGTTAAGGATGCTATCCGGCAGCTTAAGAACAACAAAGCAGCTGGGAAAGATGGTATCGGTGCGGAACTTAACAAAATGGGCCCGGATAAGTTGGCCACTTGTCTGCACCGACCGAGTCAGGATCTGGGATACAGAACAGCTACCGGAGGAGTGGAAAGAGGGAGTAATATGCCCAGTATTTAAAACACTAGAATGTGAGAACTATCGAGCGGTCACTATTCCTAACGCGGCCTACAAAGTGCTTTCCCAGATCATCTTTCGCTGTTTATCGCCGCTAGCAAGCAGATTTGTGGGAAGTTATCAAGCCGGACAACGGACCAAATCTTTACGTTGCGGCAAATTCTCCAAAAGTGTCGTGAATATCAAGTCCCTACGCACCACCTATTCATCGATTTCAAGGCCGCCTACGATACTATTGACCGTGAAGAGCTATGGAAGATTATGGACGAGAACGGTTTTCCCGGGAAGCTGACCAGACTGATCAGGGCCACAATGGATGGTGTACAGTGCTGCGTGAAGATATCTGGTGCGTTATCAGACTCATTTGAAACTCGCAAAGGACTTCGACAAGGCGATAGCTTTTCCTGCCTCCATTTAAACATTGCGCTAGAAGGTGTTATGAAACGTGCGGGCTTTAACATGCGGGGCACGATCTTCAATAAGTCCAGCCAGTTCATACGCTTCGCTGACGACGTGGACATTGTCGGAAGAACGTTTCAGGCCGTGTCGGAGCAGTACACCAGGCTGAAACGTGAAGCAGAGAATGTTGGATTAAAGGTGAATACGTCGAATCTGTTAGCTGGAGGAACCATGCGGGTTAGGGATGAGTTCGAGGTGGTCGATGAATTTGTGTACCTCGGATCATTGGTGACGTCGGATAACAACTGCAGCAGAGAAATTCGTTGGCGTATTATTGCCAGAAGGCGTGCTTACTACGGACTCCACAAGACCTGAGGTCGGGTAAAATTCACCTCCGTACTAAATGTACCATGTACAAAACGCTGATAAGACCGGTAGTTCTCTACGGGAACGAGACGTGGACGATGCTCGAGGAGGACCTGCAAGCACTGGGTGTTTTCGAACGACGAGTGCTTAGGATCATCTTTGGCGGGGTATGTGAGAACGGTGTATGGAGGCGAAGGATGAACCACGAGCTGGCGCAACTCTATGGCGAACCCTGTTTCCAGAAAGTTGCGAAAGCTGGACGGGTACGATGGGCGGGACACATTTTAAGAATGCCGGACAACAATTCCGCAAAAATGGTGTTTGCCTCGAATCCGGCCGGTACAAGACGTAGAGGAGCACAGCGAGCAAGGTGGTTAGACCAAGTGGATCAGGATCTTGGAAGTGTGGGACGGTCAAGAAATTGGAGACAAGCAGCCACGGATCGTGTGAATTGGCGTAACATTGTGATGCAGGTGCAATCCTGAGGGATGTCGGACCAGGATAAATAAGTTAGAGATTGTTCCGGAAGTGATGAAGGAAGCGCTTATTTCACCACATCCGCAAATCGCCTGCCAGATCAGGAACTTCTTTGTAAATTTCGATAATTTCTTCTTTCGAACATCCACCGGAACATCGAACTTAGACTTGACAACGTAAGGAAGTTGACGGAAGTCGGCCTTGACGTAAGTTTCGTCATCCATGCAGCACGATTTGGTGAGCAACTTCGTGTAAACTTTTTTGTGTTGAGTTTAAGACTTTATCATTTTTCAAAATGTCATTATAGAAAATAGCACGACTGTGTAACTGTTGCTATGATAATTAAAATTATCATCGATTGCCTGCGAAAAGCGATTTCCCTAACACAGATTTCAAAGTTGAATTCCATCCGGTCTCAATGAAAATGGCTGTTCGATCAACACAGCACAACTCAAACAACAGTTTCAAGTGGACGTGGAGTAATGAAGTTTCAAGAAGTCTGGTTGATCATTTACTTACTCATCTCAATTCCAAACTATATTTGAGAAAGATGTGCTGTGTTCGACCAGGTGCAGTTTCAAGAGATCACAAGCTATTAGTTTGTGCTACACTCGAGACTCGTACTAATACGACCACTCCTGAGGATCCAGGGAATACAGCATACCTAGGAAGAACCTAACTGTAGCACTTCCTGAAAGATTGAGTCTCCAAGATGTAGCCATTTCATCACAGGACAGCTTGGCGGATAATTGGGCAAATCGATTTTTTAATCCAAAGTGGACTGATAAGCTCGCTGAGGCAAATGAAGAGTATAGAAAAGCTTTGAGAAACTAAGAAAGAAATCGAATGGTTCTTCCGAGACCTTAAGAAGAACCAACCTCAGCCAAATAGGGTTCAAATTCGTTCGGATGAGTGGATGAGCACGACTACATACGACGCCAGCAAGGTCTACAAATTCCCGCAGGTTCACACGGTACGGAACCTTTCTCTGCCGAAGCAGTCGGTGTCAGTACAACAACTGGCAGCCAACTACAACTACCTGAAATGATTGCCAATGGAATCCTATGACAACGTGTCTCCAAGAATCCTGATAGCGCGGCGCCGGTTGTGTAGTGGTAAGCGTGATTACCTCTCACCCCACCAGGCCTGGGTTCAATCCCAGTCGGCACCGCCGGGATATTCTGAGACATAAATCTTTGATCACGCCTTCTTTCGGAAGGGAAGTAAATCCGTTGGTCCCCGGTTCATGAGTTGATGGGTCGATAGGTAGGGTCCAGGTGTGGGAGCTGCCTCCCTGGCGTTGGTAGCATTAGTGCTCAGCACGGAAAACAAGATCAACGAAAAAAAAAAGAATCCTGATAGTAATGGACAATTGTCGCCTCGGCCACGCGTTGAGAAGCACCGAGGTATGATATTACAGCGGCTACCACAGCTTTCACATTTGCAAGTGTAGTACGGAAATGGATAAGGACCTGAACGGCGGTTTGAAGCAGTATTTCTCGATTGAGTCGCTGGCAATCTCTGAATCGTCTAAACCACTACTTTCCAAGGACGAAGAGCGAGCGCTGAAGAATCTAGCTCTTGAAACACGCCCGAAAGGGAACCGCTATAAGACTGGACTATTGTGCCGGTACAACCAGGTGCAATTGCCCGATAACCGAGCAAGGGCGTTAAAGCGTCAAGCAGGCTTGGAGAAAGGATGAAGTGGGATCCCGAACTAGCAGCAGCAATAAGTGCTAAGATGTCGGAGTACGAAGAAAAGGGCTACATTGCTACATTCTAAGGCTTTCAGCGGCTGATTGGTATCTACCGTTTTTCCCGGTCATCAATCCGAACAAATCCTGGAAGATACGGATCGTATTTGACACAGCAGCAACTGCCCTGTCCCTGAACTCATTGCTTCTTACGAGACTGGATCAACTGGTAGCGCTGCTTACAGTTCTGTTCAAATTCCGTGAATTCCGTATCGCTGTAGTTGGGGACATTCGGGAAATGTATTTCCTAGTCCTGATGAGGCTGCAAGGCCAGCGAAGTCAGATGATCCTATGGAGCAACGGAAAACCCAATGAAGATCCGGACGTGTACGTAGTGAATGTTATGACGTTCGGCACGGCATGTTCTCCAAGCTGTGCACACTACGTGAAGAACCTGAACGCAGACAGAGTAATGGAGCAGTTCCCTCGTGTGTTTGAGTGCAGCTAACCAAAGAAGTCCGTTTTGTGCATTCGCAAGCAAGCTTCGAGATTTGAAACTGGCTATCGAATTCAACCAAAGTCACGACGTCCTTGCAAGACAGCACCACCACGGAGAAGAACATGAGCCTATGTATGAAAGTGCTTGGGATGTGGTGGGATACCGCCACCGACACGTTCACGTTCAAGTTATTACTGAAACATGATGCCCTCGAAGCGAGAAGTGTTAAGAACGCTGAGGTGCTGGAGGTGGCTGGGTTAAATTCCCGGTCCGGTTTAGGAATTTTTCGGGTTGGAAATTTTCTCGACTTCCCTGGGCATAGAAGTATGATTGGACTTGCCACACAATTATACCAATGCAAAAATGGTACAGGTATCGAAAGCTCTCAATTAATAACTGTGGAAGTGCATCTAGAACACTAAGTTGAGAGCACACAATAAGCTAATATGCGATATGCAATAAGCTTGAAACGTGAAGAAGAAGAAGAAGAAGAAGAAGGGCCGGGGTAAGGGAAGAAAGAGCAACAACTAATGAACCGTCATTGTAATCTTACGGACAGGCGTTTTATAATCAGCAAATTTCATGATTACAGTGAGATCGGATCATTAACTTTTTGGCACCCTGTAGAGCGAGCCGTGATGATTACTCCAATGAATTTATTTGAGCATTGAATCCATTTAAAAAACTACCAGGGACATCCCTATGGGGTTTTACGCAATGGTGACGTAGGACTACGTGGTCTTATAGAATAAATGTTATGTATTAAAAGGGTCGACGGTAGTACAGGCTTAAAGCCTTTGGAAGATGATGATGACGTGTAGCTGCATCAGCAAATCGGACCGGACAATCCCATATTCTTCGGTTCAATGATTGGGCACTGGCAAGAGTGTCGGCCCGTCTGCTGCTGGACAGGGGTTGAACTGGTATCTGCGACAGGTTGGAAAGCCGCAGAATATCAGTGTCCACCCAGCTTAAGCTCCACCCCTTTTCAGTTTTTCTCGTTAAACTCCTTCTCCCAACAAATAAATAAGTAGGTAAATCTTAGCCTTTAGCAGAAAGACGCTTAACACTTTTTTCGGCGAATTTATGATCCTGTTTCACGTAATGGTTCTTCTCTATGCCTGTTCAGATAAATTATTACTTTTATTTATTTTCTCTGCTGCGCTAAATCAAACGAGTAGGAATAAGAAGAGATGTCGGTTACGCGTTTGAATAATTGAAACTTCGATAAATATTTAGTCGAATCGGACCGACAGGGGCTCCAGATGGATCAGTTGCAAACGACTTTTGTAGTTAGGCAATCGGAAGGAACCGTTGCTGAACAGACTGAACTCTTTCGACACCGTTGTTGTAGTGAGGAGTCCAGACAACCGAGCAGTATTCTAATATGGAGCGAGACAAGCAGCAGTAGATTTAAGGCAGTAGATTTCCGAGAATTCTTTGGCAATCCTGAGGATAAACCCTAGAATTCTGGAAACTTTGTGCTTCTTGAAGGAAAGTAGTGCATCCAGAATAACATCTAGGTCCTTCATTTGGCTGACTTACTGACTAACTTGAACATAATAGTATCTTCCTTGCGCGAAAAAGATACCGAGCATTTGGACGGGTTAACCTCCATACGATTCAGAATACACCAATCAACACCAATGAATGTGTTTGCCGTCGAGTTATTAACGAAACAGAAAGTCGATGCAGAGAATCGATCAAAATCACTTGCACCCCTGCTTCCAAGTTTGGTTACAAGATTACAACTCTGGAGCTTGAGCTTGATTGACCGCCCACGGTTGCTACTCTGTTACTGCCAGATCAGCTGTAATTACACAGAGAACCAATAGACGATGCTTGGGACTAGCAATCATCCTCAATGTGTATAAACTGGTTATCTTAAATTAGGCAATACCAGCGCCGGCCGCGCCCGAACACAGGTCAAGAAAGGAATGGGAAGGATTGTGTTGACATGACACTCGCTTTGATGGAAGCCGAGAACACCTCTGCTCTTCCACGAGGAATCACTGGGATGTTGGATAAGAGGGTTGGGTTTGCAGCAGGGTTCGTTTTGGTAAACGATAAGCTGAATTGATGTCCTAACGATCATATAACGCGAAGGAGCTTGGGACTAAACCCACGGTCTTCTGCTCAGTAAGCAAAAACGTTTGCACTAGGCAGACGAGCACCTTTTTAATCACCGAGTTGCTGTTATTACCATGTAGTCATATTAACAAATAAAACGATTGACGAATCTTGAATGTGGATGGGCCTGCGATTAAACTCATGATGTTCTGCTCAGTAAGCAAAAACGGTTGCTCTAAGGCCACCGAGCCCCTCATATCACATAATACCGTTGCTCAAATTTGTGTATCCATTCAAACCCGGAACCAACGACAACAACGAGTTTCGCAAAATACACGATACACAAGCGATTTTACCATAAATCTCTTTGATATGTAAGGACCTGGGACCGCGTTTTTCTGCTCAGTAAGCAGGCCACTGTAACCGACGATCTTTCAAATCCGAAAACTAAAAACTACGAAAAAGTACTTAGGCCTTCATTAAGTTCCACTTTCACGCGACGTTCAATGACAGGGTCCTATCCAGGATTACATCTGAAAAATCCAAATCTGGCCAACGCCCACCTAAACCTGTTCTAATCCACCTGAAATGACTAACGAATGGAAGACTTTGACTACCCAGCCATGCAATAGTCTCATTCCGTGGCCTGGTACCTTATAGCACGATGCTAGGAGGCGAACCGGAAGAATCGATGAGCTACCTCTCCCCCGGTTACAAGATTACAACTCTGGAGAGCATTTTGTGTGGTCGTTTGGGTGTGTGGAGCTTGAAGCTGTATAAATGAAATGCGTAAAGTGTTTACATTGCGAAAAATGTTAGTTGGGTATTCATTTGAAATGGAGCTGGAATCCGCTTTACAATCGTTATGAATTTTCCAAAAGAACTACCTTAAGTTTCTACTCTGAACGTCTGAAGTCCCACAAATGACTTAGAGTTCTAGTGAAATCTCTCTTAGAGTTCTTAAAAAAAGATCTATTGATATTTTTCTCTGAAAAACATTGTTGTTATCTGCAGAATTCATCCTAAAATCTTTTCAAAATCTCATAATATTTAGTTCATTAAAGTGACTGTATCCTGGAAATATTTTCCAGTCCAGAGGTCTTGCAATTGTTTAAAGGTCCAGAATCTTATTTTTCCCGGTTTGTCATCGAAATTCACGGACTTTTCCCGATTTTTCTCGGCGATTTCGAATTTGCGCCTTTTCCCGGTTTTCCTGAATTCCTGGTTCACTGTATGATGATTAAATAGTAATTTTTCGAGGCAAATTGATGAGATCGGTAAACCATTATTTGTGTAGTTTAAAGGAGTATACTAATATTGTCACTATTAGTCACTTTTTTAATGCTATAAAGTTACTATTTTCATTATTATAGTCACTAAAGTCACTACTATTATATTACATATCCACTACCAGCTCTGTAGTTAGTAAATAAAAATTAAAACAAAAACTCTGAGACATCACGTCAGATTGCAAAAAGCTTTCGTCGATGTTTTCCTTTCATTATTTCGTTCAAAACGACGAGAGCTTTTTCCAATCTGAAATGATGTATAAAAGAAGCGATTTATGAAATTTATATTTTCTCACAAGGAAACTTTAACCTTTAGTTCCTTAACGTGCAGCTTACCGCCGCAGGCGAAACATTTTCATTTTGATTTTCCTAAAAATAATACTATGCTATACTTTACTAATATCAACATGAAGCTTTAGTGTGATACTTAGCTAGAGAAAGTTCTGAAGAGAATAGATTGGTAGTTCCATTAGAGTACGGCAGTGTGAAAATTAAATGCGACAATAATCCTTTGCCTAGCTCACTTGATCGGTGAGGGTATTTGAGGTATTTCCTCAAGTCAACAGGCAATAGGAGTGTGCGTTTGAATTGCTAATTAACTGTATGCGTCTGTGGAATAGTTCATGTGACGTTTATCACTACCTAATGCACCACGTTAGTGGTGTCACATAACCTCACTTTCTACCTGTTCACCAATTTATAAATCCTGATATATGGCCATATTTATACTCGGTTCGGTTGAAAAATTCAGAGGATTAGTAAAACTATATGATTCACTGTATTTAACAACAAATTCGAGTGTAATATGACCATAAATTAGGTTTTCAAAGTTGTTGTGTGCAGGATAAAAGTGAGGTTACGTGACGCCACTGCTTTTTTAAATTTAATATAAATCCCTAAAATGATTATTACAGTTAAACATTCTACTGCCTTAGGCCGTCGTAAACTCTACTATCCAGTAGTGATCACAGTGTTAACTGCACCTAGGATTTTTGTCTGTGAATGTTTGTGCAAATAACAAACATTATTAAAGCTAGAGTTTCGTTTTCACTATTTTTCAATGCTCCATATTTGGGTTTTTCAATCTCACGGTTGAAACGAAATATCAATCACAGGGATCGATCAGCAGCAACATAGATCTTCCAGCTGAATTCGACAAGTGAAAAACTTTCACTTTATTTGATCTTCACTCGAAAAAGATACCCTAACTCAAACATTCCAATCAATAATTCGATTTTATTGGCATCCGATGTACATCGACAAAATTTACTGCACTTTTAATCAGCATACATAGTGTAGAAAAAATGCAACCTCGCCGTCTGCTAGACTCCCGGCCAGACGTTCCGGTAGATATTTTTTGTGTCTGCTCTTTTCTATAGCATCCGAAAACGCTATTTTCGGATTTATTGACTTCCTGGCTGGGGTGGTGGGTAATCGAAAACGCTCCAAGTACATACACACTTCGGTTTACCATGATACGTAAGCCATGTGAATGCGATAACAGCATCCCGCACCACAAGCGACTATCAAGTAAATCGAACTCACTCAGAAAAAAAATAGAACCCTCAGCCTTTACGGAGATACTTTAAGCCGAAAAACACGCAAGGCAATACGCATGGCATCAAAACGTCGCGCGGCTTCCAACTTAATTTGAATCAATCTGAAGTATAGGTAAAAAGGTAAATTGAAAAATTCAGACTTGCATAAATAGATCTATCGACCCGCCAACTTTTTCCAGTCCGCAGAATAGCCCCTCGGGAAAATCGAAAACGATTCCGGAGAACGATCCAAAGGGAGCCTCTCCTCGGCCCAAATTTAGACGGCCATCGACAGAAAAGTATCTGAGTTAGTTTTTGTAAAAAAAATTGGCCTTTAAATCCACGTGGGATTTCACCCAAGGACATGTCTTTCTTTGTGTGTGCCCACCACTCTCTCTCCATCTTTTTCTGATTGGCAGTTGAAGTAAATTTTGGGGAGGAGGATCACCATTGGTAAATAACTGGATCCACGCAGGGGAAAGTAAAAAGTAAGTGGAATTCGGATCAAATAGACTTTTTACTTTATCGAAGGGGCAGGGGGAATCCTTTTGATGGCACATTTTTGCTGAAAGGTAGACATTGAGGCAGTCTTGCATGAATAAGTTAGATTCAATAAAAAGTGGGATTGCTTTCTCGACAGACGAGTTGTGTCGAATGGAATTGAACAGGTTTTGAAGCTGGAAAATGTTTCATTTTTGATGAGATTGAGTCTGATCATGTTTCTGTTAATTTTAGCTTGTGTTATCGGGAAATTGCTGGCATTTCATAGGAAATGCCAGTTGTTGATTAGGATCATCAAAATATGCCTTCCAGGGAAGAAGCATTCGATTTACGTGCGCGTGTACTTGTAGAATTTATTGGAAATTCTAAGGAAGGGAGCCTAAGGAGTTGCCAGTAAATTTCAAGAATCTTAAAAAGGATTTTATCTTCTGGATTGCAAAAAAAAAAATAGCCTCCATCATTACGAATGTTGCGTAGATGATAATATCTCACCACCTTGACCGGCTACGAGCTGATGGTAGTACCGATGATCGGTTGAACGGACCCACGCAAGTATACCTCAACAGTAGCACTGGCTGATTGTGTACGTGTCATACCTTAGGATCGTTCCCATCAACCGGACGCCCAGGATATAGGCCTTCAGCGTCGATTAATGAGTGAATTTTTAGACGGGTGAACATTCCATCACGTTCCAGATGTAAATTCTAGGATCCTACTTTTAAATAAAATCTCACCAAATTCTCGCAGAAGTTCTGGCTAGTTAGAAAGGAAGCATCGGAGTCATCTGGAGTGCGCCAGTTTGATCTCGTGCATCACATCAATCGTCTCTTAAATCGACTGGAAGCTGCATACTCGACGTAATACTTGTGTGGTAGCTGTGGCTCTTGGATGCTCGCTGGCGAACTCTTCTAAGAACGCTACCATCCGAATGTGGCGACATCCGTCACAAAGATCACGGGATACGAATCGTTACTACTGGTGATCAGGAGAACGGATCTGATGGAATATTTCCATGACGTCGCCACTCAACACCACTGGATATTGACAGAACTGGTATAAGACCATCTGGAAGCTGAGTTAGTAGATCCGGTCCTCGTTCCAGAACCGATTTTCTCGGATTGGTCACTGGGACCTCAACAAAAGTCAATTCGGGCAAACTAACTAGCCCGATGTGCATAAAGCTTTCCTTTCATATTTCGAGATCTGCTCACGTTCGTACTCTTGCAGTGCTGGTTTTCGTTGAAGCCAACTCTCTAGTTACGTCTGACAACTATTGGGAAAGCTTGGGTTATCAAGGTTCCATAAAGAGGCGGCATCAAAATGCAATCCGGCGGGCATAGTCGTTCACCAGATTGTTTCGTCAGTCGACTCAAGTCAAGAGCTTCTCGTGGCTCGGCGGCTCTGGCATCTTCGAAGGTGAAATAGTTACGAAGCTGTTCGTTCAATTCACGATCACGATCAGAGACTTGCGCGGACGTGGAACCCGACAATCGCTGATTGCAGTGATGCCAATATTCCAGTTTTTGGACACATCCAGTCAAACAGTTAAAGTTTGAAATCTTCACGTTTTTAAGAATTCATCCCGTTTTATCCAGTTTTTCATTATCAGATTAATATTCTGAAGTATGATTACCAGTACAGAATTATGATGCTTACACTTATAACTTTTATATTGGAATTGAATTCAGTACTATTGGAATTGAATTTAGTAGTATGTCTGAGTTCCAGCCAGGAGGTGGATCTCAGAATTTCTAGTCCGCGGGGGACTGTTTAGGGCCATCCTAAGGATCTTGTTCTGGATGGACTTTAAGGTGATGGCATTTGGCGCAACTCGCCCAGATTGGCATCCCGTATTCTATTACGGGAAGGATGATTTGTTTGTAGACAGCAAGCTTATTTTTCAGGGATAGAGTCGACCTCCTGTTGATGAGTGGATACAGTGATCTTATCAAGATGTTACACTTGGTCTTGGTTTTGTCAACGTGTTCCCTGAAAATCAGCTTGCTGTCTAGAGTTAAGTCGAGGTAGACTACCTCTTTCGACCATTCCACCACTGTGCCGTTCAGGCAGATCTTATTATTCTCCGACGGAACAAGTCTGGGAGATTTAGAGTGTGGATAATGATGGCCTGGGTCTTCGCCGCGTTGATACGGATCTTCCAGCTGTTGAAATATTCAGATAGGCCTATCGCGGCTGCCTCCTCTTCAGGAGTTATCAGATGAACCACTGGGTCGCCGGGACTATCCAGTGGGGTCAGTGGTGTAATGGGTCTTGGCTTATTTTTAAGGATTTTGTTTAGTTTCCAAAAGGGCTTTGCACAATCTGGGAGACAGCTGATCCTGTTAGCAAAGTCCTGATTTCTGAGTTCCACCATCCTGGCTTGGATGGTTTTTGTTAGGCGATTACAGTGGGTCTTAAGGTCAGGCAGACCAGAGCGTTGGTACTGCCTTCGGATGGTGTTATAGAGTCTTATAAGGTCTTTGGTAGATTTGTCAAGGTTCAGAGTATTGCTCACTTCTCTGGATACTGGCACGTGATGTTCCCTGGCACCGGAAATCGCCTCCTCGATGGGATGCAGACACCGGTCAACGTCATCGGGCGCCTCCGAAAGGGCACCGTAGTCGACACAGAGTTGGAACTGATCCCAGCTGACGCGATGGTAGTTGCGTCGGGAAGCTTGGAATCGGTTGACGGGTGAGCCCACATCGGCCACCACCGGATAGTGGTCCGAACTCAGCTCTTGGTGGGTCACAGGTTGCGAGATGTTGTCTCCCATGTTGATGACGAAGATGTCGATGGTGGAGTGTACGCCAGACCGGCTCAAGCGGGTGGGAGAGTGCGGTTCTATTATAGTGTAGTGAACATCTTGCAGGTCGTCGTTCAGGATTGTGCCGTTTTGGTTGCGTCGACTGTTGCCCCAAGCCTGGTGTTTGGCGTTCAGGTCGCCAGCGATGATGTACTTCTCACGGCGTCGAGTTAGACTGATGATGACTCTCTTGTGTGCGACAGTAGGCCACAATGATGGTAATAGGGCCGACAAGAGTGGAGACTTCCACACCCACCGCTTCGATCATCTTCAGCTGGAAACTCGGTAGCAGTCGACAGCCAATATTTCTCCTTAATATTATAGCCACTCCTCCTTCGTAGGAGCTGGTCCGGTCTAGCCTTACGAGCCGACAATCGGGAAGGTGAACATTTATCTCCGGCTTCAGGTGTGTTTCGGTGATGACGGCTATGACTATGCTATGTCCATTGAGGAAATCAACGAATTCAATGATTTTGCTCTTGAGCGTCCATACTTTTGCACGAGGGACATAACTGCAAGAAGCTGTTCAAGTAGTGTCTTGGTGATGCGCAAAATTATGATCACCTCAGTCACGGGGATCACTAGTTCGTCGCTTGTGAGTGGAAAATTGTCTTCTGACTCACCTGACACAGCACGGGCGTACGATACTCTTGGGGCAGTAGAGCCATGGCTCGGCTGGGCCGCAGCGGCAGTGAGGCGATGCTGAACTGAACGGTGGCTTGATCTGATGTTGGATTCGCAACGCGGGGGCGCTGGTTTAATGGAAACAGTGCTAGGTTCGGGACCATACAACGAGCCTGAAGTACTGGAAACTTGTCCATGTTGACAATAGGAGCACGATTATTGCAGTGTTGACCAGGTTGGTTCCTCGTGGAAACCTGTTGACGGATCTGGATGAAGGCCGCTCGCTTGGGACATCTCCTATCGCTGCCCAGATGGTTGGAATCACAGTTCACGCACTTAGGTTCAGCTTCTTCTTCCTTCTTGCAGGTGGTAGTATTGTGAGCCTCAGCACATTTGCCACAACGAGCTTTCGTGTGACAATTCTTCGTACCATGCCCAAATGCCAGACAATTAGTGTACTGTGTCACGTCACGGTGCCAAGGGCGATACTGCTCCCACTGAATCACAATGTTGAACAGAGCGCGAATCTGCCGCAGAGCAGCCACACTGGTGGAGTCCTTATTGAAGTGTACCAGGTACAACTGGTCCCGGAATGCACTGGTTTCATCACGTCTCGAAATGGGAAAAATGTTGATTGGTTGCAGATGAAGGAGCTCCAATTCTGCTTTAATCTCCGCAACAGGGAGATTTGGAAGAGCACGGATCACCATTTTTAATTGTTTGCTTCCAGGGACGTCATGAGTGTAAAACTCAAACCGGTTCAGTTGAAGAAAAGTGCCAACCGCGTTGCAGTTCGCCAGCGTCGATTTTGGTCCCTGGCGGTGCTGCACAGCTTGAACAGCGGATGGATTTTATTTTTAGCCAGCTCCTTCCTGAGCAACGCGGGTTCCTTCGTCGAGGTTTAACAGTGGGGGCTCTTTTTCCCGTTTCTCAACTGGATCTATATCTGCTTCTTCGGGGAGTGCCGAGAACGGATTACTCTGAAGAAACCTTTCCGTGTGGTTGCTGGCACCAGCATTCTTGCGAGGCTTTTTCGGGGCATCTTGTACGGATGCGGTTGCATTCAAACTTTGGCGACCCATCACCTTTTTGACGTAGGACTACGTCTTTAATTTCTATATGGGGGGTCATATTAAAAAAAAAAAAACAAAATCCAGGCGTAACGAAAAATCCCAAACACGGACGCAACGATAGAGCGCAAATCGAACAAACGACACATTGCGCATGCTCACAAGAGCGAGCTCAATGTTCGATTGATCGACCAATGAAAGGAAGGGAGGAGAAAAGCATCGATAATAAAAACGCTTGCCAAATCGTTTTCTCCGTCATTTGCTTTCGAGTTCGAGTTTTTTTTCCGTCATTTGCTTTCGCGTCGGACACGACGTATGAGTGGAACAGCACGCATCACACCAATACGAAGACGACAACGACGAAAACACCCACATCGACCGAAGGAAAGGCTTCCTGCTATAGGAAGCATGACTAGGCCGCCGTCATCCAGTCGGTATCGACATTCACTGGTGTGGCCACCAATTTAAAAAACGGAAAGAGTTAAGAGCTAAATGATCAACATATTTGTTCCGTCCACTAGCGGTCCTACGTCAATCTTCCCTTCGTACTCCCAGGCACAGATCCTTCTACTTTTTTTTCAACGGGTGAGTGGAGGCATTCAATTTTTGCTCCACTACCGCTGATTTAGCGACTGCCACAAAAGAGGCGAGAACTGACGACACGTTGCTAGCCAAAGCGAAAACTCTCGACGAGTACCACGACCGACTTAAAACACCGAACGACTCGAGAGAGCGAGCGAAAATAAAATCGGATTGTGCAGCTTGATGGTCAAGCTAAGAATGGTTTGGGGCGAGAGGACAGTGCAGTGCAAAACATGTCTGGTACCTCTATATATGCATTTAGATTAACATCCGAAGCCCCTCCTTTTTTTACATAGTCTGCACACAAAATAGCTCACCTCTCACAGGATTTCCCACCGATTTCTATGAAAAGGGCAGGGCAGAAAGTATCTTTTGTGCAGAACATGTAAAAAGGAGGGACTTCGGATGTTCATCAAAATGCATATATAGAGGTACCAGACATGTTTTGCAGTGTCATTCTCTGCTTGATCGTCAAGCAGTATAGTTCGGTCTTTGCTCGCTTTGTCGAGTTGTTCGATAAATCTATAGTTTGTTACAAACGTTTGCAGATATACTGCACGTCGCGTCGTCAGTAGTGTCGGTCGCATCGCGTGATGGGAAGACAGCGCTCTCGGAGCCGACTTCGTGAACAAGCGGTGAAGAAGAACAGTGGTGAGGGTAGCTCGGTACCTACCTCAAATAGGTACGCTACTCTGCCCACCGATGTTGGAAATACCAACCCAGTCCCTGTGAAGCGGACGAAAAAGAGGAAGAAGAACCAAGGTCAGTCCGATGGTACGAGCGGACGCGACGATGTTACCGCGACGAACGCCAGCGACATCGGTGATTTCGGCGACGCCGTCGAAACCGAGAATTCTGCCGGCCCGAGTGCGGCGAAAATCAAGCTTCCACCACTGGTGGTGAAGGTAGTGCCACTCAAGACGCTCATTGGCGATTTCGCATCGCTGGGCATCGCAGCTGAGTACAAGATCAGCAGGATCGGCACTAAGGTGATGCTCCGGACGAAAGCGGAATACGAAATCGCAGTCAAATTCCTGAAGGATTCCAATGCGGAATACTTCACGCACGACATCCCCGGTGAAAAGCCCTTCAAGGTAGTCATCAGGGGTCTACCGGATGTTGATCCCAAGGCGATCGAAGAAGAACTCAAGGACCGGTACAAGCTGGCCCCAATCGCTGTCTTTCGGATGACGAGGCGAGACGAAAACGTGAAGACGTACCCGGATTGTCTTTTCCTGGTGCACTTCCAGAAGGGAACGGTGACGCTGAATGCGCTGCAGGCTATCCGCTCAATCTACTCCATAATCGTACGATGGGAGCCATACCGTGGAGGCCATCGCGATGTGACCCAGTGCCAACGATGTCTAAACTTTGGACACGGCACTCGCAACTGCAACATCAAGCCACGCTGTAGCAACTGCGCTCAAGAACACGCCACTTCCAACTGCCCTGCGGATGGAGCCGTGGCGTTAAAATGCGCCAACTGTGGTGGTGCTCATCAAGGTTCCGACAGACAGTGCTCCAAACGCGAGGACTTCAAACGCATCCGAAAACAGGCGGCAACTAACAACCAACCAGGACGCAAGAAGGACAAAGTCCCGGCATTTCGGACGGAGGATTTCCCGCCCCTTCGTGCTCCTCAGCAAAGGCAAGTGAATTCGCGGGTGCATTCCGCTCAAGCAACTTCCGGTGATTCTGCTGGCCAAAGCTCTCCATCCCCCCCTGGATTCTGGAGACAACCAACAGCGCAAAACAACAACCCCGATCTGTTCTCAGCGGATGAACTGATGGAAATCTTCGTCAACATGTCCGGTGCTCTTCGTAAGTGCCGCAATAAGCCCGAACAGATCCAAGTGCTCGGTAAGTTCATCATCCAGTATGGCGTCTAAACCGCTAAGTATCGTCACCTGGAATGCTTGCTCTGTAAGAGCAAAAGAGATTGAGCTTGCCGACTTCCTCCGCAAGCACAGCATCGACGTGGGCCTTCTAACCGAGACCCATCTAAAGTCCGGTGACAGCTTCTGGTTGCCTGACCACAACATTATCCGGCTTGATCGCACCAGCTCCAGGGGGGGTGGTGTTGCGGTCGTCGTCAAGAAAGGAATAAAATACCACACTCTGTCCCATATCCGCACCACTATCATCGAGGCCCTTGTTGTGGAGGTGGAGTCGTCGACTGGATACGTCCAGTTCATCGCCGTCTACTGCCCTCGACAGTGTGCCGCCAGCAGTGGACTAGCGGCTAAATTCAAGAAGGACCTGTCCACCATCACCCGTACCGGTTCCCGCTTCGTAGTTGGAGGAGATCTGAATGCTCGCCATGAGGCCTGGCGGAACTACCAGCAGAACCAGAACGGTCGTCTCCTGTTCGACCACTCACAGCATGGGCTGTACTCCGTTTGGTTTTCGGATGAGCCAACATTTATCTCACCGGCGGGCAACCCATCGACACTAGACCTTTTCCTGACAAATATCGGCTTGTCCAAGCCGGTAGCCTTGAACGAACTCAGTTCCGACCACCAACCGGTGGTGTCTGAGCTGGGCTGCAACGTGGCTCCTGCTTCAAGCCTGCGCAAGGACTATCATCGCGTAAACTGGGCCCAGTTTGGACGCGTGGTAGACAGGCACATCATCGACAACCCGCCGCTTGACACCGTGGAGGACATCGACCGAGCGTTGGAGGGACTCCACCAAGCCATAACCGTGGCTGACGAGGCGTGCGTCCGACGAGTTCCTGTGAGGGGTAAGTTTATTGCTATTGATTCCCACACCCAACTCTTAATTCGCCTGAGAAATGTTCGTAGACGCCAGTTTCAGAGGACTGGAGATCAAGCGATGAAACGTGAAATGGCCGATCTGAACAAGGAGATTGCTTCCAGAATGGTCTCACTCCGGAACGAAAGCTTCGGGCGGCTTGTCCAGAATCTGGACGACCGCTCCAGACCATTCTGGAAAGTTGCCAAGGTCTTAAAGACGCACCCTAAACCCATTCCGCCACTAAAAGATGAAAATGATGACGATCGGCTCATAATCACCCCTCAGGAGAAAGCAAATGCGATTGGTGAGCATATTGCCAAATCGCACTTGCTTGGCTCCAACATCCAAAGTCCGCTCGAAGTTCAGGTTGAGCAATGCGTACTCAACTTTGATTCCTCCCCTTGTGCCATCCCTCCGGAGGATAGAATCACAGTGGAACAGATTTGCTCAGCGCTGAAATGCACCAAAAACATGAAGGCCCCCGGGTTTGACGGAATATTCAACCTAGTGTTGAAAAATCTCAGCATGAAGGTTCACTCTCTGCTGGCTGCTGTCTTCAACAGATGCTTGGAACTGCACTACTTTCCAAGCATCTGGAAGACAGCGAAAATCATACCTATCCGCAAACCCGGGAAGGACCCAACGCTAGCTTCAAGCTACAGACCAATCAGCCTCCTTTCAGCGCTGAGCAAATTGTTCGAGAAACTCATTCTCAATCGTTTGCTCAAGTTTGTCGAGGAAAATAACATTCTCCTTCCGGAACAGTTTGGGTTCAGAAAGGGGCACTCCACCAATCACCAGCTAGTGCGGGTGATGAATAACATCCGAAGTAACAAAGCTGTATCCAAGTCCACAGCCATGGCCTTGTTAGACGTTGAGAAAGCGTTTGATAATGTCTGGCACAATGGGCTTGTATACAAGCTCTGTAACTTCAACTTTCCATTACATCTGGTTAAAATCACCCGTAGCTACCTCCAGCAAAGGTCGTTTAAGGTATCGTTGAATGGTTGTCTTTCAGACACGTTTTCCATCCCTGCAGGAGTCCCGCAAGGCAGTCTGCTGGGCCCCTTGCTCTACAGCATTTACACTTCTGACATTCCTCCCCTTGGAGACGGTTGCGTGTTTTTCCTGTTCGCAGATGATACCGCAATAGCCGTCAAAGGAAGGATGCCTCGCGAAATAACGAACAAACTTCAACGATGCCTTAACGCCTTTGCTGATTATGCCACCACGTGGAAAATCAAAATCAATGCTTCCAAAACAAAAACAATCATGTTCCTCCATCGACAATCACCCAAACTAAAACCGGCTCCCTCTTGTACTGTAATCATGGATGGCACAAGGGTTGAGTGGTCCGCCGAAGTAACCTATCTCGGGATGTTGTTTGACGAAAAGCTCCTATTCCGCTCGCATGTGGAGAAAACCGTAGTCAAGTGTTCCGCCTTGGTTAGGAGTCTGTATCCGCTGATTTGCCGCAGATCCCGCCTCTCAAGGGTGAACAAACTGGCCGTCTACAAACAAATCGTAGCACCTGCGATCCTCTACGCAGCTCCGGTGTGGGAATCATGTGCACAGACTCACAGGAACAAAATTCAGGTCGCTCAGAATAGAGTGCTGAGGATGGTTCTTGATCGTCCTTTCGACACTAGAATAACAAATTTACATGAAGAGGTAGGCATTGCCAAAATAGATTCCAAAATTAACGAAATTAAGACTAAATTTACACAAAAATGTAATTTATCAGAACATGCTTTGATAAGCAATTTGTATATAGTAGGTTAGGTGTACATAGTAGTTGTAGGTTAGTTGTAGTTGTAAATAGTAGTTATAAGTAGTCTCCCTTTTCCAATTCAAATCAAACCAATCCCACCAAGGTGGTCATACTTTAAAATAGGCCTGATAGGACTAGGAACTGTAAATAATAATTAAAATCTCAAATGTACCAAAGTTGAAAAGACGCATCTGTGTCACTTAACAAATTCATACATGTAAACCACACAATCACAAGAAATAAAGATCATTTAAATGGCAAAAAAAAAAAAAAAAAAAAAATTTGCAGTGTCAGGTACTCTATTTTCTAGCATGTGAGAGGGAAATCACAAATAGAGTGTCATCAAAATACATGGCATGTTGAGAAATTGAACTAGTAAGAGCAAATTTTCTCTCTCAAATTTGAACATTTTGGCTCTCTGGGGACTGGAAGTAAAGCAGGTAAAACTGTATGGAGAAAAATATTTTTTATTTAATTGTAGCTTGTGAAACAATAATTTCCGGGAAAAACTGAACGACAAAGTCCCTACTAATTTATATAGGTTGTCGTTCACTTTTTTTTTTAACCTGAATATGCACCGAAAGCGAATTATTCTCACTTCTCTCAATTTCTATACGGGGATTTATATCACTTCCTACCAGCGGAGCAGCATCATCTCTGTGGAAAATGGCCGGACGATATGATTAATTCTTTATCATAACACTGACATGTAAGCACATTAAATTCTAAATTTATTATTCATACAATTAAAACTTGCATAAAAATTACAGTTTTGAAGCTTTAGGTAACAGCTAGCTAAATGTTGGTGTTTTACTAACCAATTATCCTCAACATGTAAATTGATTATCAACAGACTGAATGTAATCAGCGGCGTCGGTGGTGTAGTGGTAAGTGTGATTACTTCGCACCCCAGCGGACCTGGGTTCAATCCCAGTCGGCGCCGCCGGGATTTTCTGAGGCATAACATCTCTGATCACGCCTTCCCCTTCGGAAGGGAAGTAAAGCCGTTGGTCCCCGGTTCATGAGTTGATGGGTCGATAGGTAGGGTCCAGGTGTGGGAGCTGCCTCCCTGGCGTCGGTAGCATTGGTGCTCAGCACGGAAAACAAGATCGACGGAAAACAAACCAAGAAAAAAAAGACTGAATATAATCGATTAGTTCGATTAATCCAAATTTAATTCACCATACCTATTGACAATGTAACCCCTTTCTATGCTGTGGATCGCTCAGAAGCAGTTCTAATCAAATTAACTCATCGACTCACATTACCCTCCGGAATTAAGGAAGTTCAACCGCAAATTTCGCGACAATATCCTGCTCACTGACATTTGACAGCCAGCGGCGGCCGGCAGGCATGAAATTGAATAACCTTGCGGCGGCGGCGGCGGCGGTCATCGCACCTTATGCCAATCAACCAACGAAAAATAGACCAAGAACTCATCCTCTCTTCCCTCGAACCATCGAGCCAACCAACCAAAGATAGCAAGGGTTACCTAATTCCTGACGGGATTAAATTGAACTGTCAAAAAGTTTTCACCCCACTGAGCATTGTTGTATTTGTTGTTGTTGTTGTTGTTGTTTTGCACTACCGGAGGAAAACAAATCGATTGAATGATCAAAGACATCGTGGCAGCCGAGTGGGTGGAGGAGCATGTGAATTGAGCGACAGTTCTCCAAGTGCCAACAAGGCAGTCTTTTAATCCCGGTGTCACGTGAATTGCTTACCGAAAAGTGAGGAAAACTGCCAAGTGTCGAGAGATGAATATTTAATAAAGGCAAGAGTTGAAAGTTTCTGTCTGTTTCGGGTTTCCGGTTTTCCCATGCGCCTTGGAGCATTTATTTTCGTAGCTGCCGGAGACAGTTTGAAGTAGGTAGTCGATTGAAAAGTCGGAAAGTTTTTCCTCTACATGAAGGAAAAGGCTAAAACGCGGGCTGCCATGAATATTTGATGATCCGTTCGCTTTATGGGGTTTATCGGTGATTTGATGCCTTAATGACTTATGAAAATTCATTTGAGTGAGCTGCAGATAATTTTTCCGAAAGTGGATGGATGCGCTTTTTCGGCCAAGTGAAACTTTTTCGAGCTGTCGGGAAAGTTTGGCTTTCTGGCGCACTAATTGAACGATTTTTGTTTGAAGAGGAACCTCGCTCAAAAACGACAGCAATTAGTCTATAAATGCTTTGGACAAAGTCTTCAATATTGATCATCAATTAGAGGCCGGTTGAACTTTTGTTACACTCTAGTCACGGTGCGGACACAACCCGGTTCTACTCGTAATTAGAACACGATTTCCAAGTCTAATTCCATCAATCGAAAACCGACGAAGATAGAGAATGAGACTAGTCGGTCCCGAAAACTGTAGTCTCCGGTAGAGTGTATGATTGCTTTCCAGCAGCCAGCGTTCTAACGCAATTAGCAAAGCAAGCAAAAGCAGCCAAGTGACACTCTTTTGCTCCTCCGACCGACCGATCAGAGACAGTTTAATGTGATAAAGCCAAAAGCAAAGCTCAACTTAATATTCCAGCCACGTCGGTTCGATTAATTGAATCATGATTCATGCCGCATGCAGCAGAGTACAATGGCAATACGACGACCTGGCTGGCTGGTGTCTGGCAGTGCGCAAATCGATTCAAACTGTGGACTTTTTCTTCCTTAGGCGTGGCGTGGGACATCATCCTTTTTCGCCGCGTCGTTGCCCGGTCGACGGGAGTGAATTCGAAAATGACGAACGTGTCCGATTGATGGATGGGTGGCTGAGGCGAGTCGGAAAAAAGGAAGCCAACAGACGGCTAAAATTAGCCTCAATTCAAACGGTAATCAAGAGACTGCGGACGACGACGACGACGATGATGATGACGGTGGAAAAAAGTTTTCCGCCGGACAATCACAACTCAATTTTCACCATCACCAGCTGCGGACGAACTGTCAATTTGGGAACCGGTGTATTCGGTGATTGGGGTGGTTTGCGTGTGTTTTTTTTCCCTCTAAGCAAGAGGATCTTTTGAAGCGATGACAAAAACATTTTTAGCTCGAGATCTTGAGAATAGTTTTTTTTTTTCAAGTCGATGATTGTATAAAGAATGTTATTTTTTTTCAAGTCGTTGATTGTATAAAGAAAGAGTGGAGGATTAATAATTTAAATTAAATTCCACTGACTTAGTTCTCATAACATATGTGGAACTCAATCATCAAAAATCAACCCAATTTCAGTGATTTCAAGGGGTTTAATAAGCGGCGCCGGTGGTGTAGAGGTAAGCGTGATTGCCTCTCAACCCAAAGGGCCTGGGTTCAATCCCAGTCGGCGCCGTAGGGATTTAAAACCGTTGATCCCCGGTCCATGAGTTGATGGGTTGATAGGTAGGATCCAGGTGTGGGGCTGCCTTCTGGTGTCGGTAGCATTGGTACTCAGTGCGGTAAACAAGATCGACGGACAAATGTAATTCAATAGCGACCAAAAATATCCATTAGAAACGACCCAATAACGCGTTCATCTAGATAAAATTGATAAATAGCAGATTTTTAGCGATGGGCCCAATCTTAGATCCATAGGCCAACATTAGAGACATTTCCCCTACAAAGCACTTGTTTGAACATTTATCAGGTTCTATAATTGTTTTTGTCTCCCACAAGCTATGTTATGATGAAATTTTTCAACTTCTGAGTGAAAGTCATCCGATGCTAACGCAAAAAATCTGGTTGCCGTTTACTCTGACGAAAAATAAATCACAAACAGTGCTGCTTGTTCGCAACATTTTCTCTTGGCGGGACTCTTATTATAACATCAACACTGCTTCCTATACACCAAATTTTGGTTTTCATTATCAGTTAAACGGTTTGCTGGATCATGATCAGCAACGCAAAAGCTTTACTGAAAAACAGCAAACGACATTTTTACCGAAAAATTCAGCTAACATAAACGGTTTGCTGGACACCGAGTAAAGAGCTGTCAATCTGTTAGCGTCACAGTCGCAAGTATTTGAATTCGTACGATTCGTTCAAACCACCGAGGAGGTGGAAAACAACAAATATATAAAATTATGTTGGTAAGAGCACTGGATATATTAAATTTTAATAAATTATGCATGGAAACGAGCTTGGTGATTTTGTCTTTATTATTTGTGTATTTGTATCAAAAATCTTTAACAGAAGCTGCCAGCCCCAAGTGAAAATAAATTCGATTTACTGAGTTTATTCAGCAAAATTCTGTGAGCTGCCGGAATTTTTTATTGCTGAAAAATCAGTGAAGAAATATAGGTCTTTTTAATGCACCACCGACGTAGAGTGCGCCCCGCGAGTTCCAGAGGAAACGTCAACCAAACCGTTTGTTTACATCAGAATAAGATTTTTTCACAACACAAATTAAAGCATTTTTCATTCAACATCTTGCCAATTTCCATCGGTAATTGTCTTATTGTATGATTTTCCACTGATATGAACTAATTTGCACACAAACTATGTACACACAAGAAATCCGGAAGATCATAACCACTAAGGCACTTTTCTAATTTTCCATTTTTCTCAACAAAAGTATTCCTGAACACCAGCAGGATCTTTGCAAAAACGTTACAGAATTAAATTTTTCAACTGTAGATTAAGTCTTCGAGCATCTCAAATGAATCAATTTATCAGGAAAGTAAAAAAGTGTTCCGCTCCCTACGTCTCAAGACAAAAATTTCTGCTCACAACACTCTTTTTGACGTTCGCCTATTCACCACCAGAGGTTGAATCGATCGTTTAGTTCCCATTAAAAAGGCCTATTGCTGTAATTTTTGCTGATTATCAGTAAAATGTTGTCATTTTGACAGAAGTTGGAATTGCTGGAAAATTCAGCAACATTATTTTGCTGGAAAATTTGCTGATCATTAATCAAGAAAAATCAGCAAAATTCTGCTGAGTTTCAGCGATTTAAATTTGGTGTGTATGTCTCATGGCATAAATTTCTGCTCATAACACTCTTTTTGACGTTCTCCTATTCATCACCAGAGGTTGAATCGATCGTTTAGTTTCTATACGCCTTTTTAATAGAAACTAATCGATCGGTTCAACCTCTGGTGGTGAATAAGAGATCGTCAAAAAGAGTGTTGTGAGCAGCAGTCAGTGTTGCCATATATACCGATTTATCGGTATTTATACCGATTTCCTAACTTGATACCGATATACAGATAAGGTTCCTCAGAATACCGATTTTTGAGATTTTATACCGATTTATACCGATTTTTTTTTAAATAATCAAAATTATTACTGCCCGCCCGCGCTCGAGTTTCGGAGAATTTTTTCGTGAGAGACTTGTATCTTTTTTAATACTTCATATTTTTTGAGCCTTCAAAATTCTAAACAATCATCTCTAAATATGCCTTATGCTTGATACTCTTTCGACTAATGTTTGCTTTTCCTCACCGTTTTTGGCTACCCATCAATCGAGAAATAGTCGATGGCTCTTTCCGGTAATTCCTATGGAAACAAGAAATATTTTTTAAATGTTATTTACATTCCGAAAGTTTTTATTCATTTTTAAATTTACTGAAGTTTTCCAATTTCCAACTTTCCCTGGAATTTTCTTCGATTTTCTTCACGGTAAGGACCTCGGAAGCTTCTTCAGCTCGAATGATTCTTTCATCTTCTCCCGCCAGTTTTTTCAACTTTCCCGGACCATCAAGGATGCTATCAGATTTTTATTGCGGATCCACACTAGCTGCAGGAACATTTAAGAAATTCTGAAACTTCAGAGAAGTCTAGACTTTTGTGTAAGTTTCGATAAATTAAAGACAGTTTCATTAACTTCTTTTAAATTCGAAAACCCGGAAATTTCAGAAGAGTCCAGCGAACTCCAGTGAACTTAAGGAAACATCCTAAATATTATCGAAACTTCACAAGTCCAAAGAGCTTCAGGAAATTTAATGGGTTTCAGGAACTTTAGTGAAGCTCAGAGAACATCAGGACAGATCAATTAATTTCAATGAAATTGCTGGAGTTTTAAAGGAGTTCCAAGAAACTCAGGCAATTTCCGAAAACTTTAGCAATGCCTGAGGGGTTCATGCAAATTTAGGAAATGTAAGGGAAGTTACATGAACATAAGAACATTGTGAGAACATTTTATGGGAAGTTCTATGCTTTTTAATGGCAGTGTCGATTACATTTAAAAATTTAAAAAAAATCGAGAAGATCAAAAAACTTCGATGCTGATCTCACAATAAATTCAAGAAAATTGTGAGAGCACTTAAAAAATTTCGTAATCTTCAAGAAAGTCCAGAGACCTTCAAAGATGATAAGAGATATTCCGGTAGTCTTATTATAATCAGGAAAGCGCTCGATTCGAGGATGACAAGATAACTCCAAAACAACCCCTAATTTCAGGAAAATTACAAGAACTTTTAAGGAATTTCGAGGAATTATGGAATATTTCTAAGTGCATTTAAGGAATGTTCCGAAAACTTCAAGAAAATTGCGGAGTCTTCAGGGATGTTTTACGAATATCAGGAAAATTTTCTGGATCATTAGAGCATCCCTCAGGAATCTTTTTGTTACAGAATTATATCCTTGTTTCTTTCGACTGTTCTGTAAGCGCTCTGGCTTCCGACTTTCTTCAGATGTTTCTTCAAATCTACCTTAGGAAGTTTCTTCCAGCGTCTACAGGAAGTTTCTTTCGTCTTCTCCAGGAAGTTCAATTAATTCTTCCAGAAATTTATTTCATCTTCTTCTGGAAGTTTGACCAGAAGCCAAAGGTTTTTTTTTTTTGATCGACTTTTATTGGAAGGTTTTTCCGACCTTCTTCTGGCTTTCCTTGGAAATGGCTACTTCCAGAAATTTACTTCCGGTTTCCGAAACTTTCCTGGCTTCCTTTGGATGTGACATAAATTTTTTTTCCGATAGTTTATTTATATTTTTGCCACAAGTTTCTCAATACGTGTCTTGGAAGTTTCCCGGATGTTTTTCCAGCTTTTCTCGAACTTCATCCAGGAGAGCTTCTTTCATTCAGAGTTGCGACCCATCACAAGCACGATCGTCAAACAGCTGATGGTAGTAACGCTTGGTACATTCCTATCAATGTGCTTGTCAAAGCACTCTCCATGACCATCCACCAAGTTGACGAAAGAAGTAAAAAGCAACTGGTGAATGTCGTCTTCGGTTGTGATCCATCACCGATCTGGTCATTCCCGACAATCACGACACTCATCTGTGCTCGTTTTGAAGCAGTTGCTGCTTTGCTTGCTTATGTGAGTGTGTTGGTGAGTGAGTCCAACAGCTTCCGTTTAATGTTGCCTGCTTTGTTTGTAACTCACACAGTCGCGCCTGTCAAGATAAACTTGGAATGCGTAGGCATTATTTTCATTTTCTTCTGTCGTTTCGCTTTTTCTCATGATCGTACCGCAGAAGTCTTCACTGTTTTCGTTGTGCTTTTCATCATCAGTGTAACATTTCGCTTGTGAGCAGCGACCATTAGTGGTGATTGTTGTTTGCCATGGCTCTACCTCTCACTGCGTGACAAAACGTTCTGTCAGCGATATTCGGTTAATGCGTAGACGAGTGTCACGTGAGAGTCATGATATTTTGCATCACTGCTTTCGTCTTTCTCTGGATGTTTTTTCAGCTCCATTCAGAAGCTAATTCAAACATCGTGCATCGTGGTGCATCAAAAGAGCATGTAACGATCGAGTAAACTTGACGCTGCAAGTGCGGTCGCATGTCATTTTGGGCAAACAACTTAATAGAAGTACCATGCGAAATACCTATATCAACCCTCCCTATGTTTCCCTAGACAAATAAATTCAAGAATTACGTAAGGCTCGACTTATGAACGAAACATATGAACTTCATAAGCGTAATGATTTTCGTCTAACTTGTGGTAGCTCTTATACACCTTTAATCATTTCATTAAACCATGTGTTGAAAGACAAGTGGTCAACACACGGACCACGTGATCTCAGCGTACATGGTTCGGTTCCAGTCTACTCTGTTTTATTATTTTTTGTCAACATTATTTTTCATAAGGTAAATCAATTAAATTCATACCGATTTCTTGTGGCTATTATTCATAAGTGATTCTAACGTTCTTTTACTTTGTGACAAAAAAACGTGGAGTGATTGATCGAAAAGGAAAAGGAGGAGCTAGAGAAGATCATAGAAAACTTTTTTTTTACGACCACTATAGCAAAGGTCCCAGGCTATCAGCGTTCCCAGATGTTTGTATGTATGTATATACAATCCAACTTCCACTGTCCGGCAGTGTTTTCCCCCTCACAACCTTTTCAACAATAATGGTCTCGGTACACAGCACACGCATCTGTAGAACACACTGCACAGTGGTCCAGAATGTAGATTTAGGTGGAATGATATGTTTTGAGCCTGACATTGAAACTTTAGACTAAAAGTCTCTTGTACAAAGTTGTTCCTTATAGTTAGGCCCTCATTTTTATGACAATGAATTCTAGGGTGGTTCCTATTATCATTTAAATCAAAAATCTAACTTTTTTGATTGAATAAATTTAGGTATACATTCTTCGGCAAAGTTATAGCTGAGCAACTTTGTTGAAAAGAACTTTTTTGTATCTCTTAAATAGGCCGATTTAGAGCTATTTTCTTGAATTGAGTTAGGGTGACTCCTAAAAAACAGTTTTTTTGCTCTATTTTTCTTATTTAGAATTTCTCAGCAAAGGTGTCTTCAAATAACTTTTAGATCTTAAGAAGGCGCAAATTTTTGCTGCATAAAGCTTGTCAATATCTTTCGCCGATCAAGAGTTATTGACGTTTTTATACTAAAAATATGCACTTTTTAAATGTTAATATCTCTGGTTGGGGCAAACAAAAAAAAAGCTTTTTTTGCAGCATTTGAAAGGGCGTATGTTATTCTCAATAATATGAAAAAATTGGAGGTATGTTATTTTTTAAATTCGTATAAAATCAATTTGAATTTATTTATATTTTTTACTATATTTGAGTATATCTTTTTTATTAGAAGAGATACAGGCAACAAATTCAGCTATAAAACATTCGTCTTAAAGAGTTTTAAAAGTCTCTAGAAGATGACTTTCATGATAAATTTCAAATAAAAAAGTAATTGGCAAAAGATGGATTTCATAGGACCACTCTAATGACAAATTTATATAAAATGTGCTAGTACATTTGTTTCAATATTTGGACATTTAGTGTCTTGGAAGAAGTTTTTATTCTTAAAAATTCCCTTCTTTTGGTGTTTACAAACGTCAGGGTGGTCCTCAAATTAGGGAATTTTTAAAACTAACTTGTTTGTTCTACAAAATATAAACATGTGTTGTTCAACAAAATTGTAGATAAGTTACTTGCAAGCAACTTTGTCGAAGAAATTTTTTTCTATCTCTTAACGTTCTCATTTTAGAGTAATTTTTCGGAGTTGACTTAGGGTTTTTATCCTGGAAAAAATAGTTTTTTAGCAATAACATTTTTATTGGAAAATTCTCATGAATGTTATCTTCTAGAGACTTTGAAAACTCTTTAAGACGAATGTTTTATAGCTGAATTTGTTGCCTTGTATCTCTTCTAATAAAAATACTCAAATATAGTAAAAAATATGAATAAATTCAAATTGATTTTATACGAGTTTAAAAAATAACATACAGATATTGACAAGCTTTGTGCAGCAAAAATTTGCGCCTTCTTAAGATCTAAAAGTTATTTGAAGACACCTTTGCTGAGAAATTAAAAATAAGTAAACTAGAGCAAAACAACTGTTTTTTTTAGAGCCACCCTAACTCAATTCAAGAAAATAGCTTTTAATCGGCCAATTTAAGAGATACAAAAAAGTTCTTTTCAACAAAGTTGCTCAGCTATAACTTTGCCGAAGAATGTATACCTAAATTTATTCAAACAAAAAAGTTAGATTTTTGATTTAAATGATAATAGGAACCACCCTAGACTTCATTGTCATAAAAATGAGGGCCTAACTATAAGGAACAACTTTGTAGAAGAAACTTTTAGTCTAAAGTTTCAATTTCAGGGTCAAAACATATCATTCCACCTAAATCTGCATTCTGTACCACTGTGCACTGACGTATTACAATCCGACAAAGACACGGTTTTCCACGGCGCACTCTCGTGGTCACTATAATTAATTAGCACAGAAATTTAGCTGAAACGAGCGAGAAAATATGACAGTGAAAAAACAAAAACAACGTCCACTTGCGACCAGAGCCTACTTCGACCCAGGCTATCAGCGTTGCCAGATAATCGGTGTACGAACTTAATACCGATAACAGATATGGTTTCTCAGAATACCGATTTTTTAGATTTTAAACCAATTTTTTGTTATAATCAAAATGATTGCCTGCCCACGCTAAACTGTTGAAGGAAACTATTGTAAGAGACTTACATCTTTTTAAATATCTCAAATTCTTAGAGCCTTCTCAAAAAATTATTCACCAAAAACGCTTTCTAATGTTTCCATTTCTTCGACGTTTTTGGCTACCCATGAATCGAGAAACAACTGATGAATCATCCTGGTAATTTCTGGGAATCGAAAAATACTTTTATTCAGTGAATAAATAGGTCCATAAAAATTTTAATTTCTTAACTTCCTGACGTTTATTCAATCTTCCGTTGGAATTATGTACCACCTTACTCCGTAAGTTGTTCCCAGATTCCTACGGGAAAGTCATTTCAACTTCCCTTAGAAGTTTCTTGTGGCTTCGCTCGAAAGGTTCTTCCGTCTTTTCCCCCGGTTTTTTTCAACTTTCCCGGAACTTCCTGGATGATTAGTAGTAAGTTTAAAGATCTGTCAGGGTAAGTTCCGATGAATTAAATAAAGTTTCCATAAATTCTGATAAAATTCGAGAACCCGAGAATTTCAGCAAAATCCAGAGAATTCCAATAAACCTACATTAGAAATATTTTGGAAACTTCTCAAGTGCCAAGCACTGCAGGGAAATTTAATGGTTTTCAGGATTGTTCCATGTTTTTCAGGGGAAATTCAGAGAACTTAAGGAAGCTTTGAGAACATCAAAACAGATCAGTTCATTTAAAGGACATTGCTGAAACTTTAAACGATTTCCGAGAAACTCGGCGAATTTTCGAAAACTTGAGCAATGCACTGAGAGGTTCATGACCAGGGCGTCACAATATCAGCTTCAATCGACCAAATCGATGCGACGAAGAGACTGCTGGCTTTCTTTTTCTGTTAAAGTCGAACAGCTTCGCAGCATTCTAGAACCTCAGTTGTCGTGCACAAACAAATGTTCAATCGCTTGTCTCTCTTTCTCCCGTCGCTCCATTGGTCTTCCTTTCAAGCTTCGGTGAAACGGATGAGCGAAAGAGCGCTCGACTTTGATAGTTTTTTCTTTCATGAAACACATCAACAGAGGTTTCATGACGTATATGACGGAAAATGAAATAACAAATTTAAAGCATTTCTCACGTGAAAACACGTAATATGTTTAATTTATCTTCCATCCATACATTTATCTAAAAAAAATGGTCGAAAACGGGACAAAACGCATTTTAAACAAATTGAAAGAGCGGTGATAGAGTGTTCATGAAAGGGGATTGAAAGCTATAATGAGGTTTTGTTTAACTAGAAAATCGACGTTAGTTACATTGAAAGCGATGAGCAAAGCAACGACGAGAAGTTCCACAGCCAGCCTCTAAGCGTCCTGTTTTTTTTTTATTTTCGTTTCTAGCTGATAGTCTAGCTAGGCGTTATAGAAATGAAGCGTCGAACACGTATGTATCAGAGAAACAAAACACGAGTTCATTTTAGAGCTTCGAAAATGTAGAGCCCTGTTCATGACAATTTTGGAAACGTAAGAGAAGTAAAATGAAGATTAGGAAATTGTGAGATTTTTTATTAGATTGAATGATGAGAATGAGAACTTCAATGCTGATGTTCCATTAATCTCAAGAATTTTTTTTTTCCTTTGGTTTGTTTTTTTCCGTCGATCTTGTTTTCCGTGCTGAGCACCAATGCTACCGACGTGCCAGGAAGGCAGCTCCCACACCTGGACCCTACCTATCGACCCATCAACTCATGAACCGGGGACCAACGGCTTTACTTCCCATCCGAAGGAAGGCGTGATCAGAGATGTTATGCCTCAGAACATCCTGGCGGCGCCAACTGGGATTGAACCCAGGCCTGTTGGGGTGAGAGGTAATCACGCTTACCACTACACCACCGGCGCCGTTAATTTCAAGAATATTGTGAGAGCACTTAAGAAGTTCCGAAATCTTCATGAAAGTCCGGATACCTTCAAAGAAGACTTGAGATTTTCTGGTAGTTTCATTATAATCAAGGAAGTTCCAAGTACTTCGAGGATGATCAGAGAACTTCAAAACAGCCGTATACACTTTAGGAAAATTCCATGAACTTTCAAGGAGCTCCGAGGAATTTTGTGATATTCCGAAGTGCATTTTAGGAATGTTCAGGAACCTTCAGGAGCATTGTTGAGTCTTCAGGGATATTTTAGAAAAATTAGAAAAATTACACAGGATCATTAGAACACGTAAGAAACTTTAGTGAATGTTGTGCTAACATCACCAAGAAATCTCTTTCTTCCTGAATCTACCCTCAACTTCTCCTTGAAGTATCTTTCGACTGATCCATAAGCCTCTTGACTTACGATTTTCTCCAGAAGTTTCTTCCAATCTACCTTAGGAAGTTTCTTCCAGCGTCTCCAAGAAGTTTATTCCATCTTCTCCAGGAAGTTTAATTAAACTTAAAGAAATAGGTATAGGGGAAATGGCTCTAATGTTGGCCTATGGATCTAAGATTGGGTCCTTTGCTAAAAATCTGCTATTTATCGATTTTATCTAGATGAACGCGTCATTGGGACGGTACTTATGGATATTTTTGGTCGCTATTGAAAATTTAGTCGATTGCTGAATTTATGTATGGGCTCAAATTAGGGATATTTAGGCCGAAATTACACCCATTTCCCCTAATCAATTATGCCAGAAAACGTCAAATGAGTAAAGTGATGCCAGAAGACGGATGCTAGTGTCACTAAATAATAATTTTGAAAGAATAAAAATAACACAAAGTCGAGACAACTGCAGTAGGAACGAAATAAACCCCGAAGATGAGGAATCTGTACTCCGACGATGACAAGCGACTTGACCTGCCAATGGTAAATAATATCCTCGAAATGGAGAAAGTGCGAGCACACATATTCACAGACACGATGCCCTAAACGAAATACGTCAACGATCGATAGCTATCAACAACAAAGGTAGAACCCACCATACTTTTTTATTCCTGAACGTATGCTCAGAATTTGTTGACCATTCATTCCGTTATGCACCCACCTAAAAGCAACTTTTGTCCCCTTTGTTCTGCTTCAATTTTTGAGTTATGCGTGAGAGAATGCACCACATGAGCCCCGACCTAGAGCGATACAAAAGTGTCAACTAAATAAAAGCGGGTGAGGGAATCCAGTGCAACAGAACAAACAAAAGCCAGCGGTTCTACCGACGGGCAACCAATGCACAAACATGTAGGTGGGTACCTTATATGTAATCGTGTAGGTGCCGTTTGGCATAAATAACATCTCTCGAAGGGAGATTGAGGGAACAAATCTCGATTTTACCGATTCCAGCAGACAGACGGACAGACTAATGGATGCTGCTGCTGTTGGAATCGTCCCTCAGGTGTCCATCTGGAGGCCTTTGTTTGAGATGATTCCGGAAATGGAAAGCACACAAGAATCACCATTTGCTCATTGCACGGTTCAGTCGCAAACCATGCACACAGGACTGGCTGGCAAAGAGCGTTGGTAAATATAGACATTCCACTAATGAATAAGATTCACGAGCCACTCGGGCGGGGGCTTCCCTTAGCAGTGACGGTATAGACGTGGTTATTAAATCAAACCATGCTGGAGGCGGTGGGTTCGAGTCCCCGTCCAGGTGGAAGCTATTTCGACTTCCCTCTCAATGAACTGCTGAGGATGTGCCCAATAGAAATATATTTTCAGAGTTCCAGTTGGCACGTAACACCCATGATGAAGCAGAAGCCACTTATGAGAGACACGCAGGCAGTCGGACTTTAGATGGAAAAAAATAGTATCTAACAACTCGTGGCAGGATGATTTTCCTCCTATGACGGCTTCGAAACGGTTGACTCTATCTGATCCATTTAAAATTCAATGTTCTTTTTCCATCGAGTTAGGGAGAGTTAGGATGAATATCGATTAAGGTATACGCTTCAAGGAGAGTTAAATAATACTACCGGGGCTGGCCATTAGGGTGGGTCAAATTTGCAACCCGTTGCTCCCCTCACTGATCTATCAATCTGTATTGAGATCCCTAGCAATGCTTTGGACGAATTTGGTTATGATCTGGATTTGCGGGAGAACGGGTTTGCATGCTAAAACACACCTACCAGCACCCTATTTCATGATCTGTCCAATCCTAAGCCACAAACCTTAATTCTAAACAGCATATCTAATTTAAAATAAATACTTTCCAAGTAACAATTAGGACCTAAAAAGTGACTGTTTAGGTTTTTTTTAAACCGAATAAGTGTTTTTAATGCAGAGCCGATAGTTCCTATAAATTTAATTTTTGAGCTGACAGAAAGTTTATTAAATGCAAAACTGCTCAAAAAATAATCTGAAGAAGTATTTTGTGCACCTATTTTAAACCTAAACATATTTTTTGCAAACATTAAATAAAATTTATAAATTGTTATGAATTTCGAAAATCATTTAATCAATAAAGCAACAAGTAGATAGTAAATGAAATAAAAATTGTCATTGGAAGTTTACCGGTTCGATTTTTTTTCGGCGCGTTTTGATTTTTTTAAAAGGAGGCTATCCACAAATTATGTAAGGGTTTTTGAGTGATCAATAAATCCCTCTCTCTTCCTTGTGAAACTCTGTAAAGTTTTCAGTTAGCAACCCTTCTCTCAAAAACAAATGTTTCTAAGATTTAAAAATTTTCAGAAAATCTTTTGATTTTGATTTGGGATTTTTTTTTTTGACATGCATTTGCTTATTTAATGTATTTGGGGGTGTTTTGGCATGAAATAGCTTGAGATCAAATTATGTTTTTCACCTACTAAATTGTATGTATGAAAATGTCAACTTCCCTCTCGCAGTTGTGAGAAACTGTAAGAAATTTTGAGACTCGCATTCTCCCCCTATTCCGTTGCTTAATTTGTGGATGACCCCAAATGTTGGAAAATATATAAAAAATCAAAGAAAATAATTTTTTTTCCCAAAAATACGTTTACAATCTCATCGAAGAAAGTTGGACTCCCAACAATACCGAACGGTCGATTTTCTGCGGTTTTTGAGTCCATCTTTGTGCGATGGTGTCTGAAATTAAAATTTATTTACCCGTCAATGTTCTCTAAAAAAAAATGAGAAAACTTGAGCGGTTACAGGTTCCGAAGACGGTCGGCGGAGATGAGTTGTGGGACTCGTATGACTCCCGGAAACAAGAAACAAAAATTCTACTCCAAATGAATAAACCAGCTGTTGCGTATCATCAATTTCTAGTCAATACAAAAATCCTTGTTTTTGACCCTTTGATCGACTATAATATAACAAGGCCACACACTATCTTTTGTGTATTAGTGAATCCCAAGTAACATTTTTTGTTTTATAAGGGTTCTGTAGACTATGATTTAGACTTTTAGAGTGCTTTAAAACCGCGATAAAACTTTAAATGTTACTTGTGTATGGGATCAATATTTCAACGCTTAGATTTCTTACTTCCAACCCTAAGGATTCAATCTTCCAGATTATTGCACGAGAATAAAAGTGATTTTACTAAGTCGATTGTTAGTTTTTGTTGGTCTTGTCCACCGTCTCGATAAGTCTCATCGTCGCGCACTAGTTACCATAGCCTGTCGAACCCCAGGCGAATCTAGAACCACACTACTGCACTCCTCCCCTTGTCATATCCTTCGACAATGCACCCCTCTAACCACGGGTAAGCCGCGAATATTCGGCCCAACTCCTACTATACATAGATTTAAGTGAATTTTGTTACCAACACACAATAATTAATTATCGGCTCCGTAAAGCTAACGCGATTGAGCCTTACAAATAAACCAACCTTAAAAAAACAACGTCGAATACACAAACCGTAAGACTTCTTTTCATAATCATCTAGTCATCATTCACTCATCTTTTAAAAAAAGCCTATATAAGCTTTTTGTTGAAATTTTGACAAAATACAAATCAAAGCCTTTACCTGATCAACATAACATCATAAGAAAATAGAGCCAATCAAAACGAAGAACTTAAAAGAGTTCTATAATTTCAGGGAACCCATAACAAATCAAAATGTCCTCACATAACCAGTACCGTATGCGTGATAATGTTTGCACCATTGAGCAATGTTAAAATTTATATTTATTCAAAGGGGGGATGTTTCTCAGAGTCTTAAACTATGTTAATCATTGATCGAGTTTCGACTTGCTGCAATTACGGCCTCCACACGCTTCCGGAATCCACGGCAGGTTCTAATAATGTAGTCTGGATCCATTTCTCTCCAGGTACGGGTCAATGTTTGTTTGAGGCTTGCTGTACTCGGGTGGCGTTTAGAACAGGCCTTGGCCTTCATGACGCGCTATATTGAGTAATCCAGCGGATTAAGATCGGGGCTGGATGGCGGCCACATATCCTTCGCCCAGAACGGAAAATGTTCCTGCAACCGGAAGAACATACTTACTTAAAATCCCGATGTAGACCTCCGTGTTGACCTTGTCGCCTTCTGGAATAAACACCGGATCCATTTTTTTGCCATCGGAAGCCACCAATCCAAACAACATAACGCTAGCAGGATGCTTGGTCAGATACACGTTCTTGTGCTCGTTACCGGAAGAGAACTAATATACCGGTCGGTTCTGGAATTTGATACGGGATCGACGGTAAACATGCTCTCGTCGGTGAAAAGGATTACCGGATTTTTTCGCTTAAGGAAGTTCAAGATTTTCTTGCATCGTTCGACTCGTAGCTCCAGGATGCGGTTGGTAATCATGTGAGTTTTTTTTCCGTGCCCTCAACTTCACCCCGAGATCTTCCTTTACGATCTTTTGTGCCGTAAAGTCACTGATCCCGTGTTCCTTTGCCATTTTCCTTATTGAACGCACTGGATTCACCCGAATCTTCCTTTTGATAGCAGCGATAATCCTCGGAACCCGAGCTGACCTCGGACGAGCTGGGGCCACCTTCACGGATAGTTGTCCTTTCTTTTCTCGGTCTAAAACCATTTTGACGGTCCACCGAGACACTCCCACGGCGATTGAAATGTCTTTTTGCGACATTTACGCTAGGGACAAATCACGAATACGCTGCCACTTCGTCATGGAGCAACTGTCAAACTAAGTAAATCATTTTCTTTTATACACAGCCTACTACGGTATGAGCTGTAGGTTACGTGCATGCAAAGAAAACCAAGGCATTGTATGAACAGGTGAAACGGGAACCTTATTTGTACGATGGTGCAAACATTATCATGCATACGGTATAGTGAGTAAAATGCTGAATTAATTAATTTTGTATTGCTTGGAATATTTGTGAACATTCTCCATTATAGCAATATAATTTCGGCCAGTAGTGTACGTGTCATCCAGATATAATCCAGATCACTGAACTGTTGCAAACATGTTAAATAGTATGTGACAATAATGTAGCCAAGGTTGCAAAGACTCATTTCAGCTAAAACAATGTTTTTTCTAAATTATGAAATAATTAGATGCCATGATCAAATTTTGAATTGGTAGGATACAAGAAGAGGTTGCAAAGAATGTGTTTGACATATTAAACCTGTTTATTTCACTTCATGAGAGTCACAATCAGCGATTTTTCACAAACTCACTCACTCACTCACTCACTCACTCAGCGATCAGCAAATCGCTGATTGTGACTCATAGAAAGCAAAATTTACAGGTTTTATGTTTCCAACGCATACTTTGTAACCTCTTCTTGTAAGTTACAAGTAAAACATGCCATCATACCATCTTTTGATTTTATTATTCCGAAAAACATTATTTTAGCTGAAATGAGTCTTAGCAACCTTGAATGTAGCTATGACACCATGAGAAGTTTACAACAAATATTTTTTTACGTTGCAGATGAGTGGATATTAAAATTAATGATTCTCATTAAACTGCAACGACACCGCAACGGTTTGTCAATATATCTGCACCAATTACGTTGAAAATAAGTAGCAAATGCGTAGTTTGAACAATCATAGAATAAGCTGAGTATGTGCGTGCTTTAAACGTCACTTGTCAGTAGTAATACGACATCGAGTGGTAGCGACATCGGTGCAGCTCCTTCGTCAGCAGCCATCAGGTTTCGAAATTATGAGCCACTAGTTCTGGCAATCCTCCAGCTATTTGGTGCTGTTTCCAGGTCACTAGCAGTTCCGGAAAATACGAGCTCCATCTCTAACGGATCCACAACGGCCGCATCTCCGTTCGGCGGTATCACATTTGCTGCCCCCAGCTCCACCAACAATCCAACGTCACCTCAGGCTTCTCACCGTTCTATTTAGCCCTTTGGAACACCCGGTCGGTTGAGAGACTACGGCCACGCCAGCCGCTGTTGGCATCGTCTTTAGTCATCATCGTCCCCGCCATCCGTAATCCTATCGTGTTGCTCAAAAGTATTTTACAACTTCAAAGTGACATGACATATTTGACAGTTGGTTGCAAAACGAAGTTTGAAAACTTATAGATTCATACGTTTAATTGGAACAAGATTGCAAATAGGTTCTTTAACACATATTGGCTCGTCAACTTTTAAGTAAAGCTCGATTCAAAGTAAATCTGGACGCACGCTTTAATATACCACCGCGCCCCTGGTGGTTGGAACAAAAAACGTTTGACAGGCATTTGTTGATGTTTTATTGACGAAGAAATTGGTGAAAAGTTTTTCTCGATTGATCGACGCATCCCAAAATTACGGATCATTGTACTTGAGAAAAGAAAATTACTTGTGCAAAAAATCTAGAGAACCCTTCGTGGTCTGCCTCAAAAATAGCAAAAGTGTTAAAATTCCCAAAGTCAACGGTGAGTCTTGTAATCAAACGTTACAAGAATACTCTGAGTGTGGTGGATATATCACAGCGCATCTATCATAAAAGTGGCACTAGGGACAAAGAGCTGAGGAGAAAGGTGTTGAGGTACGTGAAAAGCAACCCAGGTGTCTCCATACGTGATTTGGCAAAGAAATACGATTCCAACTTTTCCACCGTGCGTAACATCCTTTCAAGAGAAGGATATAAGTCTTTTGTGCCAGTAAACATCCGAATCGCTCCCTGGAACAAAAGTTAGTGGCCAAAAAGCAAGCACGATTACTATACGAACGAGTTTTGACGAAATTTTATGGCTGTATTTTAATGGATGACGAAACATATGTCAAAATGGATTTTTTTTTTTGTTGAAGACAATGATTAAATATTACAATACACGGTTTTACAGCTTTCACTTTTTGTTCTTCTTCTTTTATCTTCTTTCCTTGTGTCTGTCAATTTAACTTTCCTTAAATTAACTTAAAACCTACGTTAATGTAACTCATTCATATCCACTCATTATTTATCACCCATACATCCATACATCCATATTTACACACACCCACACACAGGGAAGGGAAACCTAGCCTAAATTAACCTATCTTAACCTAACATTTTGTTCATTGTTCTTTTAGCTTTCCATTAGTAGCACAAATAGAATTTAACAAATATTCAAACTATTTCCAAACTGTTTTCTAAAACTAACTCGATTGTTCCATCTTATCTCTCTTAGTTCCTTTTTAAAGACAAACAAAGATGGTTCAGTCACTCTCAAATTGAAAGCGACCACCCTCATCGTTAGCCAAAGCGCTGCTTTACTTTTTTGCGAACGCTGATTTATTTTAAATAGTAGAATGTCTTCAATGTCGTTTACTACAAAATTAAAGCGCGATCTTATAATCTGACTACACCACTCCCAGATTTTTTTTAGAAGCAAGGCATTCTTTTATTCTATGCCTATTGTTATCTAATTCTCCGCATCTCTTGCATAGTTCATCACTTCTAATATTGTGGGCCACGAGTTTCATTTGATTGGGTATCAAATCATTTACAAAACTATAAACCATTGCACGTTCTTGCATAGAAATGAAATTTTTGTTTATGTTTTCTCATACTATAGACCAATCAATATCAATTTTACCTTCTATTTTCGGAATAACCTTTCTTGAATCAACAAAATAGTCATATAGCAATTTCGTCGTTTCCAAACAGAATTTTTCTTTTAGTTCTTTTGCCTCAACAATCCATTCTCTTGCATTTTTGGTAATTTTCATCGGTGTTTTGAGTTCGAGTAAATATTGTTCTTGTCTAAAGTTTCCTTCGTTATCTAAATTATACATTATATTTTTAATGAAGAGCGCCTTAAGTTTTGACTCTGGATCAACTAAACCTAGACCTCCTTTCGAAAAATCCAAGTACAGTTGGTTACGCTCTACTTTAAAAATGTATCCATGCCAAATAAATTTACCACAAGCGGATTTTATCTGTGCTATATGATGGTTCAATGGAGGAAAAACTTGACCAAGATACCAGAGCTTTGATAGAATGAATGTATTCAGCACTCTGCATCTTTCATATATATTTAAATTTCTAACTGAATGCATTTGAAGAGTGCGTTTAATATCATTAATAATTGCATTGTAATTGGTATTTACTGTAATGTACCAACTTCTATGTATTTGGATACCCAATATTTTCAAATAATCAACCTCTTTAATCAGCTGTTGTCCAAGTTTTACATTGTTAACCTCATGTATCCTGATTTAACCAAATTAATTTTGATTTTTGCATACTTTGAGAAGTTTTCAAAAATGGTAAGCATTAAGTCAAACTCCTGATCCGTACGGATAACAATATTAAAATCATCGGCGTAAACAATCACTTTTATAAATCTATCATAAATAAAAAATCCTGAAATATTTTCATTTAGTTCTCTAATCAATGGTTCAATATAAAGTACAAACAGTGCCATACTTAGAGGGCAACCCTGTCGTACAGATTTATTTATCTTAATTTCATCTGTAAGAAAACCGTTTACTAAGACTCGAGAGTAAGCTATTTCATATAAATTTCTTATACAATCAATTAACTGCTGAGGAAAATTGAAACTTCTCAGAACTTTCCACAAATATGCATGATTAACACGATCAAACGCTTTATTGAGATCAATGCTTACCAAACAAGCTTTAAATCTTATGGTCTCGCATGCTCTCGTTAGAATTTACCTTAAATCTTTCAAATTATTAACGTAAGATGCATTAGCTAAACAAGCTGTTTGGCCGCTCCCTAATAAACTACTAAGGCAATTCATGATCATATTGGCAATGATTTTCGTAAATATTTTATAATCACAATTTAACTGCGAAATTGGTCGAAAATCATCCAAAGAAGTTGAAGAAGTTCCTTTTTTGGAAACTAATGTAATTATCCCATCCGCAAAACCTTTGCTTGGCCTAAAGGCACCGGAAAGATATGAATTATACAATTTCAGCAAGTCATCTTTTATCACTTCAAAATGTTTCATATAAAATTCATATGTTAATCCATCCGGACCTGGAGACTTCTTTTTGGAACATTCTTCCAGGACTGTTTTGAACTCTTCAATAGTAATGGGCTGTACTAGTTTGGCACCTTCATCATGACTAAAAATTTTTGACAAATATTTAATTGGATCCTCTTCTTCGTTAGCATTATTAATTTGATCTATTGGACTGAAACAGGCTGAGAAATAATTATGGACTTTCGATTTAAGTTGATTGGGATCAGTAACATCTGAACCTTCATGATGAAGTTTGAGAATGTTTGTTTTAGACTGTTTTTTTAACTGTGCGGCTACTTGATACATATTCATCAATTCACCTATTAAAATATTACTATCGCTTATCTGATTACTCAAGTGTCTGAGCCTGTTTGTTTCCAGTTCAATTAATCTTGATTTAATTACACGAATATCCAATAAAGTTTGCTCTCCCTTTCTTTGTTTTTCCATCCATTCGATACATTTAGAGTAGAAATAACTTTTTTCACTCGAAATTTGTGAATTAAGCTCCCAGCTTTTATTTTTGTAAAACTGGCGACTTTTAAGTTTAAAAACCCCATTCCACCATTTATTAATATCGGCCACATAGACATGCCTAGCCTTCCACGATTCATACGCGAATGTGTATTGGATAGAAACATCTTCATCTGCAAGTAAAGGGTGTCCACGATGAAATTGCCACACTATGAAATTGCTCTAACTTTTTAACCGTTGGGTAGAATTTAATGAAAATTTGGGTGGATTTAGTTCATAGTGCATTATTTACATCCTGCAAGTTTTAAAGTCCTGTGATCAAAACTCGCGGAAATGGAGTCGAAAGAACAGCTCGTGCGTGATAAAATCTTGCGCATTCATCACGAGAACAAGGATCTCTCGCATCGTTCCATCGCTAAAACGTTGGGAATCGCTAATTCCACGGTGTCGCGAGTGATTAAGCGGTTCGAGGAACGGTTGACCACCGATCGGAAGCCCAGAAGTGAAGGAAAAAGTATTCCGTACAACACCAAAAATCACAACCGCGTAGTTGGGGCCTTCAACCGAAATCCGAACGCCTCCGTTAGGGATGTGGCTAAGAAGCTGCACCTAAGCCGAAGTTTTGTCCAGAAGGCCAAAACTAAGGCTGGGCTTCGAACGTTCAAGGTACAAAAGGCCCCTAATCGCGACGAGAAGCAGAACAAGTCCGCCAAAACCCGTGCCAGGAAGTTGTACCTCAACATGCTGACGAAAGTTGAATGCTGCATCATGGACGACGAAACATATGTGAAGGCCGACTTCAAACAGATCCCCGGCAACCTGTTTTTCACGGCCAAGGATAAGTTCAGCGTTCCGGAGCATGTCCGCACTCAGAAGATGTCCAAATTTGCGAAGAAATTCCTGGTTTGGCAAGCCATCTGCACGTGCGGGAAGCGGAGTGCACCTTTCGTGACCCAGGACACGATGAACGGACAGGTGTACATAAAAGAGTGCCTCCAGAAGCGGCTGCTTCCTCTCCTGAAGGCCCACAACGTCCCAACAATCTTCTGGCCGGATTTGGCCACATGCCACTACTGCAAGGACGTGCTGAAGTAGTATGCGGACAATAAGGTCAATTTCGTGCCGAAAATGTTCAACCCTCCCAACACTCCGGACCTCCGCCCCATCGAGAAGTACTGGGCGATTATGAAGCAGCACCTTCTTAAACGACCTAAGGTAGTGAAGACAGTCGAGGAACTGAAAAAAGTATGGGTTTACATGCAAAAAACGGTTGATTCACAGGTTGTGCAGAATCTTATGGCCGGGGTTAGGGCCAAGGTGCGGGCATTTGCGTATGGACTGTAAATAAAATACGAGTAAAATGGTAAAATGAAGTTTAATAGTTATTTCTCAATCCCTGAAAATTTGATGGCAATCGGATGAAAACTCGAATTTTGCGAATCAATTTTGTGTGTGGCAATTTCATCGTGGACACCCTTTATCGTTGTATTTATTTTCCAATACCCTCTACCCTTACCTGTGACGTCATCTTTTGAAACTTGAATCTTCATCAAAATCCCACAGTGATCCGAAAAGGGAACCGCAACGGTATTGAAATCGAGCACACTACCGATAAAAGTAGCTGGTACATAAAACCTGTCAAGTCTCGAAGCGCTGCCTGCCCTGAAAAAGGTGAAAACATTCTATTTCCGAAACAAGGCTACATCTTTCCATTCCATCAGATTCACGATCTGCTGCAACTCTGTACTATAGTTTTTTTCACTAATACAATCAAATGAATTCAAAATACAGTTGAAGTATCCTCCCACAATATTAGTGGAGACGCATGGTTTACTGAGATGTATAGACAGAACATTCAAAAACAAATTATCTCTCTCTTTTCTTTTGTTCGAACCCGAATACGCATACACGTTAACGTAGTTGATACTGTTTACGACGACTGAAGAAATTCTACCATTCACATCAAATAACGGCTAAGATACAGTAAAGGTATTCCTTATCAAAATGGCGGTCCCAGAGCCATAGTCAGCTATATTTATCAGAGCATTATGAGATGGAATAAACGAGAAGTTGGTATAGCATAATTCTTGTAAGAAAAGTATATCAATATCATTGTTAGTAATAAAATCCCTCAATAAAAACTTGTTGACTGTTGTTGTGCTACTGTTAAGATTCACACTACCAATTTTCAAAACAAAGTTCATTTTAAATTATCTTATTTCAAATCAATAGTCTGCTGCTTCGGATCATTGTCATGGTCTGGCATCTCTATGCCTGCATCGGTAGTTGGTTTGGACTCAGCTGATTGGCTCAACTTGATGTGTTTCGTCTTGCTTCTAGTGAACCGATCCAGTGCATCACTAATCGGCTCTTTAAACGATGGTACCACCAAGGTTCGGATGTCTTGGTGGTCAGACTCTGTAGTCGATTGCTCCTAATCCGAGCGCTCATTCGGTTTATCGCCCCTCTGCTTTGCCTGCTTTCTCCCTCTTTTCGTCGTGATCTTAGTGAACGGCACCTCTGGTTGTTTACCAGAACCGAATCGGTGAGTTGCGTTTCATCCGTTGTGGTTAGCTTAGCGATCTCCGAAGTTTGAGGTTGATCTGCAACTGTAGGTGTATGCTCCACAACCACAATTTCCCCACTTGTTTCCCCATCCTTGTGACCCTCTTCTCCAGAAACGATTGGCTTTTGTAGCGGCGGTGCCCTTGGGAACAAAAGGTTCAGATTAACCATTCCGCTCCCTTCTTCTTGCTGCCCCTTATTCTTATCCGTCTCCATAGCTTTATTTTCCGTTGATTTTTCCACATTCGATCTTTGTTGCTTGACCCATCTGTTTTCACCCTTCAGCAACCACTGTACGTTGACTGCCCGGACGATTTCCCGGACGACTGCTCGGACGACTGCCCAGATTCCTGCTCGGATGGCTGCATCCTCTCGTTGACCGACGTTGACTCTGAGGGCACGTCGCCTTGAGATGTTCGACGCTTCCACAAATAACACTTATTGATTAGACCTTCATAAAACACCCGCGCACGCAAATTACGCACTTGCAGCATGGCGGGTATTTCGACTCCTTCCTTGATCTCGATGTAGATTCCTCTAACAGAATTCCAAATTGGGAAACCCGTATTTTCCGCATATTTTTCCCTTACCATCCTTTGGATTTTTCCAAACCCAGCCATCACAGCAGATATCTCCTGATCCGCTATTTCGGGTGGCAGATTAAACAACCGCACGTACTTCACCACAGCATTCGCCGCAGACAACTTAACTGTGGTGCTTTCGTATTTGTTGTAGGGTAAACGCTCCTATAGTTGCGGTACGTTAGAAGCGTTAGGTTCCTATAGTTGTGTATGGAGACTCCATACACAACTATAGGAACCTAACGCTTCTAACGTACCGCAACTATAGGAGCGTTTCCCCTACTGGAATTCAACTGCACCAGGCAAATTCCTCAGCGTGTTCTTCAAGTCTTCCTCCATTTTGAACTTTATGATCACAGAGAGTTCACTTCTGTCCTTGTACATAGACACCAATTTCTCACATTTCAGCATCATCTTTGTCTTCATAAATCTGAATATTTCCGCATCCATTGGTTCTGGACTTCCTCGTTCAAAACGAACCCGGAGCGAGTTCTTTCTCAGTTCTGTTTCCGCCATTTTTCCGCGGTAAGAATACCGTCACACTACTTCACGAAATAAAAAAAAATCAACTGGGCCGAAACCCATACACTTCCTTTCAATACTATCAGTTGTAGCACTCTCAATTTATACGTCTTATTCGCACGAAGTCTAAAGCCGAACTGCAAAAAAAAACAAATTCCCGGACGAAAATTTTACCTGCCAACTGGTCGTGCAATGTCTCTTCTAGGTATAAATTTGTTTTTGCTGATAAGCTTCCTCGGAAACTAATGATTTGGCAAGGAATCTGCAGTTGTGGCCTTAAAACCAAGGTTTTCATCACATCTCACACAATGGCGTGGAAGGTTTGCATTAAAGAGTGTCTGAAAAAGAGGATTTTACCCTTCATTCGGCAACACAAGAGCAAAGTTATGTTTTGGCCGGATTTAGCCAGCTGCCACTACTCTAATGAGGTACTAGAATGGTATGTTGCAAACAATGTTAATTTCGTCGCCAAAGAGATTAATCCTCCGAATTGCCCTGAGTTCAGACCGATCGAAAAATATTGGGCAATTGTCAAGCGAAAACTTCGAGGATGCGGTAAAGAAGTGACAAATGCACAACAAATGCGTTTAAAGTGGAATAAGTTCGCCGGTACAGTGTCACCAGCGACTGTGCAGATCATGATGGCATCGATCACAAGTAAAGTGCGACAGTTCGTTTGAAACGGTAAAATGTAATAGTTTGTTATATATCGTTTGAAAGCTGAATAAATACAGTTTTGTTTGATGTTTTCATCAATCGTGTATGTTGTTTAGTTCTTGAGTTATGATCACTTGAATGCGTCCAAATTTACTTTGAATCGGGATTTAACATCTCAATACAGTTGCTCAATAGGTACGAAAAAACATATAATTCACACTCGGTTGCATCAAAGCTTCGAGAAACATAATGTGTTATGGAACTCTCATTCAATAAACACAACACAAGTTAGATTTGTTGCTCAAGTGTTTCATACAATATCACGTAGCATATAACTTCATACGAATTTGAGTGTAACATGTTTGCCCCTCCCATTTGATGCATGATTTGAGAGGTCATTCAAATAGTACATTGAAAAAGTTGAGTTTCATTATTGGGACCGAAAGTAAATCAAGCAACAAACTTGAAACTGTGTCGTATCAAGATGTATTTCTTGTACCATTTAAGGGATTTCTGGGCAACTTAAAAAAAATTAGATGTTTGCTATGTTGCTTGGGCATATTCAAGACTTAGATTGGAAAAACTATGCGGAACAACTTTGAGAAGATCGTAAATTGAATCGACTTCTTTGCGAAAAACTACTAACATTTTAATTAAGGCCAAGTGCTTCACGCATACCTACAGGCGTATATATAAGCTTGTAAGTATGCGTGGTGTACTAGGCCTAAAGTAAAAGGTTAATTTTTTGACGTAGGATTACGTCTTTCGGCAACATATTGGGGGTGAAATTTAAAAAAACCAAAATCGACCGCATTACGAAAAGAGGTCAGGTTTTGAACACATATAACTCTGTCAATAGCAGGTGGATTTTAATTCTAAACAAACCAAACGATTGGAAATTTAGCTACAAATCTGCTAAAATGAATACTTTATTAATTTTCAATAGGTCACTACTGAAAATTACACAAATGTCCAACCTTTGCAATGGTGATCAAAATTATCACCGATTGCCTGCAAACAGCGCATTCCCTAACACAGATTTAGAAATCGAATTCAATCCTGTCTCACTGAACGGTGCTCATTCAATCACCGTGTGTGGTGGTGTCCGGTCGTCGGTGTGAGCAGCAGCAGCAGTGCTTTTGGCGTGTGGCGTTGAACATCGTTCTCCAGTACACAACGAAAGGCAGCCAGTCTGCAAGCAGTGAGCTGCAGAGCCCACATGAGCATCCATAGAAGGAGAAAGAAGCCGCACCGCTATGGATCGGAATCAGTAACTCTTCGGGAGTCGCTGCGGGTCGTCTATGCCAAGCGCGTCACCCTTGCTCCAAACAACATACAGCTCGCCAGCCTCATCCGCGTTGTTGAACACCCTAATAGTTCAGCTTTACTCAACCATCCCGACAAAACGGTCCTTTTTAGGACCACCATACATTTGCTAAAGAGTATGTTTTGGACATTTGTCAAGGTCATCAATCGGATGTTAGTTCCCGCAAGCAGCAAGCTATCAAGACTCATTAACCTGGTGTATAGAAGGTGTAGAATTGCAGGCCTAAATGAATTGGTGCAATTTGTGGGTCATCTATGCCGAGTGCTTCACCCTTGTTCCAAACAACCACCCTAATATTAGCTCAGCATTACTCAACCATTACGACAAAGCGGTCCTTTTTAGGATCACCATAAATTATTGTTGTTTTAGAGTTCATTTTCATTGAACGTCCGCTCGCCTTTCTGCCAGCCACATCACCCCTAAAACTCTTTGATAATGCACCCAGCAACCAAACGTTTGTCGTCAAATGCGTAATAGTATTGAAGTGGTACATACACATTCTCGCAATGACCGAATACCACATGACCATGTCAATTAACCAAGGTTCGGATGGTTTTCTCCAGGAGCAAAAAAATCTTTCCCTAACACAGTCGCCGAATATTGATACCAAGCACTGAGCATGCCAGACGGTACCAATCTTTATGCATTTTGGTGCAAATTTTAAGCCCCTCCTATTAAGAGCATTATGCATGAAAGAAACCTTGCCGAATTCTCTAATATAAAATAATAGGCTTAAAATTTGCATCAAAAAGTATAAACGTAAGTACCGTCCGGTAGGCTCAGATTCTGTTATTGATATGTTTTCCCTAATAGGGGAAATGGCTCTAATGTTGACCTTTGGATCTAAGATTGGGCCCATCGCTAAAAATCAGCTATTTCTCAATTTTATCTAGATGATAGCGTCATTGGGACGGTACTAATGGATATTTTTGGTCGTTATTGAAAATTTAGACGATTGCTGAATTTATTTAAATTCCCCTACATATTTTATTTCCGCTCCACAATCACTTCCAAAAACATCGAGGAAAATTTTCCACAGTTTTTTTCTTAACTAGCTTCCAACCCATCGGTCCTTTTCATGACCAAAAATGGCTAATAAAAGAGTAAACTAAAGAGTAAGAGCTTGAATCCAAGACATATCGCCCTGGCTGGACTTGTACTACATTTACATCGACAGTGCACAGAACTTTCAAATTGCTTCCAAATTTTAACCTACCGAAATTTTTCACTGATAACGAGTTAAGAAATCAATTCAATATTTACTATATTTTTGCTGTGACATCATAACTACCTTTCGTAATCCTACGTCAAATCTACGGCCGTGTCTTGGATACAACCTCTTACTATTTGCACAGAAGTTGAATCGATTTCTAGTCTTGAACAAAGTTGATCTGCATAGTTTTCCCAATCTAAGTCTTAAGTTTGGTCAAAATTGAGCATTTTCGTAAATTTACAAGCAAATGAATAGTTTCCATGCATTTTCCCATAGAAAATTTAAAGTTCTTCCGCAAATCCAGACCGTGACCAAATTCGTTCAAATTTGGCACAGTTGTTGGGAAGCTTAATAAAGATCGAATGAGCAGTGGGGAGCAGAAGGTTGTGATCCGCCATACAAACTTGACCGACCCTAATGTACATGTCCGCTTTACAACATAATAAACATGTGTGATTATGCTTTTATTTTTCCTTTGATTTGTTTTCCGTCGATCTTGTTTTCCGTGCTGAGCACCAATGCTACCGACGCCAGGGAGGCAGCTCCCACACCTGGACCCTACCTATCGACCCATCAACTCATGAACCGGGGACCAACGGCTTTACTTCCCTTCCGAAGGAAGGCGTGATCAGAGATGTTATGCCTCAGAAAATCGTGGCGGCGCCGACTGGGATTGAACCCAGGCCTGCTGAGGTGAGAGGCAATCACGCTTACCACTACACCACCGGCGCCGCTGTGTGATGATTCTGTACGTTGACATAAGGTCATGTTAAAATTTACGAACTAATTTGAGAATGGTAGGCATTGATAATCAACTTTCAAAGTCCCTCAAAGCTCTTGTCCCTTCAAAATATTGTCCTTAATTTAATTCGAGTTTTTGTCTTTTCGACCTTTTGCCCCTTCAAGATTTTGAACTTGCGGCGTTTTGTCCTTCGATCTATTATCATTCAACCTCCCAATCACTGATCTTGTCACGTTGAAAATGTTCTCGATTTGACTTTCAATAAAGTTTTAATAAAGTTTTGCTTGCCACACAATGACCAAATGTGAAATGGAAAAGGCTCTCCCATCAACCAAGAAAACTGAGGAAATGCCCAAAGCCGAAACGAAGAACGCAAAAAAAGTCATCTCCAGCATCCAAAAATCGAAATTGAAGGACCATTCGAAGATGACACAAAAAAGAAAGGAAACAATTTTCCAACCAACCATAACGACACCACAATTCCCGCGACCACACTTTAATCAACTCCCACTGACAGCCAGAACAGAACTCCCTGCTCTGCTGATAACCGACTGGGACAATTTTCTCTTTCATGTCACATCGCCCGTTTTCCCCGCGGAAGATTAGCCTCACGTGACACACGTGCCGCCCCACCGCCGCCCCGGCATCCGACAACAATTCGTTCCAAACGAGTCGTCGTCGTTGAGTTGAAATTGGGTTAGAAGAACTCCATTCCACCGCACCACACTCCAACACAGCATTTCGAAATGATATCACATTTGAGAAGGAACGAGAGCGAACACACAAAAAAAAACCGCTTCCGAACGTGTCCGGAATGAACTGTCTCCGATCGCGCGTCCCAGTCATTGCCAATTTGCATACATACGATTTCAATTTTTGTCTGTTCCGGTTGTTGTCACTTTCGTTTGACATATTCCCAACGGCTGGTGGTGTGCTGCCGAGAGGTGCCTTCGCACACGTGTTCGGCCGCCGACCGACACCAGCCAGTCAGTGGGAAGCAATTTGGCTACAGATGTCGAAGATGATGCTTGTTAGGTTGTCTTCCCGCAAAAAGCCGTCCATTGGGAGGGGCGAGTTGATTAGATAGTTGGGACTTACCTGGAAAAACGCAAGAAAGAGAGAGAGAAAAAGGAAAATTGTCAGAATTCGTGGAAATGAAGTTGTGAATTACGAATGTCAATCAACATGTCACAGTTGGACACATTTTCCCGATGCATCACACACAAACACACAACCGTATAAAGGGAGCAGTGCAGTGCAGATTGATTGACAAATGTAACAATTGTAGGTGAAATTGTTACTGACAGTTGAAACATGGGAAATGAAGTCTGTAAAACATTGTTGTCATTGGCCAAGCAGCAGTTCAGGATTGCATGCAGTGTAGAGGGCCACGGGTGTTTCGTTGTACAAAAGCAATCCCGATAAAAAGCAAACATAATTATTTATGAACCTCACGACTGCCATCGTCGTCGCGTGGTTCAAATGATGGGTCATAAAATTTACATTACACCGATGTTGATCGAACCATGAGCCGCAAGCTCCAGGGTGGCAATAAAATTACAAGAGAAAATGACACACTGCTGTACTGACGACGGCGACGCTAAATAGTACCGTGACACGATATTTAATTACGCGGGAGGCCTTTTACGGGTCGGTGTCTGCCGCACAGCGAAGAACCTCGACTAAATATACACTTAGGTGGTATCTAGTGTTGTGACAGGTTCCCGTCAAGTAAAAATACAAGACACATTAATTAGGAACTAGCAACTAAAGTGAAGCGGATCATTAAATTTGTGCGCTCATGTCGTGAGAATCTTAGGCGTAGGCGAACCTATAGCTGCAATCAAACTACTAGGAGGACGTGAGTGCTGCTCTGGGGGCGTCTCCAGGTCTTTGAGAAAGGGGACACGATCCTCAAAGTTGCTGAGCTGGTTGCATTCCTGCAGTTTATGGTGCAAAATTCGTTTTAGGGATCCTGAGTAATCAACTCCACAAACCAATTTGTTGTATATTTATTAAATCAAAACTAACTGGGCGCAGAAACATTGATCTCCACGGGTCATCCAGCAGCTGGCAGCTTGGAGTTCAAGTGGCCATTTGTTGCATTTTGTACGAAACTTCCTGAACGGAAGCACCTTCCTAGTCATCATCGGCACTCATCGTTTGTCGACCCAGGCTGAGGAGACAGGCGTCCCCCAGGGTTCCATGCTGGCGGTTACGCTGTTCCTAATGGCCATGAACGATATGCTCGGGGCCTTTGGAAAAGGCGTCTACATCTACTTCTATGCTGACGATAACGTATTGTTGGCAATCGGCAACCCTGAAAAACCGTTGGAGTAAAATCCAAGCTGCTACTCGATCCGGATTCGCCCTATCGGCGGAGAAGAGCGTGATATCTCAACTCTATAGGTCTCACCATCTTCCGCTTCCAACAGCTGTCACAGCTAACGGGGTTCCTATTCCCTTCAAAAAGACCATACAGATCCTCGAGGATTCGATCACTTCTCCGGCATCAAGGCCAATTACTACACGCGACTCAACATCATTCGAACGCTGTCTAAGCCACACAAGAGCACCAACAGAGACGTTCTCTTACGGGCGGCGAAAGCGACGATCAACAGCCGCATAGTCTACGGCATTGAACTGTACTTCATGGTCAGTGACTCCCTGACAACTAGATTAACTCGGATCTATAATACCGGAGCTCGGCCCGTTGCTGGCCTCCTGGACACTTAGATTTTTTTTTCCAAGATTGGCACCACCGAGCAGGCTCGGCATTTATTTTTACTGAGATCTCAGCCAAATTTATGTTTGTTAGCCGAGATCTCGGCAAAATTCCCGTTTGTTAACTGAATCTCGCTGAGCTAAGGGAGGCCCCAAAAAAAATTTCACTTAGATCCAGCAAAATAGATTGCCGAGCTGCTCGGTGGTGCCCATCTCGGTAAAAAATCCAAGTGAGTACCATCAACACCGGCCGATGCAGCATGCATCGAACTAGGGATCCTACCTTTCCGGTACCAAACTACGGAATCGTTATGCTGCGGAGTTATTTGCTATCTGGAGAAGACATTCGGAAAATCCGAGATCTGTTTCCTCAACGAGGGGAATAGAGCCCTCAGAGCCCTCGCCCATCAGGATCTCCCTCCAGTGTCCAGGGTGCACTGGAACGGAACAAGGGGATGGGATGCGCCAACCCTCAACGTAGATAGTTCGATCGATCAAAAATTGCAAGCAGGCACCTACACACCCACGTCACCGAAATGCTAGCATTCAAATATCGGAACTTTCACCACCGGTATATCGAAGGCTCCAGGGGCTCAAATAGGGTTGGATTTGGGATAGCTGAACAAACGTTTAGCACATTCTAAAGCCTCCTAAACGCTTTCTCGGGCATCTCGGCGAGGCTGCTGCGGTTCTCTATGGCGCCACCATTCCAGCTGACAAACCGATCTGCATACTCTCTGATACCGCAACCGTTCTGGCCGCCTTGAGATACCCGATATCCAAGCACCCGTGGATCCAAGACATACAGCGGTTCTGCCTTTGTATGGATCCCGGGTCACTGTGGTATACAGGGCAACGTAGACGTCCCCGATCTAGACGCGGAGAAATTCGCCAAACTCGCTCTCCGCACCGGTTGGTCCCAGGAGTGAGCCAACAGCAGAGGACTTTTCAATGACTGATGCAAAATTTGACTTTTTCGCACAGTGCTTAAATGGTTTCAATTCGGGTCCTGATTAGCCTCCCAAAGTTACAACTCATTTGGTTAGAAACAGACTTCGCACAAGCCATTTGAAGTTTACATGTAAATTACTATGGGAAATCTCAACTTTTTGTTCATTGCCTTCTAGTCTTTTTCCATATTGAAACAGTTTGATAGCCATTCTTATAGAAAATTTTCTCAGCTACAACTTTGCTTAAGATAATTTCTATGTAAAACAAGACAGGAAAAAGTTATTAATTATTTAAGAGATTGGTAAACTTATGACATGATCAAGCAGCTGCTCTGTAGACAACTCTGTATTTTGCAGTGTGCAATAGTAGCCATGATTTTTGTGTCCTATTTAATGTCCCAGAAACACCAATGTTGCCTGCTGAGCAGTTGATTGAGCATGATCATAAGACATCAGCGCATTGAACCATTGATAACCTTCGATCCTTGCATTTAATCAAAAAGTGGTCTTCAGTTGTAGCTGGGAAAATTTCCTACAAGTACAGTTGAAAGCTTTTGAAGCAGACCGATATGGTGAATTATTAGATAGACATGAACAAAAATCTTGGTTTTACCATAGTAATTCCCATACAAACTTCAAATGGTTTGTGCCATCTCAGCTTCTCACCAAATGAGTTCAAATTTTGAGAGGTTAGTCAGGATCCGATTTGGAATCGTTTAAGTATTGTGAAGCGAAAATTTCAAATTTTGCATCACTCTACTGTTCATTCGGAAAATAAAAGGCGAAATCAACAAATGGGTCGATACGCCAAACTGGCGCAACCATCGTGTCTTATCCCGCCTTCGATTCGGCCATACAAACCCCACCCACAATATGGGGGGTGGGTCCCCTATCACGAAACGGTGTGATATATGCAACACAACGATGAGTATATCATCGTTAACTTCCCATACTTCCAAGGTCCCAGGGAACTGAACGGGATCCCGGGCAGTATCCGAAACGCTCTATCAACTGACTCGGCAGCAGAAGCAACCCTGATCTACTTCATTAAGGACTATCGAGTCGATATCAGCGGCAGCGGACGTCCCAACACCATCCGTCGTCAGTCAACCACGTTCAACAAGAGAGACAGCCAACCCGAGACAGCATTGTTTTATTTAGTTTTAGCTAATTAGTTCTAGTAATCATGTTTAGAAAGCTCCCTTCCAGAGCCTCCATTACTTTTAAGTAAAGCCCCTACTGGGCCCTCCACCAAATTTTCCTAATACTCTGTAGCTTGGTAGGCCCCCTTAAGGCTCCAGGCTGAAAGCCTTCCTAATAAGAAAAACCTAACTTGATTATTTTGCTTTTGAGGATCGCTTCTGATTTTGACAATTTTGGGTTGGATAATCAAGAACTGGTGAATATCAACAAAAGCGTATTCGTTGATGTATAATGAACTCATTAGCTCATTTCGCTCGTAAGTGACAGTGAAGCTTTTCAAAACAAACACAATTCATCTTCACTGGGCTGAAGCGCTGCTCCTTGGCAGACACTGATTATACGGCAATTAGAAGCGAAAGACTTCCTGATGTCTTGGGAGAAGTTTTTGAGCAGATATATGGCCACCTTTTGGAAACATTCAGTTTCCGGCAGGTCACAAGTCTAGTCCCGGAACATCCGTAAAAGTGGCCAATTCATTAAACTGATCCTAGAGCTCAGCGGTTTTTTCGAAATCACTCATAGACGACTTATCAAAATAAAATCAGAGTTGGTACCGGAATATAACCCTGGGCACCACGGTATGAATCACCGGACGATCCGGGACATCTGAAAAAGTGGTAAATTCATGAAACTGATCCTGGAGGTCTGTGGTTTTTCAAAACCACTCATAAACGTCTTATCAGAATGAATTTGGAGATGTGACCCGAATACGGAAACAGGAGACCACTTAATGGTCATCCGGAAGATCCGGAACATCCGCAAAATTGGTAAATTCGTGAAACTGATCCCCTGCGGTTTTTTCGAAACCACTTATAGACGTCTTATTATAATGAATTCGAAGTTATGACCGTAATGTGGACCCTGGGGACCACGAAGTTGTACACCAGAAGATCCAGATCATGCGTAAAAGTGGTCAATTCATAAAACTGATCCTAGTGTCTTCGAAAACTTTCGCTTATCAGAATGAGTTCAAAGCGGCGCCGGTGGTGTAGTGGTAGGCGTGATTGCCTCTCACTTCAAAGGACCTGGGTTTAATCCCAGTCGGCGCCGTCGGGATTTTCTGAGGCATAAATATCTGATCAGGGACCGTTGGTCCTCGGTCCATGATCTGATGAGTTGGTAGGTAGGGTTCAGATGTGGAAGCTGCTTCCTTGGCGTCGGTAGCATTGGTTCTCGAATCTAATCTAATATATATGTTGTATCAAAGCGGTATTCGTGAACAACAAATCACGAAAGCATGAACTGCTAGTTCGTTTGAATTCATGACTTATGCAGGCGTTACGTTTATTTTTGAAATGTTACTTCTGCAAATATTAGTTTCAGTGCTCTAGGGGGCTGATGGTGTTACAAGGTTTTAAAAAATATCTTGTCAAAATAGACGAGTGCGTCAAACGGCGCCGGTGGTGTAGTGGTAAGCGTGATTACCTCTCACCCCAGCAGGCCTGGGTTCAATTCCAGTCGGCGCCGCCGGGATGTTCTGAGGCATAACATCTCTGATCACGCCTTCCTTCGGATGGGAAGTAAAGCCGTTGGTCCCCGGTTCATGAGTTGATGGGTCGATAGGTAGGGTCCAGGTGTGGGAGCTGCCTTCCTGGCACGTCGGTAGCATTGGTGCTCAGCACGGAAAACAAGATCGACGGAAAAAACAAACCAAAGGAAAAAAAAAAAAAAAAAAAAGACGAGTGCGTCATCATAAGGAACGCGTCAAATATGGTGCTGGCATGGTATATCTAAACAGCGATGCATTTCGTGAATCTTCAGGGGTGGAAGGATGCGTGGACATACCGTACCAAACGCTTCGAGCTAGGTTATGAGTGAATGTAACAGTAATATGCAATGTAATAAATGGTTTATAAAATACAGTGTAGTGGAAGGATCTCACCAAATGCCTCCAATGTAAACCAAATTCCCGATTTCCATTTGACATTTGTCAGCTGTAAGCTTTTCTCTGGCACTTGAAAGTCCTACCTCGGCAACATGATCGCACTGAATGATGGGACGTTGGGGGGTTTGGTGGCTTGACAGCGACCTCAGGAACAAGGTGGGGGATATTGTAGGTCCTGCAGACCGTCGATGTACGTGCGCTCGCGGAGTTCCGAATGGAAGACCTTCCGTTGCTGATGATTGGCCATTTGCGCCAGGAATTGAGGTGCTCGTGAAAATAAAATCTTGAATCTCGGCTTTGGTGTCGACCCAGAACCGGGCAATCGAATCCAGGTCCATCTATGGTAGTTGTTTACCGGATCAGCATCCAAGTATAACTATAACACAGGTCATCACTGGAATTTCGAATCGCGTAAAATCTGCTCGAATTACGAGACAAACTATCTCACATAAATTATTATTTTAAATTTTTCCAAATATTCAAACCCGACAAAAAAAACAAACGTCACGGCCGCACGGACGCACAGCCTACTCTCTCTGATGTTATCACATTTTTTTTCCATCAGTAGCATTGATTCTCAGTGCAAAAAACAAAATGCTCCCTCATTTTTCAAAAAAATTCATTCTCATCAATATTAATTTGGAGTTGTGTTAGGAAAATAGACCCTGGGGACCTCGGATTGGCCCTCCAGAGCATCCGCAACATCCGTAAAAGTGTCATGAAACTGATCCTAGATCTCATCAAATTTTCCGAACAAAATCGCAGCCATAACGTTTTACAGTTGTTCTTCTGAATGGAAAAGGATGGATTTGTGTTTAGCATTATACTAATTTACATCGAAAAATTTACTTTTCGTTGCTAGATCAACAGTTACTGTCAGTTTTTATCCACGCTTTGCATGAATGTATTGATGAAAATATGTGTTTGTACAAGCTAACACCATCGCACCCAGTCAATTCAGAAGCATCTACCCAAAAGTGAATCAAATCTAGTTAATAATTATATCAGCATTGATCGATTCTCTTCATCGACTTTCTCTTTCGTTAATAACTAAGCTGCCAAACCATTCCCTGTTGCTTTTTTGGTTTTGAACGCTAGATAAGAACCTCCTATATGAAACTATTAGTAGCGCGAAATCTGTTAAAATAGCAGTGGTTATCAAAAGAGAAAGTCGATGAAGAGTCTTCTAATTAATATTATATACACCTGCCGATGTGGGCCGTTATGTTGTATTCAAAGCGGACATTTCCGCACATTTTTTTTTATAGTTCGATCGGATAAGTCTGCTCACATCGATAGATCCAGTTATCCACAATTCAGATTAATTACCTTTATTAAATGTACACATTACTCTAAACAAGAGTTACCCATTTATGAGTTAAACGTCCACGTATTTTCCGCTGAAAATGAGGTACCCTTTTTTGCTTGTTTTATTGCTCAACAAAAAATGCACTTTATAAGATAAATTTGTAGCGTATAACGAATACCTGTAATCTACAAATGAAATAATTACTTATTGGAAGGCTAAAAATAACTCATTTGAGGGAATATAAATTTAAACCAAAACGCAAAAACCGAGGTACCCACAAATTCATCACTTTGTATGGAGAAGTACCCATCATTTCAAAAAGATCACGTACAATGTTAACGCGAAGCTTACAACCACGGGAAATATGTTTTTGGTACGTTTTAATTTTATTTTAAAAAATTGGATTTAATTGGAAAAAATATTTTAAAAAAATCAACGAAAATCAGTTCTTAAAAATCACAAGAAACAACAGATTTTCGTGTCAAATCGTCTGCGTCCTAGAAGTACGGTCGACTTAGTTCGCGCTCCGCTATTTTGGAAGTTTTCTCGCTATTCGCTTGATTTAAATTATCAGTTTTTTCTCGCTTAGAGTTCCCAGTTAAACAATTAACTAAAAGTGAGTTTTTTTCTGAGAAGAAAGTGTGTTTTCGGCATCATCGGAAAGAAAATTGTTTTTGCGATTGCCAATTCGCCAAACATTTTGCGCACCATCGGTGCGTGGTAACGCATACCTGCACACGGATCATCGTCATCGAGTGTCAGCATCTGCCTCCGCATTTACACCGCTCATCTATCATCGTGTGTTCAGCACACACCAACGAAGACCGCCCGCACACGCTGATCGAAGATCATCAGTTAAATTTTAAGTTTGTGTTCTGTGTTTGTAGTTTTTTTTTTTGTGTTTTGTGTCCGAGTGATTATCGTTTCAGTGGTAGAGCGTTTTTCGCTCCCACTAGTACGGCAAAATGGACATTTTGTCGGAAGACGAAATGGACGTTTTGTCGGAAGATGACACCACTTTGCCACGCGATAGCAAGAAGGGTCGAAAACGTCTGTCATCCCAGAAATCAGATGATGTCATCCCTGGTTCGTCGTCTCAGTCTGGCAAAGGTCAGGCTCAGAAAAACCCCCGATCGCGAGCCTATCCAGATGACTCGACTGGCCCATGGGTTGTCTACTTTCAGCCCAAAAACAAACCTTTGAACGTTGTGCAAATCTCAAATGATTTGACGAAGCGATTCTCGGCCGTAACTGAAATCACGAAGGTTAGGCACAATAAACTTCGTGTGTCCGTCTCTAACCTGAAGCAAGCTAATGAGATTGCTGTCTCCCAGCTCTTTACGCTCGAGGCAGAGAAGCAGGCGGTTGGCCGTTTCAAGAACCGTTTGCTTCCCCCGGTGAAGATACTGGATGTCCAAAAACTGGGCTCAGTATCTGTCAGCGAGGGTAAAAAGAGTTTTACCCCCACAGACTCGTTCCGTGTGACCTTTTCTGGTTCAGCCCTTCCTCACTACATCGAGCTGGGAAAACTTCGACTACCTGTGCGCTTGTTCGTTCCCCGGGTCATGAACTGCCAAAACTGTAAGCAGTTGGGACATACGGCGTCCCACTGTGGCAGCAAGGCACGCTGTTCCAAATGCGGGGAGAAGCACGAGGATGGCACCTGTACAGTCACTGCACCAAAATGCGTGTACTGTAAGGGAACTCCTCATGGTCTCTCGTCATGCCCGGTGTACAAACAACGCTCACTCAAGGAACGTTCCCGGCAGTCTTTTGCGGAAATGCTTAAGACGGCCACGCCATCGACCAACGACAAAAATCCATTCTCTCTTTTGTCAGATGACGAGACTGACGCTGACTTGTCTGAGGAGGGAACTTCTTTCCGTTTTTCTGCACGGAAACGAAAACGCATCCGTTCGCGGAAAGTTGACAATGAAGAACCCCAAATCAGCTTGCCCAAATCAAGGAGTGGTGGAAAAAAAGAGACTGACTATACCCAGGATTTTCCACCTCTCCCGGGGACATCCAAAACCCCTGATGTCCCATTTTTAAGAACAGAAGCCCATTCTTCATCTGGGTTGTTCTCATTTGATAAAATTGTGGACGATATCCTCAAGTACCTCAATATTTCTGATCCTCTCAAAAGCATTGTTCTGGCAATGCTTCCTTCTGTGAAGATTCTCTTGAAGCAGTTGACATTGAAGTGGCCCCTCCTTGCAGCAATCTTTTCCTTCGATGGATAATTTTCCAAACGAGGTCGGGGATTTGATCACTGTTCTACAGTGGAATTGTCGAAGTCTTATTCCTTAATTAGACTCATTTAAGTTTTTAGTTCACAATAATGATTGTGATGCATTTGCTCTGTGTGAAACTTGGCTCTCTTCAGATATCGATCTTCCTTTTCATGATTTTAACATTATTCGACTGGATCGTGAGGATTCGCGTGGAGGAGGAGTACTTTTGGGGATCAAAAAGTGCCATTCCTTCTATAGAGTGAATCTTCCACAATTTCCAGGTATTGAAGTTGTCGCATGTCAGGCTTTTGTTAAAGGCAAGAGCCTTTGTATTGCTTCTGTGTATATTCCTCCCCGAGTTTCGATTAGTCAAAAACAACTTTCAGATATCTGTTCAGTACTTCCTGCTCCACGGTTGATTATGGGAGATTTGAATTCCCATGGTACAGGCTGGGGGGAACTGTATGATGACAACCGTTCTACTTTGATATATGACCTCTGTGATAACTTCAATATGACAATTCTTAACAATGGAGAAGTAACACGTCTGGCTGGTCCATCCTCAAATGGAAGTAGATTAGACCTCACACTTTGCTCTAATTCATTATCGTTGGATTGCACGTGGAATGTGATCCAGGATCCCCACGGTAGTGATCACTTGCCGATCGGCATTTCGATTGCCAGTGGGTTCAATTCGTCGGAATCCGTTAACGTCGCGTACGACCTCACCCGTAATATCGATTGGACAACGTTCAAGACCGCGATAGATGAAGCCGTGTCGTCGGTAGAAGAGCTTCCACCGTTGGAGGAATATAACTTCCTCTCCAATCTGATCTTGGACAGCGCGCTTCGAGCTCAAACTCGGCCGGTTCCAGGAACGTCTTTTCGTAGGAAACCTCCTACCCCTTGGTGGGACCAGCAATGCACTGAGGTTTATCGTAAAAAGTCCGACGCGTTTAAACTTTTCCGGAAACGCGGAACACCCGAGTATTTCGAAGCGTACTCGACTCTTGAACACGAACTCAAGAGCCTCATCAAAGCCAAGAAACGCGGATACTGGCGGCAATTCGTGGACGGTTTATCGCGCGAAACGTCGATGAATACGCTTTGGAACACGGCGCGAAGGATGCGTAACCGGTCTTCGAACAACGAGAGCGAGGGGTACTCAGATCGTTGGATTCTCAAGTTCGTGCGAAAAGTATGCCCTGATTCCGTGCCGGCAAAGATGATTCCTCACAAAACGACGAGACGAGATCAGCCAGCCTTTTTCAATGTTGGAGCTCTCACTCGCGCTTCTTTCGTGTGGCAATTCGGCTCCGGGGGCTGATAGAATCAAGTTCAACTTGTTGAAGAACCTCCCAGACGCCACTCAGAGGCGCATGTTGAACTTGTTTTGTCAGTTCCTGGAGCTCAATATTGTTCCAGATGATTGGAGGCGAGTAAGAGTAATAGCCATTAAAAAATCTGGGAAACCCGCGTCAGATCATAACTCGTATCGTCCCATTGCGATGTTGTCGAGCAATCGAAAATTGTTGGAGAAAATGATCCTTTTTCGCTTGGACAAATGTGTTGAGACGAACCACCTACTCTCAGATACTCAATTTGGTTTCCGTAGGGGCAAGGGAACGAACGACTGTCTCGCGTTGCTTTCCACAGAAATTCAGTTGGCTTTTGCTAAAAAAAAGAGCAAATGGCTTCTGTATTCTTGGATATTAAGGGGGCTTTTTATTCAGTACCGATTGAAGTCCTTTCAGACAAACTCCACGCTCGTGGCCTTTCTCCATTAATTAATAACTTTTTATACAATTTGCTGTCAGAGAAACATATGAGCTTTTCTCATGGAAACTCTACAGCTTCTCGATTTAGTTACATGGGTCTCCCCCAGGGCTCATGTTTAAGCCCCCTTTTGTATAATTTCTACGTCAGAGAAATTGACAATTGTCTAAGTGACAACTGCACGTTGAGACAACTTGCAGATGACGGAGTAGTGTCTATGACAGGGCCCAAATGGGTCGACCTGCATGGACCCTTACAGGATACCTTATACAATTTGTCTACTTGGGCTATCGAGCTAGGTATCGAATTCTCCTAGGAGAAAACTGAGTTGGTCTTTTTTTCTAGCAAGCATAGCACAACCAAAGCTTCAACATTTGGGTAAACCGATCACTCTTTCCATGTCTTTCAAATATCTTGGGGTCTGGTTCGATTCCAAATGCACCTGGAGATCCCACATTGAGTATCTGAGACGAAAATGCCAACAAAGGATCAATTTTCTTCGAACAGTTACCGGAACGTGGTGGGGAGCTCATCCGCAAGATCTTCTAACGTTGTACCGGACAACGATTTTATCGGTTTTAGAATACGCTAGTTTTTGTTTCCAGTCGGCGGCTAAAACTCACATCATCAAACTGGAACTTATCCAGTATCGTTGTCTTCGTATCGCGTTAGGATGCATGCACTCGACTCATACGATGAGTCTAGAAGTGTTGGCGGGCATGTTGCCACTCTCTGATTGGTTTTCGGAATTGTCCCTCAGGCTCCTCACCCGTTGTGAAGTTAGGAACCCACTGGTAATCGAAAACTTTGAGAAGCTTCTTGAGCTCAACCCTCAAACTCGTTTCATGACTATGTACTACGTGTACATAACACTGGATGTCAGCCAGTTAGTTTTGATTTATCTATGACGCGGGTTATTTTATTTTTACGGATAGTCTACGAGGCTATTCACTCTATGAGGCCGGTAAAGCACTCCTCGTATTTTCTCATGGAAATTCGAGAGCTTCCAAGTGCTTTATCTTTAAGATCTTTTGTCATCACCTTTGCATGGGTCCCATCTCATTGCTCGATTCCGGGCAATGAGATGGCGGACTCACTTGCTAAGGTGGGCGCTATGGAAGGTGATATTTACGATCGACAGATCGCCTTCAACGAATTTTCTTCATTTATCGTCAACAGTCGCTCGCCATCTTGCAAAATAAATGGAGTGAAGGGTATTTGGGACGATGGCTATATTCAATCATCCCTAAGGTGTCGAAGATTCCTTGGTTCAAAGGTTTAGATGTGGGTCGAGACTTCATTCGTATGATGTCACACCTCATGTCCAATCACTATTCGTTAAACGCTCACTTGTTCCGTGTTGGGCTGGGGGATAGCAGTCTCTGTGAATGTGGACAAGGTTACCAAGACGCCGATTACATTATTTGGTCTTGTGTGGAGCATAGTGGAGTCAGATCTGAGCTGTACGATTCCCTTCGGGTTCGAGGTATACATCCCAATGTTCCAGTTCGGGATGTTTTGGCTGGACGCGATCTGGAGTTTATGAAATTCATATATGTGTACCTTAAGAATATTAACCTTAGAATGTAAGTTTGATTAACCTTACTTTAGTTTGTATTTTGTACGTGTGGGTTTTTTTTTTAATATTTGCTTTTGAGATGAATAGAAATAAGTTCATGTTTAAGCATTAATTAAATATTTGTATCGTAAACTACATTTCAAGCCTCCTTCTCCCTTTTCCCATCCAAAAAATTGAAAATCTCCACTAACCTCGAGACAACCGCGAGTATTCTAGTATCCAGTATCCATTAAGTATCCAGTTCATTTAACTTTATATAAGAAATGAATAATTTATATCGAAAATGACAACTCGGCTCTGTTAAGTTTATTCGATTGAGCCTGTACCAATAAAGTAATTATTAAAAAAACAAATTTCAAAAGGTCCTATCAGCATGATCGATTCTCTGCATCTCTTTCGTTAATAACTCAGCAGCAAAACCATTCCCTGCTGCTTTTGTCGTTTTGGACGCTAGATAAGAACCTCCTTTATCAAACTATTTGGTTAAAGTAGCGCGAAATCTGTTCACATAACAGTGGTTATCAAAAGAGAAAGTCGATGAAGAGAATCAATCAAAGCAGATAGGACCTTTTGAAATGTTCATCGAGAAATGTCATCTCATTGATATTATACACGCTACTTGAAAACTACCCAAAAATGGGTAGAGTCTACCCAGCCGGTCAAAACTGAACCTACCCAAAAATGGGTAAACATGCATTTACCCAAATCTGGGTAAACGTACTTGCGACAGAAACTGGCTAACGATTACTCAGATGTTGACATTTGATAACTGGGTAAACCTTACAAAACTGGGTGCCATCTACTCAGTTGCTGGGTAGATTCAAAATAGCATACACGCTATTTTGAGGCTACGCAGTGACTGGGTAGATCGCACTCATTTTTGCATGCTGGATGGAGTTGTCAAAAAATGAGTAAACTGCCCATGTAACCATCCAGCCCGCTAATAGCCCGATAATCGCCCTTTTTGCAATATAAGGTTAATATAGGGCTCCCATACTTTATATCAGCTATATATCAGCTTTAAGTTGCAAAAAGGGCGATTAGCGAGCTTGTTGATTACTCGGGTGGTTTTGCTCTGATGAGTGGAGTCTACCCAGAGTTTGGGTTAATTATTCTGATATCAATTTTTCCTAATTTCAAAAGTTTGAAGCTGTGAACAGGCGATTTTTGCGCAGTGAGTCAAAAATCAGTTTTTAGTAGTGAAGCAGTGAAAATGGAGCAGCTACGTAATAGCCTGGATGGTGTAAGCTAACTAAATCTAAATCAACAACTAGAAGCTATTTTTTTTGTTAAAACCGATTGATGGGTAACAACTACGTCATGTATAAATAAATAACTTATCATTTTTTTGTTTTTTTTTTATTATTCTTCCAGAACAACATAATTTATATATAAAGCCTTCATGGGGCATTCATTCGTTTCTATCGAAATAGGTAAGGTCTACTCAGTTGTGAAATGTCATCATTTGAGTAACCGTTACCCAGTTTCTTCCTTAGGCACGTTTACTCAAATTTGAGTATCCATGTTTACCCATTTTTGAGTAACTTCTCTTTTGACTGGACTAAGTGATTTTCGACTCAAAAATGAGTAGCCTCAAAATAGCGTGTCGACAATAGACACACACATTAATAGACCTGCCGATGTGGGCCGTTATGTTGTATTCAAAGCGGACATTTCCGCACATTTTTAATAGTTTGATCGGATAAGTCTGCTCAAATCGGTAGATCCAGTTATCCACCATTTAGATTAAATACCTTTATTAAATGTCAAGTACATATCACTCTCAACAAGAATTACCCTTTTATGAGTTGAACGTCCACGTATTTTTCCAAATACACACGCTACAAATGAGATACCCTTTTTTGCTTGGAATTGCTGACCAAAAAAACATGTACATACGATAAATTTGTAACATTTAACGAGTAACTGTTACCTACATGTTAATTACATTTGAGGAAATACAAATTTAAACCAAAGCCAGGGTGGCCAGTGAATTTTCTTTTTGAAATTCCCGGTTTTTTCCCGGTTTTCCCGGTTTAAATTTTAAAAAATTCCCGGTTGTTAATATTAAATATAAAAAAACCAAATTGAACGCATTTTTAAGAACGCTCTGAAAGGAATTTACTGAAAGGACAAAAAATGTGATTTAAGAAGATTCCCAAGATTCTAGGGCTTTAAAATTTGAGTAGTGTCTGAAACTAGAACTTTTTTTTTTTCAAAATTTGTGATTAATAACAATGCAACGTGATGCAAGATTTGGAGTAAAAATAATTAAAATGTGAGATTTTGAATAATTTTCAAGATCCCAGATATGAAAAATTAAATAAATATCATACTTACGAGTCGTAGAGTCCTAATTGTCACGCTCTGAGACTTGGAAGCATTTTAAGGGTTATAACAAATTACATTACAATCTATAGAATCTAGCGGACAAACCCTGGAATTTTTAGTAAATTTTAAAAGAATTCAAAGTGTTGATTTCAAACAAATATTGAGAAAAATTCCCACACAGTTTTCGAAGGAAAAGTTTTGAGCAGATTTCCAGAATTATTCTGACATGAAAACCCTAGTAATTGTTAGATGAATTTGGAAGAATTTCTGTTGAGAAGAATGCAAATTTTAAATTAAATTGTTAGAAAATTTTAGAAGATTTAAAAAGGAGTTGTCAAAAACAAAACATTGCGTAAAATTCCTATGTGATTCTGATGAAATATGTATGGGTATCGTGAAGAAAATAAGAGATGAATTTTAAGAGAAATTCCAAGAGAATTATGATAAGAATTCAACAAGAAACAGAGTTCTTAGATTGTGTTGCCAATAATTTCAACTCTGGTGCGAAAGATTCATCACAGAACTCCAACAAAATTTATTGCAAAAAATTATGAGAATTAGAAAGAAATTCTTTAAAATAATCAAAGGTTTCTAAATCAAATTTCGAAAGATTTCTGCTGTTTTGAATAGAGTTAAAAGAAATTTTTAAAAATATTTTCAAAGGAATCAAAGTTTCCGGATAGGCTTAAGGGAATTCTAAGAAGCATTCCAATTAAATTCTTAGAAGGGGTTGCAAGGAAATTGCAAAAAGAATTCAACGGCAATTACTACGCGGATTGTGTTCTGGTTTATTTCAGAACAATTTCAAGATAATTCAGAGCAGAATTCCAAGTTAATTCTGGAATTCATGTCATGAGAATTTTGAACAACGAAAAATTAAACCCCCGGAAAAGAATAATTCAGTTTCGGTATTCACAAACATTTGTTTCGAAAGTCCAGCATCTTCAATATTTTCTTTTAAGGACCATGCACTTTACATCTGAAATTGAGAAGACAAAAATCAATTTTCAATATTGCTGAGTGATTAAATACTAAAAACAATAACACGGGAAACTGAAGAAAATTATGCAGCAAATAGAGCAAGACATTCATTTGGTAAAGGATAACTCTGTTTTAATGATTTGTTCTGAAATTCTGGTGTAAAAATTTGTTCCTATGGTATGGTTAGTTTATTTTCCCGGTTCTCTCACTGAATTCCCGGGTTTTTCCCGGTTTTCTCGGTTACTTTTCAAATTCCCGGATATTTCCCGGTTTTCCCAGTTTGCTGGCCACCCTGCAAAACGCAAAAACAGAGGTACCCAGAAATTCTTCTTTTTGTATGGAAAAGTACCCATCACTTCAAAAAGTTCACGTACAATATTAACACGAAACTTACAGCCACGGAAGAATATGTTTTTGGCAAGTTTTGTTTTTTTTAAGTATTGGAATATATATTTAAAAAAAAATCAACGAAAATCTGTTCTTAAAAATCACAGGAAACAACAGATTTTCGAGGATTTTTGATTTAAATTTTTGTTAGTTTTAGAAATATAAAAAATGTAAATTATTCGACGGTGTGCGCTTACTTCGCATTAAGGGAACTCAAAAACCTCAAATAAGATTTTTTTAAAGTTAGTAACCAGTTCTAAATTTACCATGATTTACCAAATTTACCTCCTAGACCAAAATGATCGCACCTATTGAGCCAATGCTATATTGGCTATCGATGAGATCATTTTTTCGGTCGGGCGGCAAATGGAAATAACATTGCTGTGCGGCTAATAAGCTTTATGTAAACCGTACAAAGCCAAAGAGCAAATAACTGGGATTTCTGATTAACCGGGCAATCCATAATCCCGATTGCCTACGATTTGCTCGTTAAAATTAAGCCTATTTTGGATCAATTTTCCCCACTTTCGGACCCCTGCTCACGCTAATGAAAACGAAACGACAACCGCGCCAAATACCCTGACAAAAAACTATTACTTTCACCACTAACAACTACACGACCGTTTTGTTTTTTGTAGCAAACCTCGTATGGGGGGAAACATGTCGAGCCTTCCGTCTTTAGGGTTCACATGGTGGTCGTCTACCTTCAGGGTTGTTACTGTTGATCCATCGACAGAAGGCTGGAATCGCGGGATCAGCCACATCCAGGCAGGAGTGACGGGGAACGTCGCCCATCCCGTGACTCGTTTCAATTGAATTCAATTAGTTTGATTAAATTTCGCTGGCACCAGCGCCGTTTGGACCTGTCCCGCCATCACCATCAGCACCAACAACAACAACAACAACAACAACAACAATAGCAACAATGAATGACGAAGAATGGCACAAGGATGACGACGTTGACGATGGCGTTGTCGTGGCCGGTTCTTGCATTACTTTGTGTGATGAATGAAATGGCTCCTAGAGGGTTGTCACATTTGCTCTTGCTGCCGAGTTTCGGGGGAAGGGAATGAGGGGGCAACTTGGTACTTTTTCAATTTGTTCGATTGATGAAATTGAAACTTGCCAGTTGGCTTTTTTCCAGTTTTGCTTTCGTTGCCTTTCTCGATAGTTGCATGTTTTTATGCAGTCAATCAAACTGTCTAGGTTTGCATTTAAATCATGCAAGTAATTAAGGGTAGATGGTTCGTTCGGTGGAGGCCACTTGAATAAATTCGAACGTGAGGAAATTTCAATCTCGGTGGACTAATTAGGGCGAGAGTGATGAATCGCGGGAGTGGAAAATGGTCCAAAGATGCAGAGGTTATGCAATTTGATTTGTGTTACACAACTTTGATGAAAATTAGTTTAGGATCGATAGACAGACATGTTGAAAACAGGTTAGTCAAAATGTTTACTTCACACTTCTTGCTTTTCTTACTGAAGTTAGAAATCGTCTTGCTTTGTGATTCTTTGTCCAAGTCAATAATATTTGAACTTTTTACAAGCGATAATAAATTTAACTATCTATTCTAACATAGACAATGGGAAAACCACACATGGGGTAAACACAGCTGCAAACCAACTGGAAAACCACCCATTAGTTATACTTGCCTGACTGCATGGAGCAGCATCAGCGCAACCGAGCGAGACCTGCCCACGGAGCCGAACACAATGCAAGAATATGTCCCATAAAAGTCCACCAAAGAAACCGCTAAACCAGGGCGCGCGCGCATTCTTCTATTTTATTGCACCTCCCAACCCAGCAGCAGCAGCCACCGCCACCAGTTGCCATCCTTCCCCTCCCCGAAAAAAAAAGCGGGAGGTATGTAAAACAATACCCCAAGAAGCAATCGAATCCGAAACGAACTAACCCATCACAGCCGCAGCAGCAGCAGCAGTTGGAATTGTGGCCACTAACCAAGTCAAACAAGCAATAAAACATTAAAAACCAACCAACACGCCCCGTTTTCCAACGCTACCAGAAAAGGTCATATAGCACACGGTGCAGGACTCCGCCGAAAAAAAGCGATCCCATCTTCGAACCACCGCCGCGAACTCTCTCGCGAGAGGTGGGGCAGCAGCGGCCCGTAAAACGATTTTATTTACATAACAAAACCATAATTTGAATAAATGTTCCCTCCGGGATCCAGATTCGGGACCGGGATCGGTATTGGAATCGGATCGGGCCGAAATCTATCGGACAAACATCCGGATTTCGGAGAAAAGCCCAGCCGCTGCTGCTGCTGCAGCTGCTGGTTCCGGTGGTGGCCGTACAGTTTGAGGTTAAGTTCGAATCGTGACACTGAGCTTGAATTTTTCCGTCACAGCTATTATTTATCATTGTTTGCTGCCTGGCGGTCACTCCGGCATTCGGGAAATCGAAAGCAAACAAAAACTTCCGACAACAACATGGGGAAAAATGGAATCGCTGGGGGTTTGCATTTCGATTTGCGTTCGAGATAAAACGAAAGTAAACAATTCCACGTGTTTCCGTCGTCGTCGTCGTCGACGTCGACCGACCGACGTGGAAGTTCTGCAGTAGGTCGCAACGAGGAGGAGGAGTCTCCCAGTTTCATGTTTGTGCTTTATATCGTCCTTATGGAAATTAATAAATTTTAAAAACTTCAATTGGGGGGAATTGTGGTGTGCGGATTAATGCGTCCATCACCGGGGTCTTTTGCACTGTTTATCGCGGTGTACCCAAATGGGGGTATAAGGCATGAATGGCTACTTGACATGCAAAACTGAAGGGGGTCGCCGCATGCCAGAGCCCGAAAGAGCAAATATTCCGATGTCACTTGTTTGCGCGTGAATTGGTCGAGCAATCTATTAACAAGATGTGAACAAAGGATAAGGATTTGTGATCGTGTGCTACACTGAAACGGGACGATGGCATGCTATGATAGCACTAATGTATGTATTATTAAGTGGATGTGTAGCAGTGCAGTTATTTTCAATTATTGTGTTCTGTTGTGCCATATGTCTAGTTAATATTTTTATTATTATTATTATAATCAAACGAAATTTAAGCTGCCAAATCGAAAAAAAATCTTACTCTCCCGGTATGAAGAAACGAATTCAAGTTATTGCCACAGGGGCACTCGCTAACGCACCCGGCGAACTGGAAACCGATCCAATCAACTGTCAAGCAGACCGCCAGTCTACGTGCGACGGCATCGACAACATCAACGTCACCAGAAAAGACGCGTCATGCAGTGAAACTTTTCCATGCTTTCGCCACCTACATTTCGAAGTGAGAACTACTAGAAGGAGGATAGTTTCCAAATTCTTCAAGTAAAACAGACGATTTTTGGGGCAAATCGGTACATGAAGAAAAACTAATAATTTCGCGTGGAAACTTTTGCTTGAATCGTGTAAGAAAATGTGTTTGCAAACTAACTGTTATTATTTCGGTATGGATCGGAGATGTTTTCATGGAAAATTATGCATAACAAGTTTGCACCCACAGGGAGAGGTTACCTCCTGCGCAGCGGCATTTTTCGGAAAATGGTGAATATGTGCGATTTCCACTAGGATGAAAGTGGAAATTAAGTGAATTTACTTAGGAAAGGTTGTATCATGCTGGTGGTAATGGAGATTGGTTGTATAGGACGCCAATATTCAATAAATGTTCATTTTGGCCTTTTGTTAGCAAACATATTGATGCTCACAATTTTCGACGGAAAACGCAACGGAACTTGCTTTACTCAACACGCACCATACTATAAAATGGTGCTAGATGGTCTTCAAAGTGATAGCAAGATGACAAATCATCTCTATTTTGAGTAATTGAGCAATTTACTTCTGTTTACATCATATTTACGATGCAGCATTGTTGGAGCCGCGAAATGAAATGAATATATCTTATGAAAGTTCAACTGGAAAAGTCAAAGTTGCACATCAGTCTGATCGTAAAAACGTTTTCTTCTGCAATTCGAATGTTATATTGGAAGAATTTTACACAGGCTTGATGAAAATTATGATTTAACGCTAATTTTCACGAATTTTATATGCAGACTGTCAACATTATCATCATCATGCAGTGGCGACATCTGCGTTGAGCTTTTACGGCAATCTTCCAATTCGAACAAAACAGCCGGAGAATCACTACACGCTATTTCTAGGCTACTCAGAGACTGGGTAGATCGCACTCAGTTTTGCATGCTGTATGGAGTTGTCAAAAATGGGTGAACTGGTTTTGCTCCGATGAGTGGAATCTACCATCTGGATGAATGGTTCTTATATAATTTTTTCCCAAGTTCAAAATGGCGCACTTTTAAGAAGTGAAGCAGTGAAAATGGAGCAGCTACGTAATAGCCTGGATGGCGAAACTTACAAGGGGGACGTAGTAATCCATTCTCCATTTCATTGAACGGATTTCAATGAGAATCATAATTTCAATTTATTTGAATAATTTCGATTTATAATGAATAATAACACGCGCTTGCCGACATCATCCGATTTCATCTTTTTTTTTTTCTGCATCGATAATCTTGAATGAATCAGAATTATCTAACTGTTCGCTCATTTTATTTTTAGTGTGTATTACGGTGTGGCTGTCTGTCACTTTCATAATCGAGCCTCACCTCAATTCACTCATAGTTAGCCAGCAACAGCTGCTGCGTTTTCTACAATTTGTGCAGACATAAATATGATATATTTTTTACAGTGAAGATCCCCAATTCGGTCAATCGCAATTAAATGGAACTGCAGTTTGGCAATGAAGTTCTTGATGAGGAAAAGTTGTAATATATTTGGTCACGCAATCATCACACTCGCCAGTTTCAGTCCACATTAGTATTGCAATGGCATGGACATTATCGCGGACTAAATAAGACCGGATTAAAGATTTAGCCATGCCAACCCTTTCGAACCCTTTCCCCGATTGATGAACCAGCAGAAGCTCACTCTGGTACTCTCCGTATGATACTCTCAACCCATGCATTTTTTTTTTCGTAAGATCTGGTCCTCCACTCCTCATTAAATTCTTTCAAAATAGCCATCGACCGAACTTTTTTTGATTTGATCTTCTTCCGCCTCCGACTTGAAAGACCTTCGTCCACATCTTTTCACGCTCTTTATTCTCAATGAGACAATGTGAATTTTCCATCTCTCGTTCTTCCGCTGTTTAAATGGACGACATAGTTTGATTTCACACACCGTCAACCAACAGTGAACGAAAGAGACGACAAATTCACATTGTTTATGCACATAGGCGATTGCTGAAGTTTATCGTACGCACACTACGTTGCGTATACGTATACGCAAAATGTTTACATCAGGAAAAAAAAATATTCATTGCGGAAAATTTTCCTGATGAAAACAAATCACTGACACAATCACACTTTATAATGAGAGAGAGAAGGATTAGTATTTTCCATTTAATTCCACTACTTTATTTGCTTATCCTTGACAGATACGCGTATTTCGTCTACAATGTGCAGACTTCTTCAGTGTCTTGTACTAATACTCGACACTTTAGCTATCTCTTCTTCGTCGTCCTCAAAATATCGTTATCTGTCATGTTATAGATAGAGATGTGATCCGATATGTTAGAGATGTGATCGATAAAAACGATAGTAGGGTAGAGCACTACTTCGTCGTAATCGCCCATTTCCGTTCTATCGATCTATGATATCACCGTGCACAAATCAAAAATAGGTATGTGCCGATGCGTTAGTTCATTAGCTACAACATAAATCCTATTAGAGCGTATTGTATGAATATTTACGCTTATTGTTTTCAAAACAAAAGAAGCGCTCCTAGCGAATTCCCTTTTTCTACGTTTATCCGTAGGACGAAGAAAATCTAATGGCGTTTCAATGCGTTAGGACGGAATTGAAACTCGTAGAACGGATTTAGAATCAAGAAGCAGTGTTAGATTTAGACAATATCTCAATAATTTGTGACTCTTTATCAAATCCAATGGTACGTATGGAAAGGTGAATAAATTTGCAAGTCATCTTTGACAGAAATATTCCCCTTTTTGTTTAAACTCGTTCAGAAAAGAGAGATAAGGCGTGGGTTGTGCTTAGTACGACGGAATTTAGATCAAAAACCCTATTCACTTTAGAGATTTGAACGCGATTATCATCCCTATTCTGTATTTCGTTCGAAACGAAATTCTCATGCAAAAAAATATTTTTTTGTATAGGAATTTCATTTCGAACGAAATACAGAATAGGGGTGAATATCGGATAAAATGGATTTATTCAAATATAAATAAATTCATCGAACTAAACATAAGTTTTTAGTACAATTTGAATAAATCAGGGAGTTTCGTCCCCCTTGATCTACAGCTAGTTGGTGAGGTATAAAACTCTAACAAATATCAATAAATACAGAATTATAATTTTCATAATATTTTCTTTTCCTTCCTGGACGAAAAACATACATGTAAAGCATTCATGGGGCAACCATCCTCAACCCACTCTTCCGACATTATATAATTCCAGGGGGACCAGTTTCTTCAAGCAATGTTAGTTCTATCGTTGTAAAACGAGTAGTCACACGCTTTTCGAAGTTTTTCTGCAAATCTGGAAGGGCATCATTTCGGTTAGTAATGCCGGCAAGAAACGAAGACGAGGCAAGGGATTCGGTAAGGCCAACATTGTATGGCCAGGATTGTCAGCGCCGATTATTCGAGGTCGAGAGCTTGTCCAACAGCAGCAGCTTCCGGAAGATAAGGAGCGGGAAGCCAAGCTCAAGAAGATTCGCGATGAGATGGTGAACTTCAAACGGATGAAGCGCAGTCCCCTTGAGCGAGGGTGGTATAAGACCGCCGTATGCAGTTGGAGAGGACCAGTTTGAAGTATTCGAAACCAAATGTTTGGAACTGAAAACCGTTGTCAATATGAAGGGCAATCTTGTTCGGAAGAGACACGTTTCAGCAATGTCAGTGACGGGAAACGGTAACGGTTTGACAGGATTCGGATTCCTCAAGGCCATCGATATTAGGGCAGTGTTGCGACAGGCAAAAAATCGTGCCCGCCAGAAATTGATGTACCGTATGCGTGATAATGTTTGCACCATCGTACAAATAAGGTTCCCGTTTCTGCATACAATGCCTTGGTTTGCTTTGCATGCACGTAACCTAAAGCTCATACCGTAGTAGGCTGTGTATAAAAGAAAATGATTTACTTAGTTGTACAGTTGCACCATGACGAAGTGGCAGCAAAAATACATTTCAATCGCCGTGGGAGTGTCCCGGTGGACCGTCAAAAGGGTTTTAGACCGAGAAAAGAAAAGACAGCTATGCACGAAGGTGATCACAGGTCGTCCGAGGTCAGCTCGGGTTCCGCGGGTTATCGCTACTATCAAAAGGAAGATTCGGGTGAATCCAGTGCATTCAATAAGGAAAATGGTAAAGGAACACGGGATCAGTGACTTTACGGCACGGAAGATCGTAAAGGAAGATTGCGGGGCGAAGTCGAGGGCATGGAAAAAAACTCACATGATTACCAACCGCATCCGGGAGCTATGAGTCGAACGATGGAAGATAATCTTGAACTTCCTTAAGCGAAAAAATCCGGTAATCCTGTTCACCGACGAGAGTATGTTTACCGTCGATCCCGTATCAAATTCCAGAACCGACCGGTAAAAGACGCGGCCGACGAGCACAAGAACATGTATCTGACCCAGCTTCCGATGGCAAAAAAAAAAATGGGCCCGGTGTTCATACCAGCAGGCGACAAGGTCAACACGGAGGTCCACATCGGGCTTTTAAGTAAGTATGTTCTTCCGTGGATCAAAGAACAGTACGGTCCGAAGCCAAATGTTGTATTTCAACAAGATGAGGCTCCGTGCCACACCTCGAACCGCACTCAGAAGTGGTTGTAGGAACATCTTCCGTTCTGGGCGAAGGACATGTGGCCGCCATCCAGCCCCGATCTTAATCCGCTGGATTACTCAATAGGGCGCGTCATGAAGACCAAGGCCTGTTCTAAACACCACCCGAGTACAGCAAGCCTTAGACAAACATTGACCAGTACCTGGAGAAAAATGGATCCAGACTACATTATTAGAACCTGCCGTGCATTCCGGAAGCCTGTGGAGGCCGTCATTGCAGCAAGTGGAAACTCGATCGATGATTAACTTAGTTTAAGACTCTGAGAAACATCCCCCCTTTGAATAAATAAAAAAAAACTGGAAAACGAAATTTTTGAGAATTTTTTTTAAATTTTGACCTTGCTCAATCGTGCAAACATTATCACGCATACGGTATTATGAAATCCTTGACTTTACGCAATTCTGCATGGATGGCAAGATTCAACTGAAGAAGAAGTTCTCTCCGTTCTACACCAAGTACCGGTCCTACGAAATTTATCTGAAAAAGCGGGAGTATATGCGGAATTAAGATAAGGTGCGACTGAGATTGCTCACTAAGACGGGAGAAATCCGCAGTTTCTTAACCAACAAGAACGCGAAGTGCAAGATGGGACCGGCACCGGAGGACAAATAGAAATTATTGTTGTAAGGTTGCGACTAGGAGCACATGTGAATAAATGGTTTTTGATTGCAAACGGAATAATGGGGCGTTCATTCGTTTATATCGAAATGGGCAAGGTTTACTCAGTTGAAAAATGTCATCATCTGAGGCTGTGTTCCATTTGGAAATTTTTTACTTAAATTTGACACTTCGAAAATAAATTAAGATGTCCGAAAATCCCTCTGTTGTTGATCGGTCGATTTTCGAGAAAGCGTCTGTCAAAATTGATTCCTTGTCTGTCAGTAATAAGTCTGCTGGAATAGCAGGTTTTTTTTTTTAAATTATCCATCTGTCAAATTTTTCATTTTCATTTTCATTTTGCAGCGTTTGGTGGGGCAATGGGAGCGCAAGTCAATCCAAAGCTGAGGATAAAGGATGGGTAATGGCTGAATAGTCTATGCGGACCACTTGAACGCCATGGGAAGGGATTGGAGAGGTCGGTTATTGGGGGGTTTTGAGGGAATGAAATATAGTACTAGATTTGTGCTGCAAAATATAAAGAAACTGAAAATACATCTCCCACTGATTCATCCCTTCACATATATACCAAATGGACATTTTAAAGCAACCATCAAAATAAACAGACAGTATATGAATAGGCTAGTTGCCAGTTGCTTTAAAGCGAAGACATCATATCAAGAAATTCGTTAGAAGCATTTACCTTTGAGCGGCAGATGACGCGATTATACCTGTCTCATAGCGTCCGTATGAGAAAATGGAAGAGTTGCCAGTCTTCTTGATATGTTGTCTTCGTTTAAAGGCTAGTTGCCTCCCTAAGCGGACCCCCCGCATCCTAACTCTTTTGTTAATCTACTTAATGTCATTAGGCTGTCTAAATTTTCTTATTAAAGTTCGTTTGATGATTCTGATATCTCATAAGCCCAATTTAATAAATAATTGAAATATATTATCTACCTAATCAATCCAGGCATAACGGCACAAAAGCATTTTGATAACGGCACATCATCGGATAGGAGCAACTATCACCTTTCCGAAAGTGGTATTGGTTTGCGTGAGCGTACTTTGGTTCGCGTGTAAATGGCCTTAGAAAGTTTGTTTACAAATGCTTTTGTGCCGTTATCAAATGTTATGCCTGAATTATAACCCATGCTTTATTAAGTACCTGTACGTGTGCTTGTAATCTAAAATTAAACGTGTTTCAAGTACTTTTGATTTTTACCTATAAATATTTATTATATCTTAGTTCGACACAGGTAACACCTTAATGTGACTAAAATGATTCATTTTGAAATTAGTTTCCTAGCTGATTTTTAAATTATATAGGGTATATGCTCCAACTACGCTCACACGTTTCCACTATGTCGCCCCACAGAATTACGAATGGATATGTAACAATAGAAGCACGCCACAGTGGAAATCCCGAGCCATAGTTCAAACACTTACCCAACTCAAAATGAAGCACATATAAGATTAGTTACAATACCATGTACAAAAATAATGTTTAACATTGTTCCCTGAGTAATGCTTCAATGAAAACAACAATGAAAGCTTATCACGCAAGTACAAGGAGCACTGTTGGGCACTTTCTGAAATACCTCAATAGTATAATTCCCTTGCAAACCCAAACAAATCTACCTGCGTAAGAAAAATAAGAGTGATTTGCGGCAAAACCCGCCAGTATCGCACCCAACGTCAGTGCCTATACGTAAGCGTACTACGACGCGGCTCTCAAAAAAAGGAGTAACAAGTGTGATACTATCACTGCTTAGCGTTAGTGTTGTTATGATATACTTCGTAGATTGGATACTAGCGACACTCACGTCTCTTCTGAAATTCTCAGTTAGACTACTTTCAGGAATAGTGCTGGGGAGTAAACATTGGCTCCAATCTAAACAAGAGTAACAGAAGCATGACTGTCGCTATTCCTGGCCACGCCCATCTTTACCATAACTAGGGATATGGAAGAAAATGTTGATGTAGTACTTACTTAACGAGAGGCCACCGACTTAGCGACACCCTCATAAGTGCTACGGAGTTGGAGGGTTGGGTAGGGTATTCGGTTAGGATTCAACTCAAGTTGGTGATGCAACCAAAAGTATGTATTGTTTATTTGTTGTTTATTTAATCTCTCGATAGCCGGCTATCGAAAGAACATATTCATTTTGTTTAGTGATCATGAATTTTAATAGTCATGACGGAGAGCTTGGGATTAAACCCATGATTTTCTGCTCAGTAAGCAAAAATGATCGCTCCAGGGTCATCGAGCATCTCAGAACCATAACGCTTCGCGACAATGCAGGACTACGTTTTCGCTTGATATGCAAATAGTTTTCGAGGTTAATGTTCAATATCAAATATACAAATGATGGTGGCGATTTATTGTGCTGTGGAAGAGCTTGGAGTTAAATCAATGATTTTCTGCTCAGTAAGCAAAATCGATCCCTCCAGGGTCATCGAGCATCTCATAATCCACAGCGCTTCGCGTCAAAGTACGAATATATGGATGAACTATCTATTATTGAATAACTATTATTTACGATAATTACATGAAAGAAATAAAATATAAACTACAAACAAAACGTGACAACTAAAATCTCAAAAAGATATTCTCACAAATATATTTCACGCAACCAGGAATCTCAAAACAATTAGACGCTATAATGATACTCTGCACATGTTAGACATAAGAAGAGGCCAAAAAGCAAGCGTCCGACATACAAAACCCGCCAGATCCACTTGCAGTCACAATCAAAGATTCTACGAATCGTGAGCGCTCACGAATCATAAAATAGCCGACTGCGACACTCTGAATGCGAAATTGACAGGCTCTATGCGTCAAACACCCAATCTCCTCCCGCATCCAACTATACAAATCTCCATTACAACATCTAACGAATTCAAAACTCCGAAAATCACTCATCTATAGCTAGTGAGTGGAAGCAACCCTGAATGCAACCATTCTTCATGATACACTGTTTCTGTCTATCTTTCTATTAAGCCTGTGGACAAGCGTTAGCTTCGAAACTTCTAAGCAAATTGAGAAAATTTTCAGATCACGAAAAAAAAAACTTGAAAAAAAACTTTTAAAGGTAATTACAAGTAAAATAAATATTGATTATTTAACGCAAAAACGAGCAAGTAATATTAAATCTTTTGTATCGTATGACTGCAACAAAAATAATGCGCTTAAATATAAAAAAAAATTAATAAAATTATATGCAAAATTAGAAGAAGATCATTACTTTATTGGTAAGAAGTTTCTAATAAGCCCTCCCAGTTCCTCTGTATACAGAACAAATCTGATACTATAATCAGAATTGCTCAGTCTGCATGAAGCAGCCGATTTCATCAAGGAAGTTCTATTAACAATCAAGAATTAATCGTTTGAGGCATACTGAAGCATTAAGAAGGTGGTATGTGTCACTATAGGAAATCATCATCGTTGCAAATATAAAGAAATTAAACATAACCTTTTGCTTCAGTACCGTCAACCTCCATGTCCATGGGGAGATAAAACTATCCATCTGTCAAATTTAAGTGAAAATTCACCAAATGGAACACAGCCTGAATAACCGTTACCCAGTTTCATCCATAAGCACGTTTACTCAAATTTGAGTAAAAGCATGTTTACTCATTTTTGAGTTACTTCCCTTTTGGCTGACTTGAGTAATTTTCGACTCAACAATGAGTAGCATTAGCCTACGAGCGGTTCTCTACACTCAAAAGATTTTCAAATGTAAATAGATTAAAAGCTACGCTAAATCGCAACTCTCATCCTGACCGACGCATAAGATGGTATAAAGAGAGAGAATACATACTAAGGCTGTGTTCCATTTGGCGAATTTTTACTTAAATTTGATAGATGGAAAATTTTCAAATAAACCTGCTGTTGTACCAGACTTATTTCTGACAGACAAGGAATCAATTTTGACGCACACCTTCTCGAAAATCGGTCGATCAACAACAGAGGGATTTTCGAACATCTTAATTTATTTTCGAAGTGTCAAATTTAAGTGAAAATTCACCAAATGGAACACAGCCTAAGTATAGAAGCGGTTTATACATAGATTGTATAAACTGCATTTATTCCTCCAATGTAAACCTGGCCTTTATTTGTAATAAGATTTGGCTGTCCTTTTCTTTTGCTTTTTTTGTTTTGTAAATCAATAAAAAAAAACATATATGGAAAAGATTTGTGTTTCCGCTAAGGTTGGAGTAGAAACTGCATAAATCAACGTCTGGATGGTGAAAGTCAAATTATCATTTGTGTTATACATTATTAATATCTATCATTCACGCGAGCCCTTACAACATGACTATAGGATAGGACTCAGTAGTTTGCTCTTCGTTTCTTCAGTTAAGGATTTGGGTGTTATCATCGACTCTAAAGTCAGATTCCATGAGCACATCTCCATGATAACTGCTAAAGCATTCGCCACATTAGGTTTCTTGAAACGAAACACAAACGCATTCCAGGACATCTACGCGCTGAAATCACTATACTGTGCTCTCGTCCGCAGTCTTCTAGAGTATGCTGTTGTTGTGTGGGCACCCTTTCACGCTATTTAAGCTAACAGAATCGAAGCCATTCAGCGAAACTTCGTAAGATACGCTTTACGTGTTCTGCCCTGGAACGATTCGGTAAATTTGCCACCTTACGAAGAACGGTGCAGGCTGATTGACCTGGACACGTTGGCAGCAAGGAGGAAACTACTTCAGCGACTCTTCGTGTTTGGATTGCTTAACGGTGACGTGGATTGCAACTCTCTTGTGAGCCAAATCTACATCAATGCTCCTCAAAGAGTTCTACGTAGTTACACGCTTCTGTGGCAACCTACCCATCGGACCAACTATGGATTCAACGAACCGTGGACTTTGTGCTGTCGTGTGTTTAATGAAACATTTGATGCATATGATTTTAACATTAGTAAGTCTACTTACAGACATAGAATTCGACACCTAGCCTAGAAAATATCTGTACAACATTATGTTGAAGATTTAATTAAATAAATAAATAAATAAATCAAAATTTAAAATCTAAAGTTAAAGAAATTGAACCAAATACTCGCGGTCGTCTCGAGATTAGTGAAGATTTAAAGTTTCATGGATGGGGAGAGGGAGAAGGAGGTTTGAAATATGATACAAATATTTCATTATTCCTTAAACATGCACTTATTCATGTTAACAAGTTCTATCGCTATTCTTATGGGAAAGTTTTTTCAGCTACAACTTTGCCGATGATCGTTTTTAAGTCAAGCGTCAAACTAAATATTTATTAATTGATTAAAAGATTGATAATCTTATGGCATGATTAAGCAGCTGTATTGTGGGAAACATTGTATTCTGCAGTGTGAAATAGTAGTCATGATTTTGATAACCTATTCAACGCCCCAGAAACACCAATGTTGCCTACGGAACAGTTGCTTGAGCATAATCATATGACATCAATGACTGGAGTCATTAATAACTTATGTTCCTTACATTTAATCGAAAATTGGTCTTTATAAAAGTTGTAGCTGCGAAAATTTTCATAAAACGCAGCTATCATTTTCTTAAGCAGAGTGCACTGGTGAATTTTGAGATAGATATGAAACAAAATGTTGGTTTTCCCATAGTAATTTCTGTATAAACATCAAATGGTTTGTGCCAAGTCAGTTTCTTACTAAATAATTTCAAATTTTGGGACGCTAATCAGGATCCAATTTGGAACCGTTTAAGCACAGTGGGGCGAAAATTTCAAATTTTGCATTAGTCTACTACTCATGCACCATCTCTTAAAACGATAGCAAATCTTGAAACTGCGTTTTGTAACCAATTCTAGTATAAAATGGATTATAAATTTTGCAGTTCAAAGTGTACAGAGAATTGTAGCGATGCCACCCTTCAGCTCTCTTTTTTTTCATTTGTGGGTGTTCCTAAAAACACTAAATTGTGGGCAGACACAAAATGCACAATCCAAGGAGAAAGAATATCATTTCGCAGCTAACATTAAAAGTTCTATGCACTAAAAATTAGAATACATTGTCATCATAATGAACACATTTCAGCAGTACCTAAACCGAAAAATTTGTATAAAACATCCAAATTGGCCTACTTGCTTGGTAATCTGAAACTGGCTGGGCCGTATAAACAAACAAAAAACCTAATTTACTGCAGATTATTTTCGTCTCATGAATCAAAAATCGACCGATCCGAGCAAAAACCGCTCCATTGTTTTGCCGTGCGTCCGACGACGATCGTTTTACCTCAGCTCCTTTCGTATGGACGCGGGAATATAACCACTGCATAAATCATCTACCCAATTGGGGCCCCCAGCGATAGCAGCGTCGTTGTCCACCATTCCAATATAGATCATCGGCCCCACGGCACGGTCGCCTTGCTCAAAAGACAACGACGATGACGACGACGACGATGAAATCCAAACCCGCAATTTCAGAGTGTAGCAAAAAACTCCACTGCAAGAATATAATATCAAATTCCATTCTCCTTCCCCCGCCCTCTGCCCCAACTTCTCCGATCACCACATTCTTGTGTTTCAGACCAGATACGCCATCTCTACTTCAACGGATAGAGTTCGGATTCAGCAATCAAGGATAAAAAAATACCCCCCTTCCTGTACCCTTCCTGGGAAGTAAACCACCAAACCACCCTCGACGACCTTCCTCCTGGCGGAACGTCGCAATGTCGTCGCTCTGAATATTAAATTTTCTACCCGGGCGAGGGTTCATCTTGCACAACCCTCACATGACGAAAACGACGCGACGGGACGCAGCTTCCGAGGAGCAGGCGAGAAAAAAAATTAATTGTCTTCAAAATGCACTCCACCGCAGCAGCAGCAGCGAAGGGCCAAAGCCAAAGCCAAGTCTTGAACCCGTCGTCGTCTGCTGTTTTCCGTGGAATTCCTTTTTACTAGACCACACTAGCACACACCGACGACGACCGCTGAAAGACATGCCAAGTCCCGCGTGTGTGTTGGCACAAAAGAACCCCAAAAACCGCTAGCCGCTAGCCTTGCTTTGCCTTTCTCTCTCTCTCTTTCTGTGATCTGTTAAAGAACTAGAAAGGAGCACTAAAACTGCTCCTTTCTGCTGCTGCTGCCAAGTATGCTTACGAGCTGCAGTCGCGCGGATTGCTCCTCCGTTTCTAGGACCGACGACGACGACGACGACGACGCATTGTTCCCTGAATGTGCACGTCTCCGATATGTATGTCACACGACAAAAACAATCTAAATGGATGATGTGGTGAACTCCACTCTTGCCCCAAACCATCCTGCCCACCATTAATGCTCCTCTTCTACCCAGTGACCCTTTTATGCATGTGTGTTGATTTTTCGGTTGAAAGTTGCTTGTTTTTCAACTTGTCGCCCCCATGGTTAGTCCTGTTCCTGTGGATGACGGAACATTTGTATGTAGGATGAGTAGCTCTGTGAACAGCAGCTCGGTTGTGGTGGTGCCATTTGTACGAACACGTAAAATTTTATGCATCCGTTAACTTTCCGGAAATATCGGATCGTTTGGTGTAGTGTGAATTTGATATGCAAGGATTTTTTTTTTCGGTTTGGGAAAGAATGTCAATGTTCACATTGCGGGAAAAATAGCAGTGTTACACAATAAAAACAGTCGATTAGTGATTAAAGTCAGCTAAAACAATGACTGTAAAATCATGGAAACAGATTTGAGCCAAGCAGGGGGTGTGGCTATAAGACGATTCGATACAATCTTCCAAAAAAGGTTATAGATCGTTTCACCATGCTTTCCAAGAGTTTGACAGAAAGCGGGCCTAGTGTTTACGGGTCGGACTTAGAAAAACTTCACAAAATGATCCAATGATAGTGTGTGGAAATATGTAGGTTGTAACATAAAGTTGAGCATGCAGTTTTTGTAATATTCAAGTTATTAACAAAACTTCTGATATTAGTTTGTTTATTTTGTCATGCAAAAAATGCGTCTATTCATACAAAAACAAAGCCATGTTGAATTGGATAATAGTTTTTCAAAAGGCAGTTTTCATTTTATTCTACATTAGAAATCTTCACCTGTGAAGCCACATTCTATAGATAAGGCATCAGAAAGCAGTGTAATTGCTATTCCTGAGCCCGTTCAATCCGGCATTGTTACCTGAAATAGAAAATCTAAGTCAAAAAATGTGCAAGGCAGAATAACTCCCAACAAACGTATTGGTCGTAGACGTAAAGCGATTCCTCAGTCAATTTTACAGTAATATAGTACACGAGGGTATAACGCTGAACTTATCCTTGGCCGTGAAAAACAGGTTGCCGGGGATCTGTTTGAAGTCGGCCTTCACATATGTTTCTTCGTCCATGATGCAGCATTCAACTTTCGTCAGCATGTTGAGATACAACTTTCTGGCACGGGTTTTGGCGGACTTGTTCTGCTTCTCGTCGCGATTAGGGGCCTTTTGTACCTTGAACGTTCGAAGCCCAGCCTTAGTTTTGACCTTCTGGACAAAACTTCGGCTTAGGTGCAGCTTCTTAGCCACATCCCTAACGGAGGCGTTCGGATTTCGGTTGAAGGCCCCAACTACGCGGTTGTGATTTTTGGTGTTGTACGGAATACTTTTTCCTTCACTTCTGGGCTTCCGATCGGTGGTCAACCGTTCCTCGAACCGCTTAATCACTCGCGACACCGTGGAATTCGCGATTCCCAACGTTTTAGCGATGGAACGATGCGAGAGATCCTTGTTCTCGTGATGAATGCGCAAGATTTTATCACGCACGAGCTGTTCTTTCGACTCCATTTCCGCGAGTTTTGATCACAGGACTTTAAAACTTGCAGGATGTAAATAATGCACTATGAACTAAATTCACCCAAATTTTCATTAAATTCTACCCAACGGTTAAAAAGTTAGAGCAATTTCATAGTGTGGCAATTTCATCGTGGACACCCTTTAGTATGACAGGCACTAACGCGTATAACCGTGTAGAACTACTGATTAACTTCATAAAAAATGGAGGATTAGGAAAAATGGCTCCATGCATCAGCTTACCTTTCGATGTAATCTAAGTAATTTTTGGATCCCTAAGGTGTTTTCCTTCAAGAAGGACTATTATTGGATAGGTTTTCTTATCACTGACTACTGTCTTTTAAAAATATCGAAAATTAGGTACAGTCTGCACAGACTGGTGATGTACGAAACCGTTTTTAATGGATTCTTCTGATGTTTTTCTACAAGAGTGACAATATTTTAGAACAAATAATAACCACAATGAGGTATTTTTTAAGTCATTTATACTAAATTTTGAGAAATTTGAGTAAAATGCTCCAAAAACCCCAACTTGCCCTATTCTTCACAGGACGATTTCCACTGGATTCCTCAGACTTTTTCCCATAAGAATGATTATATTTGCAAAGGTTAAATCAGCGCTGATCAGAGATAATGAATTTTGCTCCTTTTATGTCGATTTTTTTCCCACTGTGCAATGGGTGGTAAACCACTATCATCATATCATCAGTTAAATGATCTATAAGAGTGAGTTTAGCCAAATCTTGCCGAGCGCAGATATTACTTGCCAAAAAGGACAAAATTCTCATTAATACTGTTCGAGGGCAGCGTGGATACCACACACCCAAGGATACAACCCTGGGTAGACCAACTCTCTACTCTCTGCGACGGACACCAACACTTAAGAAAATACACATCAGAGTTCAAGAAGGCGATGGTGGGCCAGCAATAATGAAGGTAACCCAAACAAATCTCAATCATTGCAACACAGCACTGTTGTGGCAGTCAACAACGGAAAGTGCGACGTTGCTATCATTGCAGAGCCATGTCGAGTCCCACTCGATAATGGTAACTGGGTGGCGGATAGAGCAGGAATGGCGGCCATACAAGTCATGGGCAGGTATCCCATTCAACAAGTGGTGGCAAGCTCATACGAAGGTTTCGTGATCGCCAAAATCAATGGAATCTATGTATGTAGTTGCTGCGCACCCCCGAGATGTACAATTGAGCAGTTCCACCAGATGCTAGATGGGCTCACCGGAGAGCTCATTGGACGGAGACCAGTCGTCATCGCAGGAGATTTCAATGCTTGGGCAGTGGACTGGGGGAGCAGGTGTACCAACGCAAGAGGGTATAGCCTGCTGGAAGCTCTGGCAAAGTTTAACGTCAGTCTGGTCAACTTAGGAACCATCAGCACCTTTCGCAAAGATGGTAGGGAATCCATTATCCACGTCACTTTCTGCAGTACGTCGCTAATGGCAAATATGAACTGGAGAGTGTGCGAAGAGTACACCCATAGTGACCATCAGGCGATCCGGTACAGTATCGGCGAACGGACACCGGTGGAAATGCAAAGGACGAAAGTAAGCGAGCGGAAGTGGAAGACGAAGGCATTCATTAAGGATCTCTTCATCGAAGCTCTAAGGGTAGACAGCAGCGTCCCGGGTCGAAGCGCGAACGAGTTGACCGAATCCTTAGCAAGGGCATGTGGTGACACAACTATGCCGAGAAAACTGGAGCCAACGAACAGGCGGCGTCCAGCTTACTGGTGGAACAACGAAATTAGCACCCTCCGTGCTAGTTGTCTTCTAGCCAGAAGACATGCTCAGAGAGCAAGAACAGAAGCAGACAGAGAGGAGCGCAGGGTGGTGTTCCGAGAGGCCAGGGCTGCACTGAAACGAAAGATAGAGCTGTGCCGCGACGTCGATGCCAACCCCTGGGGCAGCGCATACCGAGTCGCGTTGGCGAAGATCAGAGGTCCATCGATGCCGGTTGAAATGTGTCCCAACAAGCTGAAAGTCATCGTGGAGGGACTTTTCCCACAGCATGACCCAACTAACTGGCCACCTACACCATATGGCAAGGTAGATGAAGACAACGTTGAACAAGTCTCCAACGAGGAACTCATAGCAGCAGCGAAAGGGTTGAAAGCGAATAAAGCTACCGGCCCGGATGGAATTCCCAACGTGGCGTTGAAGGCAGCGATCCAGACGTTCCCGGACATGTTCAGGATGGTGCTGCAGAAATGTCTAGACGAGGGTCAGTTCCCTGATAGGTGGAAGATACAAAAGCTTGTGCTGTTGCCGAAGCCCGCAAAACCGCCGGGGGATCCTGCATCGTATAGGCCAATATGCTTGCTGGATACTGTCGGAAAGCTCTTGGACTGGATCATCCTGAACAGACTGACGAAATGCACGGAGAGTGAACACGGATTGTCGGAGAGGCAGTTTGGATTCCGGAAAGGGAGATCGACGGTGGATGCAATTCGGACAGTGATTGACAGAGCCGAGAAAGCTTCCAAACAGAAGCGGAGAGTAAATCGATACTGCTCCGTGATTACGATTGATGTGAAGAATGCATTCAATAGCGCCAGCTGGGAGACCATCACCAAGGCGTTCCATAGATTGAGGGTTCCAGACTACCTCTGCAGGATTCTAAGTAGTTACTTCCAGAACCGGGTCCTAGTCTACGTGACAGACACGGGACAGAAATCGCTTAGAATCACGGCGGGAGTTCCACAAAGCTCCATTCTAGGTCCCACGCTGTGGACCGGAATGTACAATGGCGTGCTGACGCTCAAGCTGCCCAAAGGAGTTGAGATCGTTGGCTTTGCGGACGATGTCGTCTTGACGGTAACCGGTGAGACGCTGGAAGAAGTGGAAATGCTGGCGGCCGAGGCGATAGATACGATTGGTAACTGGATGCAAGGAGCGAAGCTGCAGATAGCCCACCACAAAACAGAAGTGATGTTGGTCAGTAGCTGCAAAGCAGTGCAACGGGCAGAAATCACCGTTGGAGAGCACACCGTTGTTTCGAAGCGCGTGCTAAAGTATCTGGGAGTGATGATCGACGACCGGCTAAACTTTAATAGCCACATAGAATATGCTTGCGAGAAGGCGGCGAAGGTCATCAACGCAATAGCCAGAATCATGCCGAACAATTCTGGTCCAAACAGCAGCAAGAGGCGTCTTCTGGCTAGCGTGTCCTCATCGATACTAAGGTACGGAGGTCCAGCCTGGATTGAAGCGCTGAAAACGAAGCAGAACCAAAGGAAATTGAGCTCGTTCCGGCTCATGGCCATACGAGTTGTGAGTGCGTACAGAACCATTTCGATGGAGGCAGTATGCGTTATCGCCGGTATGATACCAATCGGCATCACCTTGGCGGAGGACTACGAGTGCTATATGACGAGAGAAACCAGAGGAGTACGAAAAATGGTGAGAACGGTAATACGGATTCTTTCGACCTGGGTGAACTTCCACTTGACGCAGTTCCTGTAAGGTCATGGCTGCTTCAGGAAGTACCTGCATCGAACCGGACACACAACGTCACCCTTCTGTCCGGAGTGTGGGAATGTGGAAGAATCCCCAGAGCACGTGGTCTTCGAATGTCCTAGATTTGATGATGTGCGAGAGGATATGCTCGCCCTTAGCACGGAGAATGTCGTCGAAGAAATGTGTCGAGAGAAGGGCACCTTCAACGCCGTCAGCAGAGCAGTAACGCAGATCATGTCAGCGCTGCAGCGAAAATGGCGAGAAGACCAATTAGAAAGTAGTAATATGCTCACACAAGTGCGAACTGAAAGCCAAAGCCGGGAGAACTCTCCGTCAGAGTAGGCTGAATCCACCACCGGGGATAACCGAGTAGAACGTGACGCTGGGAGCTAAATGGCTCCCAAATTGGAGAGACGATCAGCGAACTGGAAGCGCCAATTAGCTGAGGTAAAGTGAGGTGCGTAATGCACGGCCCCCTCACGATTTAGAGCCTTCTGCACATTCAACTTGGGCACATCCCGGACCGAAGCATTGGGATTCCGCTTAAACGCTTTCACGACACGCTTGTGATCCTGATTACTAATAGAACATCCATTCTGACCGAATTTCTCCTTCCGTTCATGGCTCACCACGACTCACCGTTGACTGCACGATTCAGAGTTGTTTTCCGATGTTCCGATGAGAGAGTTGGGGATTTTCCAGGTGCTTGCGCAAAATCAATTCGCGACGTTGCTTTTCGGGTGACGCCACGAACGGCAGAGATGAACGGCACGCACCGTCAAGCAAGTGAAAAGCGCAATCCACTTCTTAACATGCGCACAACCCTGCTTCATCAGGAATGGGCCGAAGTAGTCCACTCCGACAGAGCTGAACCGTCGATCGTGCTGGCGTTTGTGGTGCCATCGGAGTGCCTTTCGTATATTTCAGAACTGGCAGTTTCACCCGAAGTTTTGGTATGACGAACATCTGGCGGAGTTCGATCACTACCGTCTCGCAGTTTGCGTGCTGGTAAAGGCGATGATAGCGTGCGACTAGAAGTTCCATCATCGACATTAACCGATAAACGGTGCTCGATCTTTCGACTGCTTCCCGCTTGTCTTCCGGCAGTGCGTCGTCACCTCATCCGCAAAGGCTGCCGTTTGAAGCTGCTTCAATAGTTCGACTTCGGCAGCCTACAGCTCCTGTTGAGTTAATCCACCTCTGCGTCTTCCTCTCCGTCTTCTGACGTTAGAAATGAATCGTACCATACTAAGGCTATGTTCCATTTGGAAATTTTTCACTTAAATTTGACACTTCGAAAATAAATTAAGATGTTCGGAAATCCCTCTGTTGTTGATCGGCCGATTTTCGAGAAAGCGTCTGTCAAAGTTGATTCCTTGTCTGTCAGAAATAAGTCTGCTGGAATTGGCGTCTTGCAGTGAAACTTTTCCAAGCTTTCGCCACCTACATTTCGAAGTGAGAACTACTAGAAGGAGGATAGTTTCCAAATTTTCCAAGTAAAACAGACGATTTTTGGGGCAAATCGGTCAAATCGGAAAAACTAATAATTTCCCGTGGAAACTTTTGCTTGAATCGTGTAAGAAAACGTGTTTGAAAACTATTTGTTATTATTTCGGTATGGATCGGAGATGTTTTCATGGCAAATTATGCATAACAAGTTTGCACTCACAGGGAGAGGTTACCTCCTGCGCAGCTGCATTTTTCGGAAAATGGTGAATATGTGCGATTTCCACTAGGATGAAAGTGGAAATTAAGTGAATTTACTTAGGAAAGATTGTATCATGCTGGTGATAATGGAGAAATGGTTGTATAGGACGGCAATATTCAATAAATGTTCATTTTAGTCTTGTTTTAGGTAAACATATTGATACTCAAAATTTTCGACAGAAAACGCAACGGAACTTGATTTACTCAACACGCACCATACTATAAAATGGTGCTCGATGGTTTATAAAGTGATAACAAGATGACAAATCATCTTTATTTTGAGTAATTGAGCAATTTACTTCTGTTTACATCATATTTACGATGCAGCATTGATGGAGCTGTGAAATGAAATGAATATATCTCATGAAAGTTCATCTGGAAAAGTCAAAGATGCACATCAGTCTGATCGTGAAAACATTTTCTTCTTCAATTCGAATGTTATATTGGAAGGATTTTACGCAGGCTTGATGAAAATTATGATTTAATGCTAATTTTCACGAATTTTATAAGCAGTCTGTCAACATTATCATCATCATGCAGTGGCGACATCTGTGTCGAGCTTTTACGGCAATCTCCCAATAGCAGGTTTATTTTAAAGTTTTCCATCTGTCAAATTTAAGTGAATATTCACCAAATGGAGCACAGCCTAAGTCATACTACGCTGCAACCACTACCATCTAGAGAACCGCTCGTACACGGTTAGAAAAAAGTACCCAAAATTAAGTTCTTTTCACTCATCTCGGCACTATAGTGAAGGAACCCAAAAGAAGGTAAAGCTGGTCAAAGTAATTTTCATTTACTTGTGTGCAGTTCGTATGGAATTTTCCACTGGCTTTTTAACCAAAAGTAAGTTAGTTGTACCCAACAGTAGGTAAATATTCCGTCGGTGATTGGCACTAGATTGCGGAACTGAGACCGACGTTAAATAAAGGAAAGAAGAAGTAGGTAAATATGATTATACTCAACGTTGGGTTCCCACACTTTACTACCCCTGTTGGGTGGTTTTGCTCCTCCGTTTTTGACAACATTAGAAGGAGAAAATGAGACAAACTAGTCAAAAGAAGGTAAAAGTGAACATTCCGTTGGGTACTTTTTTCTTACCGTGTAGGCGATCATACGAGCGTTGCCAGATTGTTTTAAAGTTTATCGGTATCAAAGTTTTTAAAAAATCGGTATTTCTCGGTATTTACTATTTTAATTCATATTATATTTTAGCTGTTTTTGAAAGCGAAAATTTTAACTTTTGGACTATGATCGGAACATTCTGAAAGAAAACTTCGAATTAGCTTCTGAAGGAAGAAGCTCTTCTGGAAGAAATTAGAGGAAACTTCTATGAAAAGTTGGAAAAACATCCGGAAACTACCAAGATAAGAATTGAGAAACTTCTAGTCTCTCTATTCAAAGAAACAATAAAAAAAAGTAGAAGGGTCTGTGCCTAGGGGCACAAACGGAAGCTTGACGTAGGACCGCTAGTGGACGGAATAAATGTGAAGAGCATTAAGTTCTTTTAATTGATCAAATCAGGCATAACATTTGATAACGGCACAAAAGCATTTGTAAACAAACATTCTAAGGCCCTTTACACGCGAACTAAAGTACGCCCGCGTAAAAAAGGAGGGACTTCAAATGATAATGCAAATGCATATATAGAGGTACCAGACATGTTTTGTAGTGTCAGGTACTCTATTTTGTAATCTGTGAAAGGGAAATCACAAATCGAGTGTCAACAAAATACATGGCATGTTGAGAGATTGAGCTCGTGAGAGAGAATTTCTATCTCAAATTTGTTTTTTTGGCTCTCTGGGGACTGGTAGTAAAACAGGTAAAATTGTATGGGGGAAAATAATTTTTATTTATTTGTCGCTTGTTTAGCATTAATTTCCGGGAAAAAACTGAACGACAAAACCCCTGACTAATTTCTTTAGGTTGTCGTTCACTTTTTTTGACCTGAATATGTACCGAAAGCGAATTATTCCCACTTCTCTCAATTTCTATATGGGGATTTTTATCACTTCTTACCAGCGGAACAGCGCCATCTCTGTGGAAAATGGTCGAACAAAATGATTAATTCTAGCTTCGGAATCGTCATAGGTGTAGCACAGCACACATGTATGTATGTCTGAGACGTCATTTCGATCTTAAATACCGTTTCCGTGCAACAATTTTATAAAAATTTTCAAGGCCGCCATTTTTATTTTTTTAAGTTTCAAAATTGCAGAATTCTAGCAACAATGTGAATCATACCCATAATAAACAATTACGCAAAGTTTCATTAAAATCGGAGAAGGTAGATTCAAACATTGATTTTTTTTTCTGTAGTTTGCCTGGAACTCCTCAACTGTAGAACTTTCACCTTAAAGGCATTACAGTGAAAACTTTTCATCTTAGCGAACATTGAGTTCTCACTTTGTTCTACTTGATGTATATTTGTCATTTGGTTTGAGTGTATGTACAGAAAATATAATTTGTTTGTCTCTTCAGCAGAGGATTTGTTCTCCGCTAATTGCGCGAACAAAAGATGAATCCCCGGCTTTGCTATGAAATTCCAGTAGCAAAAGACATTTTTTTTTACCCAAACGTTGCCCTGTATCCCTTTGGGAAAACCCCTGTTTAATACCAGCGAGATCCTCCGGACCGCTTCGGTTAAGCTTTCTGTCCCGAGTCGCAGCTACTCGCCTTTGGTAATTAAGTGGGATTATAACCCTTTTTACGGGCATGCACTCTACGAATCGAACCAATCCGGACTCCACCACGGGCCGGAACTGCGAACGACAATCCCCGGAAAGGCAAACAAATGAAATGCTTCCGAAAGGGTGGTGGGGCGGAGGGAGGCCTCTGCTCTGATAGAATCAAGAGTCGAGTGGCATCCTAAGGTTTTAATCCTTGGAGGATCCCTTCGTTCAACCAACCGGATGTCTCCAAACAGAAGCGAGAAGCTTTCCTCGTTCGATGTAGAACTAACTGTGAAATTTATTGAAATAGAATTAGAAGGATTACACCTCGACCTCACCCTGCTGGCCGATGCTGGCTCCGATTTCTGTCACAGCTGTCGAGGCAGCAGAGCCTCTTCTGGATTCGAATGTGAGACAGCACAAAAGGCCGCCTGCCGTCGTGGGTCGGTTGGTTGGTGCACAGGAAGGTAGGAAGGTACGTGAATAAAACCGAACCAGCTTTGTTGGTAAATTCAATTTATTTTGATTGTTCCTTTTGTGCATAAATAAAAAGGATTATCTGCGTTCGTCTTTTGTACGGGAGGAACGTTGTTTGGTTTTCGTCTGGCCAACCACATCCGAGCGGTGCTGAAATGTTTGCAACCATTATGAATGGTGACAGTTGTTTGTTCATTTGGAATTCCACTTATCTGATCCTTCTCTGCAACACCCTCGCCCGTGGTGGCGTTCGTCGGTGGATCGATATCTGATTAAATATGCAACTGTGTTATTTTTTTTTTGTGTGGCTGCTGTAACCCATCTCGGTTGCAATTAACATCCATGTTTGCTGCGCTACTGAAATGCCATTCCCGATAGGGTTACCAAAAAGGTGAATGTTATCGCATTCTGGAATGGTAACCCGTTAGAAAGTAAGTGATTGAAAGTAAACATCAGCACATGTCCAACCGGTTCGTGTATTACGCTTGAGTGACGCTTCGATGACAGATACGACTGTTTGAGCACGTCTCACACCAACAGACAAACAAAAACAATGGAAAATCACAAAAGCAAAACAAACGGATTTAAATCAGAGATTCTCATCATAAATTCATGAACCGAATGAATGGGAGAATGAGGATTCCACTGATCCCTTCTTGTTTGCGCGCTTGCAGGTAGTTGCCAGGAAGAGAAAAAAAAAACAAACGGATGATGACATTCAAAGTTCGATATGGACGGACGAACGGACACCGGGAGAATCCCGGGCGAAAGGAACGGAACAATCTGTGTGTAACAAAAGCAATGCTATGCATAATAAATTGACAGGAAATGGATCACGGCTCCGGCTGCTGCTACCTTGGTCTTCATTTTTCACTGCTCATGGGATTTACAGTTGCCGGAATAAACAAACCTTCCGGTCTTTGCCCGAACCAGACCTGGAGCAAGAGCAACTGACCAAACCAAATATGGCTCGGAGAAGAAAAAAACAAAAATTGCACGCCATTCCAATCGTCGACGGTTGGTCGGTGGCTTTGGAAAATTGTGGTTTTCTGGAGGTCTGACTATCATCTCGTGACCGCAGCACCCACCTACCCACCAGAGTGCCGAACCAAAACCCAAAGGTTACAATGTTTGATCAAACAATTTTAATCCGATTAACGCGACGGGATTGTGGTCATGTGCGGGGAGAAGAGGGGAATGATAACGGGTAAAAATGTAACCTAGTCCTCCCTTTCGACGCCGTCATTGAAGGGAAGTCGGTAGGTTGGCAAACCACTCATCCATGTGTTTGACATATACAACAAGGATTAGGGAGAGAGAGAGAGAGCGACAGAGAAATAGTTGAGGTGAGTATGCAAATTTTTCTGGATCCCGTTGGACTTTTTTGCAAACTGTTTGCGATTGGCATTTTGGCGGTCGGTTATTTTCCGCTCGGTAACAATTAGCGAATTTGACGATGCGTTCTGATTTATTCATGAATTTTGTTTGTGAACGGAGAGAAAATACATTGGCAAATTTTACTATGCTGGGGGTTTACATAAAATACATTCACTGCTAGATTTGTGCCGAATCGGAGCTCATATGATCTTACTACTTTTTTTGATCACAATTAACTACTTCCCGATGTTGACAGCTCACTTTTTGAAAATCTTTTCTAATGCTCTACAAAACTTGTGCGCGTTTTAAGTGGTCTTATTGCATGAAATATATACAGGGTGGCCAGTGAATTTTCATTTTGAAATTCCCGGTTTTTTCCCGGTTTTCCCGGTTTTTAAACTTAAAAAATTGCCGGTTGTTAATATGCAACAAAAAACTAAATTAACGCATTTTTAAGAACGTGCTGATAGGAATTTATTGAAAGGATAAAAAAGTGATTTAAGAAGATTCATAAGATTTTGGGGCTTTAAAATTTGTGTAGAGTCTGAAACTAGAACTTTTTACAAAATTTGTAATTAATAACAATCTTCGTGATGCAAGATTTGGAGTTAAATAATTAAAATGTGAGATATTGAAAAAAAAACCAAGATCACAGGTTTGAAAAAAAAAAATATCATACTACACTGAGTCGTGGAGTCATAATTGTCATGCTCTGAGACTTGGATGCATTTTAAGGGTTATAACAAATTACATAACAATCTGTAGAATCTAGCGATCAAACCCTGGAGTTTCTAGTAAAATTTAAAAGTATTCAAAGTGTTGATTTCATACAAATATTGAGAAGCATTCCCACATAGTTTTTGAAGGATTCCTGTGGAGAAGAATGCAAGTTCTAAATTAAGTTATTTGGTAATTCTAGAAGATTTAAAAAAGAGTTGTGAAAAACAAATCTTTGCGGAAAATTCCAACGTGATTTTGAGGAGATTTGTATGGGAATCGTGAGGAAAATGACCGATGAATTTAAGAAGAATTCCAAGAGAATTATGATCAGAAATCAACAAGAAACAGAGTTCTTAGAATGTTCTGGCAATAATGTCAACCCTAGTGCGAAAGATTAATCACAGAACTCCAACAAAATTGATTGCAAAAAATTTGATGATAATTAAAAAGAAATTCTTTGAAATACTCCAAGGGGTTTCTAAATAAAATTTCGAAAAATTTCTGTTGTTTTGAATAGAGTTAAAAGAAATTTTTGAAAAGAATTTCAAAGGAATCAAAGTCTCCGAATAAGCTCAAGGGAATTCTAAGAAGGATTCCAATTAAATTCTTAGACGGGGTTGCAAGGAAATTCCTAAAATAATTCAACGGTAATGATTACGCGGAGTGTTTTCCGGTTTATTTCAGAACAATTTCAAGATAATTCAGAGCAGTATTCCAAATTAATTCTGGAATTCATATCATGAGAATTTTGAACAACGAAAAATTAAAACCCTAGAAAAGAATAATTCAGTTTCGGTTGTAACAAATATTTGTTTCCAAAGTCCATCAGCTTCAATATTTTCTTTTAAGGACCATGCACTTTACATCTGAAATAAAGACGACAAAAATCAATATGCAATATTTCTGAGTGATTAAATTCTAAAAACAATAAGACGGTAAACTGAAGAAAATTTTGCTGTATAATAGAGAAAGACATTCATTTGCTAAAGGATCACTCTGTTTTAATGGTTTATTCTGAAATTCTGATGTAAAAATTTATTCAACTGACATGGTTAATTGATTTTTCCCGGTTCCCTTGCCGAATTCCCGGGTTTTTCCGGTTACTTTTGAAATTCCCGGATATTTCCCGGTATTCCCGGTTTTCCCGGTTTGCTGGCCACCCTGATATTATATATAAGGCTTATAAATAGTAAGGAATATTTAAACATTTCTTGAAATCCAAATTATTCGATTTTAGAACGGGAAAATCCAATATTTTTGAACTTAAATTTCAAACTCTTCACACTTAAAAATAACTAATTTTACCAGTGGCGTCCCTCAACCTCACTTTTTATCTATACACCAACTTTCAAAACCATATCCATTGCAAGCAATATTTTGATAATTGTTTATGTTTTGAGAATTGGTGCACAGGTAGATTGAGGTTAAGGAAACGCCACTGAATTTTACACATGACGGAATTCATTTTTGACATAACGAGACGAGACGTAAACAAACATGTTATGCAAAATCATACGCTCAAAGACTGAAAAGTTCGTTACTCGGCGAAAAATACGTTTGATTGAGCTAAATTTCGCGTCTTTTATGAATTAATTTTACGTTAAAATTTACGCTCGTCAAGACCCTTACTGATGTCAGTCTCAGAGCACTTAAATGTACATTAAATTTTCTAAGTGTGTAGAAAATACTGAATATTCCGAGAAATCTCTTTTTGCCAGTGGTGGCGGGGGGGGGGGGGACACCCCTCACCATCCCTCTCCAAAGGGGGAGTTTGGTAAAGAGAGATGAAAAAAACCGATTTGTACCTTCCTTAAAAGTTGTCCTAGTTCGCTATTCTAATATCTATATACAATCTTCACACTGCCGTACTCTAACGGAACTATCAACTCTATGCTTTCATCTACTCCATCTATCGTATAAAAATTACCACTACAGTCTGTTATTTGAAATTAGCATCTTCAACTATGTAAATCGTTGACTTCACGTAGAAGTAATACTAAAAACATATAGTCAAAGTACTGTTCTAATGATGTTAGACATAACAAAAAATTCAAGAATGTATAATTCAACGAATCTGGAACTGAAAAAAGGAGAACGATCTGTGCTTAGGAGCACGAACGTGAGCTTGACTTAGGACCGCTAGTGGACGGAACAAATATATTGAGCGAACACAACAGAAGCGTAAACAGAACTGATACTCATTTTTTGTAGTAGTAAAATTACGTTTATTTCTGTTAATTATGACTTTACATTGTTTTAACATTTTAATTGATGAGCCTATCAGACTTTTCATCTGTGTTTAATTTGTAATTCTAATTAACGTATTCACGTTTTTCTACTAGCCTATAGAATACCCCTTAAGGCCCCCGTCTGGAAGTATTATTGATATTATTCCCTTGCTGGGATTTTTTAGAACATCTGGGAAAACCTGCAAAAATGAGCTAGAAAAATAAGCTAATCGAAAAATCGAAGCACACTACGCTCTAGCATAACTTTCTGGCAACATGATAGTTGGAAAATTTTTGGGAAAATCCAACCCACAAAAAAACTGGGTTGTTTTTCCGACATGAAGACCACCCAATTCCGACCACGTGATTGTATAGATGTAGACACCATGTGCTATCTTTCCCCTCTGATAGCTCGTGATCTTTATTCTAAAGTACATGATAATTATATACTAGAAGATTCGTGAGAATGTCAGGAATCTTGTGGTGTACTCCAAAGTACAATTTTCCGACTTTCCTCGCATCGTTTTTCCATTTTCATTTCATGCATACCATTTTCCCGTTGTACCGGTACATGGCGAACAAGGCATGGGAAAGAAAAAAATGTACTAAACACGAATTTCTCGCGAGGAGCTTTCGGCTCACATGATTTTTACGGACGGCTGACTGAAGCATGCGAATAGTGGTGTCGCATGTTTAGCAAAAAATAATTCAAGTTGTTGATAATGAAAAAGGTCAGCAAGAAATAAAATGCCTTTCCCTACATCCTCCATTTCGTCCTGAATGACAATGGGTCCAAATATACACTGGGAAACATAGTGTTCTCTGCAGGTCGATGAAACTAACTAGTTTACTAGTGTTTTCTTTGTTTGGAGTAAACATATAAATATTGTTTGGAAAGCAATATAAGCAATAAGCAAAATATCCTCCCACTTTGATATTGGCTATATAATCTACACAGCAGGTATTATCGATTTCCGTATCTAAGAATCACATTCAAAACTTCATATGGTATAATTGCCAATACCTCAAAAAGCTCCGCGATGCGGATAGAGTCCCTATTGACGGTGTGATTTGTTGTAAGATGTAGATCTCACCGAGCTGATTCAATTAAAAATTACGATATTACAGCCGATAATGACAAGACTTTGCTATGATGAGTTCTGAAACTTTGCATAACTTATATCAGCAGAAAAAAAATGCATCAGTTAGTTACAACATAGGCAATTGCTTTATTTCAAATGTCAGTACCATTTATTGATAAAGTGAAAACATTTCTCAACTGTTGTAAAAAGGTAATGCTTTGTTCAGAGTTGGGCACATTTTAGTTAATCCACAAGGAACATTTTCGATAGCGATTATCGCTTCCGCTAATTTTCTAACTGATATAAAAAATCAGAGCAACCTGTTTTTTGAGACATTCATGATTATAATTTATAATTTTTACACTAAAAGACTCCTGAAATAAGGTTGGAATGAAACTGGTTAGCAACTATCGGTTATCGTTACCTCCCGATAATCACATTATCATTTTATTGTTTAGCGATTATCGAATTATATTGACGCGTTATCTGTAATAGAAGTAATAGTAATAGTTTTTGGTTTGTTTGACAAACCTCGGTAACTTTATATAGATAGTGTAACAGTCAACTTCCGGCAGATATGAAAAGCGACAATTACTTGCGACTACGATACATATCATTCTCATGAGAAGTAATCATCCCTACTTCAGAAGAAAGAAATATTTATTTGCTTCGCGAAGAACGTCGTCAGCTTAGCGTACACTACTGTTCATAAATTTGGGGTTCCCTAGATGTTTCACTATCATGTATCTCGCATAATATCTCTAAAAATATCATAATATCAGGCATAACATTTGATAACGGCACAAAAGCATTTGTAAACAAACTTTCTAAGGCCCTTTACACGCGAACCAAAGTACGCCCACGCAAACCAATACCACTTTCGGAAAGGTAATAGTGGCCCCTATATGATGATGCTGTTTGTTTGCGTGGGCGTAGTTTGGTTTGCGTGTAAAGGGCCTTAGATAGTTTGTTTACAAATGCTTTTTTGCCGTTATCAAATGTTATGCCTGATATCATATTATCTAACATCAGCGTAAAGGTACTTTACAACATTACTCGAAAAAATTACAAAGATTATCATCAACATTTATTCATCATATCATTTTATCCTTCATTTCCACATCAAGGTCAGATAGGCTAGGTGATGTACAATTTAATTTTTCATTTATGTGTTCCCGAACTTATCCTTGGTAGTGTACGAACAGAAACAGTGCAATGACGTGTACTAAAACCGAATATGAGCAACAGTTGTTCGTATTTTCGATTTTCATAAACCGGACCGACGCATCGATCAGTTCCAGTCTACAGCATGATGTGCTCCTCTCTACACATATCAGTCGGGAGTACGTAGACTTGGAAGTATGATGGTCAGCATTCTTATGTTGAACCGGCCTTCCCCGATACTGTGCCTTGAAGGATATTGCTTATGGCCATTTCTGAGATCCGAAAATATTTTTCCAGGTTTCCGAGAACGCCAAGTAACCAACTCCAGTGATATGTAAGAAAAAAAAAACCCGTGGTTTCAATACCTACATGTGGTGTTCAGCATTTTCCCGGAGAAGCTACCTCCCCGATACTTGAAAAATTGTTCCTGTGAACATTCCTTAGATTCGGTAATATTTTTACGAGTTTTTCGAAATGCCAAGTGACCATCTTCATTCATTCAACTACCGGTGTTTTCAGTAAGAGGAATTTATCCTAAATGTGGGTTCAGCATTTTTATGGAGAACCGACCTTCCTAGATACTGAACCATGAAGTTCTTATGGCCATTCCTGAGCTCAGGAAATATTTTTAAAAGTTTCTTGAAATGCTAAGGGGCCAACTTCATTGATATTTCATTTCAAATACCGGTGATTTCAGTGGGAGGAAGTTTACCTAAATGTGGTGATCTTGAAATGCCAAAGGACCAACTGCATTAATATTTGACTTCATATATCGGTGATTTTAGTGAGAGAAAATTAACCTAAATGTGGTGATCAATATTTGTATGGAGTATAATTCTTTCCTTATAATGGACCTTGAAGAATAGTTCCTGCGGCCATTCCTGAGATCCTGAAATATTTTTCCGAGTTGTCAAGGGACCATCTTCAATGATATTTGATTCCCCCACATCACTGTTTTCAGTAAGAGGAAATTATCCTTTATGTGGGTTCAACTTTTTCATGGAAAACCGGAAATCCGGAAATATTTTTAGTTTTTTGAAATGCTAACGGATCAACTTTATTGATATTTGACTTCAAATACCGGTGATTTCAGTGAGAGGAAATTTACCTAAATGTGGTGATTTATATTTGTATGGAGAATAGGTCTTCCCTTATACTGAACCTTGAAGAAAAGTTCCTATGACCAGTCCTGGGATCCGCAATTTTTTATTCCAAGATTCTTGAATATACCAGCTATTTCTACACAGGGGAATCAAATAAGTAGTGATCAATATTTTATGAAGTTCCTCCCTTCCCCGGTAGTGCACCTTGAAGTTATATTTCCTGTGGCCATTCCTGAGTGCTGGATTTTTTTCAAAGTTATTGAAATGCCAAGGGACCAAGTGCAATGACATTTGAAATCAAATACCATTGATTTCAGTGAGAGGAAGTTAATCTAAATGTGTGTTCTGCATTTTCATGGTGAATAGGTCTTCCCCGATACTGTACTTTGAAAGATAGTACCTGTGACTATTCTTGAGATCCGGAAATATTTTTCAGAGGTTTTGAAATGTCAAAGGACTAAGATCAATGCTAATTGCATGAGTTCAAATACTGGTGTGTTCCGTAAGATAAAATCAACCTAAATGTGGGTTCTGCATGTTCATGGAATGCCAGCATTCTCCGATACTGTACCTTGACGAATAGTTCCTGGGATTCAGATATATTTTTTGAGTTTCTTTAAACACCATGAAACCAACTGCAATGATATTTGCTCAAATGCCGCTATTTGCAATAACAGGAAATCATCCTTAATATGGGTGCAGCATTTTCATGTAGGCCTCCCTTAGCTCAGTCGGTAAAGGCGCAGCTACAAAGTAAGACCATTCCTGAACGTCACTGGGTTCGATTCTCAGTCCGGTCTAGGTTTTTTGGGTTAGGAAATATATCGAGTACCCTGAGCATAGAGTATGATTGTACTTGCTACTCAATTATACAATGCAACAATAGTACAGGCATCGAAACTCTCAACTGTGGAAGTGCATATAGAAAACTAAGTTGAGAGCACGCAATAAGCTTGAAATGCGAACAATAAGAAGAAGATTTTCATGGGAAACCGGCCTTTCTTGATACTGGACCTAGAAATATAATTTCAAGGCCATTTTTGAGATCCGGAAATATATTTCCGAGTGTTGTGAAATGAAACGTGATAATCTTCAATGATATATGAATTCAAATAAACACAGAAAAACATTCTGAATTTTACTGGTGATGTAAACATCTATGCATGCAAACATTCATGCATGTAAACTTCCATTTCACGTAAACTAGCAACTTGCAAGAAATGTTGGTTACAAATATGGACAGTTGGATAGAACAAATGGAATATTTCATTTCATGTCTCATAAATTTACACGATCTATGATGTAAACTTATAGAATATATCACACTCTATTTATGTGCGGTTATTTACACTACTTTTTTTTAACTGTGAAGGCAATTTACATACACGTGAATTTTCGGAGCCTTTCTTAGCTCAGTTCGTTTTAGTATACAGGGTGTGTGACGAATTTTTGCAATAAATGGCATATTTGAGAAAAAATACACCGGTTAGTTATTCTAGCAATGAATTTTGTGCGATTTATTTTCTTTCGCAACATATGGAAGTTGTAAGTAAATTTAATCAAAAAAATTGCCTTCCCTTTCGACGACTGTAGTTAGACGCTTCCGGAAACTGCAGTATGCACGTTTTAAAATGTTTCGATCCATAGATGTCATCACTGCCTTGATTTTAGCTTTTAGCGACTTAAGTGTGGTGTGAGGGGTTCTATTGGTATCCCGTTGGACGCGTCCCTATACAAAATAATCCAACGGATTGATATCGGGACTGCTTGGGGGCCAAATTTCTTCCTCCCAAATTTACGAAATATTTTCTGTAAGCCATTTATGTGCTTTATTAGCAGTATGAGCAGGTGCTCCGTCTTATCACTTTCCCAAGCCTTTTTTAATATTATACACTGTTCTTTCAGACACATTTACCGACCGAATTATTTCTTTCATGCATACTCCGGCGCGCAACAAAGCGACAACGGCTGACAGATTGCTCTCTTGTTTCGACATCTTTACGTTTACTCAACATTGTTTGTTTAAATCTTACACCTAACAGTATAAGCTATCCAGTGCTGCCAAATATATCTAAATCATGATGCACAAGCATGAGAAATTACTATTTGAAATTTACTGCAAAAATTCGTCACGCACCCTGTAGTTCCATTTTATAGGCTGCTGGGTTCGATTGGGATGATGTAAAAGTATCATATTCTTTTCATCACCGCTGGCCATTGGCCAGCGGGGCAAACGACTGGGTAATGCGTACCACCAGTACCGCGAGTACTTGAAGGATAAAATAGACCCCATTAGTGGTCCATTAGCCTCTTACCCAGTAACTCCTATCCCTACCTCCTCGTGGTGTCTCCTGGGATATGAGCAACCTTAGCGAAGATCGGGTAACCAACCCCGGTGGGAGCTTTGGTCATATGCTGACAGGGAAGGGGGCCCCTAGCGGGTTCGGCCTACACGGCCTGAGCGTCTGTTCACCATGGAGGTGCGGCTCAAACAGCGTCTGACTGGCATCCAGCGGCTGAATAAGAAATGCTGTATTGTGTCAGCTAAATCTAAGATGGCAGCCCCATCTACACAATAACTGAGCGTCTGTCCACCATGGAGGTGCGGCTCAAACAGCGTCTGCCTGGCATCCAGCGGCTGAAACAAGAAATGCTTATCCCCGAAAGCTATACCCAAGATGGCAGCCCCATCACGGCGGATAGGAGACCTTAGGCTAACTACCTACTGTCCCCGAAACTTTACAACTGTTACAGAAACCAATAGAGAAAGATCACGGACTGATATTACGGCAACGACTTTTAGCGCAAAACAACGGACAAGAATTGGAACATGGAATGTACTAACGCTAGCCCAACAGGGGAAGCTGGCACAACTCGCCAGCGAGGCTCGACGCATGAAGCTCGAAATCCTGGGACTAAGCGAAGTCCGTTGGCCAAACTTTGGAGAACACAAGCTGCCGTCGGGACAGGTACTACTCTATTCTGGTATTCGAGGTGAAAACGCTCCCCGCCACCGTGAGTTGGTTTCCTGCTTAGCGCCCAAGCAAATGCGGCGCTCATCAAGTGGGAACCTATCAATGAGAGGATAATCGTTGCCAGATTCAGAACGCGGGTTCGTAACCTAACCATAATCCAATGTTATGCGCCAACCGATGCTGCCGAGTTACAGGACAAAGAGAACTTTTACAGTCAACTGAATGCAGTCGTGGATAAAATTCCGAGAGGTGACATCAAGATCTACATCGGCGACTTCAATGCGAAGATCGGCTCCGACAACACGGATTATGAGCGTGTCATGGGGCGCCATGGTCTTGGCGAAATGAGCGAAAACGGTGAGCTGTTGGCAGAGTTTTGTGGCAATAACGACATGGTGATCGGGGGTTCGCTCTTCCCCCATCGACCAGTGCACAAAGTCACGTGGGTTTCCCGTGATGGACATACCGAAAATCAAATCGACCACATCTGCATCAGCCGAAAATGGAGAAGGAGCCTTCTTGACGTTCGGAACAAACGCAGTGCCGACATCGCGTCTGACCACCATCTCCTCGTTGGAGAGATCCGCCTTCGTATCGCGCGGGTCCAGCGGCGGGAGGAGCGGCTCGGACGGCGATTCAACACACGCCGATTGGAAGATCCAGCAGTAAAAAGGTCATTCGTCGAGGAACTGGAGACCAGAGCTGCGGATATTCCTGATGGTGGCAGCGTAGAAGAGCAATGGACGGCGATCAAGGATGCCTTTACTGAAACGAGTGAAAACAACCTGGGCGAGCTGCGCGCTCAGAGAAAGGAGTGGATCACGGATGACACCTGGAGGAAGATAGAGGAGCGGAGAAATGCAAAAGCCGCGATAGAGCGGGTGAGAACCAGAGGAGCGAAGAACCAGGCCCGCCAACTGTATTCGGCTCTCGAGAAGGAAGTGAAGCGCTCGTGTAGGCGGGATAAACGAGCGTGGGTGGACTCCCTAGCCGATGAAGGTGAGAAAGCCGCAGCAACAGGCGATATCCGTCTCCTCTACGATATCTCACGACGCCTGAGTGGAGCAAGGATGAATCCTAGGATGCCAGTGAAGGACGCGACTGGTCAGTTGCTCACCGACCCCACTGATCAGCTGAAACGCTGGTTTGAACACTTCGAACAGCTTCTACAAGTTTCGTCGGTCAACCAGCCATCAACATCTCGGCATGAACCGCCAAGAGTGCGACGCATCACTCGCGTCAATTCTGAGGCGCCATCCCTACCGGAGATCGAAGCTGCTATCCGAACCATGAAATCCAACAAGGCTCCCGGGGTCGATCGCATATCAGCAGAGATGCTCAAAGCTGACCCCATGCTATCTGCACAAATGTTGCATCAACTATTCTGCAATATCTGGGACACCGCGACTTTTCCGGCTGACTGGATGCAGGGCGTCTTAGTGAAGGTCCCAAAGAAGGGGGACCCAACTGTATGCGATAACTGGCGTGGCATTATGTTACTGTGTTGTGTTCTCAAAGTTCTGTGCAAAGTTATCCTCAACCGGATACAGGAGAAGATCGACGCGACTCTCCGACGGCAGCAGGCGGGATTCCGTGCTGGAAGATCCTGTGTGGACCATATTGTCTCGCTCCGCATAATCTTGGAGCAGGTCAACGAATTCCAAGAGTCCCTTTACTTGGTTTTCATTGACTACGAAAAAGCTTTCGACCGACTCAACCACGAAAACCTGTGGGGCGCCCTAAGGCGCAAGGGAGTTCCGGATAAAATCGTCAACCTCATCGAAGCTCAGTATGAGGCTTTCACGTGCAGGGTGCTGCACAACGGAGCCCTATCTGACCCTATTCGGGTAGTCGCTGGAGTGAGGCAAGGATGTATTCTATCACCGCTACTGTTCCTCATCGTAATCGACGAGATAATGGTTGGTGCGATCGACCGTGTGCCGAACCGTGGGTTGCTCTGGCAGCCTATTACAATGGAGCATCTAAACGACCTAGATTTGGCGGATGACGTTGCTTTAGTATCACAACGGCGTTCTGACATGCAGAGTAAGCTCGACGATCTCGCCGAACGCTCCTCAGCGGCAGGTCTCAACATCAACGTCAGCAAGACTAAATCGTTGGATATCAACACGGGAAATCCATCCAATTTTACGGTAGCTGGTCAGGAAGTGGAGAAGGTTGAAAGTTTCCAATATCTTGGCAGCCAGATAGCGTCGGACGGCGGAACCAAGAGTGACATAGGTGCACGGATCAAGAAGGCAAGGGCTGCTTTTGCGAGTTTACGAAACATCTGGAAGTCAAATCAGATTAGTCTCCGCACGAAGATCCGAATTTTCAACTCTAACGTGAAATCTGTACTGCTGTACGCTAGCGAAACATGGTGCGTATCAGCGGAGATCACACAGAAGCTGCAGGTGTTCATCAACCGATGCCTGCGGTATATAATTCGTGCTTGGTGGCCTCACAACTGGATTTCGAATGCCGAGCTCCATCGACGGTGTCACCAGAAGCCGATATCGACAGAAATTCGGGAACGTAAGTGGAGGTGGGTTGGCCACACTCTACGGAAGAGCGGAAATGAAATCTGCAAACAAGCGCTGGATTGGAATCTAGCCGGACATCGCAGCAGAGGCAGACCCAGGGGCTCATGGCGGCGAAGCCTAAACAAGGAGATTAAGCAAGTCGACCGGAATTTGACCTGGGCCCAGGTCAAGGTGAAAGCAAACAATCGCCCAGGATGGAGATCTTTCACGTTGGCCCTTTGCGCCAGGGATGGCGCTCAGGACACTTAAGTAAGTAAGTGGGTTCGATTCCTAGTTCAGTTTGGTGGTTATTCATCTATGCAAACATTGTATAAATTTACGTTATTTGATAAATCTCAGCTAATCATGCACACCAAAACATTTATGAATTTTAATGGTGATGTAAATATCCATGCATGCTAAAATTGCAGCTTCCTTTTTACGTAAACAAGCAACTTGCAAGAAATATTGCTTACAAAGATTGATGGTTGCATACAATATTTAGAATATTTCATTAAATGACTCATAAATTTACACGATCTGTAATGTGAATTTGTATGGTATGTGACGCTCCATTTATGTGCATCATAGTGACAGAAATTTACACTACTTTTTCGAACTGTGTGATATTCACTTACTGCAAACAAAATTAATGAAGAAAAGAATAGTACTGCAGTCCTGATTATCAGAGTTAAATAATGTAAATATTATAGACCTGTGCATCCAAGAATTGAGTATGATTGTGCAGCTTTCCCTCGAAGACGCTTTTTCTTGACGGGTTTTCAACCAACCGCTCTGATTTTCAGCGAATGGCTTGTTAAAACCGCCTACACTATTCACCATTTCATAAGATTGATCCATTGTGTTTTTCTTGATTGTTTAACAAAAGAAATGCTGAGTTTGCTTAGTTGAATAATACATTTTTAAATATTTATTTATTTTATAATTATTGTAATCAGGTCAATCGTTATAACTTAAAGATCCATAGAGAACAATACTTCAAATACGGTCCACGGTTAATAGGTGCCTACTTCATACATATTTGGACGTTGTAGTTCTTCTATGATTGCAATTGTTGGGATTATGTTACAATCCATGAAGCTTTGACGAACAACAATTGGGCAGTGAGCGTTGAAGGATCAGTGGAAAACCATTGATTTACTTGTCCATAACACCACATTATGAGCCTTCAAATTATATGGAAGCTGTGGTTTGATAAATAGCTGTGACATCAAGGAAAAATAACCAACACCATCCTGATGTGCTCCTACAGTGCATTAGTTGGTCAAGAATCAGTCATTCAAGCAATGAAGTTCGTAGTAGCCAAACATCTAAACAGGACATCTGATGTGGCATTAACCACTGTGCTGATTCTACAGCGTACCATTTCATGTGTTTTCATGTGTTTGAAGAATAAATACTTTCATGTCATAAGTCGTTCGTAATAAGAAGTCGGTATCTTGTCCGAGGAAAAATGAGTCACGCCTTTGAAAACTTGTTTAAAAGAAATTCACCTACCAGGATGGATATTAGTACGTTGATAAAATACACAACTCAATCATTGACCAGTGGCGTTGGTGGTTTAATTGTACACAGTATAACCTTTTCGAACCACTTGTTTGTAAACCATATAGGGGAAATGACTCTAATGTTGGCCTATGTCTCTAAGATTGGGCCCTTCGCTAAAAATCTGCTATTTATCAATTGTATCTAGATGAACGCGTCATTGGAACGATACTAATGGATATTTTTGGTCGCTATTGAAAATTTAGTCGATTGCTGAATTTATGTATGTGCCCAAATTAGGGGCATTTAGGCCGACATTACATCCACTTCCCCTAACTTGGGTAGAATTTTGTTGTACCAATAAGTATCATCATATTCGACGATATATTTGTTGTATATAGTTGGATCTTCCACAAAATAATGTACAAAATACATTTTAGTATTTTGGAATAATGCAGTACTGTTAGTGCCTTATTCATGGTTTTTGTGTCCATTTCAGCTGTTGTAGGTGAATTGCGCCTGTCCAACTGTCTTCTGCGTTTAATTAATGCAATATTATCCCCGTCATTTGAAACACCTATTGCAAAGTATAGTTAACAAATTATATATAATAGGGACCATAAAACGGTGTCAACTTGGTTTGCGGTGTGTGTTTGATCACTGAATTCCTCATTATTTTTCATAGAGTTTAATATTTTTGTTGTTTCAACAGGATAGAATACATCCCATTTAAATGTCTTTCAGCAAGTATTGTATCACAAAAACTAAGAGAAAACCCAGAAATCAATTTCAACCCGCTGATCTATTTTACTCCCTTGACATTTAAAAAAAACTCTGAAGAATATTTCCGGATCTTCGGAATAGTCATAGAAACTATCCTAGATTTAGATCTTAGATTAACTATCTCTCACTGAAATCAGTGGTATTTGATTTCAACTGGCATTGAACTTGGTCCCTTGGCATTTCAATAACTTTGAAAAAAAAAAAATCCAGCACTCAGGAATGGTCACATGAAATATAACTTCAAGTTGCACTATCGGGTAAGGGAGGAACTCCATAAAAATAAGTTGATTACCATGTGTAGAAATAGCTGGTATTTAACCTTATATATCATTGCAATTGGTGATATTTCAAGAATCTTGGAATAAAAAATTGCGGATCCCAGGACTGGTCATAGGAACTTTTCTTCAAGGTTCAGTATAAGGGAAGACCTATTCTCCATACAAATATAAATCACCACATTTAGGTAAATTTCCTCTCACTGAAATCACCGGTATTTGAAGTCAAATATCAATAAAGTTGATCCGTTAGCATTTCAAAAAACTAAAAATATTTCCGGATTTCCGGTTTTCCATGAAAAAGTTGAACCCACATAAAGGATAATTTCCTCTTACTGAAAACAGTGATGTGGGGGAATCAAATATCATTGAAGATGGTCCCTTGACAACTCGGAAAAATATTTCAGGATCTCAGGAATGGCCGCAGGAACTATTCTTCAAGGTCCATTATAAGGAAAGAATTATACTCCATACAAATATTGATCACCACATTTAGGTTAATTTTCTCTCACTAAAATCACCGATATATGAAGTCAAATATTAATGCAGTTGGTCCTTTGGCATTTCAAGATCACCACATTTAGGTAAACTTCCTCCCACTGAAATCACCGGTATTTGAAATGAAATATCAATGAAGTTGGCCCCTTAGCATTTCAAGAAACTTTTAAAAATATTTCCTGAGCTCAGGAATGGCCATAAGAACTTCATGGTTCAGTATCTAGGAAGGTCGGTTCTCCATAAAAATGCTGAACCCACATTTAGGATAAATTCCTCTTACTGAAAACACCGGTAGTTGAATGAATGAAGATGGTCACTTGGCATTTCGAAAAACTCGTAAAAATATTACCGAATCTAAGGAATGTTCACAGGAACAATTTTTCAAGTATCGGGGAGGTAGCTTCTCCGGGAAAATGCTGAACACCACATGTAGGTATTGAAACCACGGGTTTTTTTTTTCTTACATATCACTGGAGTTGGTTACTTGGCGTTCTCGGAAACCTGGAAAAATATTTTCGGATCTCAGAAATGGCCATAAGCAATATCCTTCAAGGCACAGTATCGGGGAAGGCCGGTTCAACATAAGAATGCTGACCATCATACTTCCAAGTCTACGTACTCCCGACTGATATGTGTAGAGAGGAGCACATCATGCTGTAGACTGGAACTGATCGATGCGTCGGTCCGGTTTATGAAAATCGAAAATACGAACAACTGTTGCTCATATTCGGTTTTAGTACACGTCATTGCACTGTTTCTGTTCGTACACTACCAAGGATAAGTTCGGGAACACATAAATGAAAAATTAAATTGTACATCACCTAGCCTATCTGACCTTGATGTGGAAATGAAGGATAAAATGATATGATGAATAAATGTTGATGATAATCTTTGTAATTTTTTCGAGTAATGTTGTAAAGTACCTTTACGCTGATGTTAGATAATATGATATCAGGCATAACATTTGATAACGGCAAAAAAGCATTTGTAAACAAACTATCTAAGGCCCTTTACACGCAAACCAAACTACGCCCACGCAAACAAACAGCATCATCATATAGGGGCCACTATTACCTTTCCGAAAGTGGTATTGGTTTGCGTGGGCGTACTTTGGTTCGCGTGTAAAGGGCCTTAGAAAGTTTGTTTACAAATGCTTTTGTGCCGTTATCAAATGTTATGCCTGATATTATGATATTTTTAGAGATATTATGCGAGATACATGATAGTGAAACATCTAGGGAACCCCAAATTTATGAACAGTAGTGTACGCTAAGCTGACGACGTTCTTCGCGAAGCAAATAAATATTTCTTTCTTCTGAAGTAGGGATGATTACTTCTCATGAGAATGATATGTATCGTAGTCGCAAGTAATTGTCGCTTTTCATATCTGCCGGAAGTTGACTGTTACACTATCTATATAAAGTTACCGAGGTTTGTCAAACAAACCAAAAACTATTACTATTACTTCTATTACAGATAACGCGTCAATATAATTCGATAATCGCTAAACAATAAAATGATAATGTGATTATCGGGAGGTAACGATAACCGATAGTTGCTAACCAGTTTCATTCCAACCTTATTTCAGGAGTCTTTTAGTGTAAAAATTATAAATTATAATCATGAATGTCTCAAAAAACAGGTTGCTCTGATTTTTTATATCAGTTAGAAAATTAGCGGAAGCGATAATCGCTATCGAAAATGTTCCTTGTGGATTAACTAAAATGTGCCCAACTCTGAACAAAGCATTACCTTTTTACAACAGTTGAGAAATGTTTTCACTTTATCAATAAATGGTACTGACATTTGAAATAAAGCAATTGCCTATGTTGTAACTAACTGATGCATTTTTTTTCTGCTGATATAAGTTATGCAAAGTTTCAGAACTCATCATAGCAAAGTCTTGTCATTATCGGCTGTAATATCGTAATTTTTAATTGAATCAGCTCGGTGAGATCTACATCTTACAACAAATCACACCGTCAATAGGGACTCTATCCGCATCGCGGAGCTTTTTGAGGTATTGGCAATTATACCATATGAAGTTTTGAATGTGATTCTTAGATACGGAAATCGATAATACCTGCTGTGTAGATTATATAGCCAATATCAAAGTGGGAGGATATTTTGCTTATTGCTTATATTGCTTTCCAAACAATATTTATATGTTTACTCCAAACAAAGAAAACACTAGTAAACTAGTTAGTTTCATCGACCTGCAGAGAACACTATGTTTCCCAGTGTATATTTGGACCCATTGTCATTCAGGACGAAATGGAGGATGTAGGGAAAGGCATTTTATTTCTTGCTGACCTTTTTCATTATCAACAACTTGAATTATTTTTTGCTAAACATGCGACACCACTATTCGCATGCTTCAGTCAGCCGTCCGCAAAAATCATGTGAGCCGAAAGCTCCTCGCGAGAAATTCGTGTTTAGTACATTTTTTTCTTTCCCATGCCTTGTTCGCCATGTACCGGTACAACGGGAAAATGGTATGCATGAAATGAAAATGGGAAAACGATGCGAGGAAAGTCGGAAAATTGTACTTTGGAGTACACCAAAAGATTCCACACATTCTTACGAATCTTATAGTATATAATTATCTGGTACTTTAGAATAAAGATCACGAGCTATCAGAGGGGAAAGATAGAACATGGTGTCTACACCTATGCAATCAAGTGGCCGGAATTGGGTGGTCTTCATGTCGGAAAAACAACCCAGTTTTTTTGTGGGTTGGATTTTCCCAAAAATTTTCCAACTATCATGTTGCCAGAAAGTTATGCTAGAGCGTAGTGTGCTTCGATTTTTTGATTAGCTTATTTTTCTAGCTCATTTTTGCGGGTTTTCCCAGATGTTCTAAAAAATCCCAGCAAGGGAATAATATCAATAATAATTCCAGACGGGGGCCTTAAGTCTTCACTTGGCTGTCGACAGAAGTTGACCACTCTCAATGTGTGTCACGCGATGTTTCGAGTTTAATGTGAGAGTGACGACCACGTTTTGCGCCCATTGCTGCAATGGAAACGCTCTGACCCCCGTTGGCGAATTTGCTATACAATGAAACCACTGGAGCGGCTCCCATTTTGGTGGACGAGATTTATTGGATAGCGGAAGATACAATGTTTATTGTGTTGTACCTTTTGACTATAGTTTTAAGATGTATTGTATAGTGAACAAGAATCCTCGGCTCTGTAAAGTTATTTCGAGTGTAGCTTAGCCTAACGTGCTAGATCACGTATGATCTGATGAGTTGATCTCAGACAGGAGTCAGTGAACCTTTCCATGATACAAAATCTCCGTTCTTCTAATGTCTGAATTCCAGCCAGAAGGTGAATCTCAGAATTTCTAGTTCGCGGGGGACTGTTTAGGATCATCCTAAGAATCTTGTTCTGGATCCTTTGGAGTTTAAGGTGATGGCATTTGGCGCCACTCTCCCAGATTGGCATACCGCACTCGATTACGGGAAGGATGATTTTTTTGTAGACAGCAAGCTTATTTTACAAGGAAAGGGTGGACCTCCTGTTGAAGAGTGGATACAGTGATCTTGTCAGGATGTTACACTTTAAATCAGCTTGCTGTCTAGTGTTAAGCCGAGGTAGACTACCTCCTTCGACCATTCCACCACTGTGCCGTTCAGGCAGATCTTATTTCTCTCCTACGGAACAAGTCTGGGAGATTTAGAGTGTGGAAAGATGATGGCTTGGGTCTTTGCCGCGTTGATACGGATCTTCCAGCTGTTGAAATATTCAGACAGGACGTCCAGGCCTCTTTGAAGTTTGGCAGTCAGAGCTTCGATGACCCTACCCTTGTAGACGATGGATGTGTCATCTGCGAACAGAGACAACGATCCACCATCAGGGAGAGCCGGCATATCGGAGGTGAACAGGTTGAATAGAATGGGGCCAAGGATGCTTCCTTGTGGAACCCCGGCACCGATGTTGAAAGCATCCGATGTGATGCAATTCAGAGAGACTCGGGACGTCTTGTTCGATAGGTAGTTGTTAATTATCTTCACTAGGAAGATTGGAAGACCGTAGTGCTGCAGTTTGAACACCAAGCCATCATGCCAGACATTGTCGAACACTTTTTCACCGTCCAACAACGCCATCGCAGATGTTTTCGACACAGACTTGTTCCGTCTGAGAATGTTTGCTACTCGAGCCAGCTGGTGGACGGTCGAACGACCTTTCCGAAAACCCAACTGTTCCTCGAGTAACAAGTTGTTTTCTTCGACACATGTTAGAAGGCGGTGGTAGACTGCTCTTTCGAACAGTTTTTAGCTGATTGTATATAGGCCAACAGTTCGTCAGCCGTAATCTCGGATTCTTCGGAATGGGAATCTGATGGAGGTGGGTTGCGTTTTCAGCAACCTCAGCTTCGTGAGGGCTGACGATGTTTTGTCCGAGATTATGGAAGCTGACGAAGTGTTGACCTATAGCGGCTGCCTTCTCTTCAGGAGTTATCACATGAACCACTGGGTCGCCGGGGCTATCCAGTGGAGTCAGTGGTGGAATGGGTCTTGGCTTTATTTTTTAGGATTTTGGTTAGTTTCCGAAAGTGCTTTGCACAATCTGGAAGAGAGCGAATCCTGATAGCAAAGTCCTGATTTCTGAGGTTTTCGGCTTGGATGGTTTTTGTTAGGCGATTACAGTGGGTCTTAAGGACAGGCAGACCAGAGCGTTGGTACTGCATTCGGATGGTGTTACGGAGTCTTATGAGGTCTTTGGTAGATCTGTCAAGGTTCAGAGTATTGCTCACCTGTCTGGATACTGGCACGTGTTGTTCCCTGACCCAGGATATCGCCTCCTCGCTGGAATGCAGACACCGTCTTCGGGCGTCTCCAGCAGGACACCGTAGTCTACACAGTGTTGGAACTGATCCCAGTTGCGTCGGAAAGCTTGGAATCGGTTGACGGAAGAGCCCACTTCGGCCAACACCGGATAGTGGTGGGTCAAAGGTTGCGAGATGTTGTTTCCCATGTTGCTGATGGAGTGCACGCCAGACCGGCTCAACCAGGTGGGAGAGTCCGGCGCCAGGATAGGGTAGTGAGCCTCTTGCAGGTCGTCGTTCAGAATTGTGCCGTTTTGGTTGCGTCGACAGTTGCCCCAAGCCTGGTGTCTGACGTTCAGGTCACCAGCGATGATGTACTTTTCGCGTGGTCGAGTTAGTTTGATGATGTCCCTCCGTAGGTCTGCTGCCAACCCGTCCTTGACTTGCTTGGTCGCAATGATGGTGATATGAACGACAGGAGTGGAGACTTCTATCACTAAAACTTCGATGGTTTTCAGCTGGAAGCTCGGCAGAAGCCGACAGCAGATGTTTCTCCTTACAGCAATGGCCACTCCTCCTCCCCCGGAACTGGTTCGATCAAGTCTTAGTAGCCGGAAGTCAGGAAGGTAGACGTTTACCTCCGGTTTCAGGTGGGTTTCAGTGATGACGGCATTGTCAACGAACTCGATGTTCTTGCTCTTGAGCGAGCAAGCGTTCCAGTTGGCGATCTTGATGGCTTCACGGTCCATAGAAGAATCTGCTCGGATCTGGTTCTGTATGAGCGCTTGATGACGATTGCTTCTGCCATGATGGTTATGAGTTCCTCTGTTGTGAGCTGCTCTTCGTTTTCGTTCGATGGTGGGGGGTCGTATGCTGACAGGGAAGGGAGAGCTGCATCCTTTTCGAAGGATGTGGCTTACAAAATTCAAGCGTCTGTTCTCCATGTTAGGGGTGGCTCAAACAGCGTCTGACAGGCATCCAGCGGCTGAATACGAAATGCTTCTCCTTGGAGAATACAAGCTGCCTTCTGGACAGGTACTTTTATATTCTGGTATGCGAGGTGAAAACGCTCCACGACATCGTGGAGTTTATTGCTTTCTGCATAGCGCCCAAGCACAGGCTGCGCTCATCAAGTGGGAACCTATCAATGAGAGAATAATCGTTGCCAGATTCAGAACACGGGTCCGAAACCTTACCATAATCCAATGTTATGCGCCAACCGATGCTGCCGAATTACAGGACAAAGAGAACTTTTACAGTCAACTGAATGCTGTCGTGGATAAGACTTCAAGAGGTGATATCAAGATCTACACAGGCGACTTCAATGCGAAGATCGGCTCCGACAATTCGGACTATGAGCGCATCATGGGACGCCATGGTCTCGGAGATATGAGCGAGAACGGCGAGTTGCGTGCAGAGTTTTGTGGCAACAACGACATGGTGATCGGAGGTTCGCTCTTCCTCCATCGCCCAGTGCATAAAGTCACATGGGTCACCCGTAATGGATATACAGAGAACCAAATCGACCACTTCTGCATCAGCCGAAAATGGAGACGGAGCCTTCTTGATTTTCGGAATAAACGCAGCGCTGAAATCGCTTCTAACCATCATCTCCTGGTCGGTGAGATCCGCCTACGCATTGCGCGGGTTCAACGGCGGGAGGAGAGACTCGGGCGGCGATTCAACTCACGCCGACTGGAAGACCCAGCAGTGAAGAGAGCATTCGTCGAAGAATTCGAGGCTCGCGCAGCTAATATTCCGGAAGGTGGCAGCGTAGAAGAACAGTGGACGAGCATCAACAATGCCTTTATTGAAACAAGCGAGAACAACCTGGGTAAGCTGCGCACTCAGAAGAACGAGTGGATCACCGATGAAACCTGGAGGAAGATCGAGGAGCGGAGAGAAGCAAAAGCCGTGATAGAACGAGAAAGGGCCCGAGGAGCCATGAATCTCTAGAGAGGGAAGTTAAGCGTTCCTGTATACGGGACAAGCGAGCGTGGGTGGACTCCTTGGCTGATGCAGGGGAGAAAGCCACAGCAACTGGCGATATCGGCCTCCTCTATGATGTTTCACGACGCCAGAGCGGGGCAAGGATGAACCCCAGGATGCCTGTGAAAGACGCGACTGGACAGTTGTTCACCGACCCCACTGACCACTTCACTCGGCTGTTGACAGAAGTTGACCACTCTCAATGTGTGTCACGCAATCGTCTGTTTACTCGGCAGCAACCATTGTGTGGTCCTCCTCATTGTTCTTCATCAGCAGTTCTTTCAGTCGATGCGTAGTCGACTTTGGAAAGCAACCGTTTCGTGATTAATGTGTGAGTGCCGACCACGTTTTGCGTCCATTGCTGCAATGGAAACGCTCTGACCCCCGTTGGCGAATCTGCCATACAATGAAACCACTGGAAGCCACTCCCATTTTGGTGAAGGAGGTTTATTGGATAATAAAATGTTTATTGAGTTGTACATTTTGACTGTAGTTTTAAGATGTATTGTATAGTGAACAAGAATCTTCAGCTCTGTGTAGTTAATTCGAGTATAACTTAGCCTAAAGAAACAGAACAGAAGGGGAAGTGCAAACAAATCGGTGAATCAAAAAGTGTTCGTTTTTCTGCTCAACAAGCGATGTATTGTGGTAGCGTTCCACACGGGATTTCTATGTGCACTCACACTATCATAGCATGCTGCCTATCTTAACTACAGGAAGAAGATGCCTTTTACCACTAGGTGCGCTTCTTCTTCTTCTTCCTCTTCTTCTTCGCATTTCAAGCTTAATGCATATCGCATATTAGCTTATTGCGTGCTCTCTTACTTAGAACTTAGTGTTCTAGATGCACTTCCACAGTTATTAATTGAGTGCTTTCGATGCCTGTACCATTTTTGCATTGGTATAATTGTGTGGCAAGTCCAATCATACTTCTATGCCCAGGGAAGTCGAGAAATTTTCCTACCCGAAAAATTCCTAGACCGGACCGGGAATCGAACCCAGCCACCACCAGCATGGTCTTGCTTTGTAGCTACGCCTTTACCGACAGAGGTAAGGGAGGCCCCTAGGTGCGGTAGTGTTCGCAAATGACAAGTGGAGCCACTTTCTGATCCGATGTTCAACTCCTGTGCTAACGTACTAGATCACGTATGATCTGATGAGTTGATCTCAAACAGGTGTCTCTGAACTTTTCCAGAATAAAAACTCTCCGTTCTTCGAATGTCTGCATTCCAGCAGGTGGATCTCAGAATTTCTAGTTCGCGGAAGACTGTTTAGGATCATCCTAAGGATCTTGTTCTGGATCCTATGGAGTTTTAGGTGATGGCATTTGGCGCAACTCTCCTAGATTGGCATACCGTAGGGTATACCTCCTGTTGATGAGTGGATACAGTGATAATACTATGATGTTACACTTGATTTTCGTTTTATCAACGTGCTCCCTGAAAATCAGCTTGCTGTCTAGTGTTAAGCCGAGGTAGACTACCTCTTTCGACAATTCCACCACTGTGCCGTTCAGGCAGATCTTATTTCTCTCCTACGGAACAAGTCTGGGAGCGTAGAAGAACAGTGGACGAGCATCAACAATGCCTTTATTGAAACAAGCGAGAACAACCTGGGTAAGCTGCGCACTCAGAAGAACGAGTGGATCACCGATGAAACCTGGAGGAAGATCGAGGAGCGGAGAGAAGCAAAAGCCGCGATAGAACGAGAAAGGACCCGAGGAGCCAAGAATCTCTAGAGAGGGAAGTTAAGCGTTCCTGTATACGGGACAAGCGAGCGTGGGTGGACTCCTTGGCTGATGAAGGGGAGAACGCCACAGCAACTGGCGATATCGGCCTCCTCTATGATGTTTCACGACGCCAGAGCGGGGCAAGGATGAACCCCAGGATGCCTGTGAAAAACGCGACTGGACAGTTGTTCACCGACCCCACTGACCAGGTGAAACGTTGGTTTGAGCACTTTGAACAACTTCTCAAAGTTTCAACGGTCAACCAACCATCAAAATCTCGGCATGATCCGCCAAGGGTGAGGCGCGTTACTCGTGCCAACACTGAAGCTCCTTCATTGCAAGAGATAGAAGCAGCCATCCGAAGTATGAAGTCCAACAAAGCCCCGGGGGTTGATCGCATATCAGCAGAGATGCTCAATGCTGACCCCTTGCTATCCGCAAAAATGTTGCATCAACTATTCGTCAATATCTGGGACACCGCGATTTTTCCAGCCGACTGGATGCAGGGCGTCTTGGTAAAAGTCCCCAAAAAGGGGGATCCAACTGTATGCGACAACTGGCGAGGCATCATGTTACTGTGTATTGTTCTCAAAGTTCTGTGTAAAGTTATCCTCAATCGGATACAGGAGAAGATCGACGCGACTCTCCGACGACAGCAGGCAGGATTCCGTGCTGGAAGATCCTGTGTGGAGCATATTGTCAAGCTCCGCATCATCCTGGAGCAGGTCAATGAATTCCAAGAGTCCCTTTATTTGGTATTCATTGACTACGAAAAAGCTTTCGACCGTTTCAATCACGAGAATCTGTGGGGCGCCCTGAGACGCAAGGGAGTCCCTGATAAGATCGTCAACCTCATCGAAGCGCAGTACGAGGCTTTCTCATGCAGAGTGTTGCACAACGGAGCTTTGTCTGACCCGATTCGTGTAATCGCGGGTGTGAGGCAAGGATGTATATTATCACCGCTACTGTTTCTCATCGAAATCGACGAGATCATGGTTGGAGCCGTTGGCCGTGTACCGAACCGTGGGTTGCTGTGGCAGCCTATTACTATGGAGTATCTCAACGACTTCGATTTGGCTGATGATGTTGCGTTATTGGCACAACGGCGCTCTGACATGCAGAGTAAGCTCGACGACCTTGTGGAACGCTACTCTGAAGCAGGTCTAACCATCAACGTCAACAAGACCAAATCGTTGGATGTCAACACGGAAAACCGTTCCAATTTCACGGTAGCTGGGCAGGCGGTGGAGAACGTCGAAAGCTTCCAATATCTTGGCAGCCAGATAGCGTCGGACGGCGGCACCAAGAGCGACATAGGTGCACGGATTAAGAAGGTGAGGGCTGCTTTCGCCAGTTTGCAAAATGTATGGAGAGCGAATCAGATCAGTCGACGCACCAAAATCCAAAATTTTTAACTCGAACGTGAAGTCTGTGCTGTTATACGCCAGTGAAACATGGTGTGTGTCAGCGGAGAACACTCAGAAGCCGCAGGTGTTTATCAACCGATGCCTGCGGTACATAATTCGTGCCTGGTGGTCCCACAATTGGATCTCAAATTCCGAGCTTCATCGTTTGTGCCATCAGAAGCCGATAGAGACAGAAATTCGTGAACGGAAGTGGAGGTGGGTCAGCCACACACTACGACGGAGCGGAAACGAAATCTGCAAGCAAGCACTGGACTGGAATCCAGCAGGACATCGCAGCAGAGGCAGACCCAGAGGCTCGTGGCGGCGGAGCCTAAACAGTGAAATTAAAAACGTTGACCGAAATTTGACTTGGGCACAGGTCAAGGCCAAAGCTAGTAATTGCCCAGGATGGAAATCTTTCACAAAGACCCTTTGCACCCCTGGAGGTGCGCAGGATCGTTAAGTAAGTAAGTGTGTAGTGTAATAAATGAGTTAAAAAATAAACAATTAATTGAATAGTGCATTGCTCAGTCTGAGCAGTCAATAATTTTTGGCTGTGACCTAAGTATGAGCCCTAGGGGCTGGTGTTCCGAAAAACGTGAGGTTCATAAAAGTGGCTAAATTATGAAACTAATCCTAGATTCTTCTTTTCACAACGTACAACTTTTACAACCAAGATGAAGATATAAAATTAAGGAACAGATTGGATGTTGGATGAGTGACGGCTTCTGCAATAAATATCTCTAACTATTTCCGTCAGACAGTGCTCTGAAACATGACGTGCAAAAAATGAACGTTCAAGGACGTCAAGATATTAGGTAAAAGTTTGCCGAAGCCGTCATTTATCCTCCTAGATTTCCACGTGTTCTTTTTTTTTCGAAAGTTCCTGAAGTTTTCGGATTGCCACGCAGTTCCATTTTATATGTTAAGAGCCAATTGATTGATTGATTGTTCCATTTTAAATGTAAATTGACGAACAAATTCATGATATTCTACACCTGCATCGGATCACGGAGAGAGAAATTCCTCAGCTACGCCCACCTCCTTCAAAGCAATATATCACCTTGGTGTTGCCTTAAATAGATAAATTGTAAAGTTTCACCATCTCAGCTATTACGCAAATGAACAAGAAGTTACATGCAGAAACGAGGTGCCTAGGTCATATCTCGTTAGCTACTGGCTAAGGAAGGGTTCTTGCTCTCCCCGGCAAAAAGGCTTAAACTTTTCCTGCTGTATTTCAAATATTGTTGCCTGGGGGTGCAGATAAGGCCAGAGAAGTGATGAAGTAGGGGTAGGACAACTATTTTTCTTCCAAGTTAAGAGACCACGACGAAGCCGATTTGCGGGCAAGGTGAGAAAGGGTACTTTGCGGTTTTCACTGGATGAGTGAAAGTAACAAATGGTGCTTTGCACCACAAGCGACGATGCGGGAAAAAGGGTGGTGAACATTTAAAGTTTTTGATTAAATTTCTTCTGGATTTGGGCTGTAAGGCTACGGAAATTGGGTTTGTGGGTTTAATTGAATAATAGCGTTTGCTAATGTTGGGGGAAATCCAAATTCTTCCTGCGGTGGCGCAAGGGGTAAATCAATCTGCTTATTTGAAAATCTAATTAATCTTCAAATCCGGCTCCCAAAGATTTATGTTTAATCTTTTGCGGCTGATTACTTTATCTGTTTTCCATATGCTCTCGCCTTCTCAGGCAGGAGTCGACTTCCAGAGGGCAAATAGATTATTTGGCTGAGGACTGCCGTTCATCGTCTCTGCTGGAATTTACGGTGCGGACCCTTCGGTTCGATTTCTAGTTTACGGGCACCGCAAATTTTATCGTACCAAGATATACGAAGCCCTTGCGGGCATAATCTGTGTAAGCTTACGCACAAGTGATTCCGAAGACGAGGGCGGCATTTGGTCTCGATGATTGCAACATAAATCCCGGAATATCCCAGCCGGCCTAACACGATAGTACCTACACACTACGCACTACTGCTGCTCCTGCTGCTGCTCAGCAAGCATCGGCATCGAGAAGAGTTACGAGCTCCAATCTGGATCCTGAGCTCCACAGATGCGAAAGAGCATCCAGCAGGCCTAGGCCCAGAGATAAGAAATGGGACCCAATCGATTACTGCAGTTAAGCTTTGGAAAATCCTCTCTGGTGTTTACGTACGTGTGTGTATGAATGTATTCGAAGCGACCCGAGAACCACCAGCAGAACAACGAACGCGTAAGCCTGCCCTGAAAACGAAAACAATAACCATGGCTTAGGTGGAGCAGGAATTCCTAGAAGGACGCTCAGACCCAATACCTGAGCATATCTCACCACCACCTCCCGGAAGGGCAGACACTGGGAGAAATGGGGCGGGAGGGGATTTAGTAATATGATAAACATTTTATGCCTGTCTTCTCTCCGCTACACACACTCACAAACAGCAGCAAAGCTTCTTACTTTATTGGACAAAGCAAAACGATACAGTGCTAACCCCCCCGGGGTTGATTGTGATTTACTCGAGCAGTCTTGTTAGGCTTTAATACGATGCCCTTTCTGTCAGCAGGTGCTGCCATCTGTGCTTCGTGTAGCGAAAAAAAAAACACAGACCAGCTACAACCTCCTGCTGATTGAAAGGTCACACAGAAAGCAGCAGAGGCGAACCTAGCTACCTTACTAGCAAGACAGGAAGACGTATTATGGTAGAAAAATCGATTTTCTGCTTGGCCACTTTTTTCCACCTACACGCTAGGTATCTACGTACATGTCTTAGCGAAACCGAGCGCGTTGAAAGAGGTAAACACACTGTGTAGTCTGCCCAGCTGTACACAGCGAGTTTCGCATTCTGTTCTACATATTTTATTTACCTTTGGTCCTTCCTCCTGCCACCACCACCCACTCGACTGTGTGTCTACTGTTGTTGTGGCACATGAACCATCGTTATCGTTTGGATACAGCAGTTATGGACACAGCTGAGTGGACGCATAGAAACGGTGAGGATCCAGGAGGACGTGAGTCAAGCTTGACCTAGATGCAGGGTGGGACGGCGTAAAGCAGGTGTAAGAGGTAGAATGGAAAAGAAGATTTTCAGTATTAAATCAAAAAGGTGACTGTCAAAACATCTGCATGCTTATGTTTCGAGGTTCATTGCTAGGTGAACTGAAGTCTCTAGATCAAACTAGATCAAAACAACTGTTTTTTTTTAGAGGCACCCTAACTCAATTCCAGAAAATTGCTCTAAATCGGTCAATACATCAACACAATCGGAGATACAAAAGAGTTTTCTCCTACAAAGCTATAATTTTGCCGAAAAATGAATACCTTAATTTCTTCAAACAAAAAAGTTAAATTTTTGATTTTAATGATAATAAGAACCACCCTAGAATTCATTATCATAAAAATAAGGGCCTAACTATAAGGAACAACTTTGTACAAGAAACTTTTAGTTTTAAGTTTTAATTTCAGGCTCAAAACATAGCATTCCACCTAAATCTGCATTCTGGACCACTGTGCATTGTTCTGAAACTTACTGATTTGTTACAAGTTCTCAACTTCACTTTGACATAAAGTTATGTTAACTGTCATAATACAAAATCTGCAAAATGCGTGTGACACAGCACGCCTGTCTCGTTGCCGTGAAGCGAGTATGATCGTAGCATCGCTACTCATTCTGAAGATTTCAACTGCAATATTGAATTTCAATGAAATACTGCATTTCCAGATTTCAATTCCAATATACACGTTAAAAGTGTACGCATCTTAATCATTCTGTACTGACAATCACTCTTCAAAATATGTTGCTATTAATAATGGAAAACTGGATAAAATTGGATGCATTTACTAAAAATTTAAAGAATTCAAGGTTTAACTGTTTGACTGGACGCGTCCGAAAAAAAACTGGAAGAATCCAGTTTGAACTGAAATGTTGGCATCACTGCTTTGTCCATAATAAACGATAAAAAAAAAAACATGATAATTAAGATGCACATACGCTGTCCGGAGGTCGCCATATTGGATTTTGGTCCACCATCTTGAATTCCAGAATGGCGGCGGATGTCGATTTTCCAATTCTACTCATCGAGCCCATTCAATAGATATCCAAATACGCTGGTTAGAGGCCGCCATATTGGATTTTGATCAACCATCTTGAATTCCAAAATGGTGATGGGTGTCGATTTTCCACTTTTACTCATCAAGCTTATTCCGTAGATACCCACATTGCATGGGTTTATATGCATATTCGCTGTCCGGAGGCCGCCTTATTTGATTTTGGTTCACCATCTTGAATTACAAAATGGTAACGGATGTCAATTTTCCACTTCTACACATCAAGCCCATTCCTTAGATACTCGTATTGCATGGGTTAGATGCATATTCGCTGTCCGGAGACCGCCATATTCGATTTTGGTCCGCCATCTTGAATTCCAAAATGATAGCGGATGTCAATATTCAACTTCTGTTCATCGAGCCCATTCGTAGATACCCATATTGCATGGGTTAAAATGCTTATACGCTGTTTAGATTCCGCCATATTGAATTTTGATTCACCATCTTGGATTTCAAAATGGTGATGAATGTCGATCTTCCACTTTTCCTCATCAAGCTTATTCCGTAGATACCCATATTGTATGGGTTTAGATGCATATTAGCTGTCTGGAGGCCGCCATATTGGATTTTGGTTCACCATCTTGAATTCCAGAATGGCGGCGGATGTCGATTTTCCAATTCTACTCATCGAGCCCATTCAATAGATATCCATATACGCTGGTTAGAGGCCGCCATATTGGATTTTGATCCACCATCTTGAATTCCAAAATAGCGGCGGATGTCGATTTTCCACTTTTACTCATCGAGCCAATTCCATATACCAGTCATACCTCGATATAAAGCAACCTCGATATAACGTAACTCGATATAACGTAACTCGATATAACGTAACTTCCACCTCGATATAACGTAACTTTTTTTTTAAGTCTAAAATTTGAAAAATATCAACTCACAATCGATTATAAACGTTACAAATCCATTTTATATTATCTCATACATACACACTACGAAAAAGACATGTAAATTTCAGTTCCCTTAGACCGGCACATGCAAGCGCCCTTTTGACATAAGTATCAGTTGAAAAGGACGAGAAAATCAATTCGATCAAACGCACTTTTCGTCGAGTTGCATACGTTTCAGTTTCAGGACACTTATAGCGAATTCGTTTATTATCGGGGTTGGAACCAGTTCCAACCCAGTGCGAAACCGAACTTTTTGTCAGTGCGAACTTCAACCTGAGCTGGGTTTTAAAAACAAACGATCAAACTGACGTTTGTCAGAAAACAAGCAGACCCAATCTTGATACCCGATCCAGGTTGGAACTGAATAATAAACGAATTCGCTATTAATTTTACATGCCATGTTTGTTTACGTTCCATGATTTACGTCAAAGCTGATTTACTTCTCGTGTGAAAATAAGGATTTCTAATTGTGTAGTATTATTAAATTTTTCATATAACGCTGGGTTGAATAAACATCATTTTTATCCGAGAGAGAGGAGCCAGCTCAATGACGGATGGTTTGTTTTCTTTGTTTTCTTTTTTTTCTCCCCTACCCAATCGTGTTGTTGGTTTGCAAAGGCAAGCCTGGGTCCGCACGAAAAAAGTTGTTTTCAAAAGGATGATAGCCCCATTTCAAATGTTTGGCCTAGTTTGCAGTGATAGTTCATGACTGGATCTCGATGACGTTTGCGCTATCGATAGCAAAGCTGTCTGCTCTCTCTCAGATTTTTATTATTTCAGTAATCGCTATTTCAAAACCACCCAAATTTGGGTTGAATCTACCGTGATTAGTCAAAACTGAACCTACCCAAAAATGGGTAAACTGTATTGGGAGTGACAAGTTGACAAATGGACAACATTGGCATGAATCCAACCGACGTAGTTCATTTGTTAACTTGTCACTCCCAACACAGTTTACCCATTTTTGGGTAGGTTCAGTAGTTTTCAAATAGCGTGTATGTATTTCATGTTTTCAGCAGCACTGTAAGAATTTGTAAATCTCCAAAAAATTCTGCACACACTGTTCTATCTGACATTTTGAATATTGTTGGTTATCTATTGCTGCGGATACGTACCAGGAAGAAAATTCTTCGAAAATAAAATAAAAATGACACGTTCACCGCGCAAAGAAGCGCAAAAGCAAAAGCGTGCGTGTTTATTGTTAACTGAAAAGGTAAAGATAATACAAGAGCTGGAAAATGGAGTGCCTGTGAGCGATATCATGAAGAAGCACAGAATTGGGTCTGCTTCTACCATTTACAGCATAAAATATGCCAAGAACAAAATTCTCACGAAATTCGGGGAACAGCAAGGAGCTCTTGGTAAGACATACAATACATAGAACATATGTACATAGATTAAATCCAAGTTGAACTATCATTAATGACCATTTACAGTTAACCGCAAGCGCTTCAAACAAGCTCAACACCCAAAGGTGGATGAAGCTCTATACATCTGGTTTCTCCAGAAACGACAGCTGCATATTCCGGTAAGTCAAGAGATGCTTCAAATGCAGGGAAAGAAGTTTTTCAACCAAATGGTTGCAGAAGGAGACTTCGGAAGCCGCGGTTACATTGCAAAGTTCATAAAAAGATACGGTATTCGCCTGCTGAAACTAAGTGGGGAAAAATTATCCAGTAATGTGACAGTTATTGATCAATACACAGCCAATTTCGCAGCAGAAATGCGGAATAAAAATCTGTATCCGTGTCAGATTTTCAATGCTGACGAAAGTGGGTTGTTTTTTAAAAGCACCCCACCAAAAACCTAAGTTGACAAAGATGCAAAATCTGCACCTGGGCGCAAAGCCATCAAGGAAAGGGTTACATTCATGCCATGCAGTAATATGGATGGTACGCTAAAGCTTCCTCTGATGATAATTGGGAAATCGCAAAATCCACGAGCGTTAAAGAACATTCAAGATCTAAAGGGTGTCCACGATGAAATTGCCACACACAAAATTGATTCGCAAAATTCGAGTTTTCATCCGATTGCCATCAAATTTTCAGGGATTGAGAAATAACTATTAAACTTCATTTTACCATTTTACTCGTATTTTATTTACAGTGCATACGCAAATGCCCGCACCTTGGCCTTAACCCCGGCCATAAGATTCTGCACAACCTGTGAATCAACCGTTTTTTGCATGTAAACCCATACTTTCTTCAGTTCCTCGACTGTCTTCACTACCTTAGGTCGTTTAAGAAGGTGCTGCTTCATAATCGCCCAGTACTTCTCGATGGGGCGGAGCTCCGGAGTGTTGGGAGGGTTGAACATTTTCGGCACGAAATTGACCTTATTATCCGCATACCACTTCAGCACGTCCTTGGAGTAGTGGCATGAGGCCAAATCCGGCCAGAAGATTGTTGGGACGTTGTGGGCCTTCAGGAGAGGAAGCAGCCGCTTCTGGAGGCACTCTTTTATGTACACCTGTCCGTTCATCGTGTCCTGGGTCACGAAAGGTGCACTCCGCTTCCCGCACGTGCAGATGGCTTGCCAAACCAGGAATTTCTTCGCAAATTTGGACATCTTCTGAGTGCGGACATGCTCCGGAACGCTGAACTTACACTTGGCCGTGAAAAACAGGTTGCCGGGGATCTGTTTGAAGTCGGCCTTCACATATGTTTCGTCGTCCATGATGCAGCATTCAACTTTCGTCAGCATGTTGAGGTACAACTTCCTGGCACGGGTTTTGGCGGACTTGTTCTGCTTCTCGTCGCGATTAGGGGCCTTTTGTACCTTGAACGTTCGAAGCCCAGCCTTAGTTTTGGCCTTCTGGACAAAACTTCGGCTTAGGTGCAGCTTCTTAGCCACATCCCTAACGGAGGCGTTCGGATTTCGGTTGAAGGCCCCAACTACGCGGTTGTGATTTTTGGTGTTGTACGGAATACTTTTTCCTTCACTTCTGGGCTTCCGATCGGTGGTCAACCGTTCCTCGAACCGCTTAATCACTCGCGACACCGTGGAATTCGCGATTCCCAACGTTTTAGCGATGGAACGATGCGAGAGATCCTTGTTCTCGTGATGAATGCGCAAGATTTTATCACGCACGAGCTGTTCTTTCGACTCCATTTCCGAGTTTTGATCACAGGACTTTAAAACTTGCAGGATGTAAATAATGCACTATGAACTAAATCCACTCAAATTTTCATTAAATTCTACCCAACGGTTAAAAAGTTAGAGCAATTCCATAGAGTGGCAATTTCATCGTGGACACCCTTTACCAGCATATTACAGAGCATCCAAGAATGCATGGATGACAAGAACTCTGTTCAAAGAATAGTTTTTCGACCAGTTTGTCCCACAAGTCTCTGAGTTTTTGAAAGCATCTGGATATCCGATTACAGCTGCTCTTGTATTGGATAATTGTTCAGCGCATTTTAATGCAGATGAGCGGAAAACCGAAGATGGATCGATTTTTACTGTATGTTTGCCACCCAACACCACTGCAATCGTACAACCCATGGATCAAAATATTATCCAGATGATAAAGACACGTTACAGAAATCAAATGATGCGAGAAATTCAGGTTCGTGGAGGAGATTTCGGCGAATGTGTGAAGAAGATTAACATCAAGGATGCCATCTTTTGGGTTGCTCATGCATGGGAGCAAGTTCCTGCAGAAGCGATTCGCAAATCATGGAACATGCTTTACAAGCCTGGAGAAATTGAGGATAAGGATGATGTACCACTATCTGTTGTTAGACAACAATTGCTTGATATTGCGGAGAAGATTACATTATCAGAGGTTATTGACGAGGAAGATGCTGAATACGCAACGTTGGAAGATGATGAAATCATCGCAAGCGTCCTGAACCCTAGTCAAGATGTGGACAATTTCTATGCCGGAGACGATTCTACGCAACCAACGCTGGATGGTACATTACAATCTATGACTTGTGACGAGAGTGACTACAACTCAATCGTATCCGATGAGGCAGCATAAAACGGTTTTGATGTGGTCATCAGATACGCAGAGGAGAATGGTTGGCCACTAAATAGCCAGTTTACATTGCGTGAGATGCGTTCAAAAGTTGTTGACAAATTGGTGAATACACAAAATTGAGAAGTTGCTCTTTTTGCTCAAGGAAAACCATAAAAACTTGTTGATCAAATAAATAATTCTAAAATTTCAAATTCGATACTTCATTTCCTCAATTTATAGTTTTTTGACGAAGGACCACGTCTTTCTTTACTATACTGGGGTGTTTTCAAACGCTTATTTCTCCAAAGCATTATTGTGAAATATGTCATGCAATTTGCCATTCGACTGGGGCTTAATCCAGCAGTTTTGTGGCATATAGTACGAATAGTGAAAATAGCAATTTTGACGTAGGACTACGTATGTGATTTCTATATGGGGGTACACTTTGTGAAAATTTAAAATGGAACATGTAACAAAATTATGAATGATTTTGAACAGTTATAACTTTGTCCATATCGGATGGATCTTAATTCTAAACAAGCCAATCGATTGAAAAGTCATCTGCAAATCTGTTAAAATGAACACTTTATCAATTGTCAATAGGTCACTATTGAAAATTGCACGAATGTTCAACTGTTGCTATCATAATTTAAATTATCACCGATTGCCCGCGAAAAGCGCTTTCCCTAACACAGATTTAAAAATTGATTTCATTCCGGTCTTGCCAAACGGTGTTCATTCAATCACTGCGTGTGGTGAGTGGTGGTGTTCGTTCGTCATCAGCAGCAGCAGCAGAAGTGCTTTCGGCGCTTGGCATTCTCCAGTTCATAATGAAAGCCTGCCCTCTCGATTCAGCCCTCGATTTTACGAAGAAAGAGGACGAAGCCGCACCGCTACTGATCGGATTCAGCTGCGTGTCGTGCGCCACAGTGGGCCGTCTATGCTAAGTGAATCGCCCTCGTTTCAAACAACATACAGCTCGCACGCTTTATCTGTATTGAACACCCTAACAGTAGCTCAGCATTACTCAATCATCACGACAAAACGTACCTTTTCTGGACCACCATAATTTTGTTAAAAAGCTCATTCTGCAGTTAACAAATAAAAATTTTCATAAAGGACCACGAAATCCTACGTCACCATTGCGTACAACCCCATAGGGCTGTCCCTTCTAGTTTTTTTTTATGTATGTATAGTACAAATAGTGGAAATAGAACAATTGGATAATTAAGAAATTTAACAAATAAAATATGAATATGTCGCATACTAATCAGAGTCGCGAACTGATGGGATGAATCGATATTCTCTCGCACGGACATTACAAACTAACACTTCTTCCTTGTGTGGCACGTTTCATTAGGCACCTAGATTCGCCTCAATGCATTAACAATGCATGAATTTGTATATTGTGTGGCAAGTACAATGATTCTCTATGTCCAGGGAAGTCGACAAAATTTTCAATCCGAAAGATTCCCTCGACCGGACCGGGAATCGAACTCACCGCCTCTGGCTTGGTAATACCGTGCCTTTACTGACTAGGCTATGAGACCCCGGTAGAAAACTCATCGGTAATATTAAAACAATGCAGCGGTTGTACTAAAAAGTTGATTTGCTTTTTTTTTCCTTCATTTGTTTTCCGTCGATCTTGTTTTCCGTTCTGAATACCAGTGCTACCGACGCTACCACACCTGGACTCTAGCCTATTGACCCATCAATTCATGGACCGGGGACCAACGGCTTTACTTTCCTTCCGAAGGAAGGCGTGCTCAGAGATTTTATGCCTCAGAAATACCCCACAGGCACCGACTGGGATTGAAGCTTTTGGGGTGAGAGGCAATCACGTTTACCACTAAACCACCGGTGCCGCAGTTGATTTACTGTTGGTATCGATTCCATTTTCACACAAACGGCACCATTTGAAATATTTAAAGAGTTTTAAGGATACAAATTTTAAACAACTAAAAGAATTAAGCACAAAAACAAGTGGCAAAGACCATAGTATTTTTTTTTCATTTTCATATCTTTCATGTTAGTTTTGGGAACTTTCTAATAAAATTGGGAAAAATTATATAAGAAAGGTTTTGTAAACCTCTTAGGTGACTAGAAAAAAAATTGGATCATCTTTGGGTTACAATAAACAATTTTCGATTCAAAATTTTTTTTTTTTTTTTTTGCTTCGATATAACGTAACTCGATATAACGTAACGTTGCTTTATATCGAGGTATGACTGTATACCCATATTGCATGGGATTAGATGCATATTCGTAGTACGGAGGCCGCCATATTTGATTTTGATCCACCATCTTGGGTTTGTGGAAGTCATCTTGATTGAATTTCGAAATGTCCCAAACTCTAGAATTTAATATATTTTCTAATCCTATGATTTTCGATGATTTTGATCTTGGTTGATATTGATACTAATTGATTTTGAGAATCGAAAATCACAGCTGATATCACGGGTGATTTTCGTGGTGATTGTGGCTTGTGATGTTGGTGCCTGTGATTTTAGGTGATATTGATCTTGAAAGTTTTCTAATTTTGATTTTTTGATCTTGATTTTAGCCAACACTACGCGTCATTAAAATGAATTCCGCAATTTTTGTGAAAGTACATCAGTTAATTCGAGATTTTCGCGACATCATTTAATGTTTCCGCGATTTCCACGACTATAAATTCAAATCCGCGAAAATCGCGAAATCAGCGGAATTCACGAAAACCGCGCCTGTTGTAACAGCCCTGCATTTATCTTGACGCCCTTAATCCTTCCATTGGAATGCGTCCAAAGTACTGCTTTAATTTACCATGAAGGTCAACAGAACTTGCCCCTAAAGTAGATTATGATTGATCATAAAAGTCAAATGAAATTCCCCCTTTTATGGGATTCCTGAATTTGTCCCTGTAAGACATATCTACCTTTTGAATTGTCCAGCAATCGTCAGGATTTGCTCACTTTATCCTTCACATCTACCCATTGTGTTCTATGGATCTGATCCAAAGTTACTTTGAATTTAACGCCAAGGTCGACGGATACCGAATTCAAATTTTAAAATATCTGAACCACCGCAAGGAAGTTCCGCACTAGCCACCATAATCATAACAACCTCCACCACTCTCTCTCTCTTTGTCACATCCAACAAACATTGCCTAGATTCAGGTCCATATGGTTTCTTGTGTGCTATATTTCTCAATATATGGGCATACCGCATCCCACAAAGCACAACACGAGTTCTGTACATGAACCAGTCACCTACACACGGCCAAGCCCCAGAGAACACCGACGTCCCTGTACAAGAAACACGTCGTATCCAACGGCAAAGAAGTTCCCGAAGAATGTGCTCACATAAATTTCCACTCTCTTCGACCGCCATCCAACACCACACACCACCACTGCGACGATGCGATGGACCGACCACCGCCAGGGCAAACCACGCTGGGAAAAATAAACAGACTCGTACCCAGACCCAGTGTAGTCGAACATGCCGGGTCAGACTCGGCACCAGCCATCATATGTACAGTATAGGTACATTGTGCATACACGATGAACGTCGTTGCCGTTGTTATTAGAGGAAACAGACATAATATGCTCACAGGAAGTGGAACGGAAGTTGTATGTCAGACGAGCCAGAACTCTCCGGATCCTGAAGAATGACGACGACGGCGAGGGTGGGAAGGGAAACGATATCACTTTTTGTTTCGTTCGCTGGGTCTACCGGAGAGGGATGTAGGGAAAATTCGCTTTCAATCAGCTAACCGGATGGTCGGAGCTACGCCAAACCTTCAATGCTTAGACTTGATGTCTACATCGGAGAGGATGCTTGACCCTGTACATGTTTGCTTTGGAACCGAAGAAAATTGATTCGATTTCGCGTGATAATGGGATGCAAAATTACGCCGTGTTTTCCCTCGCGCAAATCGAAAGGTTAAAGCCGAAGCTTTCACTTCGATCGAGAGAGTCAGTAGAAAGGTCACCCATGAACGACCGACTCTCTACCGGGTTGATTAATGTGAAATGGATTTCGATCGATTTCGGCTAGCGATAATGCGAGATCGGTTAATCACACGGTTTTGTGTTGGTGCAAACTTTCAATCCGATTACCATTGGGAAGGCAGTCAGCGATTCGACGATCAAGATTAATGGCGGCTAGATGGGGAGAATAAGCAGCGTAAAGAAGAGGGATACAGCAGCAGCAGCAGCAGCAGCATCAGGAAGGATGGCTAATCGACGGCTATGGCCAGTTAGTGAATGCTTTATAGACCCTCTTGCCGATTGGAGCTCGGTGCCCGAGTAAAAATGGAATGTGGAACATCGAAGGTTCATTGTTCAAAGTAAATGAAGATGGTATGCACAACTTGTTTTTTACTCGGGTCGCTGAGTAAGGCGTGCGTTCTGGCAGCAGTCAGTAGTGGTCGATAATGGTAGTTTCATAGCCCTGTTTAATGTTCGATTTGGTGATGGGGTTCCTTTTGTTGTTGTTGCTGCTGTTTCGCACGGTCACAATGCTTTATTTATGCCTGTCGAGATAAAAAAAAGCGTTGGTCGTCGTCGTTGTCGATGTGCTGTTCACTTACAGCTTCTTGCTAAAGACATTGGCCATTGTACTATGAGTGGGAAAAGGTGCTACCATGGAGAAGGTGAGTACAGGCAATTACACACGGAGGAAATTTAGGTCGTAAGCGGATTATTTACGACCTGTTCATGGCTAGCAGGAAGTGTCGTATGAAAAGTGTTAGAAAGCTAAAAGTGTGCTTACTGAAAGAGAATCTATTTGTCAGCAAAGTAACACCTGAACCTTCATATTTCAAAGAACAAGCTCCTCGCATGCAAATCAAGTGATTAAGCTCTTGAGAGTGCACTTGAAACAACACCATTAAGGATTCAAATTACGACGATCCACTTCAATCATGGCATGCTGCTGAGTTCAATCAAAAGAACCACTTTCAAACCCCCAAAGTAAATTTGATTGCCCATCCAACTGACTGGATGCCCAACCGAATGGTAATCAACAGACACACCTTTGTCAGTCAATCCAGAACAAGGCTTCCCCCATACAAGAGAAGACGGATTTTGTTTGATTTATCTAAGCCGATGGGATCCGATCCACTTTCGAGAACCTAGCTGGGACCTTTGTATGAGCAACACATTTTTCTCCGAGGGTGGTGATGGGCCGGAGTAGGGTGAAGGATTATTCAAATCGTATCCCACTTGCCACAAAGTAGTCGATTGATACCGAGTGGGAGTATGCTGATGACTTACATAATGGTGATGAACTCTAATCCGGGATGATGTGGCTTGACTTGGTGTGAAAGCAAGGTTCGGTGTTTGATTTACACGATAGAATTGCGACCGGCCACTGACCTGCATACCGGCCGGAATTCCTTTGAGTGATGATATTTAAAACCTTTTTTTCATTTGGGCGGACGATAATAGGCAGTTTTAGGTCTTATTTGCATGGAAACTTACCTGAAAGAGAAGAAAGAAAACAATTGATTAAGAAAGATTAAGGCTAGGTTAAAACAACAAACGAATTGAACAAATTGCTATGTAATCTTAAATCGAAAACTAATAATTGAAAATGAAAAATTGTGGATTAAACTTTTTTTTACAATATGTTTATTTCGTTAGACTGAACAGTTTTCGAGAACTTGTCTCTAATGTTGGCCTATGGATCTAAGATTGGGCCCCGCTAAAAATCTGCTATTTATCAATTTTATCTAGATGAACGCGTCATTGGGACGTTACTTATGGATATTTTTGGTTGCTATTGAAAATTTAGTCGATTGCTGAATTTATGTATGGGCCCAAATAAGGGACACTTAGGCCGACATTACCTGCATTTCCCCTACTAATGAGTTCTTCTTATTTTGCTTGTGAGGATATTTATTATCTATTCTATAGTCCTTTCTTTTCTAACGCCCGTCGTTTGGTTTCCTCTTCGTCATTTTTCCACTACTTCTTCATATATAGTCTACAATTCAAAATTTGTATAAGTAATAATTCGACAGTGAGCATGCAGAAGGGCGTATCCGCGATGATCGATTCTCTTCATCGATTTTTTCTTTGCATTGCTACAGCCAAGCGAAACAATTTTGTAGAATTTGTTCAATGTAGAGTTGTAACAGGTTGTATTGGCTATCAAAACCAACAGCAAACGCACCGACAAACGTCAAATCTAGCGAGTTATTAACAAAAGAGAAAATCGATTAAGAGAATGGATCATCGCGTATACGCCCTTATGAATGCTCACTGTCGAATTGTCGTTTAGATGCTTGACAACAGCCGGCCGCTGTTGTTCGGCATCGCTTGCTTCCTCTCAACTGTCAATTTCGGCCTACGTAACGTCCATTTTCACCACCTCTTCTTTAAGCATCTCAACCACTTCCTCTGTTCCTCTGTTCCAACGGTAAGAGGGTGTCCAACGATGCTCTTCCAGTGGCTACTGGCTACCACACCAGCATACGTACTGCTACCCTTCTCCTATTCGTCCTGCTATTGCTTTGGACACCCCCAACGGGAAATATGGTGAATGATGGCTTCGGCATCCATTGACTGTTTTCGGCAACCAAAATTTAACTGTTATAACAGGTTTTTCTTAAAATGATTTCAAATTGCCTATAAGCTATGTTAAGTTTTCTTTATTAGGGAGGCTTCAGCCTAAGGCTGGTTGACACGCAGTTCAAATAACAAGGTTGCCGAAAAAAAAGAGGTTGTCGACAATAATCACACTCACCTGAGAAGTTCGAAGCGTTTTAAAAACGTTTTCAAACTGTTTTGGTCAATTATTTCGATTGGAATGGATAGAATAGCAAGCAGCAGATAAGTGTAAACAAAGGAACACGTCCTATGTGTGCGAGACGCTGAGATATTGCTAATAGAAGAGCAGCACTACTTAGATTGACTCGAATACGTGAATTCCCATATAATATTATATTACAGATTTGCATAGTGTTCTTCCGAAGTTGTTAATTAAGAGCTTTCTAAGACTGTACCGTTTTTGCATTAATATAATTTTGTGGCAAGAACAACCATACTCTAGACCAAACCAGGAATCGAATCCAGCCGCCTTCAGCATGGTCTTGGTTTATAGCTGCGTCATTACCAACTGAGCTAAGGGAGGTCCTTCAGTGATGGCATATTCTACTAAACAGGTCGCTTGATTTATAAAAAAAAAAACAATCTGTATGATCAGGTTTTTATCAGGATCTCATATATATATATATACTATTTTTATTATATAATATACTTTCCCAAAATGATAGCATTTACATATACAACATTATATTATTATATGAACCAATAAATGCTGGGAAGGGGAGGGACCACTAGGGAACCCAATTGAAACGAAATGGATGGGGAGAGTGAGAATGCCAGCTGCCTGTCTTTAACATTTCGTGAACAAAGGGCGGGCTCTTCTCTCCACTCATTGGGGCATCCTGCCTGTTTTTTGATAGGTTGTATGGTCCTGCTGTTGGAAGGCGATTCTCATTTATACCGTGGAAGCACGTGGGTGATGTTACCCATGAATTCACCCAAACCGCTTTTGGTCCTTCATACAATGGCAGGTGGAGTGCAATTAGAAGTTATTAAACTTGATTAAGTCGAACTGCGAGGGTAGTCAACAATTGTCTTGCTACAATGAGTGGTAGTTCCATATCATCTTTATTATTATATAGTGTTAAATTTCTTCTAGGCCACCCTCCAGTTCAATTCATAACCCCAAACATGAGACGGTGCAGAAAATGATAAAGAAAGGTTGAGTGGTCTTTCAAACGGTTTGAAATTTGATTGGGAATTACTATGAAAGAATTTAAAAAATCAGTTATGTCACCCTAACTTTGAGTTGCACCAAATGTTGAAAAAAAAAAAATATGTTGTTGCTATAATAATGGCCACACGGTCTGTTGTTGTTACGATCAGTTTTACAGCATATCGAGAACGAAAGAAATACGAAAAAATGACAAAATAGGGTAGAATGAGAGATGAAAATGAGAAAGACAACAGCACCAATTTCATCACAACAATAACATACTTGTTAATCATTGCCTTCACAACCACAAATCCAATTTTTTCATCATTTGGACAACCACAACCAAAGTAAGAGCAATGTAAGTGAAACTCAATAACCTTTAAACCTTCATAAATATTTACCATTTTTTGCATAGACTCAAACCTAAAAGGTGGCAAATAAGAAAATTATCACTTTTGACGTAGGATTACGTCTTTTGGAAACATAGTGGGGGTGCAATTTCAAAAAAACGAAAATCGACGCGTTACGACAAGGATTCAGGTGTTGACGACTTCTGTGGAATAGTTCAATCATTTGGGTTATCATTCGTTTATGGTATTTTTTATTAGGGTTATAACTCTGTTAATAGCGGATGGATTTTAATTTTTAACAAGCCAATCGATTGGACATTTTTCTACGAATCTGCTAAAATTAACACTTTTTCAATATTCAATAGGTCACTATTGAACATTACATAAATGTCCAACTGTTGCAATGGTGATCAAAATTATCACGGATTACCTGCAAAATGCGCTTTCCCAAACACAGATTTCAAAATCAAATTCAATCCAGTCTTGCTGAACGGTGCTTATTCAATCACCGTGTGTGGTGTTGTGATGTCCGGTCGGTCTTGATCAGCAGAAACAGCAGCAGAGCCTTTCGGCGCGTGGCGTTGAACATTGTTCTCCAGTACACAACGAAAGGCTGCCCGCAAGCAGCGAGCTGCAGTCGACATGAACGTCCATTCACCGAAGAAGGAGGAAAAAGGATTCAGTAGTTCTTCGTGAGTCACTAAGAGCCATCTATACCAAGCGCGTCACCCTCATTCCAAACAACATACAGCTCGCCAGCCTCATCTGAGTTGAACACCCTAATAGCTCAGCATTACTCAACCATCACGACAAAACGGTCCTTTACAGGACCACCATAAATTTGTCAAAGTCATCAATCGGATGTCAGTTTTCATAAGTTTAAATCTATCATACCATGTATTTTTAAGGCCACATTGGGGATCGATGATGTCCGTTCGTCATCTGGAGCAGCTGCAGCAGTGCTTTCGCCGCGTGTTTTCGACACATGTCTTCGTAAGTTTTGACCTGTTTCATCGATAAGGACTAACATTCAATTTTTTTTTCTTGAACCACGGTACACCTACGCGGATCAAAGCGTGATTCTGCTTTCCCGCGAATCTGTCACTCGACCACCACTTTATCTCCTGTCTTGACGCAGCATTCATGTGTCCCACGTCTACGATCCTCTCGTTTCTCTCCCTACAGTTTAGATTCGCGATCAAGAGGCATTAAGCTGGTCATAGTTTTATGTTGTCTTTCCTGGGCATAGTAGTGAAACCCCCCTTTTTATCTTGCGTCCCATCATTACTTCATCTGGGGGAATCTTTCTGACGGAATGTGCACCAGTGTTGTAAGCGTGAACCCCGTTGAAAGACGTCGCCCAGCTTAGGGATGAGCTGGAAAAACGCAAATTTTTCCCGCGATTCAAGATCTGTAGCGTTGGAACAAAGATCATGTGCTCCAGCCTACAGCAGTACAAGTTGGTCGGTGACCTGCTGAAGAACAGCACAGTGGAGTTTTACACCCACGATTTGCCTTCGATGAAACCATTGAAGGTTGTTTTAAGAGGACTGCCATCGTACGAAGCGGCTGCCGTAAAAGATGAACTGGTGAGGCTTGGATTAAAACCAGAGGCAGTCCACCCAATGAATCAACGGCCTATGCCCAATACCAACTATCGTGACCAACTGTTCCTGGTCCACTTCATGAAGGGCTCCATCACCCTTGCTGCGCTAAAGAGCAACATACGTGACCTGTTTCAGGTCATTATCGACTGGGAATTCTGCAAACCGCAACACCGTGATGTGACCCAATGCACAAGCTGCCTCTCCTTGGACCATAGCACGAAAAACTGTCATATGAAACCACGCTGCGACAAGTGTGCTATGCCGCACTCGACAGCGACCTGTGTTAAAGCTGATGACACCGAGTCAATGTGCGTGAATTGCGGCGGTACTGACCGTGCTACTACTCGGGACTGCCCCAAGCGAACGGAATTCATCAACATCAGGAAGAAGCAGCAACCTGCCAGGCCGTCATGGAAACCAACGCACACCACCAGCCATCACGGATGAACAATACCCGGCAATCTAGCCTCGTAGCCTGGTCCCAAATCTTCCACCGCTACCTATCAACAATCAACGAGCCTCACTGCCGCAGCGGCCCTGCCAGATCATGTTTCTGCCTCAGCGCCTGGACTATCGTATGCCCGTGTTGCCTCAAGTGATTCTCCTTTCACATCGGAAGAACTAGTAACGCTGGGTGCAGAGGTGATCGTCAGCCTGCGAACCTGCAAGACTCGATCTGAACAGCTTCATGCTGCCTTTTCACTTGTTACCAAGTATGGAGACCGTGAAGCTATAATAATTGCAAATTGGAACGCTTGCTCGCTGACGAACAAGCATAGATAGCTACTCGATTTCCTCAACACCAAGGAGGTCGACATTGCTATTATCACCGAGACGGACTTGAAGTCCGAACTTCCGGCTCGTCAGACTTGATCGCACCTGCTCCGGGGGTGGGGGAGTGGCTATCGCTGCAAGACGAAACCCACCAAGCTTCCGGCTGAAAACAATTGAAGCCATCGGAGTGGAGGTGAGCACATCACTTGGCCCAATCACCATCATCGCGGCCTACTGCCGCATACCAACATCAAGGACGGGTCGTCGGTGGCGCTCCGGAAAGACATCATCAAACTCACCTGGAGGAGTGAAAACTTCATCATCGCTGGTGACCCAAACGCAAAACACCAAGTTTTCGGCAACGGTCGGAGCAATCGAAACGGCACCATCCTAAATGAAGACCTGCAAGAGGTCCACTATACCATTTTGGCCCCGGACACTCCCATCCGGTTGAGTCGGTCTGGCGTCCATGCGACCATCGACATCTTCGTAAGCAACATGGGACACAACATCTCGCAACCTGTGGCATTCCAGGAGCTGAGCTCGGACCACTACCCGGTGGTGGCCGAAGTAGGCTTCTCGGCTGATAGATTTCAAGCATCCCGGCGAAACTACCATCGTGTTCAATGGAATCGGTTCCAGCATTGTGTCGACACCGCCATCGACTACGAAGTAGATCCGGACGCCCCCGAAGACGTTGAACGATGTCTGCGTTCCTTAGAGGAGGCGATATCCCGAGCCAGGGAACAATACGTGCCAGTATCTAGACAGGTGAACAATACTCTGAACCTTGATAGTCACACTAAAAACCTTATCAGACACCATGCGTAGGCAGTACCAACGTACTGGACTGCCTGCCTTGAAGACCCATTGCAACCGTCTAACAAAAATAATCCAATTGTGCAAAACCCTTCTGGAAGCTAACCAAAATCCTTAAAAATAAGCCAAGACCCATTCCCCCACTTGTGCCGTTAAACCAACCCAATGACCCAGTTGCTCATCTGATAACCCCGTGAAGAGAAGGCTGATGCTATAGGGCAACATTTCGTCAACTCGCATAATCTCGGCCTGAACATGCCTAGTCCATACGATGCTGCAGTTGCGGTAAATGCAACCAACCTCAATCGAATTCCTAACAACTTTCCTGTGGAATGCGACATTACGACTGACGAACTGTTGGCCTATACCAAATCATCTAAAAATATGAAGGCCCCAGGTTTTGACCGAATCCTGAATCTGGAACTCAAACAACTGAGTTTCAGATTCTTGAACCATCTGACACTGATTTTTAATCAGTGCCAAAGACTTGGCTACTTCCCCTCGTGCTGGAAGTCAGCTAAAGTCATACCCATCCGGAAACCTGGGAAAGATCCATCCTCTCCTTCAAGTTACCGACCCATCAGCCTTCTCTCGGGGTTATCCAAGCTGTTTGAAAGAACAGTCTACCATCGACTTTTGGCATCTGCCGAGGAAAACAACATGTTGCTCGAGGAGCAGTTTTGCTTCCGTAAAGGTCGCTCGACCGTCCACCAGCTGACTCGAGTAACAAACATTCTCAGAAAAAACAAGTCTGTATCTAAAACATCTGGCATGGCATTGTTGGGCGTTGAAAAAGCGTTCGACAATGTTTGGCATGATGGCCTGGTCTACAAATTGCAGCGATACGGTCTTCCAATCTTCCTAGTGAAGATAATTAAAAATTACCTCTCGGACAGGACATTCAGAGCCTCTCTTAATGGCATCACATCGGATGCTTTCCACATCGGTGCGGGTGTCCCACAGGGAAGCATCCTTGGCCCCATCTTGTTCAACCTGTTCACCTCCGATATGCCGGCTCTCCCTGATGGTGGATCGTTGTCACTGTTTGCAGATGAAACATCCATCATCTTTAAGGATAGGGTCATCGGTGCTCTGACCGCCAAACTGCAGAGAGGCCTAAATGTCCTGTCAGAATACTCCAGCAGCTGGAAGATCCGTATCAACGCGGATCCGAAATAACCAAGCACGGATAGCAGGGTTATTCGATAGCTTTCCATCTGTCACTTTTAACCACGAGTTAAATTTAACTAGCCAATTGGGACACAGGCTTGGAAGTAAAATAGGGGACCATTCATAAATAGCGTAGCATTTTTAGACCCCCACACCTTGACAACAACCTAAAAAAATCATTCATGAACTTTGCCCAACACTTTTTTCAAGAAAATTAGTGAAACAAACTAAAATAAAATGAAAACAGTTTTTTTCTCGTACATTTTTAACCGTTCACAGAGAGCCAAAAAAAAATACTGTTATGAAAGAAAATTTTATCTCGAGCTCAATCTCTCATAGATTACAAAAAAAGAGTACTTCACACTACTGAACATGTCTGGTACCTCTATATATGCATTTAGGTTACCATCCATATACATATTTTGCACTATAGATACTTTCTGCCTCGCCCCATTCATAAAAACGGTGGGAAATCTTTTCACGGGCGGGGCTTATAAAGTGTTTTTGAGCAAAATATGTAGGGACGTCGGACATTAATCTAAATGCGATTCTCTGCTTGATCGTCAAGCAGTATAGTTCGGTCTTTGCTCGCTTTGTCGAGTTGTTCGATAAATCTATAGTTTGTTACAAACGTTTGCAGATATACTGCACGTCGCGTCGTCAGTAGTGTCGGTCGCATCGCGTGATGGGAAGACAGCGCTCTCGGAGCCGACTTCGTGAACAAGCGGAGAAGAAGAACAGTGGTGAGGGTAGCTCGGTACCTACCTCAAATAGGTACGCTACTCTGCCCACCGATGTTGGAAATACCAACCCAGTCCCTGTGAAGCGGACGAAAAAGAGGAAGAAGAACCAAGGTCAGTCCGATGGTACGAGCGGACGCGACGATGTTACCGCGACGAACGCCAGCGACATCGGTGATTTCGGCGACGCCGTCGAAACCGAGAATTCTGCCGGTCCGAGTGCGGCGAAAATCAAGCTTCCTCCACTGGTGGTGAAGGTAGTGCCACTCAAGACGCTCATTGGCGATTTCGCATCGCTGGGCATCGCAGCTGAGTACAAGATCAGCAGGATCGGCACTAAGGTGATGCTCCGGACGAAAGCGGAATACGAAATCGCAGTCAAATTCCTGAAGGATTCCAATGCGGAATACTTCACGCACGACATCCCCGGTGAAAAGCCCTTCAAGGTAGTCATCAGGGGTCTACCGGATGTTGATCCCAAGGCGATCGAAGAAGAACTCAAGGACCGGTACAAGCTGGCCCCAATCGCTGTCTTTCGGATGACGAGGCGAGACGAAAACGTGAAGACGTACCCGGATTGTCTTTTCCTGGTGCACTTCCAGAAGGGAACGGTGACGCTGAATGCGCTGCAGGCTATCCGCTCAATCTGCTCCATAATCGTACGATGGGAGCCATACCGTGGAGGCCATCGCGATGTGACCCAGTGCCAACGATGTCTAAACTTTGGACACGGCACTCGCAACTGCAACATCAAGCCACGCTGTAGCAACTGCGCTCAAGAACACGCCACTTCCAACTGCCCTGCGGATGGAGCCGTGGCGTTAAAATGCGCCAACTGTGGTGGTGCTCATCAAGGTTCCGACAGACAGTGCTCCAAACGCGAGGACTTCAAACGCATCCGAAAACAGGCGGCAACTAACAACCAACCAGGACGCAAGAAGGACAAAGTCCCGGCATTTCGGACGGAGGATTTCCCGCCCCTTCGTGCTCCTCAGCAAAGGCAAGTGAATTCACGGGTGCATTCCGCTCAAGCAACTTCCGGTGATTCTGCTGGCCAAAGCTCTCCATCCCCCCCTGGATTCTGGAGACAACCAACAGCGCAAAACAACAACCCCGATCTGTTCTCAGCGGATGAACTGATGGAAATCTTCGTCAACATGTCCGGTGCTCTTCGTAAGTGCCGCAATAAGCCCGAACAGATCCAAGTGCTCGGTAAGTTCATCATCCAGTATGGCGTCTAAACCGCTAAGTATCGTCACCTGGAATGCTTGCTCTGTAAGAGCAAAAGAGATTGAGCTTGCCGACTTCCTCCGCAAGCACAGCATCGACGTGGGCCTTCTAACCGAGACCCATCTAAAGTCCGGTGACAGCTTCTGGTTGCCTGACCACAACATTATCCGGCTTGATCGCACCAGCTCCAGGGGGGGTGGTGTTGCGGTCATCGTCAAGAAAGGAATAAAATACCACACTCTGTCCCATATCCGCACCACTATCATCGAGGCCCTTGGTGTGGAGGTGGAGTCGTCGACTGGATACGTCCAGTTCATCGCCGTCTACTGCCCTCGACAGTGTGCCGCCAGCAGTGGACTAGCGGCTAAATTCAAGAAGGACCTGTCCACCATCACCCGTACCGGTTCCCGCTTCGTAGTTGGAGGAGATCTGAATGCTCGCCATGAGGCCTGGCGGAACTACCAGCAAAAACCAGAACGGTCGTCTCCTGTTCGACCACTCACAGCATGGGCTGTATTCCGTTTGGTTTTCGGATGAACCAACATTCATCTCACCGGCGGGCAACCCATCGACGCTAGACCTGTTCCTGACAAATATCGGCTTGTCCAAGCCGGTAGCCTTGAACGAACTCAGTTCCGACCACCAACCGGTGGTGTCTGAGCTGGGCTGCAACGTGGCTCCTGCTTCAAGCCTGCGCAAGGACTATCATCGCGTAAACTGGGCCCAGTTTGGACGCGTGGTAGACAGGCACATCATCGACAACCCGCCGCTTGACACCGTGGAGGACATCGACCGAGCGTTGGAGGGACTCCACCAAGCCATAACCGTAGCTGACGAGGCGTGCGTCCGACGAGTTCCTGTGAGGGGTAAGTTTATTGCTATTGATTCCCACACCCAACTCTTAATTCGCCTGAGAAATGTTCGTAGACGCCAGTTTCAGAGGACTGGAGATCAAGCGATGAAACGTGAAATGGCCGATCTGAACAAGGAGATTGCTTCCAGAATGGTCTCACTCCGGAACGAAAGCTTCGGGCGGCTTGTCCAGAATCTGGACGACCGCTCCAGACCATTCTGGAAAGTTGCCAAGGTCTTAAAGACGCACCCTAAACCCATTCCGCCACTAAAAGATGAAAATGATGACGATCGGCTCATAATCACCCCTCAGGAGAAAGCAAATGCGATTGGTGAGCATATTGCCAAATCGCACTTGCTTGGCTCCAACATCCAAAGTCCGCTCGAAGTTCAGGTTGAGCAATGCGTACTCAACTTTGATTCCTCCCCTTGTGCCATCCCTCCGGAGGATAGAATCACAGTGGAACAGATTTGCTCAGCGCTGAAATGCACCAAGAACATGAAGGCTCCCGGGTTTGACGGTATATTCAATGAAGTAATGAAATTGGGTTGTTAGCGGAATGCTAAATAAAACAGCAAAAGGGTTTATCTTCCATTTAATTCCACTTAATTAATTTTTGTATCCATGACAGATACGTATTTCGACTACAATGTGCAGTCTTCATCAGTGTCATTCCCACTAAAGAACTTATCAAAATCTAACCCCCTTAAGTACTCATCCCCTAGGTAAAAAAGTCAAGATCATAGGTATAAAAATGAAACTACAATGTGTTGAATCGGAACCTACCTAACTAATAAAAACCAAAGATTTAAGTAAGCTAAAGGAGAAAAATCTATACAAATCTCTAATAAGGAAAATCCCCAAAGGCTTGGTAGCCATCATAATGAAGTAATGAAATTGGGTTGTTAGCGGAATGCTAAATAAAACAGCAAAAGTGTTTATCTTCCATTTAATTCCACTTAATTAATTTTTGTATCCATGACAGATACGTATTTCGACTACAATGTGCAGTCTTCATCAGTGTCATTCCCACTAAAGAACTTATCAAAATCTAACCCCCTTAAGTACTCATCCCCTAGGTAAAAAAGTCAAGATCATAGGTATAAAAATGAAACTACAATGTGTTGAATCGGAACCTACCTAACTAATAAAAACCAAAGATTTAAGTAAGCTAAAGGAGAAAAATCTATACAAATCTCTAATAAGGAAAATCCCCAAAGGCTTGGTAGCCATCATAATGAAGTAATGAAATTGGGTTGTTAGCGGAATGCTAAATAAAACATCAAAAGGGTTTATCTTCCATTTAATTCCACTTAATTAATTTTTGTATCCATGACAGATACGTATTTCGACTACAATGTGCAGTCTTCATCAGTGTCATTCCCACTAAAGAACTTATCAAAATCTAACCCCCTTAAGTACTCATCCCCTAGGTAAAAAAGTCAAGATCATAGGTATAAAAATGAAACTACAATGTGTTGAATCGGAACCTACCTAACTAATAAAAACCAAAGATTTAAGTAAGCTAAAGGAGAAAAATCTATACAAATCTCTAATAAGGAAAATCCCCAAAGGCTTGGTAGCCATCATAATGAAGTAATGAAATTGGGTTGTTAGCGGAATGCTAAATAAAACAGCAAAAGGGTTTATCTTCCATTTAATTCCACTTAATTAATTTTTGTATCCATGACAGATACGTATTTCGACTACAATGTGCAGTCTTCATCAGTGTCATTCCCACTAAAGAACTTATCAAAATCTAACCCCCTTAAGTACTCATCCCCTAGGTAAAAAAGTCAAGATCATAGGTATAAAAATGAAACTACAATGTGTTGAATCGGAACCTACCTAACTAATAAAAACCAAAGATTTAAGTAAGCTAAAGGAGAAAAATCTATACAAATCTCTAATAAGGAAAATCCCCAAAGGCTTGGTAGCCATCATAATGAAGTAATGAAATTGGGTTGTTAGCGGAATGCTAAATAAAACAGCAAAAGGGTTTATCTTCCATTTAATTCCACTTAATTAATTTTTGTATCCATGACAGATACGTATTTCGACTACAATGTGCAGTCTTCATCAGTGTATATTCAACTTGATCTTGAAAAGACTCAGCATGAAGGTTCACTCTCTGCTGGCTGCTGTCTTCAACAGATGCTTGGAACTGCACTACTTTCCAAGCATCTGGAAGACAGCGAAAATCATACCTATCCGCAAACCCGGGAAGGACCCAACGCTAGCTTCAAGCTACAGACCAATCAGCCTCCTTTCAGCGCTGAGCAAATTGTTCGAGAAACTCATTCTCAATCGTTTGCTCAAGTTTGTCGAGGAAAATAACATTCTCCTTCCGGAACAGTTTGGGTTCAGAAAGGGGCACTCCACCAATCACCAGCTAGTGCGGGTGATGAATAACATCCGAAGTAACAAAGCTGTATCCAAGTCCACAGCCATGGCCTTGTTAGACGTTGAGAAAGCGTTTGATAATGTCTGGCACAATGGGCTAGTATACAAGCTCTGTAACTTCAACTTTCCATTACATCTGGTTAAAATCACCCGTAGCTACCTCCAGCAAAGGTCGTTTAAGGTATCGTTGAATGGTTGTCTTTCAGACACGTTTTCCATCCCTGCAGGAGTCCCGCAAGGCAGTCTGCTGGGCCCCTTGCTCTACAGCATTTACACTTCCGACATTCCTCCCCTTGGAGACGGTTGCGTGTTTTTCCTGTTCGCAGATGATACCGCAATAGCCGTCAAAGGAAGGATGCCTCGCGAAATAACGAACAAACTTCAACGATGCCTTAACGCCTTTGCTGATTATGCCACCACGTGGAAAATCAAAATCAATGCTTCCAAAACACAAACAATCATGTTCCTCCATCGGCAATCACCCAAACTAAAACCGGCTCCCTCTTGTACTGTAATCATGGATGGCACAAGGGTTGAGTGGTCCGCCGAAGTAACCTATCTCGGGATGTTGTTTGACGAAAAGCTCCTATTCCGCTCGCATGTGGAGAAAACCGTAGTCAAGTGTTCCGCCTTGGTTAGGAGTCTGTATCCGCTGATTTGCCGCAGATCCCGCCTCTCAAGGGTGAACAAACTGGCCGTCTACAAACAAATCGTAGCACCTGCGATCCTCTACGCAGCTCCGGTGTGGGAATCATGTGCACAGACTCACAGGAACAAAATTCAGGTCGCTCAGAATAGAGTGCTGAGGATGGTTCTTGATCGTCCTTTTGACACTAGAATAACAAATTTACACGAAGAGGCAGGCATTGCCAAAATAGATTCCAAAATTAACGAAATTAAGACTAAATTTACACAAAAATGTAATTTATCAGAACATGCTTTGATAAGCAATTTGTATATAGTAGGTTAGGTGTACATAGTAGTTGTAGGTTAGTTGTAGTTGTAAATAGTAGTTATAAGTAGTCTCCCTTTTCCAATTCAAATCAAACCAATCCCACCAAGGTGGTCATACTTTAAAATAGGCCTGATAGGACTAGGAACTGTAAATAATAATTAAAATCTCAAATGTACCAAAGTTGAAAAGACGCATCTGTGTCACTTAACAAATTCATACATGTAAACCACACAATCACAAGAAATAAAGATCATTTAAATGGCAAAAAATTAATCTAAATGCAAATTAAGAGATACCAGACAGGTTTTTCATGAACAATTAACGAAAAACAAATTATGCGTAGCCATCATGACGGCAATTGTTGGACGCTTCAAGGATTCACCTGAAGAAAGTCTTACCGTCACATGCTTCATATCTGATTGTTATCTAGGAACCAAAAGGAATTGAATATTTATTCGTATTTTTATGAGGTCCTGAATTTAACCAAGTTTCACTAAGTAGGAAATCCAAAATATCTAAATACGACCGAAATCATAGGATACTTCTACTATATTCTAGAAAAATGCACGAGAATTTCACTTAATAGCTTAACGTAGTCTTCGTCAACCATGCGGTCGTGTCGTGTACACAACTCCACCAATTCTTTACTTGTAATTTTTTTCAAACCTGTACCAGAGATAGAGACTTCCATATATTCTAATTAAAGTGTTTCTAATTAAGTAAGATTTTATTTCTCAATTGTGCTGTTCTATATACTGTCATTCTGTAGGTGAGATTTAAAGTTCGATTTCGTTAAATCATTTATAATACGTTATCATTTCACTTTCATGGTCTTTCCGTATTCTTTCCAAAGACAATCTATCGCGGTCATCCCGATCCGCTACCAATTACGTCAATGTGAAGTTTAGATTCTGAATGTAAGGAATCACCCAGCGAACGCACTCTCTTACCTCTATCGCAGCTAGCGCATAATGCTGCGCGACGGCAGAGTGTATGCAAAGTGGATACGGATACGTAGATACGTCTATTAACGTCTCTTTAAACTGTTCCCCTACAAGAGGAGAATTTAGTTCATTCGAGACGGGTTTTAAACATCAGCTGTTTCATCATTGTGTCCCCCGTTAGGTCGGTCGTCCTCCCTCGTGTACCTTGGTCTTTAGGACCTTTAGGACTGCCTCTTGTCGAATGAAGTGGCATGACTACCAGTCATTTTCTTTCAAATGCCACTTCAACTTACTCATGCTTATATCATATCGTATAAGTCTAACGCCCTCAGGAAGTTGAGTACAGTTTGCGCTGTACTCCTGTCGTTGAACAATACCTAACGGATTGAACCAACGACACCCATATCTTCCCTTAATTGTGCTCTTGCCGGGCACTCCACCAATAGATGATTTACATCTAATACCGCACCGCATCCCTGGCAGTAGGCCACACTGCCGCTAAATCGAGGTCCATGAGTGAGCCGTGTATGACCAATCCTCAGCCGAGTCAGAACTTTCTGATCTCGAGAATTAGGTGCATTCTTCCACTCTTGTGTAGTGTTCTTGATACGACGCAGGAATGCATCACGGTTGTTATGCCAAGACACATTCATGCGTATCGTGAGGTCTGCTTCACCCAGCGGGTAGCGTCACTATAGGGCACCGGAGTGGCCTCTAGTCGAGCAAGACGACCCTGGTTAGCTAGTTTATCAGCAGCCTCATTCCCTGGTATACCTGCGTGTCCAGGTACCCATGCAAAGGTTATGTTAGCGTACCGTTGCACCTCTAACAGCCACGGGTGTCCAACCTGCCCATGCTCAAGGGCAGAGAGACAACTCGCAGAGTCAGAGAATACAACAGCCTGAGACCCATTTGCTAGCCTACAAGCTTGCAGGAGAGCATAGGCCTCAGCTGAGAAGATACCACAGAGACCGGGTAACCGGCCGCAGCGGCTTATGTCCTCCCCAGACACCCCATAACCAACCTCCTCTTCGATTAATGAACCGTCCGTAAATAGCTTGAGCCTTCCCTCGTATGAGGCAGCGACCTCCCTAAATGCAGCTTTCGCCACACTAGAGCTAGCCCCCGCCCCGCACATAACTTTAACCCTCCAATCAACTTTCGGGGCAGTAGCATCCCATGCCCGTTGCCACAGCCTAGCTCGCTGGGCTAACGTGGGAAAATCTACTCCCGTCAAGTCGCTCCACCATTCTCTCGCCCTTGCAACCGTGGGCCTGTCATTGAGAATGGGATCCCTTTCTCCGCTACAGATTCTGTACGCCTCATTGTACTGAGGTTCCAGAATCTTGAGCAGGGAGACACCACCCCTGCTCCACAGTTCCGCCCCGTAAAGGATGCTAGGGACAATCAGAGCCCTAGCAACCTTGGTCAATGTACTACGAGAGGCTTCAGAGAAGCGACCATTTAGGGTCCGAAGGATATTCAACTTGTTGTTGACGTTATCCTTCACCAACTTGGCGTGCTTAACAAATCGGAGTTTGTTATCAATAGTCACACCAAGCAGTTTCATCTCGCGTACGGCCTTGACCGCATGCTCACCGATACTAACATAAGGCAGGTTCGGTCTGTAATGATGACCAAAGCAGACGTGCAGCAGTTTGGACTTCTCGGGGGAAATCACAAACCCAACACCATCTGCCCAGTCAACGACAGACTGAACTGCATCCTGCATCTTGTGCCTAACCACCCTACCGTATTTACCTAACACGATAAGGGTAATATCATCGGCGTATACAATGATGTATACTTCCTTGGGAATGCGTTCAAACAGTGAGTTCATCGCAATGAGAAACAGTGTAACTGAAAGGACAGACCCTTGCGGGATGCCATTCTCCAGCAACCTCGAGGTAGAGGTTGCGCCAGCGTTCAATACTCGGAACCTACGGTTCTGTAGAAAGTTTTCTACGTAGTTAAACATACATCCTTGGAAGTCCTAGCTCTTGAGGGAAGTCAAGATAGGAAGCTTCCATGTCATATCATATGGCTTGGACAAATCGAGGGAGACTACATCTACATGCAAATCTTCCGACGAGGCCTTGTCCAATAAATGATCGAGCTCAGAGAAGAACGTCTCCGACCCATAGCCACATCGAAATGCGTGTTGCCGTGGGTGGATCCGTCCTTGCCTCTCCAGCTCGGTTGACAGACGACGGTTAACCATCCGCTCGAGTGTTTTTCCCATGCAGCTCAGCAGGGTTATCGGTCGATAACCCTCTGTTAGGGTTTTATCCTTCCCAGGTTTGGGAATAGGAATAATCAACCCTTCTTTCCACTCGTCCGGTATCTGACCAGAGAGCCAGACTTCGTTCATAGTAGCAAGAAGAGCCAATCGGCCGGCAAGGGGTAATCTCCTAAGCAAGGGATACCCGATGTCGTCAGGGCCCGCAGCCTTACCAAGGCCGCGGCGCAGGGCCCAGTTGAGCTCTTCAAGCACGAATACCCTGTTGTAGTCTTTAACTAGACTACACTGCCTGTCACGGGAGTAGCGGTACTCCCCCTCAGCCAATGACTTTACACGCAGGAACTCATCACTGTGATTGCTGTTTGCCGACACCTTGGCAAATTGATCAGCAAAAGGCCTCACTGATAAGTCCTGGGTCTTTCGTGTAATCGCCATCCAACTTAATAACCCTCTCAACATGTCTGTTCTTACCACCGACAGACTTTACCTTTCGCCATAGCTCACCAGAGCTAGTGGTTTCCGATATGTCCGCGGTGAAAGCAGACCATGTATCCCGCTTTGCAGCTTTGATTACGCTTCTAGATTTAGATCGAGCAAGCTGAAACTCCCTTAATCTATCGGCCCTAGAAGGATCATCAAGCTGCAACCTATGCAGCGCCCTTAGACATTTACGTCTAGCCTTAATCGCTGTATGAACTTCTATCCCCCACCAAGGGACAGTTTTCATACCTCCTCTCCCTCCAGCCTTTGGGAAGTGACGATGAGCGGCCTTACTCAAGATTTGGGTCCAGTCACCTGGTCTCAGTATCCTGTCATCACCAGGCAGTTGGCGACAGACTTCTTTGCCAAAGCTGTCCCAATCTGCCTTTTCAAGGTTCCATCTCAGCCTTGTCACAGTAGACGGGAGGTCTACAGCCTGTGACAATGAGATAGGAAAATGATCACTTCCGTGTAAGTCATCGTCAACCCGCCAGATAAACTGGCTGGCGACATCCCAAGAGGCTATGGCCAGATCAATCACGGACTCTACCCCGGTGGTGGGATCGAACCGAGTCGGTCTGCCATCGTTCAGCACTGAACAACCCAACGTGTCCAGTAGCTGATACAACCTCTCACCACGAACGTCCGTCTTATGTGATACATTGACACATTGTACAGTCATCCTACAGGATGAGCAAATAATAATTATGAATCAGTTATTAGTTGGATGATCATCAAGAATTGATATCTATTTATCGTGGATGCTATTGCACATTTTACACCTAAGCAGACTGCAGCGCTAATAATAATCCCTCAGAATTTGTTCCGCTCAGTCCAGAAAAGTACGTTGAACCAATTCCGTTCCATCATTAAACTCACGTTTTAACGTAGGCCATTTCCCATTTCAATCCAAATCCCACAACAATGTAATCGATATCATTCGAATCACCTGAAGAAACGACCGTATACGAACCACCATTTTTCCCACACACAAAACAAAGTAAAAGTTCAGATCGTGTTCCGAACCACCGAGGCGGCAACCCGTGTGCTTGTAAAAGCCCCAGACCCAGATTGGAACCCAAACTACAGCAGCTGGTTGAAAAATAAACCAATAAAATCACTCTCCCACTATGCTTTTTGCCGTACCCATTCTTCCATATAATTAAATGCATAAAAGTTCAAAGCCTTCGCTTGGATGATTCCCTCCCGAAATGAATGCGCTCGCTAATCGTTCGCCGTTCGTGAGAGCTATAAATCGTTACCCAGGTCTCAGTTTGACTATTGGGAAACTAATCGCACGTGTGCAGCATCAACATCAGCAGCAGCAGCAGCTCCGCTCGTCGATGTATATTGCATAATTGCAACACCACGCGAAATGGCCTTCTTGGGAGATCTCCTGAAAACGCGTTGAACCATTCCAATGCATTGCATTGTTGGAGCTGCGAGTGAAAGCTTGACTAAATCTGAGTGCATAGAGTGGCTCGTCTGAAAGTCGTGATCTGGATAAATACTGTAATGGAAGCAGTGCTGCCAGCTGTGTGTACCTGGAAACGATTGGATGGACATTGGAATCATTCAAATTTTATGCAAGCCAAAACAAACACGTCTCATTCCAGAGGGCAGTCTTCTTTGCATTCCATCGAGTTGTGTACCGTGGACAGAAGGTGAAGCTTCTGCTCCTTCTACCTTCACCGATGGGAGCGCTTTCAAGTTTGTTTACTTTTCATTTGATGACACACTGCATACCGTTACTGCCGGGCGCTACAATCACTGTCGTAAAGTGGAAGATGACCTCTGCTGCAGCACCAGCTGAGCTTTGCTGGGTGTTCTCCACTTGTCCAGATGCTGCTGAATTATGCATACACTAAGCAATGCTAAAGTAGCGATGCAGGTTGGCATGCCCGGAACAAGCAAGAAGCTTTCAGAGCAGTGTTTTCAGTTTTTTTGGGGTCATGTCCTCCAGGATGGATGAAAACTATCGTTTGAAAGTTCTTCGTAATTCATGATATTCTGACATTTATTTTCCGGTGCACCGTTCTTGATCCTGCTTCGGAGATTCCCATTCAATTAAACGGAATGGGACGTCACCAGCCATAACAGCAATCCAATTTCCCCTTCGAAACCAATTTGGGTGACACATTTCACGATGGTCCAGCACCGCGTCGTCGTCGTCGTCGTAAAACATCATCTTACGGTATAACCTCGAACCGCCTGAGTGGCCATCAGCCTGGTTCCACTGACCCTCCTAAAATCAGCAATCCGTGACTGATTCAAGCCCATCAAGCTCATTAAATTGATTGGAAGAAATTGCTGCACCATTTTGCTGCCCTCCTCCGCACTCTGTCTGTCTGCCTCAGCTGAAACCAAAATAAAACCTGGTAGATTTTCCTCGTGCCGTGTCAGGGGTTCGCAAGCATTCTTCAAATTCATAACAACTCCGAGCAACACAAGTAAACTAGTGCTCCGCAAGGCACCATCCGAGCACCTCTGTCCAATACCAAAAGCTCATCTCAAGAAAACTCGCACTCAGACGCTCGGACAGCGAAGCGAGCAAAAATGAAGAAATAAAACAATCATCATTCTGCTCTCTACTGCTGTCGAAAGAACCAGTCCGCCTTTTTACGCGCAAGTGTCCTTCCCTCCTTTCACGGAGAAAGCCCCCTTGGATTCTTCCAAATGACCGTCGTCGTCGTAATAATAATTCGCAATAGCGTTCTTGTTTTATTCGATTGCCCGCCTTCCTGCATCATTACCCTTCATCGTCGTCGTCATTCATAGTCATAGGATGATGATGATGATGATAATAAAGCGAAACAAGTTGCTCCCGCCAATGTGTGTTCTTTACGTTGAAAGATGAGACACCAAAGGATCTGAAACTGTTAGGGGAAACGCTCCTATAGTCTCCATACACAACTATAGGAACCTAACGCTTCTAACGTACCGCAACTATAGGAGCGTTTACCCTATGATGGTTTACTTTGTTTTCGGAATTGAAACACCAAAACAGGTATTCAATTGACCATTTTAAGGGTTTGCAGCAGTTGAAGGGCATGGAATTATTGTTTCAATCATAAAATTAAGACGGTTAGTAAATGCAGTTACCAGTTATGAACATACCAGTTTCATGAATTGACCACATTTACGGTTGCTCCTGATCTTCCGAAGGGTCACCACGATATTTTGGAGGGTCAGCACCTCCAGTTTCCATATTTCGGCGTGCACGTAATCGTTTATGCCGATGACATGCCGATCATCGTCGTAACGGGACGAACGACTTAGCGGACCAGGAATATAGCCCAAGCAGCAGTCTCCGCCGTCAACAGGTGGGCATTTTCGGTTGGCTTCCAGTCAGGATGACCATACCGATTTTCGGGATGCCAACCGATTCACAGACGAAAGGTTCAAAACTATCGATATTACACTTTTCCTACCGAGAATCACAGATTTTAAGTAATCTTGAAAAATGTTCAATACCTATGTTTTGTTTTCCGTGTAGTCAGTCAATTGGGTTGTTTAACTTCGAAAAATATACTCATTTTTATACATCATCTGATAGAGCTTCGTTTTCTGAGCACAACGATATTTTTATAAATCCCGTAGACATTCATCTCGATTTTTAAATCAAGATTTAAATTTTTGATCGTTGACACTAAATCTTTTCGTTGACAGCTCGCTCTTATACAAAGACCCACTAGGGGGTGCTAAGGTGGTGATGGAAATCGTACTTATTTAAAATAGTTCCAGTGTACCAAAATTGACGAAATTATGAATTTTGGATCCATTTTTAATCGAATATGTATTTACCTAAATACCCATAAACAACCCAATTTGATTGAACGCGATGTGTTTTGCAACTTCAATCCAAACGGGAGTAAAAAATACTCTCCCGTTTGGATTGAAGTTGCGTTTAATCGACTTTTTCTGTCTGTCTCCTAGTGGAGATACTATATTCTGTTTCTCCCTTTTTTGGTTCCGTATTCTGGGCATCCTACTCACACTTACTTGTTATGATTAGACTAGAGTCGGTGTATAATGAGTCACGCCAAGAGGAAAAAAAAACAGTTAAACTCGTATCACGGTTTTCGAAGGATTACCTTTCTCTTCACTTGGCAACAGAAGACTTCTACATAAACTTCAAATGACTTCTAGCGAGAAAAAAAATAGCGGCTGTAGTAAATCATTATATTAGTGATTTTGTCAAATTATCTTAACAAAAATATGTAGAAATTCTCATTACTGATCATTATTAAACGTATCCCATGACAATTTAATGCTCATTGCGTGTCTATGATCATTTCTTTGATTATATTTTATTTTTTATTGCAATACCTTTGGTGGACCTTTCATAGCATCGTAATGTTTGTTTACTTTGCACGATAGGTAGCCGGTTTGGCAATTCAATAGGTAGACTTGGCTTTACTCTTGGCGCGACTCACCGACTCTAGATTAGACAATCCAATGTGTGATGTTGAAGTATAGTCTTTATATTCATAGTCTGGCGGATAGAATCTCGGGAACCAATTGAGCTGTCAAATAGCGGAACCAATCGAGCAAATTAAGACCAACAACAGAAAAGAGCACATTAGTTATTGCGAACAAAACTTCGGAACCCTCTTTCTCGTGACTCAAGACTCGCCTACGCAAATTAATACCATCTTTAAATTGGGGAAAGTTTCCCCTATTCGATGATGTCGGTAATTTGCGTTCAATTAGCGAGAAAGTATAATCAACGATTTGTTTATAAAAGTTGATAGTACCTTTCCAATTCTTGGTCTACAGTATATTGAATTGGTTCTGTTGTACACTCCGTGTTCGTGGATTGGAGAAACACAGTGGCTCGGAAAATAGCACCAGTACTAGAAACTTCTATTTCAAAGTCTTTATTGCCTGACGACCTGTTGGCTACTAACTGACCTGTTGTTTATTATCTGTTGTTTTGTATTGCATGGTTCGTTTCGTTTCCTATACTTGCATGTGGTCTATGTACTTCTTTTCTATATGTGTTATCTGTAGTTATCAATGTTATCAGTGTAATAGTGTAGGTGTTGGGATGTTCAAATTGTCAGAGGTGTTTTTGTGTATAACAGTTATGCTTAATTAACTTATTCTAGCTTTAATTTTTAATCGTGGAACGCATGTATGTGTTGTTCTATTCCAGTGCACAGTGGTACAGAATGCAGATTTAGCTGGAATGATATGTTTTGAGCCTGAAATTGAAACTTTAGACAAAAAGTCTCTTCTACAAAGTTGTTCCTTATAGTTAGGCCCTCATTTTTATGACAATGAATTCTAGGGTGGTTCCTATTATCATTAAAATCAAAAATCTAACTTTTTTGTTTGAATAAATTAAGGTATACATTCTTTGGCAAAGTTATAGCTGAGCTAATTTCAAGCAACTTTGTTCAAAATAACTTTTTTGTATCTCTTAAATTGGCCGATTTAAAGCTATTTTCTTGAATTGAGTTAGGGTGACTCTTAAAAAAACAGTTTTTTTGCTCTGTTTTTTCTTATTTCGAATTTCTCAGCAAAGGTGTCTTCAGATAACTTTTAGATCTTAAAAAGGCGCAAATTTTTGCTGCACAAAGCATGTCAATACCTTTCGCCGATCAAGAGTTATTGACGTTTGTATACTAAAAATATGCATTTTTCAAATGGTAATATCTCTGGTTGGGGCAAACAAAAAAAAAGTTTTTTTTGCAGCATTTGAAAGGGCGTATGTTATTCTCAAAAATATGAAAAAAATGGAGGTATGTTATTTTTTAAACTCGTATAAAATCAATTTGAATTTATTCATATTTTTTACTTTATTTGAGTATATCTTTTTTATTAGAAGAGATACAGGCAACAAATTCAGCTATAAAACATTCGTCTTTCAGAGTTTAAAAATGCTCTAGAAGATAACTTTCATGAGAATTTTCAAATAAAAAAGTTATTGCTAAAAAACTATTTTTTCCAGGAACACCCTAAGTCAACTCCGAAAAATTACTCTAAAATGAGAACGTTAAGAGATAGAAAAAAAATTTCTTCTACAAAGTTGCTTGCAAGTAACTTAAGTACAACTTTTTTGAACAACACATGTTTATATTTTGTAAAACAAAAAAGTTAGTTTTAAAAATTCCCTAATTTGAGGACCACCCTGACGTCTGCAAACACCAAAAGAAGGGAATTTTTAAGAACAAAAACTTCTTTGAAGACACTAAATGTCCAAATATTGAAACAAATGTACTATCTCATTTTATATAAATTTGTCATTAGAGTGGTCCTATGAAATCCATCTTTTGCCAATAACTTTTTTATTTGAAATTTATCATGAAAGTCATCTTGTAGAGACTTTTAAAACTCTTTAAAACGAATGTTTTATAGCTGAATTTGTTGCCTGTATCTCTTCTAATAAAAAAGATATACTCAAATATAGTAAAAAATATGAATAAATTCAAATTGATTTTATACGAGTTTAAAAAATAACATACCTCCAATTTTTTTCATATTATTGAGAATAACATACGCCCTTTCAAATGCTGCCAATAAACTTTTTTTTTTGCCCCAACCAGAGATATTAACATTTGGAAAGTGCATATTTTTAGTATAAAAACGTCAATAACTCTTGATCGACGAAAGGTATTGACAAGCTTTGTGCAACAAAAATTTGCGCCTTTTTAAGATCTAAAAGTTATCTGAAGACACCTTTGCTGAGAAATTCGAAATAAGAAAAATAGAGCAAAAAAACTGTTTTTTTAAGTGCCACCCTAACTCAATTTTAGAAAATAGCTCTAAATCGGCCAATTTAAGAGATACAAAAAAGTTATTTTCAACAAAGTTGCTTGAAAAAAGTTAGATTTTTGATTTTAATGATAATAGGAACCACCCTAGAATTCATTGTCATAAAAATGAGGGCCTAACTATAAGGAACAACTTTGTAGAAGAGACTTTTAGTCTAAAGTTTCAATTTCAGGCTCAAAACATATCATTCCAGCTAAATCTGCATTCTGGACCACTGTGCAGTGTCGTATAAATTCAAACTAACATGCTTCATTACCGGCCCCCTTGAACTAGCTTCAAAATTCATTTTTCAATTCAATCGTTCATCAAATGCTTATTTCTAAGAGCTCGAGATTGCTGGCAGCCCTGAAGACCTCGTAGTTCGTCGATCTACATCATCATTGGGTAGTGGACAGATGCGATTGACTGCCCGCTTATACACACCAGGCGCCGTCTTCACCGTCACTACTCGCACGATTCCGTCTGAGCCTGGGTGTAAGCTGATGATCCTCGCCAGTGGCCAACAAAGTGGTGGTAGGTTATCCTCTCGTAGCACGACGATTCCTCCGATTTGGATGGGGTTGATCGGCAGGTTCTTCGTTGTCACCTGTAGCTGCGTGAGCTACTGCTTGCTCCATCGCTGCCAGTAGCGCTGAAACATTTGCTGGATTTGCTGGTAGTGGTTCAGGCGGTTTGTGGGAATTGATATTACATTGGGGTCAGGAAGGGCTGTCATGGCTGAGCCTATCAAAAAATGCGCCGGGGTTAGCGCTTCAAATTCAGTGGGGTCGTCAGATAGAGAAGATAAAGGTCGTGAATTCAGTGCGGCGGTGATTTGAACTAGAAGCGTGGCGAAGTTGTCGTAGCTTAACTGTTGGAGGCCGATCTCCTTCTTCAGCGCAGTTTTCACGGAGCGTACCGCGGCCTCCCATAATCCTCCAAAGTTAGGAGCGCGTGGTGGAATAAACTTCCATTCAATTCCTTGCTGAGAAAGTTCCATACTGATGACGGTAGAGCTAATCTGGTTATTCAGCAGTTCGTACAGCGCTTTTAGTTCGTTACAGGCCCCTGAGAAGTTTTTGGCATTGTCCGAATGTATTTTAACAGGTCTTCCACGGTAGCCGATGAACCTTCGCAATACTGTGAGAAAACTAGCGGTAGATAAGTCGCTAGCCAGCTCGAGGTGCATTACTTTTGTCGAAAAGCAAACAAAGACTGCAATATACACTTTCGGGGGAGCTGCATTTCGGCGGGTCGGCTTAAGATAGAACGGCCCACAATAATCAACGCCAGTTATCTGAAACGGTCGTCCCGGGCGTACGCGACCGGCAGGTAGCTGTCCCATGGGCTGCTGGATAGGCGTTGGATTGGTGCGGAAACAGCGAACGCATTGCCGAAGCACGGTGTTGACAATACGCTTACCATGTATGGGCCAAAACTCTTGACGTATTTCGGACAATGTAAATTGTGGACCGCTATGGAAATTCTGGTAGTGGAAGAAGTTTATAACGAGATTCGTTAATGGGTGATGACTTTGCAAAACAGCAGGATGCTTGACCGTATAACCTTCATTTGAGAAACGTAGCCGTCCCCCAACTCTGATGACTCCGCTATTGTCGAGAAAGGGGAATAGTCTCTTGAGGCTAGACTTGCAGTCGACTCGTTTCTGTTGTTGTAGAGCTTTGAGTTCGTCTGGGAATTGTTCAGCCTGTGCGATACGGGTCAGCGTCATCTTCGCTGATTGTATTTCATCAGGTGCGAGAGCGGTCGAGCTTTTTCAATCAGTTGAGTTGCGACAGTTGTAGGCAAAACGACGACAGTAAGCGGCAATTCGAAGTAGAGGAGGCAATGAAGAACGCAAGCTGAACAGCTCGCTTGTGAACAGCCTTGCGAGTTTCCAACAGTTCTTCGGGGATGCTGTAGTCTTCTGAAGAATTGGGCCACGCATCTTCGTTACTACTCAACCATGGGGGTCCTTGTTTCCATAGCTGGCTATGTAGATAATCATCAATAGCCATTCCGCGAGAAACCAAGTCAGCAGGGTTCTCCTTTCCCGCTATATACCGCCAAGAATGTGTGTAAGTGGAGGTTTGAATCGTCGACACTCTGTTAGCCACGAACGTATGTAATGTGTTATGAGGAGTTCGTAGCCAATGTAACACAATCGTACTGTCCGACCAGAAAACCGAACGTACATTTTCCAAGGAGAGAGCCTTAACCACCTTCGAGTGTAGTAGTGCAGCTTCCTTGGCGGCACAAAGTTCAAGTCTTGGTAAGGTCAATCTTTTGAGTGGAGCGACGCGTGATTTTGAAGAAAGCAGCTCGATTCGAACGTTTCCTGCTTCATCCGTCGTCCGTAGGCACGTATAAACACGCACCGTAGGCAAGAGTAGAAACGTCAGCGAAGCAGTGAAACTGAATATCCACCCAATTGGAAACGAAAGCAAATCGACTGATTCCTAGTTCCGATATTTTGCCCAACTGTGAGTGGAATGCTTTCCATTTCCTTTCGATGTCGACCGGAACAGGCGTATCCCATCCTGAGTTGAGCAGAGCGAGCTCTTGCATCAGCATTTTTGCCACAACAATCACCGGTGATATCAGTCCCAGCGGATCAAATAGTTTGGCTATAGACGACAGGAAGCGTCTTCTCGTCCACGCTTGCTTGCTTGCTGTGATGCCATAGTAGAATCGTAATTGGTCCGTTCCAGGCTCCCAGGTGATTCCCAAGGTTTTCACCTGTTCCTCTGGACTTATTTCGAATGAAATAGATAAATTTGTCCCAAGTTGATCGGCCGGGATGCCAGTCAGAACTTCCGGCCGATTGGAACACCATTTGCGTAAAGGAAATCCACCCTTCTTCATTAGCGTATCAAGGTCCTTTTGAAGCTGGATGGTCTCGTCTACGCTGGATGCTCCACCGATGTAATCGTCCACATAAAAATCCTTCACTAAAGCATTGGCAGCTTCCGGGTATTCCTCTCCTTCATCTGCCGCAAGTTGATGTAGAGCACGAATCGCTAAGAATGACGAAGGTGTCAATCCATAAGTTATCGTTGATAACTCAAAAACTTTAATAGGTTCATCTGGAGAAAATCGGTAGAATATGCGTTGCAACAAGATATCTTCAACGTGTAGCCATACTTGTCGGTACATCTTCTCTACGTCGCCAACAAGTGCTACTTCATACTTCCGGAAACGTAGAAGAAGGCTGAGGAAATCGTCTTGAATTATAGGGCCTTTCAGTAGCGCATCATTCAAGGAATAACCACTGTCCGTGCTAGCCGAACCATCGAAGACGACGCGTACTTTTGGTGTGGCAAGTAGTACACCTTCTTCGCACTTGTTGCCGCTGCCTCCTTCTGAATTTCATCTCCACTCACTTCTCTCATATGCCCAAGATCCAAATATTCTTGCATGAATGCATTGTACTGCAACCGCATCTCCGGATTCCTCTCCAGTTGCTTTTCCAATCTCTTGAATCGCGTTAGCGCCATTGCGCGAGAGTCGCCCAACATCTGCTCAAAATTCACGTGCTTAGGTAGACGTACGACGTACCGACCTTCCTCCGTACGGCTGAATGTTCTCAAGAAATGATCTTCGCTGTCCTGTTCCTCCTTTGACCAAGCCGCTCGTTCTTCATTACTCTCGATCTCCCAAAACTTCTGCAACTGTACTTCCAATTTATCCGGAGTTGCCGCCAAGCAACAGCTTACTGCCTTACTCGGAGCTTCCAAAATCTTCCCCGTGACGATCCAACCGAATACTGAGTTGACCAGCATTGGCAGCCCTAATCCCAACTTGATCTGTTTCATATCTCTCTCGAACAGGAAACGATAGAAGTGCTCTGCTCCTATCAAGAGATCGATCCGATTGCTTATATTGAAGTTCGGATCAGCCAGCTGAATATAATTAGGAATCTTCCAGTGCGCCACAGGTATGTGTGCCGATGGCAATTCCGACGTAACCTTCCGCAGAACTAGAAATTCCATCCCCACGGAGAAGTCTTGAACTCTGGAATCTCGCTCGCGTTTCCGATCCCGCTAATCGGTAAGTTTATTTTGTGCCGGTTTAGGCTGAGCATCTGACATAACCGCTTGCGATCCGTTGTCGAGCAATGCTCGCGCCAACTGTTTTCCTCCGTGCTGGTCCCGTATGACAAGTACAACTGTAGACAGCATTACGCTCGAGACTCTACCGCCCTTAGTCCCTACGCTGTATGTTCCAACCGCTTCTTGATCGTCGCTGTCTCCTTCTTCTTCAGATTCATCTTCGTTGGTCGCTAGGTTCGGCGCTACCGCCTTATCGTTCCGCTTGCGCTCCGATTTGCATCCCGATTGATCGCTGTTTCCGGCACCGCTACTGCTCGGAGGAAATCCTGGATGGATCAGCGAATTATGCTTTTTCCCGCAGTCTCGACAGCTGAATTTTGAATTGCAGTCACGTACCCAATGCCCTGACTTTAGGCAATTGCTGCACAACCTTTTGCCGTTGACGAACTGCAATTTCTCCTTCAAGGTCATCTTCGTAAACTTGCCACACTGGCCCAAGAAATGTGAATCACCGCAACAGCAGCATGCTGAACTACTCCTATCACTATCGGTTGCGGAATGAACGACCACCTTTTGACGCCTAACTTCCACCTTCTGCGAACTGCCCTTCATCTCGACGTTTGATGATACCGCCTCCAACACCCTTGCCCGCTTCTCCAGAAAGTTCACCAGAATCGTATAAGTCGGATCGTTTGTTGATGCTGCGTGGTCCTCCCATAGCTGAAGCGTCTTCGTATCCAGTTTCGAACACATCCAGTGCACGATCATTGCACCCCAATGTTCAGTCTTCTCTCCTAACTGTTTCAGGATCTTCAAACGCTGATCAAATTCATCAACCAGAGCATGAATAGCAGATGACGACTCCTTTTCTACCCTTGGGTACTCCATAAGCGCCTGCAGATGCCTCTTCTTAAGAAGATACTCATTGGAGTACCGCTTCGTGATCGTATCCCAAGCGATGGGATAGTTTTCGTTGGTGAGTGTAAGCGACTCGATGAGCTTATTATTGAAAAACCATGGAAAGCCTATTATTGAAAAACCATGAAGAATGAGTTGTCGCACGGCATGTTTTGGTGTAAAAATGCAATTGTCCCCTGCTTCAGGTTCCCCCGGAGGCATACTGGATGTTCCGAGATTGGCCAATGTGGTCAATGATGCATTTAAAGTTTATCGAAAGTCTATTGACGAGAAACCATGAAGAAAGAGCTGTCACACGGCATGTTTTGAGTGATTAAATGATCTGCTCGCATTCAGAACCCTTCACCAGAACCAATTCCAGGGAAATGGCCATATCTCGGTTGATTATAGGCCGATTGTAGTTCTTGGCATATGATTCGCTTTAGAAATGGTTCTTCTTTTGTTGTATTTACTAAAAATATATATATTTAACCAGTATCATATATAAAATTTCACCAAAAATTTAGCAAGTTAGACAAGCCCTCCGAAAACCCGGAATATCTCCGGTATCCGGTGACCAGGATTATTTTCGTGGCTACACCGTTGAACAATATTAGTTTTCCAGTCAAATGCTCTTGGAAGATTTAAAATCGGATCATATTTGACGAAGTTACAACACTCCTAAGTTGACCAAAAATTTGTCTATCCTAGTTATTTCGAGTAACGTCTGTATTTTTCTTTCATTTGATATTTTGATCTTTGAAATCGGCCCAGTGGTTTAAAAGCTATGAATAGATTAAATAAATAATATATTTTTGGACCACCCTAATATGGAAACGGTCACCCTAATGACACAATAAAAATACAGGTCTAATATTTGGCGAAAAGGAACAAAACTGCAAATTTTAAACGAAATTTTGGGAGCCACTATATCGTTTTGCTATGGAATTTGCTGTATATTTCTGAAGTTCTCTTGGCACCGGTGAAGATCTCTGGGAACTTCTTCAAAGATCCTGCACTTTTTCTGAAGCTAATAGAACCGCTTTGAGGTTCTTAAAGCTTCCAATAAGTTCCCCATATTTTCAGGATGTTAGCTTCCCTTATGATCCCGCAGTTTGTTTATTAAGCTTCACTGAAAATCTCAGCATTTCCTTTCATTCCTCAGATCTTCTGTATAGTTCCTAGACTTGTAGCATGTTTTAAAACCACTATAAAACTTGCAATGTTACTTGAGAAATGTTCCTTCCACGTGACTCGGAGTACATTTCCCTAGTAGTTCACTTGTCACAGATCAGGTGTGGGATGGTCCATGTTTGATCCTACGAACTTAGTTTAAAGTAACATGCATCCCAAGCAACATTTACGATTTTATTATGGGTTTCAAATGTATTCTAAGCCTTAAAAACCTCTTCAAAACCATGATAAACCTAAATTTATTACTTGGGATATCATCTAAAACTGAGGAACACCTAGCTTTATGACTCCTGGAAGCTAGTAGTCAAACGTTCCAAAATCATTGAATCGAAAGCACACTTTTAACCCTCTTCAACCAATTCAACGGCCGATTCCCTTGGCAGCACTCGTGATATAAAAGTACTTTAATATCATCGATTTTGCGAACCGTACTCCATTTTCACCGAATCCGCACAACTGCCCAATGCCTCGACCGACATCCACCTACTCCCACCCAGCCCCACACAAGACCAATAATGGGTAGAAAATAAACAATCAATAAACAAGCCATTAGAGTCAATTAGATCTAAGCGAAGAGAAGATCCCCGGCCGCTCTCATCCTCATCGAACCAGACCGTAATTATCCGGGCCCGGTCGGTGCGGAGATGGTGTTGCTCGGAATCGGCGGCCAATTTCCCGAACTTGGGTTTTTCGTAATTGGCGAAGAAATTAACTCTTGCCCGACTTAAGCTGCTCTGCAAGAGAAGAGGCCTTTAATGGAAGAAATTGCATCATCTTCACCACCACCACCACCAGCGGCTACGGATGATTGTAATGGGTCGGAAATGGTTTTCGGTAACTACCACCGCAATACGATGCGTTTGCCTGTTTCGAGAACCAAATTGGTCCCGGTGCGTGCGAGAACAGGAAACGTTGTTTTGGTTCGTGCTCACACCGAAAACTGGAGCGAGGAAGACAATGGATTTGCGGTTAGTTGGGGGGAATTGTACGGCCTCTATCCACTAAATGGTACAAGCCAAAAACCCAACAAGTCAACACATTTTAACCGCTTCAATTTGAATATCTCTGTTTGCTTTGTCTTCGATGCACATTTTTTCAAAACCCGGGTACTCACTCCATTAAACGATAATTGTAATCGGGTTTTAATGTGGGTGGCCTGCACTGAATCAAGCGAAACGACGCCAGCGATCACGTTTTGCCCGGCCATCTTCTTCATCAACGGCGACGAGTCTTGGCACAAAGTACGGTGCTAAATAACAGCTCTCATACCGCTTCATTCTGCACCACGACGACACTAAGCAAAAAGCTATGGATGGGCATTAAGCGCGCTCTCCGGTCGGCAATTGCGCGAGTTGGTGCTTCATTATTATTAGCGTCATTATTGCATATCTTTTTTCTCGCTCCCTCGCTTCTGAGAAGGAAACAGAAAAAGCATAATTTCCTCCTGAGCTTCACCAGGACGTGCACCTGTGTGCATCATTAGGGTTTAATGTTATCCCCACGCGCGCGTGTAAGACTGCTATTGTGTACTGTGTACGGTAATAAATTAATGCCAAGCAGATTTATTGGAGATTTTAAGAACTTTAGAAACCGTTCAACCTGTTAAACTGCACCACCACAGAGGTGGAGATCCCGCTGACAGAGTGCCACGCGTCGTAAAACATAAAGAATGGACCATAAAATTATCCAAATGTCAAATTATACCTTCTCCCATCGAGACACATTTCCTATTTCGATTAGGGCAGCCCTCCCGCTTCAACAGCACACCTTGGGGCGACGCAGCTCGTCAAAAAAAAAAAGCACGGCAAAGACAACGACCGAAACGACTAATCGGAAATGTCAACTCAGCTGGGGACTCACAAAACAACAGCATTATCACAGTTAACGGCGGAATATTTTGGGTGTGGATGATGAAGCCCACAGCGAGACAGTGACTGTTCACACAATGGGACAATTTTTGATCAAGTTAAGTACCACCAGCACAACCACCATCATGGTTCGGCGTTGGATTGATTTACGACCTATTCTTAACAGTCACGATTATGACCTGCTCAGATGGAGGGGTTTCCTCCTCGTTCGGCATTGTTGAGCGTTTAAATGATTTCCCTGGGCGTGAATAGTTGGTGTTTTGCAGTGTATGAGAACTCTCATTGACAACGAAACTCAGCTCAAACTCAAGCAGAGGATATCTTAGCCATATATGATTGTTAGTTCGACCATGCTTTGGAACGAGAAAGCATCGATTCCATCATCTAGGATCTAGTGAAGTTGGAAAGCAGTGGAGGTACGTATTTACCACCGGGGCGTTAAGCGTGTCATCCGGGAGAAATTTCATGTGAGACATGCAGACGAGTATGCGAGGTGTTAATATGGACGTAGAGAAGGAAATTCCACCCTCACTGCATAGCCTCAATCGGAAGGGGAATATATTCTATGACGGGAATAAAAATATGACCTTCTTATGCAAAATGTAGAGGCATCGGATGTGTTGAGGTCCGTGGACTTATCGAATAGATTGTATAATAATAATACTCTTCGTTTCGATTCCAAAGATAATTTATTCACATGAAATCTAGTCATTAATATCTATATACAGAGTAAAGTCCGGTAGCGATGGATAAAAATATATTTACACAATATCCAAACTCTTCTACACTCTGTATAGGCATATACGGCACTAAGTTCTGCTATACAGTTGCGCAATAAAAGATTCTATTGTACGGCAGTTTGCAGCAGAATCTATTGTAGCTCTTTCCTTACCAACTCGCTTAGGGTGTACCATATGCTTAGGGTGATACGAAAATTGATATTTCAACACTTCCCCTTCATTTCGTAATTGTAGATTCGCAGTCATCCTTTCGAACGTGATTTTTGGTAAAGGCTTCGTGAGGCTGTCCGCAAGTTGATCTTCGCTCCTGATGTATTGGATATTCACCTTCTTGGTCTGGATAAGTTCTCGAATGAACATATATTTTATATCAATATGCTTCGTTCTCTGGTGTTCTCTTGGTTCTTCAGCAATGCAAATGCGAGGAGTGTTATATTCATAAATTGTGAAAGGACATGACTCAATTCCTATCTCACGTATTAAAATAGATAACCAAATCCCTTCCTATGTTTCATTACAAAGGGAAATCAGTTCAGCTTCTGTTGACGAGCTTACTGTGGGTTGTCGCTTTGTAGACAGGAAACTACATTTCCATAAACTAGAAAAAGATGTCCAGAATTCTATCTTCAAAATTGTTTCCGAAATCTGCATCCGCATATCCTTCCAATGCCCTTGCTTTTTCCTGAAAACTGTATAGAAGAAAAAGAACTTTTGTTCCTTGCAGATACCGTAGAATTCTCTTCAATCCATTCCAATGTGCATCTGATGCACAACTTTGGAATCTGCTCAGGATATTTACTTACAGCTGCGCTGATATCGGGACGAGACATTAAAGCCAAGTATTGTAAACACATCCATTGGTGTTGCAACTGGTTTGCAATCTTGCAATCCAAAACGACATAAAATCTTCTCAATACAGCTCTTTGAGAAATTCTCATCTCTTTCTTCCCAACACTTCTTTCGATCTCTAATCCTAAATAAGTCTTGACTTCTCCAATATCCTTCATTCGGAATCTCTTCGATAATTCTTGCTTGATCCAGTCAACTTTCGACATATCATCAGCAACAATTAGGATATCATCCACATAAAGCACGATATATAATGCTTTATCCTTGAACACATAAACGCAGGAATCGCTGGATAGGTTCGAAAAACCAAGCTTTATCATGACTTCGTCAAAACATTGGTTCCAGCTTCTTCCAGTCTGCTTTAACCCATAAAGGCTCTTGTTCAAACGACAAATTCGGTTTTGTCCATTTTCGTCACAAGGCAATTTCATATGAACTTCTTCTTCTAAATTTTCATTAAGAAATACTGCATTTATATCCATTTGATGCACAAGCATATTTCTCACAGTGGCCAAAGAAAGAATAATCCTCATTGTTGCTATCTTTGCAACAGGTGCAATAGTTTCATTATATCAACCAGCCTTGCCTTATATCGTCTAGTGCTTTCACCATCTTTGATACTAAATATGCACGTGGAATTGACCGATTTGAATTCTGTTAGTACACTATCCACCAAACTCCACGTGTTGTTTTCCTCTAATGCCTACAGTTCCTCTTGAATGGCCTTTTTTTTTCATTTTTGCCAGTCATCCCTATTTTTCAACTGTGCGATTGTTTGAGGAATATCTTCAATGAATGATATACCGTATGCGTGATAATGTTTGCACCATCGTACAAATAAAGTTCCCGTTTCACCTGTGCATACAATGCCTTGGTTTTCTTTGCATGCACGTAACTTATAGCTCATACCGTAGTAGGCTGTGTATAAAAGAAAATGATTTACTTAGTTTGACAGTTGCACCATGCCTAAGTGGCAGCGTATTCGTGATTTGTCCCACGCGCAAATGTCGCAAAAAGACATTTTAATCGCCGTGGGAGTGTTCCGGTGGACCGTCAAAAGGGTTTTAGACCGAGAAAAGAACGGACAACTATCCACGAAGGTGGCCACAGGTCGTCCGAGGTCAGCTCGGGTTCCGAGAGATATCGCTGCTATCAAAAGGAAGATTCGGGTGAATCCAGTGCGTTCAATAAGGAAAATGGCAAAGGAACACGGGATCAGTGACTTTACGGCACGGAAGATCGTAAAGGAAGATTGCGAAGCAAAGTCGAGGGCACGGAAAAAACATGATCACATGATTACCAACCGCATCTGGGAGCTACGAGTCGAACGATGCAAGAAAATCTTGAACTTCCTTAAGCGAAAAAATCCGGTAATCCTGTTCACCGACGAGAGCCTGTTTACCGTGGATCCCGTATCAAATTCCAGAACCAACCGGTGTATTAGTTCCGGTTAAAGACGTGGCCGACGAGCACAAGAACGTGTATCTGACCAAGCATCCTGCTAGCGTTATGGTGTTTGGATTGGTGGCTTCCGATGGCAAAAAAAAATTGACCCTGTGTTCATTCCAGAAGGCGACAAGGTCAACACGGAGGTCTACATCGGGCTTTTAAGTAAGTATGTTCTTCCGTTGATCAAAGAACAGTACGGTCCGAAGCCAAATGTTGTATTTCAACAAGATGGGGCTCCGTGCCACACCTCGAACCGCACTCAGAAGTGGTTGCAGGAACATCTTCCGTTCTGGGCGAAGGATATGTGGCCGCCATCCAGCCTCGATCTTAATCCGCTGGATTACTCAATAGGGCTCGTCATGAAGGCCAAGGCCTGTTCTAAACACCACCCGAGTACAGCAAGCCTCAGACAAACATTGACCCGTACCTGGAGAGAAATGGATCCAGACTACATTATTAACACCTGCCGTGCATTTCGGAAGCGTGTGGAGACCGTAATTGCAGCAAGTGGAAACTCGATCGATGATTAACATTAACAGTTTAAGACTCTAAGAAACATGCCCCCTTTGAATAAATAAAAAAAAACTCGAAAACGAAATTTTTGAGATTTTTTTTTAAATTCTGGCATTGCTCAATAGTGCAAAAATTATCACGCATACGGTAGCTGAGATTGCACCTTGTGTGTCTTCAATCTCACCTCTTTCTGCAACTGTTTCTCTTGAATCCGCTTTCTTCGGCGTATGGCAAAACCTGGGCTTTTCGTACCTTCCTTGTTCATTTTAAGCTCGGATGCATCTTCTTCGCTTTCACTTCCATCATCAATGGATTCGAACATTCTTGATGGTTCTAAATCTTCTGGCTCTGGTTGTACCTTGCTATTAGAATCTTGTGAAATGCGAAGAACAGATTGACGGTCATCGAAAATCACATCCCGTGAGATGACTATCCTTCTAGATATTTCATCCCTAAGTCGATATCCATTTTTGGCATATCCGACAAAAGTTGACCTTTTACTTCTGTCTTCAAATTTCTTACGTTTTTTCTTTTGAGTTTTGGTTTTGTGTTAAACCACATTTCAAAAGGTGTTTTGAAACCTTTTAGTTTCTGAGTTGGAGAACGATTGGTAAAGTATGCAGACACATATACTGCCTCATCCCATAATTCTTTTGGTAAACTATTTTCATACAACATAACTCTCGTTTTATCTAAAAGAGTGCGATTCATTCTTTCACTCACCCCACTTTTTTGCGGAGTGTAAGGGCAAGTTGGAATCATTACAATACAATACAATACAAAATTTCTGGAATTTATTTCCATAATACTCTCCACCATTATCTGAAATAAACTTTGAGATCTGGAAATTAAAGTGAGCTGAAACCATAGCTTCACATTCTTTAAATTTTTCCAGCACCTCATGTCGTAACAGATAAACAACAACAAAATGTGTAAAGTCATCAATGAACGCGACAAAATATCTATAACCATCGTATGTTTTCTCACTCATCGGTCCCCACACATCCGAATGCACAACTTCCAACGGTCTAGTTGATCGGATACAATTGCTTTCAAATGGTTTTCTAGTTTGCTTGCCTATTATGCAGGGAGAGCATACGTTTTGTTCCTCCTGAATACGTGATAAACTTTCGAAATCTAAACCATCAACCATTCGCTGAGAAACTAGCTTTTTCAAATTTTAATAGCCCAAATGCCCTAGCCTTTTATGCCAAAGTTCTAGAGGACTATCAACCTCTCCAAAACAAGCAACATCATCATCATCCTCATCAACCACCATATCAAGAACAAAAAGACCACCAACTCTCCTCCCAGTACCAATGACTGCACCAGATCTCTCGAATATCACAACACCGCGATCGTCAAACGTCACTCACTTGCCAGCAGAAACAAGTTTGGGAACGGATAGAAGATTGTATTGCAAATTAGGAATAAAAAGCACGTCATACAATTTATACTTATTTATTGTTTCAGGCTTTACAACAACACTTTTCAATTTTACCACTCCTCTCTTCCGTCCAACCAATACCTGTCCATCTTTCGCCGTTGAAAAAGTAACAGGATCCACAGCACGACAGTCTTTCATGACCGTGTCGTCACCAATCATGTGGTCACTCGCTCCTGAATCCACAATCAGGGGAATCTTTTTTTTCCGGTGAAATCCGGAAGAATCAGCAAAGTTGCGAACAGATTCAAACGTTTTGCGCTTATGTTCTACTGGGACATGTTCCCGCTCAGAAACACCAACCAGTGCAACATTTGCACGTTCGGAAAAATTCTACCGCTTGGGCTCTGCTGGGAAACATCCCCGCTCAAAACCACGCTTCGTTTGTTGGTTCAGCAAACGGTAGCAGTACTTCTTGGTGTGGCCTACCTTGCCGCATTCGTAACATGCTCGAGTCTTCTTTTTCTTGTTCTTCTTCTTCATCCGGTTGTTGACAGCTACGTTAGATGGTTCCTGATCGTGTTACTCCTCTTTCTTCTCATCGGCGTCCAGGAAACGGCTACGAATGTCCGATAGTAACATCGAAGCTAGATCGCCCTGACGCATTACCGCAATAGCATCCAAAATGTTCTGGTGGCGGTCCGGAATGGCAACTCACCTGCTGATACCACCTCACCCGCTCTTTCCAAATCCTGGATGAGCCTCTCGTGGGCCAAGAACAGCTCCAAATGCGTCTTGTATCCAGCGGTCTGAAGGTTGCGCCGAATCGAAAACAGTGCCAGACGTCCATGACACAGGTAGACCAAATCCAAGCAGTCCAGGATTTGCTTCGCGTACATTCCAGAACCTGAGCCATGGCGTCGTTGTCCAACGAGGTCCAAAAAATGTTGACCACCTCGTCGTCTTCCTTCATGCTACTTCCTCCGTGGCGCCTTCCGCTGCATCTCCATACTCTTCCATGGGGGGAATTCGGTCCAGGCAGTGCAATAGTCCCTGCTGCTTCAGGTAGTGCGTTACCCTCACTTTCCAGAACGGGTAATCCTTTCCAACTGCTCCCTGGAAGGTTGGTACCATCACCAAGCGCTGCCGTTGTCCGTTTTCTTTGGCTTCCATTTTGAACGTTGAAGAGCCAATAATCTTTATATCTTAAGAAGTCTTAAGATCTTACTTTTAAACCCAGCGATTCTACAGAGTTTTGGACAATTATGTCAATTGTAATGGATAGAGCAACAGGCAGCAGATAAATGTTAACAAATAAAAACCGCATATGTATGCGTTACGTCGAAAAAAAGCGTACGCTGCTTATATTGCCGAGAATACGTGAATTCTCCTATTACTAACTCAGGGTTCTGAAAAAAAACTTGGAACCTAAAATGACCTACAATTTTTAACTATACTGGCATCGTGGAGAAATTTTCTGTATTTATTAACAAATTCACCGGGAAATTCGGGAAAAATACGGGAAAATGATTTATTCCATTGGACCGTTGTACATTCCTGTAGAGGGGAAGCAGTCTTCTGTTGTGAAGGTAATTAGCTCTACAGTGTATGTCTAGTCGAGGCTAGACGTCAATACGGAATATTGCAACGGCTTTCGTTTTTCATTAAATCTTGGGACAAATTCTGCTGCACGATGCCGAGGTCGACTTCAGCAAAGAAGGAGCAATCCCTCAGGCCGTTGGAAACCCGGCTCAACTCCTTCTTAGAAATGTTCAAGCAAATCTATAAGTTCGCTGAGTCAATGAATGAGCAAACTTCAGTTTTTCAGGTGTCAGCTTGGTTAGAAAAGTTAGAAGAATTATGGAAGGATATCAATGAGGCTATAGTTGACATAGAATCGCACTAAAATTATTCCGGTGAAGATGGTAGATGCGCTGAGGAGAGGTCAAAGTTCGTAAAATCATCATTGTTCATTACAAAGGCGAATTATTAAGTGGCTTGGGAAACACTAACGAAACGTTACAACGACAGCAAGTTACTCAAGCGCCGCCAGGTCCAAGCGTTATTAAAGCTACCTACGTTGACTAAGGAGTCAGTGTCCGAGCTTCTTTCCTTGTCGAATCCTTCCAAGCGTATTCTTCAGAACCTGTATCAGCTTATGCAGCCGCCGGACTACAAGGATTTGCTGTTATTGGTTCTCGGCTTGATCTTGTGACGCGCCGAGGATGGGAAGAGTATTCAGCCTCCAAGGATCAAGATTCCGTCAAGGATCTATCGCGTTTCTCGAAAAAAAAAACGGTTTCGGGTTGTGAGTTCGCTTCCATCCAAGCCTGTCGAACTCAAGAGACATTCGTCAGCATTTTCCAAGAAGAAGTTCCCCGTCGCACGAACAAGTCATAACGTAGTACAAGCATCTGGTGGTCGATGCGTAGCTTGTTCAGAAGTTCACCTCCTATACCAATGTCCGTCCTTCCAACGTTTAACGGTGTCCGCTCGAGATAAGCTACTTCGAAATCACTCGCTTTGTCGCAGACGTGGGCATCAGGCCCTCGAATGTTAATCTCGCTTTGTTTGTCGAAACTGCAAGGCGAAGCATCATACAATGGTCTGTTTCCGATCTGAAAGGAGCGATGGAACAAAAGGGAATGCGGCACAAAAATCTACCCAAGCAGAGGATAGCAATGCAGTTACGGCGGAGCAAAATCCAAACCCAACTGCTTCTTCGGCTACGGGAGCAGTGTCATCCCATATGGCACGCCGCCACCCTTCATCGGTACTGCTTGCTACAGCTGTCGTCTTGGTGGAAAATGATCAGTTTTCCTGCACGGGCCTTGTTGGATTCAGGGTCAGAGTGCAATTTCATGACCGAAGGATTGTGTCAGCGTTTGAATATCAAACAAAGGCGTTCGGGAATAGGACAATCCAATACGGGGATAGAACACAAGGTGACGGCGAAGGTTAAGTCACGAGTTTCCGGATTCTCTCGTGATATGGAATTCCTCATCCTACCGAGGGTAACAGCGAACCGTCCAACAACAGACGTGCAGGCGACAGGTTGGGAATTTCCTGATGGTGGGGAATTGGCAGATCCAGCATTCTTCAACTTCAAGGTAGTGGATATGGTTCTCGGAATCCAGTACTTCTGCGCCTTCTTCAATGCAGGCAATGAAATCCAATTGGGAAATGGATTTTCCACACTAACGGAATCAGTATTTGGCTGGGTGGTATCTGGTTTGGTAAATACTGATAATGCAAATCGAAGGTTTTCCTGTAACATGGTAGTTACAGAGGGTCTGGTGGAAATATCAACTCGTTTTTGGACCCGCGAAGAAATCGAGTCTCCCAACCATTATTCGCCAACGGAGGCAAGGTGCGAGTCGTACGGTACGACGTGGTACAGATGGTCGGTATACAGTCTCACTCCCAAAGGTCGAAACCGTGCTAACAAGGATGGGCGAATCAAGGGATATCGCATTCCGCCGTCTTCAAGGGATAGAACGACGATAAATTTATGGAGGAATACTTGGAGTTAGAACACATGCGCAAGGTGGACGCAACCGCAGAAGGAGATACAAACCGGTGTTATCTACCACATCATCCAGTAGTTAAGGAGAGCAGCACCACCACCAAGGTCAGAGTGGTATTTGATGCGTCTTGTAAGACCAGTTCAGGAGTGTCTCTCAACGATGCGTTGCTGGTAGGGCCAGTAATCCAGGACGATCTACGTTCTATAATTTTGAACGACATTTTGACAAATTCTGATGGTAGCTGATGCCGAAAAGATGTTCCGTCAGATTTGGGTAGACTGGTTCGACATAGTACTCCAATGCATACTGTGACGCAAGGATTTCAACGAAAGAGCCGAAACCTACGAACTCTGCACGGTTACATACGGTACGAAGCCAGCACCGTATTTAGCAACACGAACTCTCAAACAGCTGGCGATGGATGAAAAACGCGGTTCCCCATGGCAGCAAGGGCAGCCATGCAAGACGTCTACATGGATGACGTTTTGACGGGTGAGGATGATGTGCATACCGCGAAGCAGCTACGAATTCAGCTCGATCAGATGATGGAGAGCGGAGGATCTCATCTGAGGAAATTGGCCTCCAACTCAGCTGCTGTGCTGGAAGGTATACCGGAGGCAATAATCTTCATGCAGCGTCTATGGTGCTTGATGGATAAAGAAGGAAGGAAACTGGACTGGGATCAACAGTTGGCATCCAAGGAATGTGAAGAATGGCTAAGGTTTCACCGACAAATCCCGCTATTTAACGAGATAGCAATTCAGCGTTGCATTGTACTACCGAAGGCAATATCCGTTCAATTGCATTTCTTCTCCAACGCTTCCAAATTAGCATATCGACCGTGTGTGTACGTGAGAAGCATTGACGCTTTGGCACTACTCACATCGAAATCTAAAGTCGCTCCATTGAGGTTGCAGTCGATCCCTAGGTTAGAGCTATGTGGAGCTCTGCTAGCAGGACAAATGAGTTCATTGAAGATCGAGACAAAAACATTCTTCTGGGTAGATTCTACCTGTGTGCTACAATGGTTGAAGGCGATTCCCTCAACGTGGACTACTTTTGTCGCCAATCGAGTAGCCAAAATTCAACACGCAACAGAAAACTGCATGGGGAATCTCGTCCAAGGAGTGGATAATCCAGCGGACCTGATTTCAAGAGGATTGTTACCAGAGGAAATTCGAGACCACCAGTTATGGTGGGAAGGCCCGTCTTGGCTGAAACAAAAGCAGGACTGCTGGCCGAACCAATCGGCAGAGATAGTTTCCAATGAAGTTGAAGAAGAGATCCGTAAATCTACTGTGCACCTTGCTACATCGAAACCAGAGGTCAGAAATCAAGGCTTGGTCTGAAAAATTATCTGTAACAACTAACCTTTTATTCAAGCAGTATCTCACTTTTTTGTTAGATAGATGTTGTTTCAAGAAAATATTAAATGAAATGCAGTATCATTAATTATAACATTGATATTAACATCTTTTTACATAGAATCTTTACTAAGTGTTTACTATTCAGGAATATTTTATTTATCGAGAAGATGAAATCATTGCCTAGAATAAATGGAAAACATAAATTATAATAAAATTACATATTTTTTTTTTCTTCATTTGGATGAACCGGCAACACAAAATATCAATTGTTCGACCATATGATTATGCTGATACTTACAAACATACATGTTTACAAGTACTGTAACTGTGCTCGACTTTTATTTAGTGAAGATAACCTTCCAGCAGTCGCGTCAAAAAAAGAAACCGAACTGTCGCTTCAGTCGGTGAGCAATTCCAATTATCATCCTTGAAATATACCAGATAGATCTTCAGCAAAGTTGTTTAACTGGACAATATCCGTCTGGCAGTGGATAGTTTAGTTCACAATTGATTCGCTAGGTGGCACCAGAGTACAAATAAAGTTCTTCCATTGATAACTCTGGATCGATATCAGATAGAAGCTTCCTGTCTTCAGCAAAGCTGTTCAAACGGACATGACTCGTTCAATAGTGAATAGTTTAGTTGGGGATTGACTCTTAAGGTGGCGCGAGAGTAAATAAAGTTCTTCTAGTGATAACTCAGGATCGATACCAGATAGAAACTTCTTGTCTTCAGCAAAATTGTTCAAATGGACAATACCCTTTCAGAAGAACAGTTTAGTTTAATTGAGAATTTATTCACTATGTGGCGCCAGAGTACAATTGGACAGATCAGATTTGGGTGAGATCATTCCTTTTTATTTATTTATACAGAAACTCTTCCCTATCGTTAGGACATCAATTCAGCTTATCGTTTACCAAAACGAACCCTGCTGCAAACCCAACCCTCTTACCCAACATCCCAGTGATTCCTCGTGGAAGTGCAGAGGATTTCTCGGCTTCCATCAAAGCGAGTCAACACATTCCTACCCATTCCTTTCTTGACCTGCGTTCGGGCGCGGCCGGCGCTGGTATTGCCTAGTTTGAGATCACCAGTTTTTACACATTGAGGATGATTGCTAGTCCCAAGCATCGTCTATTGGTTCTCTGTGTAATCACAGCTGATCTGGCAATAACAGAGTAGCAACGGTGGGCGGTCAATCATGCTCATGCTCATGATAATTCAGGATCTAGCCCAGATAGAATTTTCCTGTATTAATTTTAGGTGGGAATATACTCACTAGTTGGCGCCAGAGTACACTTTTGATTTTTTTTCAGTCGATCTTGTTTTCCGTATAGAGCACCAATACTATCGATTTTAGGGAGGCAGATCCCACACCTGAAAACTACCTATCGACCCATCAACTCATGGACCGGGTACCAACGGCTTTACTTCCCTTCCGAAGGAAGGCGTGATCAAAGATGTTTGGCCTCAGAAAATTCCGGCGGCGCCGACGCCATAGTACACATTAAGTTCTTCTAGTGATAACTCAGGATAACTACCAGATAGAGGTTTCTTGCTTTTAGTAAAGTTGTTCAATTGGATGAGCCCAGTTCAGTAGTGAGCAGTTTAGTTGTGAATTGACTCACTTGGTGACACCAGAGTAGAAATAAAGAGGACGAATGAACGAGACCCGTTCAGCAGTGAACAGTTTAGTTGGGAATTGACTGGTTATGACTCAGAATAACTCAGAATCAGGAGATGAACCAGCCTGCGGTTGAAAATCTCTATAATAAAGACATAAAAAACTACAACGGACTGAGAACTACGTGGTTTTATATAATAAATCTTATTTGTTAACTGCACCAGGAGCTGGTGTTTTGTGTAGGAATAGGAATTTGAGCAGGGTTCTCTCTGTTTATACTCTTTAGTATGACGCGCTTGACATAGATGACCCACAGCGACTCACGAAGAGCTACTGATTCCGATCAATAGCGGTGCGGCTGCTTCCTCCTTCTATGGATGCTCAGGCGGGACTGCAGATCGCTGCTTGCTGGCAGCCTTTCGTTGCGTACTGGAGAACACTACCACTCACCACGCGGTGATTGAATAAACATCGTTTGATGAGACCGGATGGAATTCATCGTTGAAATCTGTGTTAGGGAAATCGCTTTTTGCAGGCAATCGGTGATAATTTTAATTATAATAGCAACAGTTGCACATTCGTGTAATTTGCAATAGTAACATTTTGAAAAATTATAATCTTAATTTTAAAAGATTCGTAGAAAAATTTCCTATCGATTGGCGTATTAGGAATTAAAATCCATCATCTCTGGATCAAAATCAGACCACTTTCATGTCGCGACCGACTTTGGTTTTTGAAATCGCACCCCAAATGTTGCCTTAAAGTACATGGTATGTTAGATCTAAACATATCTAGATATGCGGGAATTAGGCGTAGCAGCTTTTGTAATTTCTCTCGATAATTTTTAGGAATAAAAGACACGCCCACGCAAACCAACATTACCGTCGGGTAGAGGAAGTCTTACCCTACCTGATGGTGATGTGGATTTGCGTGGGCGAACCTTGATTTTCAAGACATCATCGAAAGAAGTCATTGTTTAGAAAAGCTGTTAGGACCTAATTCCAGCTCTATCTTGATTTGGGAACAAACATCCGATTGATGACCCTGACATTTGTCCAAAAAATACTCTCTTACAAAATTATGTATGTAGTTTGGAATGAGGGTGACGCGCTTGACATAGATGGCCCACAACGACTCACGAAGAGCTACTGATTCCGATCAATAGCGGTGCGGCTTCTTCCTCATTCTATGGATGCTCATGTGTGTTGCACTGTGATTGGAACTGAATCCGATCAGCGGTTGAAGCCAGCCTTGGTAGCTAGCTGCTTGCGGCAAGCCTTTCGTTGTGTAGAGGATAACACCAGCACTCACCACGCGGTGATTGAAAAAACACCGTTTGATGAGACTGGATGGAATTCAACTTTGAAATCTGTGTTAGGGAAATCGCTTCTCGCAGGCAATCAGTGATAATTTCAATTATAAAAGTAACAGTTGCACATTCGTACAATTTTCAATAGTTCCATTTTGAAAAATGCTTAAGTCTTAAATTTAACATATGCGTCGAAATATATCTGATCGATTTATGATAAAAAATTTTGAAATTGGTCCAGGGGTAGCTGAGTTATTAGCGTTCAAAACCTTTCATAATTTTGCAAATCTGGAATTAGATGTAACAGCTTTTGTAAACAATGACTTCTCTGGATGATTTTTAATAATTTAAAGCACGCCCACGCAAACCAACATTACCGTCGGGTAGGGGAAGTCTTACCCAAGTCGTACCCATCGAACTGAGTTTAAGTTCAGGGAACTTCTTGAAAGTACAGGAATATTTGTGGAAGCTCAGGAAGCGTCGTAGAATTTTAGATAGTTTTGTGGATATTCACAGATGAGATATGAAAATTTTTCTCTAGATATTTTGCAAGACTTTTCAAGTTAATCAAGTAATGTTCTGAAGATCAGCAACTGTTCAAAAGTTAAAATGACGTTTTTCAGATATTTTCCCACGACAGAAGTTTGATTAGAAAGTATTTAAAAGATAAACCGTAATGCACTAGACACTTAATCCATAAATCCGGACACTCCGAAAAGTTGATTATCAAGGCCAAATGAGATTCAAATGTCACATAAATTTAATGTTGATCCAATAGTGTCCTCCTTGTTCATCCCACATTATTATTTTGTTGCCAAGTGGATGTAATGTTTAATTGGAAATGTAATGTCCGGTTTAAAAAAAATGTCCGGTATTCGGTGCTTTACGGTACAGCTGATCAGAAATTAAAAAAAAGCCCACTGGATATTTTCAAGACTTAAGGTTGATCAATTATTATTCTTAAGGTATTTTAATTTAAATTGTCTCTCCGGATAGTCTCCCAATATTACTGGTTGATCAGATATTACTCAATTACTTGAAAGATCTCCTGATCACACACTCAGGTCCATTTTTCAAGACTTCCTCTTAATCAACATGAAGATTTGATTAAGATGTGTTCAAATATTCAAATGGCTCTCCCAAAATGGTAGGTCAGTCAGGATGTATTTAAAAGATCTCCAGCTGACCAAAGATTGATTGATTGATTTATCTTTATTAGGGAGGCTTTCAGCCTGGGGCTGGTTCACCTCCAGTGACCAAAGATTTCAATAAGATCCTTTGAATATTTTTCAAACCTTCAGATTTCAATAAGATCCTTTGAATATTTTTCAAACCTTCAGGTTGATCAAGTATTACCAGCGAATCCAAACACATAAAGCAGCCAACGATACAGATAAAACGGTTGCTACGACTACGACTACGGCTACGAGTTAGGTCGATCAAGTATTATTCTGAAATATATCCGATTTTGGGGCATTATTCATATTCGACATTTTCAAGAAAGAGCTTAAACTATAAAGTCTAAATCTTCATTTCTATTTTAAAAAATTTGGAAGATGAGTGGTTTAAATTCAAATAATTATTCGCATGTCATCAAACAACTTCATAAAACAAGAAATGTCTTCAAAATATTTGTAATTAAAAAGAAACTCAAAATTTTAATGTCTTCAAAGGCTCTTTTTTTGTAATCATTCTTTGAAGAAAATGAACAGTGAAAAAACAGTGAAACATACATTTCAATACATTGTTCATTAAACAAATTCATTATCTTTTTTCAATTCCAGGGATCCCAGGATTTCCCGAATTCCGGGATGGTGGAAACCACCGGAAAATGGAGGCTCCAGTTGTAAGTCCACTTGAATCTGATTTCGCGTCTGAAACAGTCCACAGTGAAGTGCCTGCCAACATCTTTGAGGATGAGCAGAGAGTGACGGGTGTTGAAGAGGTAGCTGCATTCAAAACGTCTAAAAACTTGAAGGGCCCCGGGGTTGCAACACGTGGCTGATTATTGTTGACCACCTTGACCACACAGGGACTCAGCTAGATATGGATATGGGCAATCCGTTCAGGAACGGTTCTAAAAACTAGTTCTTCTGAATGAACGAATGAACGACCGTTCTTTTAAAAGTAATGGTAGTTCTGTAGGAACGTAAAGCAAATAGATCTGTAAAACGTGAACTACATAGGATAACTAGTACGGTAAAGAACTAGTACAAGAATGAACTAGTAAGAGAGCCATACGACAATGAACGCAATTCAAAGAATGGCGCGAACGGTTCCATGAACGCTTCACAGGTCTTTCACGGTTGCACATTTTTCGCTCTCGTTCTCTTTCTAGTTCTGACACCCGCTTAAAATTCAAAACGTGTTTCTGAAAGAACGGATGAAGTGTTCCAAAGAGCTAGTTATTTTAGTAAACTACTCGAAACTGTTCAGTGAACTAAAATATTTTGCCCATCTCTAGATTCAGCAGTTACGGTCAAAGTTGTTGATCTTTCAAAGAAGGTCTGTCCACCTTGTCTATTGAGCGCTCAGGAAAAACTTTCGAATCTACTTAACTTGTCTAAGTTGGATCAATTTGCTATGGAAATTCGTAGGACTAAATCTCCCGAACATTTCCTGTGAGCCTGATCACCTATGCCTGAAGTTTCACAGCACTTTTGATAAGCAGACATCGTAGAGGAAATCGGATTTTTATTTGCTTTGGCAGCAGCTATCAGACTCCTTTGAACTTATCCAAACACACTAAATTCACTATGAAGGTCCTCTTCAACTTGCGGTTGAAATTTGCTTTCCAAATCTTCCGAAATGACTCTGAAAATTTTCCCAAGACTAAATTTCATCCCGAAGCCTCGGAAAAAAATATTCAATGGATTTGACCACAAGACCAACTATTTGCAACATTCACCCGTCGCAATCAGTCATCCACAACAAATACTCTATTTTCATCGTCCAAATCAAATGACCGATTGCTGCGGCACGCGATAGTTACGAAGCGGCTGGCGGAACAGTTTCATTTTACATGACACCAACCTTTCCATCATTTGAAACAGGAAAAAGCGGTTCCCTTTGGCACAGTTTCATTTCACCTGTTCGATGTCATTCATTCGAGCTATTTGTCGGAGCTGCTGTTGGCACACGTTTGAATTAATTGTAAACAAACCCCTTGTGTGTCATGTTCGGATGAATTTCGTCCCAGCAGTGACAGCGGGTGCTCTTGCATATCGTCCTATTGGTTGGCAAGCGATATTGTGATTCACAAAGTAGTTTTCAGTTTCAGTTTGGAAATGAATAGAAGATTACAATTTTGTACCGTTTGTTCGGATGCGAAAAGTGGACATGGCCATTTCAGATGGCGGACGGTGTGTGCCATCTTGCGGAAATGGCTATTTGAAATCGGATCTGTCACAGTTTGAAGATTCCCATCGGTTGGATGCCTCTTTGGCGAACCGAGGGCGGAGCACTGCTGACTGCTGACATCCACAACAGGTACCTACACCGAAGTACTCGGCGCTGTTCATGTCTGGGAGGTAATTTGAGCTCTGTCAGTTGGCCGGTCCCGGTCGACAGTCTATGCAATTGGATATTCCACATGACGGCCGGCCGCCGTCGCTGGCAGACGGGAACAAAGTGTTCAACCACCGTGTTGACACACGAACAACGTGTGCTGCTCATTCGGACGCGGTTGGGCGGTCAAGAGTGCCGAGAAAACTAAACGGAATGGGATGTGGTTTCACACCGGGAGAGTAAATTGAATCAAAATATGCCCACTTTTGAATGGGTAATGGTACTTTTGATTATAATGTACAAACCCGATTCCAATCACTCAAAACAAAAAGCCTTCAGTAATTTGAATCGTCCCAACGCACATTTCTCAATTTAAGCGATGATTTACCAAATGATTCAATAGTCTTCAATCGTGTCGAAATTGCACACAGAAAGGCAATCGATTTTGGCCAAATTTGCGGCAATTAGACTTCCACCGTCCGTCCGTCCATCCATCCGCCCGGAGATTGGCAGTAAACAGATAAACGAAAGCGTCTCAATGGTCGGTTGCAAAACAAAATATGAGATAATTCCGTTCAATAAAAACCCAAACCGATTCCAACGCCGGTGGAGAAAGAGCGAGTGTTGAAAACGCGAAATTGCACTCGAGTAATTCAATCGATCCCGCGGTTGATTTTGCTTCCTTGTTTTCATTCGTTAGTTCCAGTAATCATCATAAAAAAATGAACAGAAAATGGAGAACCAACCCAGCAGTAACGTCATTGAACCAACTGGTCCAGCCGCCGGTCGATTGGCGTGAGATCCAATCAATTTTTCACACCACAATTATCTGGCTCTCGTTTGATTGCAGCAATATGCTCGGAAAGAATCACACGGTCATCCGTTTTCGAAAGGTTTGATTACAAATATGGATTTTTCTAACTGTTGGACAATTTTTTTTTAACTTTTGTTTACAACATTTATTGAGAAATTTTGCTCAGAACACCATTTGGTAGACTGATCAGTTCCAGGCCAAGTAGCATTGCAAGTTTTGTCGAGGTTTTAAAGCATTCTACAAGTCTAAATCATGGTCTACAGAACCCTTATAAAACTAAAATGGTTACTTGGGAGGCCCAATATTTCACATATTTGCAAAAATTGTAAAATTTCAGATTCTGCATTTTTTTTTCAAAAAGGCGTATTTGAAATTTTTCAATAAATTGTAGCACTACATGATGATTAAAAAATTTAAGTTATCCTGGGAAAAATACACACGGTAATTTTCTTTTAAGTAATTTTGAGTCCAAATGAAAAAAAGTGTTAAAAACTAAAATATTTAAACAAGTATATCTTCAATATTATTAATTTATTTTTTAATAAATATCATGAAAAATACAAATTTTATGAGTATTTACGATGGGCACTTGAAAATTGACAAAAAATGTTAAACATCAACTTTTGGTTAAATTTTTACAGCCATTCCATAGCAAAATGATATGGTGGTTCTCAGAATTTCTTAAAACTTCGTAATATTAGACTCTTTTTTTCATTAGGGTGACCATTTCCACGGTCCGAAAATGACTTTTTCAAAAATTCATAACTTTTGAACCCAAGGGTAGGTCACTCCGCACACCAATCTTGGGTCAAAATTTTTCTCAGTATGCCGCAAGTGTGCCGGTCATAGAGCAAGCTACGATTTTTTTTGTAAAATACCAATATTGTGGAATATTTGGAAAACCCGGTATTTCTGACAGTTTTATGTTGAGATAACGAACAATCACAGCAACAACCTAAACCTATCAAAGTAGCCTGTAAAGAACGACTAATAAAAATTTATTAATTCCACTGTTACAACCCTTAGCGATCAGTTGTTTCTTTTTCACGCTCTACTAACAGGTTATGGGCCCTTAGCAACGCGTAAGTTTTTTTTTTTCTGGAGAAGTTTCTAGAAGTTCAAGAACGAAGCCTGCGATAGGATAGATCTGAAGAATTCTACGAAGCTAAAAAACGCAAATTATGAAGCATGGAAGCTTCGCACCGAAGCGCTGCTGATCCGGGAAGGTTTGTGGACCTACATCAAGAACAACCCACCGGCAGCTGGAGAAGGTCAAGCGGCGGCGGGTTCCTCGGCGGCGTTTATGGAAGGCGATGAAAAGGCCCGTGCAACGATTCTGCTACTGCTGGAGGAAAATCATTGAAAGCGGCGGGACGAAAGTCGATTGTGTGTTATTTCTGCAAGAAGCCTGGCCACAAATAACGGGACTGCAAGCAGCTACAGAGAGAGCAAGCTCGAGAGCAATTCGGATCGAAGAAACAGAATGCGAAGACCACGCGGGATGGTGGCTACAGCAACATGTACGCGCTGACCATCGGAACTGGCGACACGGCGAACAACTGGATCATTGATTCCGGCGCAAGTTCGCACATGACTTCCAACAGAGATATCTTCGAGGAGTTAGAACCGGCTACAGACGAAGTGGAGTTGGCTGACGGGCGTGTAGTAGCGGTCGCTGGTACTGGAACTGGTGTGATCGACCCAACAAACAATTTTAGCTGCAGATTAGCTTATACAGCCAAAATTTGCCTTATGCAGCTAATTTTTGCCTGTATAAGCTAAGCTGCAGCTAAAATTGTTTGTTGTGGAATGTGTGGACGGTTCTGGAAGCACGAATAAAATTCGTCTCAACCACGTTTTGTTTGTGCCAAAGCTGTCAGCAAGTCTTTTGTCGAACTCCCTTCCCCAAGACCTCCGAGAAGAAGACCTCCGCACCCGCACCATTAGACCTCATCCACTCGGACGTGTATGGACCACTGGAGACACCCTCAGTGAGTGGATATCGTTATTTTGTATCTTTAGTAGACGATTATAGTCGCTACTGTACGGGTTTCTTTATCAAGCAAAAATCCGAGGTCGCAGAACGGATAGCGGAATACTGTAATTATGTCCACACGCAGTTCGGGAAGTACCCCAAGCGCATCAGGACTGATCGGGGAGGGGAGTATTCAACTAACAAGTCAGTCGAGACGTTCGTTTCTTTGAGGAGGAGTTGGTCCAACCCGGTACCGATGTTCCTTATCTGGAGGAGGAGTCGTACGAGGAAATTCTACAGCCGTTACCTCCTATGGCTGAACAAAGGTGTCGCCCCACAGCGGTACCATGAAGCAAGCAACATGGCAGCAGCTACTGAACCGGGGACGTATAAAGAAGCAGTAAGCGGATAAGAGAGCGAATCGAGGATAGCTGCGATGGAAGAAGAGATCCAGTCCCTTCAAGATAACTCGACATGGACAGTTGGGGCCCTTCCAGATGAACGAAAGGCGGTTGGCTGCAAATGGCTGTACAAGCGGAAATTGAACTAGCATGGAAACGTGACACGCTGCAAGGCGAGACTGGTCGCACAAGGTATTAGTCAGAAGTTCGGCACTGACTACGACCAGGTGTTCGCTCCGGTGGCAAAACAGGTAACATTTCGTTCTTTGCTAACCATTGCCACCCGTCGTCAACTTCTAGTGAAACACGTCGATGTCAAGACGGCCTACCTGTATCGGACGCTTACCGAGACCGTATACATGCGTCAACCGAAAGGATACGAGACTGGGAATCCCGCAGAAGTTTTCCGTTTGAAGAAAGCATCTACGGTCTGAAAGCATTATCGAGGAAGTTCAAAACCACTTCCCTTGGCGATGTGCAGCAGTACCTGGGCATACAGGTGGAGCGGGAAAATGATGGAAGGTTTCTGTTCACCCAACAGTGCTACATCCAGCGGCTGGCGTCACGATTCGGACTCGAAACAGCAAAGCCATCACTTATCCCAATGGACCCCGGCTATCTTCAAGGAAATGAGGAGAAGTCCAGCAAACTACCAAACAATACTTCGTACTCCAGTTTGGTTGGTGGTTTGCTCTACATAGCGATCAATACGAGGCCAGATGTAGCGATCACCGTTTCGTTACTTGGGCGAAAGGTGAGTGCCCCGAATGCAGCAAATTGGACAGATTCAAAGCGCACTATGCGGTATCTTCTAACGAAACATTTTGACCTTGTCGATAACCACAGCGGATTGAGATAATTATTTCGGAGGATCTTCACTTATTTCTTCTTAATTCACAGTTCAATTTATTTTGATTAACTTTAAACTAATTAACTTTAAACTAATTAACTTTACTTAAATTTATTTCAATTTCACTTTGCACTTTATGAAATTCTCACTGTCCAATTTTTGTCGTCTCAACCACTCGGCACTGATGATAAGGGCTCCGTCTATATGATGGTAGAACAACCAAAGAGGTTTATTTATGCTGCGGCGGTTCCTTATATAGCTGTCAGTTAACGGAAGAAAGAGAAGGAACAGTCGGAACTGCACAAACGTCAATAAACGCACAGTTCTGCTGCACGGTCGATCCCATAATCGATGAACGGGGAGTGGTAGTTTGATGGCGAGATTGATGATCGATGATGCCCACTGACGTATAGGTGTCTCTGCTCGCATATGCGAACATACTGGCCCCTTCGAAGATCGCATTCTGACTGTTTAATCGATGTACAAGATGATGATGCTGTCCCCACGTCGATTGTCGATCAACTCGATGTTGTGATGAGAAACGTCAATTGATGCTTGCGTTGGCGGTGGTGTTTTGCATTGATTGTTGTCCCTTGTCTTGTAATTGTTTATTTCAGGTGCTCTTCGTTGGAAACGTTTGTGGATGGATTTCTGCTTCATTTGATGTTGTTCGCTGGATATCAGAAGGAGGAATTGGCAGAATGGCGATTTTCGAAACCGGTCGAGTATACTGTCCTGTTGGTGTTTTCAATGTGACGACGCGAGTAATGCCGTCCTTCCCTGGATGCAAATCGACGATCCGAGCAGTAGGCCACTGGATAGGTGCTACGTTGTCCTCCTTCAGAAGCACAAGCTGGCCCGTTTGGATGTGTACTGGAGGATTTATCCATTTGGAGCGACTTTGAAGAGTGCAGAGATACTCGATATGCCATCGCTGCCAAAATTGTTGCAGTAGTTTCTGAAGCTGTTGGAAGTGTCTCAGGCGATTGAATGGAATGGTGGTGACATCAGTATCTGGAACGGCCTTCAGAGACGATCCAGTGAGGAGATGTCCTGGACTGAGGGGCTCGAAGTCGGTGGGATCATCGCTGAGAGGTACTAACGGTCTCGAGTTAAGGCAACACTCGATCTGTGCTAGCAGAGTTTGCATGTCTTCCATACCCAATTTCATTGTTCCCGCAGCTCGAACGAAGTGTTTTTGAGCGGACTGAATAGCTGCCTCCCACAAACCTCCAAAGTGTGAGGCTTTGGGAGGATTAAAACGCCATCGTATCCCGTTGTTGGCGCATTCTTCGGTGATTGATCGGTGATGCTCATTGCTTCGGACAAGATGCTGTAGTTCGTTGTTGGCACCTACAAAATTTCTCCCGTTGTCGCTGAAGATTTCGGCACACAGCCCACGACGTGCGACGAAGCGTCGAAGGGCCTGGATGAATTTGGTGGTGCTTAGGTCTCCCACAAGCTCTAGATGGACAGCCTTCGTAGAGAAACATACAAAGACCGCGACGTATGCCTTGCCTGGTGCTGCTCGACGATGGAGTGGTTTTAGCAAAATTGGGCCCCAATAATCGATTCCTGTTATGGTGAATGGCCGGGTAGCGGTGATTCGTTCGACGGGAAGTTCGGCCATAAATTGTTGAACGAGCTTAGGGCGAGCTTTGACGCAAATCACGCAGTGTTGGACGATCATTCTGGCAAGGCTCCTGGCCCCCGTGACCCAATACCGCAGTCGGAGAACATTGAGCAGCAGTTGCGGTGCTGCGTGTAAGTTGATTTCGTGGAGATGGCGAATGAGCAAAGTCGATAGGGGATGAGAGGACGGTAGTAAAATCTGGTGCTTGGTGTCATAAGGTTGTTGTGCGTGTTTCAATCTGCCTCCGATGCGGATCAGCTAATCGGTCGATAGAAAGGGGTAAAACCAACGGATGCGAGATTTTGCTGATACAGGTTGGGACTGCTGAAGATTTTTCCATTCGGCGGCGAAAGTTTGTTGTTGCACAAGGCGAATCAGTTGTACTTCTGCTTGCTGTTTTTCTTCGACGGTGATGGTAGTAGTAGTTGGTCTCGATTTTCGTTGACAGTGCTGCAGAAATCGACGGCAGTAAGCAGTCACTCGTAGCAATTTGTTGTAGTTGGAGAATTTGGTGACAAACAGATCGATAAATGATGGATTGTCGGTGACTGGAACAGCTGTTGCGCATAACTTTCGTGTGTCTGGGATGCTTTTATGGTCTGCTGTGTTGATTGGTTGCTGGATTGGCCAACATTCTTTGTCGAGTGCCAACCATTGAGGTCCCTTCCACCAAAGTGCGTCGTGTAGGAGATCTTCTGCTGGTAATCCTCGAGAGATGTGGTCGGCTGGATTCTGCTGCCCCGCTACGTGATTCCAACTACAATTTTGTGTCGCAAGTTGAATCTTCGAGACGCGGTTTGCAACGAATGTAGTCCATGTCGATGGTGTAGAATTGAGCCAACAGATAACTATAGTTGAATCCACCCAGAAGTACGTATCGGTTGCGAGTTTCAACGATGCAGCCACTTTCTCGTAAAGCTGAGCAGCAAGAAGAGCTCCGCAGAGCTCGAGACGAGGAATACTCTGTTGCTTTAACGGAGCAACTTTCGATTTTGCGGTTAACAGTGCAGTTTTGGTTTCGCCGGTGGAGTTGAAGGATCGGATGTAGCAACAGGCTCCATATGCATTCTCCGATGCATCAGAGAAAAAGTGCAGCTGAATAGAAGAAGGTTTTGGGCAGAGAATGAAACGTTCGATGCGGAGTGCGTTCAGTAGCAGTAGTTGAGCCATGTAGTCGAGCCATCGTTCCTTGATGGGCGTTGGGAGTTCTTGATCCCAACCCCAAATCAGTCCATCGTTGGTCTTTAGAGTCCACAAAGCTTGCATAAACAGCTTCGCTGTTGTGATGACGGGTCCCACCAGGCCAAGTGGGTCAAAAAGGCGAGCTATTTGGGAAAGAGCAATGCGTTTGGTGAGTGGGGTGTTATCGGTCGTTGGTGTATCAATCTTGTATCGGAGATGGTCGGTCGTTGGTTCCCAGTGCAATCCTAGACTTTTAATGCACTGATCACGGTCTAGATCCACGGACGTCTTTAGGGCACGGTTGTCTTGAGGAACATCTTCTAGAACGGCTTCTTCGTTTGAGGCCCATTTCCGCAGTTCGAACCCTCCCCTGCCGAGAAGAGATTCCAACTGCTTTCGTAGTGTGATAGCTTCTTCTACTGTGTCCGCTCCGGAAAATAAATCGTCCACGTAGAAATCTTTTCGAAGAATACCGGTAGCTTCTGGAAAATCGTGCTGCTCGTCGTCCGCCAGTTGCTGGAGCACGCGTGTGGCAAGAAATGGTGCGCTGGCGGTACCGTAAGTAACGGTTTTTAATTTATATGTCTGCAGAGGGGAATCAGGCGATGGACTCCATACGATGTGCTGTAGGTTGTTGCTACGTTGGTCTGTTAAGATCTGTCGATACATCTGTTTCACGTCAGCGTTGAGCAGAATAGGGCGGATTCTGGATCGCATTGTTATCGACCTTAGTTCTTCTTGCACTATGGGTCCGACCATGAGTGCGTCGTTTAAGGATGGCCCATTCGATGTGCGACAAGACGCGTCGAAAACCACGCGTACCTTAGTGGTCGTACTGTCTGCTCGTATTACGGCATGATGAGGCAAATGGTAGGAAGGATGTTGCGATTGGTAGTCTGGTACCAGCTCCATATGGCCTAGCTGAAAGTACTCGTCCATGAACGCTCGGTACTGGTTGCCTAGTTCGTCGTTCTTAGCGAGCTGACCTTGTAGTAGACGAAAGCGACGAATAGCTGTGCGACGATTGTCACCGAGATTGGAGAGAACATCTTCCTTTATTGGTAGAGATACGACATAGCGACCTTCGGGAGTTCTAGAGACTGTCCGACGAAAGTGCTCTTCGCATGCAGATTCTTCCACAGAGTAGCAGGTACTGGCGTTATCTTCTTCGATGGTCCAAAATCTTTCCATTAAGCGATGAAGATCGGTGACTGTTGCGACGTTAGCGATGACGGGATTTGTCGAACGGGTATCGGTTGTCTTTCCAGATACAACCCAGCCTAGGACAGAATTGACCAGATTCGGTAGAGACTCACCAAGCTCAATCCGACCGGACACTTTGAAGAGGTCAAAGAAGATTTCTGCCCCCAATACGAGTTGGACGGGTCTTTTATCGTAGAACGACGGGTCTGCAAGCTGAATTCCCGGGGGGATTTCCCAGGAAGAGGTGTCTACAGATGCTGACGGCAGGTTTACTGTAACCTTCGGAAGGATCAAGAATTCCACAGCGGTAGAATAATCACAGGTGCGTGAACGAATAGTAGATTGGAGTTTGTGACGAGCATACGTTGAGGATTGTCCGATACCAGCAATCGGAACGTGGATCTTGGTGCGTTTGGCCTTCATCTGCTGGGCGAGAGATTCAGTCATAAAGCAGCACTCACTTCCCGAATCGAGGAGTGCTCTGGCGACGTGGTTGGTTCCATTGTCGTCGACAAGGACGACCACGGCAGTTGCGAGCAGGACGCTTTTCTCCTTCAATGTAGAAGACGAACAGCTTACGGGTTCAGTAACGGCTGAGGCAGAGCTTCTCGGTTGTTCTTCGCATACAGGGATAGAAGAAACTTTCGGTTGAGCGGCGTCGGCAGTCCTGGAGTTCACAGCGACTGGAGCTTCGGTGGGGCAGAGTTGAGTATGGTGGCGATTTCTACACTTGCGGCAAGTACTGGAGGAGGGGCAGTCACGCGTTTGGTGGCCCTTTCGTAAACAATTGCGGCATAGTTGGTGGCGACGGACATCTCTTTCCTTATCTTCTACCGACATTTTCGAGAAAACTGCGCATTGATACAAAGGATGATGATCGGAACAGACGAGACACTTGCGATAGTTCTGCTGGCTGGCTCCATGGCTGGTGACGGGACGCTGAACAGGCTTCTTTGTGTAAGTTGACGGAGGAGGTTCAGTTGTCTTGTTGATCGACTGTAGAACCGTGACTCTTCGTTGAATGAAAGCCGTTAGGTCAGTGAAGGTGATCTGATTCTTCGTCGATGAGAATTCTTCCCAGTCACGTCGAGTGGTGTTGTCGAGCCTTATGCTGAGCATTCGTATCAGAAGTATGTCCCAGAATTCGGTCCTTTCTCCCAACTGTTTCAGTACTCTCACATTTGCTTCGAACTTCTCAACGAGTGAGTGTAACTCCGTCGCTGATTCCCTTTTCAGCGAGGGAAATTCAAAGAGCGAATCTACGTACGACTGTTTCAGTCTTGCAGAGTTCTGATAATGTTCTGTCAACAACTTCCAGGCGACCTGGTAATTGTCAGCGCTGATCGTGATGGTTTGTATAAGCTTGAGGGCATCTCCGGATAAGGAAGACCGCAAGTAATAGAATTTTTGTATATTGGATAGTTCGTGCGACGAGTGGACGAGTGAGACAAATAGGTCGTGGAAGTTCAACCAGCTATCGAGTTGACCAGAGAAAACAGGTAGCTTCACGTCGGGTAGTCGAACGCAAGACGATTGTAGAGGTGGTTGCGCATTTGAACGAGGGCTAGGTGACTGTACCAAAGCAGGTGATTTATTGACCGAAAGTAAGAACCCCTTCACACGGTAGTAGGTTGACTCAAAATCAGTACGGACTTTCAGGTACTGGTCTACAGCGGCCTCATCCACCGTTTCCAGATCCACTTGCACCGCGTTAACCTCCTTCCAGAGCTTCACCAGGTGCTCCAAACGCACCGGGACTTGACAGGCATCCGTTTCTTCGTTGTATTCGTCCACGAACATTTTGATCAGGTTGAATGACGTCAGCAGGCTCTTCAGGCGCGTCTTGAGGCCTTTAATGCGTCGTTCCGTAGACATCGTAGACGTAACGATGGCGAAAATGAAGAAGAGAACGGATCTCCTTGACACGTGACTGGCGTCGATACAGCGGGTCCAATGAAGATTCCGGGCTGGCGGACAAGCGGAGTTCACGCTAATCCGGCTCGAAGGACCAATGTCGATAACCACAGCGGATTGAGATAATTATTTCGGAGGATCTTCACTTATTTCTTCTTAATTCACAGTTCAATTTATTTTGATTAACTTTAAACTAATTAACTTTAAACTAATTAACTTTACTTAAATTTATTTCAATTTCACTTTGCACTTTATGAAATTCTCACTGTCCAATTTTTGTCGTCTCAACCACTCGGCACTGATGATAAGGGCTCCGTCTATATGATGGTAGAACAACCAAAGAGGTTTATTTATGCTGCGGCGGTTCCTTATATAGCTGTCAGTTAACGGAAGAAAGAGAAGGAACAGTCGGAACTGCACAAACGTCAATAAACGCACAGTTCTGCTGCACGGTCGATCCCATAATCGATGAACGGGGAGTGGTAGTTTGATGGCGAGATTGATGATCGATGATGCCCACTGACGTATAGGTGTCTCTGCTCGCATATGCGAACAGACCTGAAGGCTTACACAAATGTAGATTGGGCAGGCGATCATCGGGACCGTAAATCCAATAGCGGTTTTCTGATTATGTTCGGTGAAGGTGCGATCAGTTGGGCGGCAAGGAAGCAAACCTGCGTTGCCCTATCTTCAACGGAGGCTGAGTTTATTGCTGCTGCAGAGGCATGTCAAGAACTTCTCTGGATTCGAAAGCTGATGAAGAATTTCCACTAGCCGGAAACTCAAATCCTGCTACTCGAGGACAACCAGAGTGCCATCCGACAGTTGGAATCGGAGAAACTGGAACGCCGGTCCAAACACGTTGACACCAGTTCCAGTTCACCAAGGATCTTGTTCAACAAGGCATGCTGTCCGTGATCTACTGTCCAACGGAGCATATGGTTGCGAACATGCTAACCAAACCATTTAAACTCAAGATATCAAAACATCGAACATCGGCTGGTGTGCTACCTGTGCAGTTGGAAGAGGAGTGTTGAGATAACGAACAATCACAGCAACCATTTCTGCACTTTCTTGGATTTATCGAAGCTACAGTGGAGTTTACGAATTTTTGTCTTATCTTTTTTGGAATATCTTAAATTTTCCTGAATTTAATGGAACTGCCTTAAAATTATCTGAAGCTCGCAAAACTTCTCTGAAGCTCCCTCAATTTTCCTAATATTCATGTCGCTGCTTTGAAGTTCTCAGAACAGCCTCAAAATGCACGATACTTACGATCAGATCTTAAAACCCAATTGAAGTTGTGGCAACCTATGTAAAGCAACTGCAATTTTCCTGAATTTATTAGAACAGTTCTTGAAATTTTCCTAAAATCTATGGAACTATCGGAACCAGGGGTTGAAACAGTTGACGTTTTTTACTACACTCGCTTCGTTGTCGTGCGCGACAGTCCGTTTGTATGTATGAGTGTACACTCATGCTCTACCGTCGTCTTTCTCACACAACACGAACGGTAGAATAACATTCGAACTAAAAGAAAATTGTCAAATAACTATCATATGACATGTGTGATTTCGTTGTAATTCCTCAATTTGGTGTAAATTAAACCATTTCTGATAAGCAATGTTTTTACTAGTACATCATTGCATGCTATTTTCAGAATTCACACAAACACAACGACAGCATATCTTATTATGAGAAAAACTAAAATACATACATTCATGACGGTTTTCGGAGACAGTGTCGTATGACAGAGCCTGTCATATGACATTTTAGTTTAGTACTGTACTATGATAGCTTGTTTTGCAAGGGTCGGAAGCAAAGGCAGTCGATTATCACAGAAAATGTGTCGACTACCGTGACCGCTTATGTTAATGATATTAAAATATAGTAGTTCTGGACATTTTGGATGTGGTCAAAACTACCCTGAATTGTTCGGAACTTCCTATAAATTCATATAATTTATATGACATTCATTGTGTCCAATATCAGAATAGTCGGCATTCATGATAAGCTTTCAAATGAACATAATTCTAAATATCTTAAAAATGTACTTCCCGAGAACTTTGAGATTTGGGCGTAATTCCTTTTGTAAACAAACACGTCAATCATCGATTGCTCACGAATAAGGGCTTAATCTCTAAAACAAACTGTACCAAATGATAGAGGAATCATTCCTCTACCTGTTTGTGTTGTAAGTTTTTTGCAAATGAGCTTTGATTCGCGAGAAATCGGTGATTGACGTGTCTGTTTACGCCCTAATCTCGAAGTTCTCCGGACGTATTCAGCCATTTCAGCAAATATTAAACCCGTATTTTTAATAATTTTGTCATTAGGGTGATTATTTCCATGTAAAAGTAGTTTAAAAAATCATTTTTTCGATTTTTTTCAAAAATTTCTTTTTTCATAGGAGAATTGAGAGAAAACCCAAGAAATAAAAATTTTAAAAACAAAACAAAAACGCACTCCAAAATTTTTGAATTGATTTTATATTACCTTTAATTTGATATTTTGATCTTTTAAATAGGCCCGGTGGTTCAAAAGTAATAAATTTTTGAAAAAAATAAGTTTTGAAAAAAAGTAAGTTTTGAAAAAAAAACGAAAAAATTGACTGTTAGGGTGGTGGAAATGGTCACCCTTGTGACAAAATAATTTAAAAAAAACATGGGTCCAATATTTTGCGATAAAGAAAAAAAATAACCAATATTTACAAAATTCTCAGAACCGATACATCGTTTTGCTATGGAATGGCTGTGTTTTGTAATGGAATTATTTAATTTTTTTTTAAGAAAAATTGAGATATTTTTTCAGTGTGTATTTTGTTGTTGTTAAAAGACAATCCAGTTTTCTACACATTTGTCTCAGACATCATTTCGATTAGATGAGTTTTTGTGCTATTATTTATTGAAAAATAACGAAATACTAATTCTTAAAAATTAGGCGATGTCGAATTTCAACACAACTTGGTTCATGTTTAGAGTTGAATGGAATTCTGAGATGTAAAATCTTAAATTCGTTTAAAAATCTTAAAACATTATGCAAAATTGCGAGAACCTTCAAGAAGTTTCATGACATTCGGAGAGGGTTAAATAAAATCGATTCGTTAGCTGTCGTGGATTTGCTTTACCGGATTTTTTCCTGATGGCACTGCCAACTTTCTTACCTGGACATTTTACTGTAAAATAACCTTCAATGTGGGTATTTTGGGAAGCAGGATAACGTATAGATACCGGAAATCAAAGATGGCAGTTTCCGGTTCCAGAAAAAGTGAAAAATTCTGTCAAATTTCAATATGGTATTTTCGGAATCGGAGTGACGTCTAGAAACTGGAAATTGATGTCCGACGGCATCTTGAAATCTAACATGGCGGCTTCCGGTTACAGAAAATATGGGAAATTCTGTCAAATATTCTTCAATGTCGGTATTTTCGGAATCGCGGTGTCATCTAGAGACCGGAAATTGATATCCTGAAATCCAAGATGCCAGCCTCCGACTTAAGAAAAAGTGGGAAATACTGTTAAATACCCTTCAATAGGACTGTTTTTGGAATCGAAGTGACATCTAGAGGACGGAAATTGAAGTCAGAGGTCTTGAAATCCAGGATGACACCTTCCGGTTTCAGATAAAGTGAGAAATGGCACCGTCAAATACCGTTAATTATGGGTATTTTTGGAATAGGAGCACCGTTCAGATACCGAAAATTGCTGTCTTGAAATCCAAGATGGTGGCATCCGATTTCAGAAAAAAAAGAACTACTGTCAAATGAGTATTTTCAGAATTGGGGTGACATCTACAGACCGTAAATGAATGTCAAACATCACCTTGAAATTCAAGCTAACGGCCTCCAGTTTCAGAAAAAGAGAGACATACTGTCAAATACCCTTGGGAATTTTTGGAATTAGGGTGACGTCTAGAGACCGGAAAATGATGTCCGAAGCCCAAAAAGTAGGAAATTCTGTCAAAAACCCTTCAATATGGGTATTTTTGGAATCGGGGTGTCGCCTAGAGACCAGAAATTGATGTCTTGAAATCGATCTTCAATATATATATTTTCTAAATCGGGGTGACGTTTAGAGACCGGACATTGAAGTCAGATGCCATCTTGAAGTCCAGGGTGACGGCTTCCGGTTTCAGATAAAGTGGAAAATACCGTCAAATAACCTTAATTATGGATATTTTTGGAATCGGAACAACGTCCAAAAACCAAAATTTGATGTCTTGAAATCCAAAATAGTGGCATCGGATTTCAGAAGGAGTGGGAAATACTGTCAAATTAGTATTTTCGGAATTGTTTTTTTTTTTTTTTTTTTTTTTTTTAACTCTTTATTTGTTCCAAATTCAAAATAAATTACATTTCATTTTAACCTAGGTGCTCCAGTTACTGCAGTAACGTACCAGCCTTAATTGTTATGATATATATCTAAGTGTTTTTACATTGTTCATGTCTTGGCAATTCAGTATTTTAAACAGGTTTTTTAACCTGCATGTCAGTATAACAATTGATATCTTAAAACTAAAAACTAAAACTAAATCTTATCTAAGTATAAAGGGAATTAATCGTTGCAATTGAGGATTGCAACGATTTTTGCCTGAAATTATTAATTATTTTGTTGGACATTTGTGCTAAAGTCTCAACATTCGAAATTCTATGTACTTCGGTAGTACTGTACCAGGGAGGCAACTTCAAAATCATTTTCAGAATTTTGTTCTGAATCCTTTGAAGTGCTTGTTTCCTGGTAGTGCAGCAACTAGACCATATTGGCACAGCGTAAAGCATGGCCGGTCTAAAAACTTGTTTAAATATTAGAAGTTTATTCGTCAGGCAAAGTTTGGATTTCCTGTTTATAAGAGGATACAAACATTTAATATATTTGTTACATTTGGCTTGAATGCCCTCAATGTGATCTTTAAAAGTTAATTTTTGGTCAAGTATTAATCCAAGATATTTCACTTGGTTTGACCAGGAAATTGGAACTCCGTTCATAGTGACTATGTGACTACTACTAGGTTTCAAAAACGAAGCTCTAGGCTTATGTGGAAATATTATAAGTTGAGTTTTGGAAGCGTTGGGAGAAATCTTCCATTTTTGTAAATAAGAAGAGAAAATATCTAAACTTTTCTGCAGTCTGCTGCAAATAACACGAAGACTTCTTCCTTTAGCGGAAATGCCTGTGTCATCAGCGAACAAAGATTTGTGGCAACCCTGAGGCAAATCAGGGAGGTCCGAAGTGAAAATGTTATACAATATAGGCCCAAGAATGCTACCCTGAGGAACTCCTGCTCTAACAGGTAGTCGATTAGATTTGGAATTTTGATAATTTACCTGCAGAGTTCTGTCAGTTAAATAATTTTGAACTAATTTAATAATATAAAGTGGAAAATTAAACTTTTTCAATTTAGCAATCAAACCTTCATGCCAAACACTGTCGAATGCTTTTTCTATGTCTAGAAGAGCAATTCCAGTTGAGTGGCCTTCAGATTTGTTTGAACGAATTAAATTGTTAACTCTTAAGAGTTGATGAGTAGTTGAATGCCCATGGCGAAATCCAAACTGCTCATCTGCAAAAATTGAGTTCGTATTGATGTGAAGCATCATTCTATTCAAAATTATCTTTTCAAAAAGTTTACTTATTGAAGAAAGCAAACTTATTGGACGGTAGCTAGAAGCTTCAGCTGGATTTTTATCCGGCTTCAAAATTGGAACAACTTTTGCATTTTTCCATTTATCAGGAAAATATGCCAAATGGAAACATCTGTTAAATAATTTTACCAAGAAAGACAAGGTACTCTCTGGGAGTTTTTTGATGAGGATATAGAAAATTCCATCATCACCTGGAGCTTTCATATTTTGAAATTTTTTAGTTATAGACCTTACTTCGTCCAAATCAGTCCCCCAGGAATCATCAAAAATATTTTCCCGAGAGAAAATATTCAGAAAATCCCGAGCAACCTGATTCTCAATAGGACTAGTAAGACCCAAACTGAAATTATGGGAACTCTCGAATTGCTTAGCAAGTTTCTGAGCTTTTTCCAAATTTGTGATCAAAATTTTACCACCTTCTTTAAGCGCTGGAATAGGCTTTTGAGGTTTTTTCAAAATTTTTGTGAGTTTCCAAAAGGGTTTGGAACTCGGGTCTAATTTAGAAATATTATTTTCAAAAGTTTTGTTCCTCAGGGCAGAGAATCGCCTTTTAATTTGTTTTTGCAAATCCCGCCAGATAACTTTCATGGCAGGATCGCGTGTTCTTTGATATTGTCTCCTACGGACATTTTTAAGACGGATCAAGAGCTGAAGATCATCGTCTATTATAATTGAATCGAATTTAACCTCGCATTTTGGTACTGAGGCAGCTCTTGCTTCAACTATAGAAGTAGTCAGAGATTCAAGAGCATAATTAATTTCATCTTTGGTTTGCAAAGGAATGTTTGGATCGAAGTTATATTCCATAAATGTTCGATACTGCTCCCAATCAGCTCTATGGTAATTGAAAGTAGAGCTGTTGGGATTACAAATTACTTCTTGGGATATTTCAAAAGTTACTGGAAGGTGATCAGAACCGAAGTCAGCATGGGTAACCAATTGGCTACAAAGTTGACATGAATCAGTTAAGACCAAATCAATAGTGGAGGGATTTCTTGCAGAAGAAAAGCATGTTGGGCTGTTTGGATATTGAATAGTGTAATAACCTGCAGAACAATCATCAAACAGAATATTACCATTGGAATTGCTTTGAGCATTATTCCATGAGCGGTGTTTTGCATTAAAATCACCAATAATGAAGAATTTAGACCTATGACGGGTAAGTTTCTGGAGGTCACCCTTGAGAAAATTCTTTTGCTGGCCTACGCATTGGAATGGCAAATAGGCAGCTATAAACGTAAGTTGTCCAAATTTTGTTTCAACAGAAACTCCCAAAGTTTCAAAAACTTTGGTTTCAAATGAAGAAAGAATTTTATGTTTAATTCGTCTATGAACAATGATGGCAACGCCACCACAGGGTCCATCAAGACGATCATTTCTATAAATCAAGTAATTTGCGTCCTTCTTAACCTTATGCGCAGGTTTAAGGAACGTTTCAGTTATAACGGCAATATGCACGTTATGAACTCTCAAAAAGTTAAATAGCTCGTCTTCATTATCTTTAAGAGATCGAGCATTCCAATTTACAATATTTAATGCTTTAAAATCCATTACTGAATTTTAAAGTCATGACAATATTATTAGCAAATTTTACTCCAGTTTGAATAGCATCAAACATGGAGTTAGATTTAAGCATATCAGAAATCATGTCAATTAATGAATTCTGTAAAAATTCCATTTTGGGGGCAGTAATGCTTCCTAAGTCAAAATTGTCAAAATTTCCGTTAGAACGTTGGTTAGTATTTTGATTTCTACCCGCTGCAATAGCAGCATAGGTAGCTCCATTAACTCGCTGAACATTGTTAGCAGCGAGGGGAGTAGGTACAGATGAAACATTTGAAGCAGGGGTGATATTTGTACCTACGGGTACGAATGTAGAATTTGTTCCTCGCTGACCGTTGTTAACAGCAGAGGAATTTGTACCTGGTCGGAAACGTGGAGCGTTTCCTACCTGACGGTTAGAACGAGATTGTAGGATCGCTTTGCGAGTCTTACATTCCCAAAAATTGGATTTGTGGTTTTCACCACAATTTGAACATTTAAATTTCTTAGGATCTTCCTTCACAGGACAGTCGTCCTTTGCGTGAGAGGAATCACCACAATTCATGCATTTAGCTGGCATGTAGCAATTTTTAGTTCCGTGACCCCATCCCTGGCACTTACGGCACTGGGTGAGGTTTTGGAAATTTCCTCCAGTCTTCCTGAAGTGTTCCCACTTCACTCGGACATGGAGCATAAGGCTAGCTTTTTCTAAGGCCTTAAGGTTGTTTAGTTCACTAGACTTGAAGTGAACTAAATAAAAATCATTAGAAATCCCGTTGCGCGAATCGCCAGGACGGGATTTCATTTTCATTTTGATTACTTGGAGTGGCACAACTCCAAGTAATTTTGCCAGTTCATCTTTGATCTGATCCAGGGATTCACCACTGGGCAGTCCTTTCATGACAACCTTGAACACACGTTCAGTTTTGGTGTCGTAAGTAAAAAATTTGTGCTTCTTCTCAGTAAGATACTTGAGAAGACATTTAAATCCGTCCAAGGTTTCAGCCAATACACGGCATTCACCCCGACGTCCAATTTGTAGTGAAAACTTAACTTTCACGAAATTCAAAAGTTCCATGCGAAGAGCATGGAAATCGGTAGTGGTTATCACAATAGGGGGAATCTTTTCCTTCTTGGCATTAAGCCGGGAAAGTTTACTAGAATTTTTCTTGGATGATGGATCATTCTCATCATCCGTGAGCAAATCAAATTGATTACTCAAATTAATTTCATCAGAAGGGGGGTCAAGAGTTTGCCCCTTTCTTTTGCGTTTAGGCGCCATGGCGGCAGTAAATTTTTATCCAAATCGATTTCCAAGCAGATTACTATAAGAATCTGAAGGATCGAAGAGGAATTTTCCAAATCGATATCCAAGAAGGATTACCTCGGGTAGGGTCCAAACAAGGATCGAAGAGGAATAAGAGTTGAACAAGGTAGAAAATTTTTACAGGTTGAGCACTGAAAAGTGCTGTTTAAACTTGTTGTAGCTTTAGGTAGTAGTAACACTTCCTTCAGCAAAAAGCAAATAGATCCGCACGGCAAGAGAGCACGATGCGGACTGATTTTCGGAATTGTAGTGACGTCTACAGACCATCATGTCAGACACCATCTTGAAATCCAAGCTAACTAGTTTCAGAAAAGTGGAACATACTGTCATATACCCTTTATTATGGAAATTTTTAGAATTGGGGTAACCCCTAGAGACCGGAAAATGATGTCCGAGTCCCAAAAAGTAGGAAATTCTGTCAAATATCCTTCAATATGGGTATTTTTGGAATCGGGGTGTCGTCTAGAGACTGGAAATTGATATCTTGAAATCCAATATGCCGGCCTCCGACTTCAGGAAAAGTGGGAAATACTGTTAAATACCCTTCAATATGACTGTTTTTGGAATCGCGATGACGTCTAGAGCCCGAAAATGGATCTCTTGAAATCCAAGATGCCAACTTTCGGGTACAGAAAAAGAGGGAAATACTGTAAAATACCATAAATATAGGTTCTCCGGAATCGGGGTGACGTCCAGAGATCAGACATGTATGTTCGACACCATCTTGAAATCCAAGATAGCGTCTTCCAATTTCAGAAAAAAAAAAAAGTTAGAAATACTGTCAAATACAATTCAATATGGATATTTTCAGAATCGGGGTAACGTTTAGAGACCGGAAATCGATGTCAGATGCCATCTTGAAATCCAAGATGACGCCTTCCGGTTTCAGATAAAGTGAGAAAAAGTACCAGCAAATACCGATAATTATGGTTATTTTTGGAATCGGGGCAACGTCCAGATACCGAAAATGGTTGTCTTGAAATCCAAGATGGTGGAATCTGATTCCAAAAAAAGTAAAGAATACTGTCAAATGAGAATTTTCAGAATTGGGGTGACATTTACAGACCGTAAATCAATGTCAGACATCACCTTGAAATCGAAGCTAACGGAAAAAGTGGTACAAGTACCCTTTATTATGGGATTTTTTGGGATTGGGGTGACGCCTAGAGTCCGAAAATTGTTTTCTTGAAATCCAAGACGGTGGCTTCCGGTTACAGAAAAGTGGGAAATACTGTCAAATATGGGTATTTTTGAAATCGGGATGATATCTAGGGACCGAACATGGATGTCTTTAAATCCAATATGGCGGCTTCCGATTACAGAAAAGTGGGAAATACTGTCAAATACCCTACAATTTGAGTCTGGAAACAGGAGGTTTCTTTTGAATTTATTTCGCTGGAATAATCAATGAAGTTGCCTGGAGATATTCGAAAGGGCAACCAAACGTCTATCAGGAGCATTGTCTCTTACATTTAGAGAACTTACCAGCAGGGTTCACATGATATTCCAAAGGAGTGTTTACTAGACCTACCCCCAAAGCCTTCGGTACTTAACCCTTCGGATCTTCTCGTTGAATGGTTTTGATTATTGGAGTCATCTCTTCATTCTCTCTACAAATGAAAGTGGCATTCATCTGTGTTCTGCATCTGAGTCCAGGCCGATTAGGAGATTTCGAATTGATTGATCAACACTTAAATTCTGTCTTTTGGGTCGTATCCAAAATGAATGCCAATGACAACATCTTTGTCATTGGTGATTTCAATTTATCTTCTATCAATCTTCTTCTTTGTCTTGATCAACTAAGTATTCTAGATGCAATGTCACAGTCGTTAATTGAGAGCTTTCTAAGCCAGTACCATGTTTGAATTAGTTTAATTGTCATACTCTATGCCCAGAGAAGTCGAGACCAGACTGGGAATTGAACCAAGCCGCCTTCAGCGTGGTCTTGGTTTAAAGCTGCTCCTTTATCGACTGAGCTAAGGGTGGCCATTGATTACCCAGAAGGTTACTTTCTTGATTGGTTCGAAAGTAAAGAAAAAAAAATATGTTTCTCGGCTGCAACAAGCGACGAACCTCCTGAGTCCCAAGCATCGTCTATTGGTTCTCTGTGTAATTACAGCTGATCTAGCAATAACAGAGTAGCAACCGTGGGCGGTCAATCATGCTCATGCTCATGCATGCTCATGCAACAAGCGACGAACCTCCTGAAACTGGAGGAAATAATCTTGAACTATGATATTTTGGGTTCAAAGGATTTTAACCAAAAAAAAAATCATAAAATTTAATCAAAAACAGAGAATCGAGTCAAAATTTGTAATTTTCGTATATGGCACATGAATCTGACTCAAATTTGAATCTTGTTCACTCAAATTTGCAAAAGCGTAGGTTACTAATGTAATGGGTAAATGTTTACTCAATTATGAGCATGTGAGCATGTGAGCATGATCATGATTGACCGCCTGTGGATGGAACTCTGTTATTGCCAGGTCAGCTGTAATTACACAGAGAACAAATAGACGTTGCTTGGGACTAGCAATCATCCTCAATGTGAAAATACTGGTGATCCAAAACTAGGCAATACCAGCGCCGGCCACGCCCGAATGCTTGTCAAGAAAGGAATGGGCAGTAATATGTTGACGTAGAACACGCTTTGATGAAAGCCGAGAATACCTCTGCAGTTCCCCTAGAAATCACTGGGATGTTGGATAAAAGGGTTGGGATTGCAGCAGGATTCGTTTTGGTAAACGCTGTGCTGAATTGATGTCCTAACGATTCAATAGCGCGAAGAAGCGTGGGATTGAACCCACGGTATTCTGCTCAGTAAGCAAAATCGGTCGCAACTATGCCACCGAGCTCCTTATATCACAAAACAATTACGATCAAGATTCCGTTCAACTTGTTGTTATCTGAGCGGCGACATCACAAGCGACGACGACAACAAATGCTCTTGAGAAGGAGAAAGATTTGATATGGATTTACGATCAACACATCTTTCCTTAAACCCAAATAGGGGAAAAGGAAGTAATGTCGGCATAAATGCCCCTAATTTGGTCCCATACATAAATTCAGCAATCGACTAAATTTCCAATAGCGACCAGAGATATCCATTAGTACCGTCCCAATTACGCGTTCATCTAGATAAAATTGATAAATAGCAGATTTTTAGCGATGGGCCCAATCTAAGATCCATAGGCCAACGTTAGAGCCATTTCCCCTATTACTCCTTTTAGGTACCTGTCATCAAATTTCTTTACGCTTTACATCGTATTATGAAATAAATCCGATTTAAAGTATAACTCTATAATGTGATGGAGCTTGGAATGGACCCCATGATTTTCTGTTCAGCAAGCAAAATAGGTCGCCACAAGGCCACCGAGCTCCTTATTTTGCAAAACAATTACGACCAAGTCCCTGTTAAGCTTCCTGTTACTGTGATATTTTTTTTCCTAAACCAAATTTACTACCCTAATAAAAATAATAATACTAATAAACTTACTTCCAATTAACTTGTTGGAACCTTGGTACCGACCGAAAGAACTTTTCAACCCTTCAGTATCTCCGTTGAGTGCGTGGCTTATTTCAACTGCTCAAATAAACCAACGACCAAACTCCCATACTCCAGTTCGCATTTCGCTGCAAAACTCAAGGGTGCGACAAACTTCAACACCGTTTTACGACAACTTTCACTCCACGTACAGCAAAGTGCACTTCCGCAGAAAATGCGAAGATCAGTCGTTATGGAAAGGAGACATGGAAAAATCCCTTCTCGAAATGTTTCAATGACTCAAACGTAAAAGGTGCTTACCGTATCTGTCTGCCTGTCTGCGGGCCAGGACCCCAGGATTCAGCAAGAAGGAAAAATATTTCCCTTGAGGGAAAGCACTTCAACAGCTTTCCGTGTGCTTCTGGTGCGAGAAAAATAATCAATTTTTCGCATCCTCCCACTGCTCCCCGCTGGACGGAGGATACGGAAACTGTGTTACGACATCGACGACGACGACGACGAAAACGATGGAGATCAAGCACTAGGCGCGACTTGTGTGAGTGTGTACACAGGAAAGTACCAATAATAAATCATGAAACCTTGGGCGAGGACGACTGTACTGCCGCTCTCCACGATCCGAAGGAGGAAATAATCTCTGCTAATGATATCTATTTTATTTATTCTTTCCTCAACCACTCGAAGCACTCGAAATCGCAGTCGTCGATTTTGTTGGGTCTTGTCAGCGAAGGAAGGGAAGTTGGGGGTGGAAATCTCAGCTTGTTATCCTCTTAGTAGCTTCGCGTCGGTAAGAAGTTGGAGGCATCCATCCACTTGAAGCGAGCATTAGAGGCTCCACCGATTTCCGGCTCCACAAGCACGCACACAAACACACACACAGAGATAGAGAGAGGGGGAGTAGTCGAAAAATGTTGTCATTATTATTCCCGAATCGTAAAATATAACCATGTTCCTAAGAGAAAGGAAGGGGACGAGATTTAGTATGCCGGTTGCCCAGTCGGAATTTGCTCCAAAAGGCACACACTGGAGGGGAGGGGTGAGCGGTACACGCTCGAGTGAAAATGCTGCCTCGGTTCTGGCATTCGTTGTGTAGGTCGATCTGTAAAGACAAGTTTTCTTAAGATTTTCCACTGAAGTTGAAATTTATCTTCGAAGCTCCCAGTCGTTGTGTTTTTGTGTGTGTTTGTGTTTAACTTTCTCCGTTCCCCCCCACTCGAAAGGTCATGCTGTGAGAACTTTTCGTCGAGTTGCTTCCAAAGTTGTCCCATGACTTAGAGTTCCCACAAAATCAATAATGGTGGTAGGCATGGTTACCGGTCGGGTGGTGGGTGGAAAGATTGCCATCGAAATAGGATTTAAAGAAAATTCATGGCACAGGCTCGCGAAATTCTGAGGATTATCCGGTTGAACTTCGTGGACAGATCTAAGCGATCCAGAGGAGAGTGAAAAGGTAGCGTTTACTTCGGGGTAAGTACCAATGTTTGCTAAAATCAGTTCAGGGAACCTCGTGGAACCTTGGGGGCCTCCCTTAGCGCAGTCGGTAAAGACACAGCTACAAAGCAAGACCATGCTGGAGGTGGCTGGTTTCGATTCCTGGCCCGGTTTAGAAATTTTTCAGGATGGTAATTTTCTCGACTCCCCTGGGCATAGAGTATGATTGTACTTGCCACACAATTATACTTATGCAAAAATGGTACAGGCATCGAAAGCGCTCAATTATTAACTGTGGAAGTGTATCTAGAACACTAAGTTGAGAGCACGCAATGAGCTAATCTGCGATAAGCAATAAGCTTGACATGCGATGACGAAGAAGAAGAAGAAGAAGAAGAAGAAGAAGAAGAAGACATCTCGGACACGACTCGAATGAATGAATGTTGAAGGCAAGGGTTCTGGACGATCCAAGTGAATTTTTAAGGCTGAATCTGCATGACTTAAAGTGCAAAAATACCTGATTGCAGAAGAACACAAGCTTTCTTTTGCAACTTCATATTATTCAAGAAGAGGTCTTAGAGACTTTCCATCGTACCATGTTGGTCCCCTGCACTTTGCGTAGAATGCCTCCTGACTTCGCTCTGACGAATCATTGGGGCTCCTTTGGATTTAATTCAGAAGTCCACCGGAATTGCCGGTCTCCATACCAGTTGAATGAAGGTCTGCAGATGATTTGAACTTGATCTAAAGATTTTTATAAATTGCCCTGAATGTTCTCTAGAAGACTCTCTCGAGTAACTCAGATGGACCTCCACACATGCCCCTATTTTGAATGAATTGGTCTTTAACTTGTGAAAGAATTCCCTAAGACATAGAAGAGTTCGGTTCCGAAACCCGTCGGATAAGGTTGTGTTTTAAGTTTGCTCTCTGTTTTGTGCGTGCGTTCGCTTTAATCGTTTTCGGCTGCTTTTGACTGATTGGCGCTGGCACTCTGCCTCCCTGGATGGTTATACGTGTGTGATTGTGATGGTTTTCTCGCATTCAGGGAAGTTCTCGAATCGAGAAGGAAACACGATTCATCGTATTTGCAAGCATGAAAAGAGATGTCGCTATCTGCGAACATGTTTTTTGTTCGCGTGTACTGCCGGACCAGAAATTTGTAGCATCACGAGTGATAGTTTTCAATTTCAGTTTATTTACGCGTTGTATGATTTTCTGAGCGGTCGCGTATATTTTCTCTCTCTCTCCATCTTTCTCTCTCTCTCTTTTGTCTGTATTTCCGGAGCAATTCGAGATTTGGGCGTAATTACTTTTGTAAACAGACACTTTAATCGCTGATTTCTCGCGAATAAAAGCTCAATCGCGCAAACAAACTATACCCAATCATAAAGGAATCATTCCTCTACCTGATTGTAATGTTAGTTTTTGAGATTATGATTTTATTTGCGAGAAATCGGCGAATAACGTGTTTGTTCACAAAAGAAATTACGCCCAAATCTCGAATTGGTCTGGATTTGTGGGCAGAAGCGATCGATGCCTGCGACGAGAAGATCGTAGTAAGCCACGCTTGATATCTGATGTACCTATTTTTGCTGCGTGTTTTTCTTCCGTGGATTTGGAATTTGTTTCATTAAACATCATTTCAAGAACAACAGCTTGCTCTATGACCGGCACAATCGGCACATCTGAGGCACACTGGTAAAAACAGATGACTTAAGATTGGTGTGCGGAGTGGCCTACCCCTTGATTTGTGCTGTAATTGAATGTTAAATTTGACACTTCGAGAATAGATTAAAATGTTGATTTTCGGAAACGTGTCTGTCAATACTGATTCCTTGTCTGACAGAAATAAGTTTGCTATTCTAGCAGGTTAATTTGAAAAATTTCCATCTGTCAAATTTTATCAAATGGAACACAGCCTAAGTGTTCAAGAAATTGTGCTATAGTGGATTGCCTCCCGGGAGCCCGGTTCTCCGAGTTCGGATGCCACACTTTCGGAGTGTAGTTCTATCGAGAGTCTCTTCACCGTGGGCGAGTTTGAACCCGGTCCGGTTGGCTAATTAGCCCAGGAAAGCGCTGATAATGTGTCCGTCGCGAGTTTTGGTGGAAATTCGGTGGCCGACGTTGCCGTGAATCAGCAAGTTTACGGCTTGCAAAAGTGCTCGTCTGCTGGTCTTTCGCCAGTGTCGGAGATTGCGAGTAATCTGAAGTATGCCTGGATACCAAGACTAGACGGGCGGTAGCTGGTGGCCGCGAACGGTTCCTGGAGAAAGCACTAGACGCAAACCTTCTCCTAGATGACCATGGCAATGCAGGACAATTTGTTTTCTTTAAAGGTAGTATTGCGACGAAGGTAATTGCTATTAGATATTGTTGCAACCTGTAACAGATAGCGGACATGAATCCAGTGGAGGTGCCGGGCAACGTTGTATCAAGATCAGCAATTGAGGGGGCCTCAGCTCCAATTGGTGGACGGGCATTGTATGGCAGTTTTCTAGCGAGCCGCGGCCTACATTCGCAAACCTAAAACACGATCGGGTAGAGGAGAATTCACTCTACTTGTTCATTTTGTTGGTTTGCGTTGGTGGACTTCGGTTTGCGATGAGGTGGCCTGGCAGGGTTTGTTTGCAGAGTGGAATTCAGGACTTTTCAATTGTTGGTCTTGACGTCGTCGTAGTCGCTGTCTTAGTCGCCGTCTTAGTCGCCGTCGTAGTCGCCGTCGTAGCCGCCGTCGTAGCCGCCGTCGTAGCCGCCGTCGTAGCCGCCGTCGTAGCCGCCGTCGTAGTCGCCGTCGTAGTCGCCGTCGTAGTCACCGTCATAGTCACCGTCCTAGTCGCCGTCGTAGTCGCCGTCATAGTCACCGTCGTAGTCGCTGAACTTGTCAAATTTCAGGGAAGTTTTAAGATCTTAAGGCAAGCTACTTGAACTTCTGGGCAATTCTGATAACTTCAGTATAGTTCGATGAATATCGCCGTCGTAGTCGCCGTCATAGACAGTATTCTAGCAAGCCGAGACCTACATTCGCAAACCTAAAACACGATCGGGTAGAGGATAATTCCCTCTACTTGTTCATTTTGATGGTTTGCGTTGGTGGACTTTGGTCCGCGATGAGGTGACCTAGCAGGGTTTGTTTGCAGAGTGGAATTCAGGTCTTTTCAATTGTTGGTCTTGTCGTCGTCGTAGTCGCCGTTGTACTCACCATTCTAGTCGCCGTCGTAGTCGCCGTCGTAGTTGCCGTCGTAGTCGCCGTCGTAGTCGCCGTCGTAGTCGCCGTCGTAGTCGCCGTCGTAGTCGCCGTCGTAGTCGCCGTCGTAGTCGCCGTCGTAGTCGCCGTCGTAGTCGCCGTCGTAGTCGCCGTCGTAGTCACCATCGTAGACGCTGTCGTAGTCGCTGAACTTGTTAAATTTCAGGGAAGTTTTAAGATCTTTAGGCAAGCTACTTGAACTTCTGGGCAATTCTGATAACTTCAGTGTAGTTCCATGAATTCAGAAAAAAAAATCGGGAACTTCTGGGAAATTACGAGAACGTCAGATAAATGACAAGAACTTTAGGAAGGTTTTCTTAATTTCAGGAATACAGCGGAAACCCTACCGAGGTTCCAAAAATTTAAGGGAAGTTCAGAGGTATTTAGAACAGTTACAGGAATTTCAGGGTAATTCCAGGAATATAACCAGGAGAGGAGAAATGAGAGATCTTCAGGGCAGTTAATTACTTCACAAAACATTAACCAACTTTAGAGAAGTTCAGAAAAATGAAAGTAAGGTTCGATAATTTCTGGGAAATCTCTTAAACAGACTTCTAAAAAAAAATCAGGACTCTTCTGGGAAGCTTCAAGCACTTCAAGATGGTTCCATTAGCATCAGTAAAACTGCAGCAACTTAAACAAACATCTGAGTGCTTTTAGGAAGTCAAGAAAACTTCCGTCTACAGAAATCCAAGAAAAGTTCCAAGAAGCTCAGAAAAACAAGGCTTAGAGAACTTCAGGGAAGCCCAGAAGTCTTGACCAGTTTTGGAGAAATATCAAAAAATCAAGTCTCACCAATGCCCAAGATCACGCTTGATTTTCGTAGACCAAAATCAACAATCAAACAACTGCGGTTGATTTTGCAAGCTGTGATATCGCAGCTCGGAATATCAAGCTAACAAAACTCACCAGCTGCAAATCTCACCAAATTGTGGTGAGATTGAGTTTAATAATTTTTGCTTTACACCCGAACGCAACCGAAGCTTCCATAACGGCTGGCACCAGTCCCTTCGTGTACGCCATCAGTGAAGAGTAAGAAGAGGTAGCAAACTATACCTCCTCTTTCTAAGAAAACGATGTGCAACGGAATCATTTTTGTGTCGAGTCAGCCCTCAGCTTGATTTTTGCACGTTGTCTCGCAATATCAAAGGAGCTTGTAAAATCAATATAAAGCATGATATTTTGTTCCAATATCACGTATGATATTGAGAGCGTATGAGAGAGGAAAAATATTAAATGATTGATGATTTTGCCAACACTGGTCTTGACGGCATTTATAATAACTCCAGGGATATTCCAAGAATGTTCAAACCTTTGGGGAAGTTCAATGATCTGTATGGGCAAGTTCCGACGAAATTAGGACAGTTTCAAGAATTTTAGACATATTTAGATATCCTTTAAGAAGTTCCGGGAATTTCAGGCAAGTCCAAAAAACTAGAAAAATACATGTTTGAAATTGTTCAGTAACTTTAGGGAAGTTTGGAGAACTTCGGAGAAATCTGGACAACTGCAGGGATGTTCAAAGATTTTTCAGACATTTCTATTTATTTCAGATCTTCAGAGAAACACTTCCAGATAATTGCAGGAACTTCAGGAAAGCACCTACAACAAGATCAATTAACTTCAATGGATTTAAAGGACTTTCATATAATTTCTGAGAAGCTGACTAACCACACGCGGATGCTACTCCGTTATTGCCAGATCAGCTGTTATTACACAGATTACACAACAGATGATGCATGGGACTAGCAATCATCCTCAGTGTGTAAAAACTGGTTATGTAAAATTAGGCAATACCAGCGCCTGCCACGTCCAAATGCAGGTCAAGAAAGGATCGGTTAGGAATGTGTTGACGTGATACTCGCTTTGTTGAAAGCCGAGAAATCCTCTGCACTTCCACGGGAAATCACTATGATTAAAGGGTTGGGTAACGGTACGCTAAATTTTGGTTCGAGTTCAGACCAAAATGGTGACTTGAATTTAGAGGGGCAATTAAACTCATGATATTCTGCTCAGTATTCAAAAACGGTCGCTCTCAGGCCACCGAACCCCTCAGATCATGCCACTTATGATAGAGTTGTTGCAGCCGTTCAAACCAGGGACCGATGAAAATGACCATTTTCACAAAACACGGTAATCAAGGAATGTAACTATGAAACTCTTTAATATGACAGGGCCTGGGTTTCATCCCACGATTTTCTGCTCAGCAAGCAAAAACGGCTATCTTAGGCAGCCGAGCCCTTCATATTAAAACACATCATCTATTATGGAGTTAATGTTATAACCGTTCAAACCAGACGGCGGTGTCCCTTACACCAGAACAAGCGACGACGACCGACGATCTTTCAATCCCGGAGACATGAAGCTACTCAAAAGCACTTCACTCAATTCTACTTTTTACGCGATGTTCATTATTTCCGTTAGGTATTTACGTAAGATGGGAACAGAATTTATTAAGCCTTTATATTTTCGTTGATCTTTAATAATTAATTCCATTATCCATCCTCAAAGTGGAGCCAGGTTTACTTTCAGTTGGTCTTAACATGAACTTTTCGGAACTATCGGGAATTCCGAATTATGTTTCAAAATAAGCAAAAGTTAAGCTCACCGAGCAAACAATCGCGCGCGATCGAGGCCATCTCGCCGGGAACAAATTCAGAAAATTTCTGAGAAACTGAGGTAATTTTTGAAAACATAATCAATGTTCCAAGAGTTTCCGGAAAAATGCGGAACATTCAGAAATGTTTCATTAACTTTGGGAAAATGCAGTTACTTTTTTTTAGGAGAGTTCAAATAACGTCATGGCAGTTTAGAAAAGTTAAGAAAAATTTCGTGATCTTCAGTGAATATCCGAAGATCAGCGGCGCCGGTTGTGTAGTGATAAGCTTGATTGCCACTCACCCCAAAAGGCCTGGGTTCAATCCCAGTTGGCGCCGCCGGGATTTTCTGAGGCATAAAATCTCTTATCACGTCTTCATTTGGAATGGAAGTAAAGCCGTTGGTCCCCGGTTCATGAGTTGATGGGTCGATAGGTAGGGTCGAGGTGTGAGAGCTGCCTCCCTGGCGTCGATATCAACTATCAGGAAGATTCAAGGAATTATTGGAAATTCCGTTTCATTAACTTCAGGAACATTGCAAAAATTATTATACAATGAATCATAGAAAATTCAGAAAATTTTATTATTGTTCGGAAAATGTTAGGAAAGTGGCGGGCTCGTCAAGGAGGTTCCATTCATATTAGGGAAATTTCCGGAATGATATGGAAGTTAGGAGAACTTTTTGGAAAATAAACGAAATTCAGGGAAGTACCAAAATCTTCAAGTGTTAGGTCTTGTTGTCTTAGAACCCACACATTTTAGCTGCAATACATTAACAAACTGAACAACTGAATAAGCCTGATTTTATTCAGCTGCCTGCTAAATTGTTTGTAAGGAAGTTTAGAGATTTTTAAAGGCGTCCCGTGAGCTTCAAGGAAGTTTCGAAAACATCAGGACAATTTTAGGAACTTCAGGAAAGATCAAAGGTGTCCAAAATAGTTCAACTAACTTCAGAAAATAGGCGGACACTTCTAAAAAGTTCTGAGAAATTCAGGGAAGCATAGACAACTTAAGTAAATTTAAGGGAACGTTAGGAATGTTTAGAGAACTTTAAGAAAATTCCAATAACTTCAGAGAAGAATTAAAAACCTCAGGAAAGTCTAGACTTTCAGGGTAGTTAAATATCTCAATTGAAGCGATTCAGTGTTAATCTTTAAACTGCATCAAGTTTTTCGTTTTTACTACATGAAGGTAACGGGAATCCTAAAATAGTTCCGTAAATTTTAGGGAAGGTCATATAACCCCACTAAAATTAAGAAAATCTAAGAAAGCACTGAGAAATTCAGCAAAATTCTGAAAACCTCGGTAAAATAGCAAAAACTTCAGAAAAGTTCAAAGTTCATACTTCTATAACAAAAAAAAAAAAACAAATTGATTGTTACATTCAATACATGGCCCTTCGCTCATTTTCAACATCTATTCAATTTTCATACTGCTAACGGAACTATCTACCTGGCCTCTTCTAAGACCATTATCTAGCTAATAAATTATCACACGATAGCAACATGTTAGATAACATTTCCAACCAACTCTGGAAATTGATTGTATTTTATAAATGGCAAACTTAGTATTTTAGTAGTTAGTATTATTAAGATTTGTCTCCGTTACTAAAACTAAAGTATGTATGACAACTGTAAAAACGATTGATCGACGAAAAGTAAACAAGAGAAGTCCTGGAGCCCAATTATTTGTCCATGACGAATTTAATTTCGATCGCATTCCCGCTTTTACGAAAATTGCATTCAACTCGATTGTCAGCGAAACGTAATCAAACATGACACTATTTCCGGCAGACGCATACTCCCGATCGAAGTTGTAACCCACTGACTGGCGCTGCACACAAATGCTTTGTTTACATTTAGCCAGCACCACCGAACAAGCGCAAACACACACACACACGGTCACGAGAGTACCACCATTATTGCGATTTGTTGGTTTTCATGCTCGGAAAATCAATATGCATTATACCGTAGAACCGAGCAAACCGCGCAAAATTTCAACAAATTTACACTTAATTGAAAGCAAACAATTTGCGCCCGCCTGCCACTCTCCCTCGTTGCACCTCGCCGCTCCATGCCTGCATTGAACGCGTGCGAGAATAGGTACATAACTTGGTGAATTGTTTTTGGCACCCAGGCACAACGAGGACCATCCAGGAGAACAAAAACTGATTTGTTTTTAATTACTGTCGAAAAACAGTCTCGCAGTCCGTGTCTGTTGGGCGGCCACCCGGCTGACGTTGTTGGGTCATATACAGCAGCACGACCACCAGCGACAGAAGTAGGAATGTTATTCGGTTCTTTGTTATCTTTCCATTCGTTGGAAACCGTTTGTGTTTTTTGGTGGGAGGAAATCGACAGGAGTATCAGTGGGACGTTTACTTCCGGACAGTTTCAAACCCTGAGTAATGTGGGATCGATGATTTTCAATTAATAAAAAACCTTAATTTTTTAATCTTGATGTTTGAACTGGGTACTAACGGAAATATAACGAAGCAGGCGAGAAACTGAAAGAATATGAAAAACATTGTCTGTCGAGTACAGAAGGTAGGTCCAAGGTCTAACAATTTCAGAGAGCTTAAGGTTCAATTTACTTGGATGCTTTTTGGAAAATTTCAAAAGCAGTTTTTTCCGACGCATTATTTAAGATTGCAAAAAGCTCGCACTATTCGATTCTTTTTGATATTTTACACAAAATGACGCGAGCTTTTTGCAATCTCAAATATTGCGTCGAAAAAAAACTGCTTTTGAATTTTTAAAAAATCCATCAAAGGCGATGTTTTAGGGGAGTTTCGAGAAGTTCAGTAACATTTCGTAACTGCAGGGTAGCATTTCACCACGCATAATTTCCTTGTGAGAACTGATTTAAATATCTCTGAACTTCCATTAGTTCCCGTAGTTTTACAGCAGTATGCGAAGTTCTCTATAAAACTCCTTATAAGTTCTATGAAAGACGCAGTATTTTAATAATTTAAGAGTTCTTTGAACGTCCCTGAAGTTCTCGGAAATTTTCACTGAAGTCTCCGTACCCGAGCAAGAACCGATAACTAACCGATAGCATATGAATATCTCAATTAGGTTTGATACCTTGAGGTATAAAACTTTGTTTTGCTATTAGGCAGTTATCGAAATATTTTGTAAAATATCAAATAAATACCTAAATAACCAGACGAGATCTTTCAGTTTTCAGACAATAACACCTAAAAGAGTTCTTGGATTGGTATTAAAAGACCTGTTAAGTAACAAATTATGGTATTCTGGCATCAAGAAAAGCGTTTGTAATCCGTCAGTTATTAAAATAACTAAATTCTTTTTTAGTTCGTTATTCAAAGAACAGTTTTGAGGTATTGTTTTTGGTGTTTTACCTCTTATATAATAAGACAATTGAAACCGTCTTCAACCAGAGGTTCTACAGATTGAACACTTAACAATATACAACGGACAACACACAACACCCAGTAGACCATAAGGGAAATTTCCGGGTTGCGAAAGGTTCCGCTGGCTGGAACGGGAATCGAACCCTCACTTCGAGGCACTCACCCCGAGCAGGAACCGATAGCTAATCGATAACAAATGAATATCTTAATGTGGTATGATACCAGATTTTGGTATGCTTGTGGTATAAAACCTTGTTTTGATATTATTCAGTTATCGAAATATTTTGTAAAATATCAAATAAATTCCAAAATAACAAAATGTGATGTTTCAGCTTTTAGACAATACCACCTAAAAGAGTTATTGAAGTGATATAAGAAGACCTTCAAAATAACAAACTATGGTATCACTAGTTTACAAAACAACATAAAAAGTGTGAACTTTAGTGGTTGACCAACGTTTCTAATGCAAAATCCTACGTTGAATTCAATGCCGTGGTCAGAAAAAATTAAAGTAGAGCCATTTTTGAGATATACAAAAAATTTGCTTTTTTGAATTTTGGACAAAAGTACGATTACTAAAATGTCAATATCTTTGGAACAAGTGCACCAATTTTAAATCTTTTTTTTTATGAAAGTGAAGCTAAATAAATATGCTATTGTTCGCTAGAATATTATGTCTTAATTAAAAATTTAATTTTGAAGTCATTAAAAATAATGCAGCATTTTTTTATATTTCCTGCGAATTTTCCATAAAAATCTTGTTTTAATCAACATTTTTATTGGGATAAAAAAAACCGAAAAATCATTCCATAATTTATTCTTAAAGTCCATTAAAAACTGGAGTAAGAGAGCCTTTAATGGAAGAAATCGGTTGGAAATTGTCGAAGTTATGAAATTTTTTGTAAAATCATGGAAATTGAATGTTCCAAGATTGGCCATTGTCCCGCTCCTAGGTTCATGCACCACTTCCAGTAAGCCTTTCTGTGGACGTGTACGCATACGGTGCATTTCACTAACACTACCAGCTGTCACGCAAAATTAAATGGGATATTTTCAACAATATAATTTACGCTAGTGTTTGTGAGACCGCTCGGCGAGAACCTAACTCAATTTGACAGCTTTCTTTCTTTAACATTGCTTAACGATGTATACGACAAAACGTGAATTCAAGTGTAAAAATGATCCTCAAAAGTTTTGTTATGCGTGTGGCAACTATATATTTACAAAATCGGTCAATTTCACTGCTTCGTTGCAAACTGCATACAGGCTTTATTTTAAAATTGATCCTGGAGACTTTGACGAACCGTGGATTCTAAAAGTATTATGTAGTTCGTGCAAAACGTGCTTGGCTAGGTGGATGTCAGGCGCAAGGTAAATTGATTTTTTGAATAACTTTCATATAAACAATTTATGTACAGCATGGTAGTGCTTTGTTCTTTCCTGACCGACATTATCTTACTTCATCTATTTTTGATAAGTGTTAATGTCTTACTTACTAACTCACTTATTTGTTATCTGTCAGTCGCTATTTGTCCTTTGACATGCCCACCATATGGCGTCGACCGTTTTGTCATGCAACGGATTGTTATTTCTGCTTGACAAAAGTTAAGCAACAAGGACGTCACAAAACAGTTGAGTATCCACAAGTGGCTTCTATGACAAAACCTGTTCCACATTCAAGTTCGGTCCCGTATCCTGTTTATCCAAAGCGGAAACGAGCGCCCTCTGTTGAATCGACCGTTACAAAAAGTGAGGAGGAATTCAAGGAGGAATGCGAGGAAGACTTCGAGGTGGAATTGGAAAGAAACCCACAACTGTTTACACAATCCGAATTTAATGATTTGGTGCGAGATCTCGACTTATCGAAGGAAAAATCCGAATTGCTGGCATCACGCTTGAAAGAACACAACATGCTGAGCAAGGAGGTCAAAATTTCTTGTCACAGGAATCGTCACAAGAAATTTGACAAATATTATTCTACAAAGGACAAGGCATGTTTTTGCCATGACGTAGACGGCTTGTTTGAAGAGTTTGGTGAGCCATATGATCCAGCTGAATGGCGTTTATTCATCGATAGCAGCAAGTTGAGCTTGAAAGCCGTTTTACTGCATCAAGGGAATGAGAAACCTTCTATTCCATTAGCTCATGCCGTTAATATGAAGGAAACGTATGAATCAATGGCTCTATTGCTCAATTTGATAAATTACAATCAACACAATTGGAAAATTTGTTCCGATCTTAAAGTGGTTGCCATGTTGACTGGCCTCCCTTAGCTCAGTCGGTAAAGGCGCAGCTACAAAGCAAGACCATGCTGGAGGTGGCTGGGTTCGATTCCCGGTCCGGTCTAGGAATTTTTCGGGTTGGAAAATTTCTCGACTTCCCTGGGCATAGAGTATGATTGGACTTGCCACACAATTATACTAATGCAAAAATGGTACAGGCATCGAAAGCTCTCAATTAATAACTGTGGAAGTGCATCTAGAATACTAAGTTGAGAGCACGCAATAAGCTAATATGCTATATGCAATAAGCTTGAAATGCGAAGAAGAAGAAGAAGAAGAAAAATGTTGACTGGATTGCAACAGGGATACACAAAATATATGTGTTTTTTGTGTAAATGGGACAGTCGAGCTCGTAAGGAACACTACGTCCGAAAAGATTGGCCAAAACGGGATAATTTCACAATTGGTAAAGACAACGTTAAAAATGATCCTCTTGTGGTAAAAGAACGCATAAAACTTCCACCACTACATATAAAACTTGGGCTATTCAAAAATTTCGTCAAAGCGTTGCAAAAAGAAGTGCCGGCATTCCAGTACTTGAAATCAGTATTACCAAATTTATCTGACGCAAAGATAAAGGAAGGTGTATTTGTTGGCCCACAGATCAAAAAACTGCGCAATGATTCCGCATTCAATACAGTTTTGACACCAGATGAGGAAGAAGCGTGGAAATCGTTCCAGCGTGTTGTCACAACCTTTTTAGGAAATTTCAGAAGCCCAGATTATGAGGAAGCCGTCGATGAATTGCTCAAAAATTATGAGAAAATAGGTATAAATCAAAAATATTGTGTTTGTTACATATAATTAATTTCAAATCCTTTTATTTCACTGAACACAGGTGTGAATATGTCTTTGAAGATACATTTCCTACATTCTCACATGGATTTTTTTCCGGAAAATCTTGGTGACGAGAGTGATGAGCACGGCGAACGTTTTCACCAACAAATGAAGATGATGGAACGTCGTTACCAAGGGTTTTGGGATGAAGCAATGATGGGTGACTTTTGTTGGTTTCTGATTCGAGAAACAAGTTCAAAACATCGAAGACAAAGTCATTCGATTCTCAATCATTTTTAATAAAACCTAAATAAATTTCTTTTGTATCAACTCGGTTTTAAATCCTGATATGCCTTAATCAAATTGATATGTAGAGAAAAGAATCTCTCATGAAAACTTTACATGCGATTTGGATGCTTACAACGACACCTAGAAAAGGAACTCTAAAGCTGTTGTATTTCAGCAACATTTTTAAGTGTTTTACAAAAATGCTCATAACTTCGACAATTTCCAACCAATTTCATCCTTTAAAGGCTCATTTTCTCCGGTTTTAAATGGACTTTAAGAATAAATTATGGAATGATTTTTTGAATCTTTTTATCGCATTAAAAATGTTGATTAAAGCAAGATTTTTATGGAAAATTAGCAGGAAAAATAAAAAAAAAATGCTGTAAATTTTTAAATGACTTCAAAATTAAATTTTTAATAAAGACATAATATTCTAGTGAACGATAGCAAATTTATTTAACTTCATTTTCATAAAAAAAGATTTAAAATTGGTGCACTAGTTTCAAAGATATTGACATTTTAGTAATCGTACTTTTGTCCAAAATTCAAAATATCAAAATTTTTGTATATCTCAAAAATGGCTCTACTTTAATTTTTTCTGACGACGGCATTGAATTCAGCGTAGGATTTTGCATTGGAAATGATCATCACCTTACCGAGTTCAAAAATGCTGTAAACTAGTGTATTCTGGCATCTAAAAAAGCGTCTGTTATCCGTTTGTTATTGTAATAACTAAATTATTTATTGGTTTGTTATTCGTAGAATATTTTTGAGGTATTATTTTTGGTATTTTACCTATTATGTCAGCCTCACTAAAACCATATTTAGGTTGTCAGTTATGCTATTCTCATAACTGAATTTGGTATTAATAAGTTATTTTTTCCTGCTCGGGTTCAGACGCAAGCTAACATCATCTTCTGTCTAACTGTGCTGCGAGCTTACCCGAGCAGGAACGAATATAAAATAATTTAATTTTTTATATTATTCTTTGGCATTTTACCTCTTATGCCATGCTGGTCAATACCAAATTTTGGGATCAGGTCAGAATTAGGTATTCATAAGTTTTTTTCTCCTGCTCGGGTAGCGAGAAATTCGTTTATGTTGCCGTGGTAAACCAAAGAGAAAATCGATGAAGAGAATCGATCAACGAGGAAAGGCCCTTTTCAAATAATACGCGAGATTTAGTTTGTAAGTAATGCTATTTTCATACCTGAAGTAATAGCAAGGTGGCCAGTGAATTTTCATTTTGAAAATCCCGGTTTTTTCCCGGTTTTCCCGGCTCAAATCTTAAAAATTCCCGGTTGTTAATATGCAACAAAAAAAATTTACTGAACTGATAAAAAAAATGTGATTTAAGAATATTCCCATAGTTCTGGAGCTTGAAATTTATGTAGAGTCTGAAACACGACTTTTCTTCAAAATTTGTGATTAATAACATGCTTCGTGATGCAAGATTTGGAGAAACAATAATTAAAATGTGAAATTTTGAATTTCTTTCAAGATCACAGATTTGAAAAAAAAATCATACTTATGAGTCGTGGAGTCATAATTGTCACGCTCTGAGACTTGGAAGCATTTTAAGGGTTGTAACAAATTACAAAACAATCTGTATAAACTAGCTGCCAAACCCTTGAATTTTTAGTAAAATTTAAAATAATTCAAAGTGTTGATTACAAACAAGTATTGAGAAGGATTCCCACACAGTTTTCGAAGGAGAAGAGCAGATTTCCAGAATTATTCTGGCATGAAATCCTTAGAAATTGTTAGATGAATTTGGAAGGATTTCTTTGGAGAAGAATGCAAGTTCTAAATTGAACTGTTAGGTAATTTTAGAAGATTTAAAAAGGAGTTGTGAAAAACAAAACTTTGCAGAAAATTCCTACGTGATTCTGATGAGATTTGTATGGGGATCGTGAGGAAAATGACATATGAATTTTAAGAAGAATTCCAATTATGATCAGAATTCAACAAGAAACAGAGTTCTTAGAAATTTCTGGCAATAATTACAACCCTAGTGCGAAAGATTCATCACATAACTCAAACAAAATTGATTGCATAAAATTTGCTGATAATTAGAAAGAAATTCTTTAAAATACTCCAAGGAGTTTCTAAATAAATTTTCGAAAGATTTCTACTGTTTTGAATAGAGTTAAAAGAAATGTTTGAAAAGATTTTGAAAAGAATCAAAGTCTCCGGATATGCTCAAGTGAATTATATAAAGGATTCCAATTAAATTCTTAGAAGGGGTTGGAAGGAAATTCCTAAAAGAATTCAACGGTAATTATTACGCCGAGTGTTTTCTAGTTTATTTCAGATTAATTTCAAGTTAATTCAGAGCAGAATTCCTAGTTGATTCTGGAATTCATATCATGAGAATTTTGAACAACGAAAAATTAAAACCCCGGAAAAGAATAATTCATTCAAATTTTAACAAATATTTGTTTCCAAACTCCAGCATCTTCAATATTTTCTTTTAAGAACCATGCACTTTACATCTGAAATTAAAACAACAAAAATCAATTTGCAATATTACTGAATGATTAAATTCTAAAAATAATAAGACGGTAAACTGAAGAAAATTATGCAGCCAATAGAGTAAGACATTCATTTGCTAAAGGATCGCTAAAAATTTGTTCCTATGATATGGTTAATTTATTTTCCCGTTTCTCTTGCAGAATTCCCGGGTTTTTCCCGGTTTTCCTGGTTACTTTTCAAATTCCCGGATATTTCCCGGTATTCCCGGTTTGCTGGCCACCCTGAGTAATAGGTTATTTTGTCTTGCTCGAGTAACTTACCTCAACTTTCTATAACATTCCTCAAATATACGGAACTTCCCTGAAGCTCACGAAACATTTCTAATGTTCACGACACTTCTCACGCAACACGAGAAAAGGGCCTATCATTGTTGATCGATTCTCTTAATCGATTTTCTCTTTCGCGAATAATCCGACTGCAAATGAATTTCCCATTTAGTATGTTGTTTCAGGCGTAAGCTAACATCATCTTCTGTCGAACTGTGCTGCGAGCTTAGAGAGAAATTCGTTTATTATGCCGTGGTAAACCAAAGAGAAAGTCGATTAAGAGAATCGATCAACGAGGATAGGCCCTTTTCAAATATCACGCGAGACTTTTCTAAAGTTAAAAAAAAAGAATTCTCAGAACATCGCTGAAAATCTAAGAATATTCAAGCAGTTCACGGAACTTCCCTGAAAATCTAGGAATAGTGAAAGAATTCTCGGACCATCGCAATACTCGGACAGAACATTCTAGGGATTCCAGAGCTTTCCGGAAATTCCTAGAGCTTTAAAAAAAAACCTGAGAACTTTTCTGAAGATCTGAGAACTTCCTACAAAATCCGAGAACTTCCTAGAAGATCATAGAACTTTCATGAAAGTCCGAAAGCTTGCAAAAAAATCCGTGCATTTACAACTTATTCCGAAAACTTCCCAACAACTCGGAAAGCTTTCCTGAAATTCCATAAACTTTGCAGAAGATTCATGAACTTCGCATGAACTCCGAGAACTTACCATAGTTTCCAAGAACTTCCCCAGAAGATGTGAGAACTTCCGAAAAAATTCCAAAACTTTCCATTAATTCCAAGCGTTTTTCCAAGAAATTCCGACGACCTCTTAGAAGATTTACGAATTTGCCAGAAGATTCGAGAACTTACTAGATAGTCTGCGGACTTCCCAAAAATTCCGAGAACTTCTCAGAGTTTCCAACCGATTCTTAACAGACGTGTGCACTTCGAAGAACATCCGAGAACTAAACCCGAACAAAGTAGAATAACAACCCGATATCATCTAGATAACAAGTCTTGTTATCCCAGATATCATTTTGTTTTCAGTTGTTATCATGAAAAATTCACTATATATTTATTAACGATCCAAGGTTAGTTCAAAACTTTAAATATTATTCGCATTGAAATAATAAAAAATAGTGCTTTTAATCCCTAATCATATTTCAGTTATCAGCGTAAGGCTTTGATATCAAAATGATAACATGATTTTAAATGTATGGAATAAATTTTTATGGCTTACAGAATTTGTTATACAGAATTAACAGAATACAATTAATTCTAATATCACATCTAAGTGGATGCACTTCAATCGTGTCGAAATATTATAGAAAGTAATCTTACTTGCCAAAAAGGACAAAATTATCATTAATACAGTGCATGAACTGACATTACGCTGCTTTTACTGCATTTGTTTATTTTTGTGGCCATAAAAAATTACATGAGATTTTCGACATGATTGAAGTGCATCCTCTTGGATGTAATATTAAAATTTATTTTTTGCAATGGACCCAAAATTTATGAAAGCTTCCCAGAATTTTATCCAGCAACTTGAAGATCCTTGAACTTCCCAGAAATTCCAAGAACTCTCCAAACATTCTAAGAACTTCCAATAAATTTGACGAATTTCACAGAAACTCCAGAACATCTCAGAAGTTCAGAGAACTTTCCAGAAATTATGAGAACTTCGCAGAGGATCTGAAATTTTTCTAGCAATCCCAAGAATTTATGAGAAGTTCAAAGAACTTTACAATACTTCAAGGATCGTTCCAGAATTTTTAAAAATCTTCCTAGAAGTTGCGAGAACTTCGCAGAAGTTTTAAAAACTTTCCACATTTTCTGATATCTTTCAAGAATTTCCAAGAACTTCCCAAGTACTTCTCAAAAATTGCGAGAACTTCGCAGAAGTTAGAAGACATTCCAAGAATTTTCGTGACCTTTCTAAAAATCTCGGAAACTTCCTAGAAGATCCTAAAATTTTCACAAATACCAGGACTTTCTCCATAGTTTCGAGAAGTCCGGAAACTTTTGAAAGTATTACACTGTTATGGTAAGTTCTCAGAAGACTTGGGAGAAGGGAGAGTAGGCTATGCGTGTGTTCGAACCTGACGTTTGTTTTTTTTTCTAGGTCCCTACACACTAATCGATTCAGTACGGTTTTACCGAGTTTTTGAATTGCGGAACTGTTCGGTAAAAGTTTAAAAATCTGTGGAAAATTTATTAATGAGAATATTTGTTCTGAACTTGTGCATACTTAGTTCTATTAACCCCATTTAATGGTAGAAAATAAAATTGGTCGATTTCATTGATTCCTTACGGATAACGGTCATTTGAATTTTTACCGACTTTTTCAGTAATTCAAAAACCCAGTAAAAAAATACTGACTCCTGTAAAAAAATCTTAGTGTGTATTATTTGCCGCTGAGAAGCTGTTCCGAAGCTAAGTAGAACCTCCACGAAGCGTTCCATCATTCATCCTATCATTACTTCCATCATACGTTGAGTCACAGCGTTGAACCTGTGTATTGGCCACGAAAAGGCTTGCCAGTGGACATCACAAATCGACTATTTACATCCGAACATTTGTTTATCTCAAATCGAAGGAAGACATTCCGCGCAACTACCATAAAATGAACGGCGCCGGTGGTGTAGTGGTAAGCGTGATTACCTCTCACCCCAGCAGGCCTGGGTTCAATCCCAGTCGGCGCCGCCGGGATGTTCTGAGGCATAACATCTCTGATCACGCCTTCCTTCGGATGGGAAGTAAAGCCGTTGGTCCCCGGTTCATGAGTTGATGGGTCGATAGGTAGGGTCCAGGTGTGGGAGCTGCCTTCCTGGCACGTCGGTAGCATTGGTGCTCAGCACGGAAAACAAGATCGACGGAAAAAACAAACCAAAGAAAAAAAAAAAAAAAAAAAAAACTACCATAAACCGGACTAGTTTATGTTGATCTTCGTCAAGCTTCGTCTACAATTTGGACTTCTACATCAACACATGTCAGGCAGCCTTCAGGTTCAATTGGCTTAACTTTGTGAGTTTGTTCCATTTTGTTAATTTTTATCTTTTCAAACCAGTAACGTTGGGAGATCACCTTTTTGGGGTGCGTTACTGGTATAAGATCTACCACCGAACCCTAGTCGTGACAACTTCAAACTAGGGAATCAGGACTTTCCAGTAATCAAAGGATCTCATTTTAGTCCTTGTTACTTTTTATGACTTGATAATAGTGACAAGACTCGGGTTCTGCATTTCTATATTGTATATTTCAAATCAAAAACATTGCTTATGTTCATAGATTTCACATAATCCTTTTCCCTTTGTCTTTCTCCTTTTCGTTTCCCTCTTCTCTTTTCAGAAAGCGAGTAATGGCGCTATAGCCATAAGCCATAAAAGGCTAGGACAAGAGTTAGTGCTCATGCCCCAACCGTCAGAAGAAAATAGAGCATCACTTAACCTTTCTAGCTTTGATGCTTCCAACGACCAACCAATCATATAATTACTGAAACCGGAACGTACGGTACGAGATTCATCAATTTATTGGATTCTGAAGCATCAATTTAACAGGCCCGATGTTTTCTGAATCATCTTGCCCCTTAAATGCTGCACAGTAGGTCTGGCCGTTTTGATATGTTTGACGCATCTTCGATGTGAAACATATATCAAATAGACAAGAAAAATGATGTAGGTATATATATCATTTTCCAGGATGCTTTCAAAAACTGGCTGTGTTGGTGTAAGATTTGATAAGATTAGATTAGTTCTCAGAAGACTTGGGAGAAGAAGAAGTTCTTATGTTTTGTTTGAAATTCTCTCTATTTCTGGAAATTTTTAGATCGGAATTTGTGGAAGTTTCTTGGAATATCTTGGAATTTTTCGGAGGTTCAAGTATTTTTTGTGGAAGTTTCAAAATTTTTTGAAGAGTTTAAGAATGGAATTTTTGGAAGGTTCTCGGATCTCCTGGAAAGATTTTGAATTTTAAATTTACATTTTTACATTTCTAGAAAGATCTCCTGTATTTTTTGACTCATAACGAATATATGTAGAATCCGGGGAAACATGGACTTGACCTTATTTTGCATTGCAAATGCCATGTTAAATAATGCGAAATATACGTTGCATTCGATCTTCGCGCTTTAATTCGTTATAATTCAGCTAACAAAGATGAAATTTTTGGAAATTTGTGGCAAGTTTTTGGATCTTCTCGAAACTCATCTGATGTTCTGAGGACTCCTCGGAACTTCTGCGAAATTGTCAGAATTTCTGGAAAGCTCTCGGAATTCCGGAAACATTCTGTAAATTTCTGGGAAGTTCTCGTTGCTTTAAAAAACTTCCACGAAATTTCAATTACCTCCTAGAAATTGTACATTGCATTTCTCGGTGGTTTCTTAAATTCTTGGTACCATGTACAAAATATACAATCACACATTATTCGTTATTTTAGTAGATATAAATTCTATGTTAACATCTGTTTGTCTGGTAGATTACTTCTTGAACAATATGTTTTTTATATGTAGTTGTTTTTTATCTCCTTAATGACAGGTCCGGTTTTCAAATTAGCCGGGAAAGTGCTGATAATGTGTCCGTCGCGAGTTTTGGTGGTGATTCGGTGGCCGACGTTGCCGTGAATCAGCGAGTTTACGGCTTACAAAAGTGCTCGTCTGCTGGTCTCTTGCCAGTGTCGGAGATTGTGAGCAAGCTGAAGGATGCCTCGCTGGATACGCCCAAGACTGGCCGGGCGGTAGCTGGTGGCCTTGAACGGTTCCTCAAGAAAGCACTAGACGCAAACCTCCTTCCAGATGACCATGGCAATGCAAGAAAATCTGGTTTTGGTTGAAGGAAGTATTACAACAAAGGTAATTGCTATAAGATATTTTTGCAAACAGTGAAAGATAGAAGATATAAAGCTCAAGTGGAGGTGCCGGGCAAAGGTGTTATATCCTAGATATGTAAGTTACAAATTCGCTGTTGTCGTCGGCGTAGGCGCCGTCATAATCGCCGTCGTAGCCACCGTAGGCAATACTATTAGTATATTTATAATAAATCATCAGCCGCTGAAACTATATTAATTATCGCATATTTCTGTTGTTCATTACATACCAAGTGAAATTCGAGATTGAACTTTCATTTGAATGGCTTGTTTAACCAGGGCTTAAACAATCGTCACGTCAGTCATAGCTTGTTATAATTGCCTGCACAATGCGTAAAGAGCAAATCGAAACATTGAACGTCGCGTGAAAGTGGAACTTAATGAAAGCCTAAGTACTCTTTCGTAGCTTTTAGTTATCAGGATTTGAAGGATCGTCGGTTGCAATAGCTTGCTTACCGAGCAGAAAAACGTGGTCCCAGGTCCTTTCATATTAAAAATGTAAGATCGCTTGTTTATCGTATATTTCGTAAAACTTTTCGTTGTCGTCTGTGCCGGGTTTGAATAGTTATAACAACTTGAGTAACGGTATTATGTGATATGAGGAGCTCGGTGACCTTAGAGCAACCGTTTTTACTTACTGAGCAGAACATCATGAGTTTAATTTCAAGCCTGTCCCCCCCCCCCCCCTCACAGTCAAAATTCGTCAATTGCTTTATTTGTTTACATGACTACATGGTAATAACAGCAAAACGATGATTTAAAAGAAGCTCGTCTGCCTAGTGGGAAACGTTTTTGCTTACTGATCAGAATATCGTGGGTTTGATCCTACACTTCTTCGCGTTATATGATCGTAAGGACATCAATTCAGCTTATCGTTTACCAAAACGAACCCTGCTGCAAACCCAACATCCCAGTGACTGCTCGTGGAAGTACAGTGGGAAACGTTTTTGCTTACTGAGTAGAAGATCGTGGGTTTGATCCTAAACTTCTTCGCGTTATATGATCGTTAGGACATGAATTCAGCTTATCGTTTACCAAAACGAACCCTGCTGCAAACCCAACATCCCAGTGACTGCTCGTGGAAGTACAGAGGTGGCTTCCATTAAAGCGAGTGTCACGTCAACACATTCCTACCCATTCCTTTCTTGACCTGCGTTCGGGCGCGGCCGACACTGGTATTTCCTAGTTTGAGATCACCGGTTTTTACACATTGAGGATGTTTGCTAGTCCCAAGCATCGTCTATTGGTTCTCTGTGTAATTACAGCTGGTCTGGCAATAACAGAGTAGCAACCGTGGGCTGCTTTCTTAAATTCTTGGTACAAAATACGCAATCACATTATTATTCGTTCTTTTAGTAGCTGGTAATTCTATTTTAACACCTGTTTGACTGGTGCTTTACTTCTTGATGAATATATCTTTAAATGTAGTTGTTCTCTTCGTCCCCTTCCTGATAGGACACAGAATAATTTTTGACGTTTTGAGCAAAAATCACTAACCCTTTTATCTTCCTTTTATTTGAACCGAATTTTTTTGAGTTTACCGGCTTTTCAGTCAAATTCAAATACGATCTTTTTTAAAGTTTTTGAATCCGCCTAAAATAAGGAATGCTGCACATACTTGAACGATGAAAACATTACCTTTTCTGAATAGTTATTTTAGAAATTCGAGACTGGAACTCGTGGTAATGGGTCATTCACCGTAACGGCATCCGGGGTAATGGGTTATTTGGAGTAATGGAATTCGTCGGAGTGGCATTCAAGGTAATGACATAGAGTCCGATTTCCACATGTTGTCCCCATTCCTAAACTACCCATATTTTTGGGTATTTGAAAGTTTTTCACAACCGCATGTCGGAATGGCGTCAAACAATGACTTCCGGCCAATATAGCTCGTTCCCGTTCCTAAAATATCCATTTTTTCCGGTATTTAACAATTTTACACAAACCGGAAGTTGGTAGCTTTAATTCCAGACTGGCTTCAAACATTGATTTTCGGCGTCTACACGTCTTTCCCATTCCGAAAATGCCCATGTTGTTGGATCATCTCTTTTGCCAGTGTTGCCCGGGGGAGATACCCCTCACCATCTCTCCCCAACAGGGGAGTTTGGTAAAGGAGATGATCAACCCGATTCGTACCTTCCTCAAAATTGACCTTTGCTCGCTTTCTAATCTCTACATACAATTTTCACACTGGCTAACTCTAACTGAACTATCAACTCTATGCATTCATCTCTTCATCTATCGTATCAAATTACCACTTTAAGTCTGATATTTGGCGTACAGCATCTCCAACTAGGGTAAATGTCGGCTTCGGCACCCATTGACTGTTTTCGGCAACTAAATTTATACGGTAATTTCACTGCATTTTCTCACTAAAGCACTTCGTTGAATGCATTCAAACGAGTCCTTAATGTTTCAGCTTCAATCTGATTAGGTTTTTACGACTGAGCAAACGAATTTTTGACAGATTTCTCTTGAAATGAAACATTTGCACTAGGTTGCCGAAGAAAAAGAGATTGCCAAAAATATTCACACCCATCTGAGAAGTTTGCATTTTTGGACAATTCTATTAAGTGGAATGCATAGAACAACAAGCAGCAGATGAATGTAAACAAACAAACAATGCATATGTGTGCGCCGTTAACTTCACGCATGAAGTAGTACAAACATTACTAGCTAAAGTTCAATAGATCGGTTACTTGGTTGTTTGTACAAAAATATTCGGCATAACTCTAAGCTTCAAAAGTCGTCAGCTTTTCCACAGAATGATCCAAATGATCAAAAAAGAAATCCAAACAATTAAACTACAAGGGACAGCCCCATGGGGTTGTATGCAATGGTGACGTAGAACTACTTGATCTTATATAATAAATCTTATTTGTTAACTGCAGCAGGAGCTTGTGTTTTGGGTAGGAATAGGAATTTGAGCGGGGTTCTCTCTGTTTATACTCATTAGTATTACGCACTTGACATAGATGGCCCACAGCGACTCACGAATACACCGGACACCACCAAACACGGTGATTGACACTGAATCCGATCAGCGGTTGAGGGCAGCCTTGATAGCTAGCTGCTTGCAGGGAGCCTTTCGTTGTGTACTGGAAAACACCACCACTCACCACGCGGTGATTGAATAAACACCGTTTGGTGAGACTGGATGGAATTCAACTTTGAAATCTGTGTTAGAGAAATCGCTTTTTGCAGCAACAGTTGCGCAATTATCATATCAACAGTTGCATATTCGTGCAATTTTCAATAGTAACGTTTTGAAAAATGATAAAGTCTTAAGTTTTACCGATGCGTAGAAATATTTCTGATCGATTGGTGATAAAATTATTGGATTTGGTCCAGGGGCAGCTGAGTTATTAACGTTCAAAATCTTCCATAATTTTGTTACATGTTCCATTTTAGGTTTTCACAATGTGTACCCCATATAGAAATCACAGACGTAGTCCTACGTCAAAAAAGATACGCATGTTAAAGAAACGCAATCCACTTACGAAACTGCAACATCTACGAATCAGAAGAGATACGTACCTGAAATGAAAGAGAAAAAACGACTGTTAATAGGGTAGAGAACTACTTCGGCCTAATCGCCCATTTTGGCCCTATCGAGCAGAAAACTTCAAATAAATCCATGATTTTAGAGTTAACAAGTCGATTATGCGTTTGGTACGATCCATCAGTTAAAACGTCAGAACGAAGTCAATGAGCACGCGTGATATGAAGGTTTGCATCCATTATTCCCAAAAACAAAAGAAGCGCTCGGACCGAATCAATTTTTATCTTCATCCGATAGACCGAAGTGAATTCATTGGCGTTTCAATGGTGTTTCAATGCGTTAGGCCGAGTTTAGAATCTTCATATCGTTCATTTTTCCGGAACTCCCTTCTCTTAAACCCCAGCCCTAAAAAGAACTTCCCCATACGCATAACTGCATCATCCATAATGCTTTCTATTGAGCTTGACTCCGTGCTGTGACGGTTTCCGTCTGATTTGTGTTTTACGATCATTTATGCGAGCTTGCAAATATCTTTTACCATGCTACATTTGCAAGAGTACTGCCACTGCCACCAGGTCACACGCAGCCATATCGGCATTGAAATACGAATTGTACAACGGTGTACAGTGAATCTCTAAATTGAGCGTACAGCTGCGCTTAAGTTTTAGAAAAACGGCGCTTCGAGTACAATTTAAAAAGATAGATATCTAAACTGTTGGCATCTGGTGTACGAAGATTTAGCCCCCAAAACCACATGTTCTTGAAATACTTCAAACTTTTTAAAATGTTCCCACATTTGTAGTCATAATACAGTCCTTTCGTATGCCGCTAATTTTAATAAAATACGCCCACTACGAAAAAAGATGAAAATCGAGCATTTTCTATTCAAAGCGTTTCAAAAAATTGTACATTCAGCTGTACGCTCAATTTTGCAACACACTGTACTTACGTAAAACCTAATTTTCTCCCCAGGTTCAGATTCGCACGCATATTCACTTGAAATATAAAGCCCTTCGTACAATTTATAATCATCGCAGAGCCTCCCATTTGGTTCAATTCAAACAAACTCGGTCCGCGTACTAGTTGAAAGTTGATGCTCATCCCATTCCAGATTCCCGGTTCGATTCTCGGTTCTAATAATGATACCAATTACAACCGGAATATATTCCTACCGGTGACGACTGGCAGGCAGCAGTTTCTCGATAATGCCTCAGGCTTCAAGTGATCATCATCATCATCATCATCATCGATGCTTTTACAATCGTTAGCTCTTAATTGAACTATCCTCCCAGCTCCCCCATCCGAACTATTCCCCCCGGGGAGTTGGTTCAGAAGTACAATCGATAATCGATAGTTTTGCTAATGAGTTCAGTCGTTCATTTGCATCCGGTGCATGCGGTGTGGAACAGCAGGTGAAAGGATATTTTATCCAATTTGGGACAGGCAACTACTGAGAGGCACTGACTTACTTAGCACTAGATTAAGGATGGGGAAGGCAGAGATCGAACTGCTTCGATTATCGGCATAATGGTGGGGGGTGAAATTCGAATTTTCACGGCAATTATGGAGATAGGTTGGGGGCTCCGGAACGAAATTGGTATGTCGGCATTCGTGACTTGAGATGTATCAAATGTAACGGAACATGTTTGAGTTGGTGCTCAATTCTTTCTAAGTAGGTGGTTTTGTTCCTTAGTGCAAAATGTTAGACCCATTTTTTTGCATTAGAGTGACCATTTCCATGTTAGGGAGGTCCAGAAATTTTTTTTTTTTCAAAAATGACTTTTTAACTTTTGAACCATTGCAGTGAGCCGATTTCAAAGATAAAAAAATCAAACGAAAGGTAATTAAAAATACTTTTTAGAAACGATATAAAGATGTTAAATAATCGGGATTTTTTTTTGAAAAACATTTATTGTATTTGTTTTTTATGGTTGTCATGGTTTGTAGACAGAGGGCGAAAATTTAGGCTTTTACAACATATCTAACAATCAGTGACGTGTTTTTTTTTTCGTTTTGAGTTACATTTTTGGGTTATCATGTTTTGAGTTTTCGCTCAGTACTCCTATGCGAATAGACTCTCGAACAAAGTCCAGCATCAAAATGACAGCAAATTGAAATCAAGTTTTGATATTATTTTTAATATGTTGTTGTGGGTTTGTTTTCATTGCTTTAGCAAAGCATCAAATTGAATAATTGTTTTGTTATCAACAGGAAAAATTGATATCAAATTTAGTTTTCAGTTTGCTTTCACTGATAGCAGAAATTGTTTTCAATGTGATGTCATAGGAAGATTTGTTAGCTCTCAATTATCTCTGGATATTTTAACCGTTAAAACGGCCAAAACGACAGCAACCAGAGTAATTATTATCAGCAAAATCACCACATCAAATTTAGATTTCAATTTGACCTCAGACTTTGCTTGGGATGCGTTTCCATTGATTTATAACGACTGTAACATGCTCCTCAACGGAGGCCCTTCTGAACAATCCATATCACAGGGAAATCCATTCCGGGCTCCCAAACCGTTTACAAAACTCTGCAACTTGGGGAGTCCCCTTTTGGGGCTCCCAGAGATGAACCAACCTACGGCTGAAAGTCTCTTACATAAAGAAAACCAACCAACCATCCAACAGTTTTTATCGATTTTTGAGCAAAATTTGTGGATTTTATCCACGAGTACGAGCGGCTAGATCATATGAAGCAGGTGGACAACAACGATTCAGGTTTCCCGGTATATTTTCTTGAACACCACGCTGTATTCAAGCTGGATAGCACCACCACAAAACTGTGTGTGGTGTTCGATGCGTCTTGCAAAACTTTCACAGGCGTCTCCCTGAACGACGCCCTAATGGTCGGTCCAGTTATGCAAGATGATCTTCTGTCAATTCACCTCTGTTTCTGCCTCCATCGAATAGCAGTTGTTGCAGGCGTGGAGAAGATGTACCGAGTGACACTGGTGTACCTGTTGGATCAACGACTTCAATGCATCTTGTGGAGAAACTCACCGAACGAGCCGATTCGTATCTACCAATTGAATCAGGGCAGCGTGCACACCGTACTTATCTACCCAGTGTTTGCAGCGAAGGCGATGAAGAATGACTTTTAAGTCGATGATTTGAAGACTGGAGGCCGTCATCCGTTTGGTGAAGGAAATGGTTGATCAAACCTCCTCGGGTGGATTCAATTTGAGAAAGTGGAACTCTAACTCCAGCGCTCTTTTGGCTGAATTGCCAGCTCATCTCGTAGACGATCAATCTGCCAATCTCTGTATCTTTGAAGTACCACATTCAGTGGTCTGCCTCTGCTGCGATGTCCTGCTGGATTCCAGTCCAGTGCTTGCTTGCAGATTTCGTTTCCGCTCCGTCGTAGTGTGTGGTCGACCCACCTCCACTTCCGTTCACGAATTTCTGTCTCTATCGGCTTCTGATGGCACACACGATGAAGCTCGGAATTTGAGATCCAATTGTGGGGCCACTAGGCACGAATTATGTACCGCAGGCATCGGTTGATAAACACCTGCAGCTTCTGAGTGTTCTCCGCTGATACACACCATGTTTCACTGGCACATAACAGCACAAACTTCACGTTCGAGTTAAAAATTCGGATTTTGGTGCGTCAACTGATCTGATTCGCTCTCCATACATTTCGCAAACTGGCAAAAGCAGCCCTCGCCTTCTTAATCCGTGCACCTATGTCGCTCTTGGTGCCACCGTTCAACGCTATCTGGCTGCCAAAATATTGGAAACTTTCGACTTTCTCCACTGCCTGCCCAGCTACCGTGAAATTGGAACGGTTTTCCGTGTTGACATCCAACGATTTGGTCTTGTTGACGTTGATGGTTAGGCCTGCTTCAGAGGAGCGTTCCACAAGGTCGTCGAGCTTACTCTGCATGTCAGAGCGCCGTTGTGCTAATAACGCAACATCATCAGCCAAATCGAAGTCGGTGAGATGCTCCATAGTAATAGGCTGCCACAGCAACTCACGGTTCGGTACACGGTCAACGGCTCCAACCATGATCTCGTCGATTACGATGAGGAACAGTAGCGGGGATAATATACGTCTTTGCCACACACCCGCGATTACCCGAATCGGGTCAGACAAAGCTCCGTGGTGCAACACTCTGCATGAGAAAGCCTCGTACTGCGCTTCAATGAGGTTGACGATCTTATCAGGGACTCCCTTGCGTCTCAGAGCGCCCCACAAGTTTTCGTGGTTTAGTCGGTCGAAAGTTTTTTCGTAGTCAATCAATACCAAGTACAGGGACTCTTGGAACTCATTGACCTGCTCCAAGATGATGCGGAGCGTGACAATATGCTCCACACAGGATCTTCCAGCACGGAATCTTGCCTGCTGTCGTTGGAGAGTCGCGACGATCTTCTCCTGTATCCGATTGAGGATAACTTTACACAGAACTTTGAGAACAATATACAGTAACATGATGCCTCGCCAGTTGTCGCATACAGTTGGATCCCCTTCTTGGGGACTTTTACCAAGACGCCCCGCATCCAGTCGGCCGGAAAAGTCGCGGTGTCCCAGATATTGACGAATAGTTGATGCAACATTTGTTAGGATAGCATGGGGTCAGCTTTGAGCATCTCTGCTGATATGCGATCGACCCCCGGGGCTTTGTTGGACTTCATACTTCGGATGGCTGCTTCTATCTCCTGCAATGATGGAGCTTCAGTGTTGACGCGAGTAACGCGTCTCACCCTTGGCGGATCATGCCGAGATGTTGATGGTTGGTTGACCGTTGAAACTTCGAGAAGTTGTTCAAAGTGCTCAAATCAACGTTTCAACTGCTTAGTGGGGTCGATGAGTAACTGTCCAGTCGCGTCTTTCACAGGTATCCTTGGGTTCATCCTTGCCCCGCGGTAATCCACTCCTTCCTCTGAGTGCACAGCTCACCCAGGTTGTTCTAGCTTGTTTCAATAAAGGCATTCTTGTTGCTCGTCCACTGTTCTTCTACGCTGCCACCTTCCGGAATATTAGCTGCGCGAGCCTCGAGTTCTTCGACGAATGCTCTCTTCACTGCTGGGTCTTCCAGCCGGCGTGTGTTGAATCGCCGCCCGAGTCTCTCCTCCCGCCGTTGAACCCGCGTAATGCGTAGGCGGATCTCACCGACCAGGAGATGATGGTCAGAAGCGATTTCAGCGCTGCGTTTATTTCGAAAATCAAGAAGGCTCCGTCTCCATTTTCAGCTGATGCAGATGTGGTCGATTTGGTTCTCTGTATATCCATCACGGGAGACCCATCTGACTTTATGCACTGGGCGATGGGGGAACAGCGAACCCCCGATCACCATGTGGTTGTTGCCACAAAACTCTGAAAGCAGCTCGCCGTTCTCGCTCATATCTCCGAGACCATGGCGTCCCATGATGCGCTCATAGTCCGAATTGTCGGAGCCGATCTTCGCATTGAAGTCGCCTGTGTAGATCTTGATATCACCTCTTGGAGTCTTATCCACGACAGCATTCAGTTGACTGTAAAAGTTCTCTTTGTCCTGCAATTCGGCAGCATCGGTTGGCGCATAACATTGGATTATGGTAAGCTTTCGGACTCGTGTTCTGAATCTGGCAACGATTATTCTTCACGATGTCACGGAGCGTTTTCACCTCGCATACCGGAATATAAAAGTACCTGTCCCGAAGGCAGCTTGTGTTCTCCAAAGTTCGGCCAGCGGACTTCACTAAGTCCCAGGATTTCTAGCTTCATACGGCGGGCCTCACTGGCGAGTTGTGCCAGTTTACCCTGTTGGGCTAGCGTCAGTACATTCCATGTTCCAATTCTTGCCCGTTGTTTACCGCTAAAGGTCGTTGTCATAAAATCAGTTCGTAATCTTTCAGTTCGTGAAATATGAAAGATTACGATGCCTATACCGATGCATGAATTCGTATATTGTGTGGCAAGCACAGTGATACTCTATGCCCACGGAAATCGAAAAAATTTCCAACCCGAAAGATTCCCTCGACCGGACCGGGAATCGAACACGCCGCCGCCGGCTTGGTAATACCGTGCCTTTACGGACTAGGCTATGAGGTCCACAGTCCTATCCATTCCTTTCTTGACCTGCGGTCGGGTGCGGCCGGTGCTGGAATTGCCTAGTTTTAGATCACCAGTTTTTACACATTGATGATGATTGCTAGTCCCAAGCAGCGTCTATTGGTTCTCTGTGTAATTACAGCTGATATTGCAATATCAGAGTAGCAACCGTGGGCGGTCAATCATGCTCATGCTAAACAACCTTAAAATCCTTTAGTTTATAATTCCGCTTAGAGGTTTGATTTATTACTAGATTCTTAAAAATATTTTCTACCAATTCGTTTGTGAATTTGTTTTAATTTTCGGCAGCTTTTTGAGATAAATAAATTCTAGTCGTTTTTGCTAATAGAAAGATTAAAACAAATAGTCTACGATTTTGATTATCGACAAAGATCAATTTATCCTCAAATTGGAAAAAAAAACAGCGTATGTGCAAGTCAGCTGAATTCCTGTGACTCACTAGTGGATCGCGTCCCATAGACAAAGAATCGCTGTTATAGCCTAGGTAATTCAATAACTGAACTAAACTGAAGCGTCCACAGCTTGGTCGAGCGGCAGAACCTAACGTGAGAGCTTGGAAACCAATTGGGCCCAAAATAACCCTTGCAAAAGAACTAAATATTGCACAGGAAGCACTTATTTTCCAGTCCACCGTAGAATGTCTTAAATATTAAAGCCTATCTGAAAAGTTCTCTTTTCACAATCTGTTCACTCAATCACCGGTCAAATGACTATCTATTGACTAGCTCTCGGTTATTTGGTTTTCGTCTAAACTAACTGAATTTTTCCATTCAAGAAGTAAGTTAACCCAAAGTCCCTGATTTCACCACAGAACTTCCCTACGCAGATCCGCAAACGAAGGTCGACAGCACCTTCCCGCGATTGATGGAATCGATTTGCGAGATGATCTTTTCCTCCTACAACAAGTCCCTCGGTATATCGGAAGGGTGGGATAAAATATGAACCGCTTTCTTCGAACGTCTTCAGCAACAGCCTATGGAAGCGTTCGTTGTACACATTCAAGGCAAAGGGGAAACTGTTTAACATTCTTCTCCAGCAGCCAGGCAGCATCCTACCTGGTGAAGGAAAGCTCGTTCCTTCGAAATCAACTTCCGTGAAAGAAAGTGGAGCGAAGCGAATTCCCCTAAATGATGGATGAAGGCATGTATAGGCGGCAGCCTATAAATGCTAATATAAAATGTTATTCTTCCGCAGGTTCGCCTTGAAACATACATACACACACACACATTCACACAGACTGCGATATTTGCTTGTCGTGTTGTGAATCGTTTCGTGTACGTACCTATGTCTATTGCTATGTAAAGGGCGAAAAAGTTTCTCTCAATCTTGTGCCAAGGAGTTTCTAGCTTCTAGCCAGTCACCACCCCTTGAGCTGGGACGGAAACAATTTCTTATGAATAAGAGAAAAGTCCTATGTCAACCCCGGCAGATCTTCTCGTATGTGCGGCAGAACCAACCCACCAGAGCAACCATTTCCAGCCGGGGAGGGTTGTTTGGTATTCATGACGGGGAGAAAAAGTTTTGGCCTTCCGCTTTTGCTTTCGGCTAGTTCTATAGGACTTGTAGTGCGGGTAAACATACAGGTTACCCCAATTTGGTGTCCTCAGATGGCGAACGATGATGAAGATGTGGTATTTGTGCACGCGCGAGGAGGGTTCACAAATCAAGCATAATGTGACATGTGACAGTGCTGCGCGGAGGAACGCCCGTCGTCGTGATTGATGTTTGCCAAAATGTTATCCCGCGTAGGCGTACGACTGTTGAATGGATAATTAGGTCTTGAAGATGGTTAAGCGAAGTAGGTTAAATGCACGTTAGGAGCGGTTAAATTGAATTCTCCTGATGGATCTACAAATGTGATCCGGGATGTTGGTTGTGGCGGTAAGCCATTCCATAGCAAAACGATTTAGTGGTTCTCAGAATTTCGTAAAAATTTCTAGTTTTGTTCCTTATCGCGAAATAGTAGACCCGTATTTTATTTTTATTTTGTCAATAGGGTGACCATTTCCATGTTAGAGTGGTCCAAAAATTTATTATTTTCAAAAATGACTTTTTTCAAAAATTCATAACTTTTGAACCACTGAGCCGATTTCAAAAATCAAAATATCAAATGAAAGGTAATTTAATAAACTCTGAAAAATAATATGTAATGATTAAAAATTTAGGATTTTGTATTGAAAAGGATTGATTGTATTTGATTTTTGTGATGTTTTGTAAAATAATACATCGACTTGTGGCACAGTAACCTAAAGAAATATAGATTGGAAATCAATGATTAAAAAAAAACAACAAAATAATTGCAACATGACGATGTCATAAAAGTTGATTTAAATGGACGATTTGTGAAAAAGCTGTTTTGCTATCGAGAAATTTCTATTAAATTCATAAGGTTTACAACAGGCTTTTATTCAGAAAACTTGCAGACTGAATTGTATTTTTCTAAAGCCATTTTGCTTGATCCTAACCCGTTCAGATGGCAGATTTTTTTTTGTGATGTTCTGTAACATAATACCTTCTTCTTAATACCTCGACTTGTGGTCATATAAATATCGAGCACGGGAGTGTAGACTAATTAACTATTGTTCGTTGGATCAGCGGAGAACAGTAGTTCTGTGCCAAATTTTCTTTCTTTCAGGGCACCACAGAGCACAACGGGAATACTCAAGTCTTTATGAATCGATTTCTTTTATTTTTCACTTTCCTATAATTTCTAATAACTACACCGATATAGAGCACAAGTGAATAGCTACAGACTTTTGTAATTTAATTACTAACGTAACTAGGTCACTACTTTTATTTCTAACTTCTAAAAATATAATTCAAAAAAACTACACTGAACCTTCGGTTTCACCTTGTTTGTTGTGATTCTGGTTCGCTGTCGATGGGTGTCGAGTTGTCGCACGAAAAGAGGACGAGCACGTTGACAAGTCGGCCTTTTATAGGGGATTCCTCCATTTTGCAGAAGACCGGATAGAGTGAGACCGACAATTCTCTTTTTAGCCGGGCGCCATGATCGACAAACGAGAATGGTTTATGCTGTCGGTCCATGAGGGTTGACTCCTAGATGGCGCACCGATACACTTTTCGTCGATGTACGAACATGCTGGCCCCTTCAGAAATCTCATTTCTGACAGATAAATCGATGTTCGCCTAATTCGTGTCGTCATTCGTTGATGTCCCCTCGTGTTGTCGATGAAACCATGATGATGACGTTTGTGGCAGATGCCAAGTACTCGTTGCGAAGATTATCAGCAGATTCAGCATGGAAAATAAACATTCAAAAAAGAGACCCGGTAGAGGGTTTCAAACTATTTATAGAATTTGGACAGGTTCTTACCTTGTCCCTTAATCAAAAGGGCCTTGTATCCTTTCATTTTAGGTGATCCAAAGTGGAACCATTTGCAGACGGATGAGCTTCGTTGGAATCTTTTGGAGTTTTGCCGTTGAGTGAATCGTCGGGGCTTTCGATGGTGTTGTTTTGCGTGGGTGGAATCGGCAGCAGACAAATCTTCGAAACCGGACGAGTGTAGCGACCGGTTGGTGTTTTTACAGTGACTACCCGAGTGACACCATCAAGTCCGGGATGGATATCGATGATTCTGGCAGTCTGCCAGGACATTGGAGGTGCGTTTTCGTCCTTCAGTAGCACCAGTTGATTTTGCTGGATGCTAATTGGATGATTGCACCATTTCGCTCGAAGTTGCAGCGTTGAAAGGTACTCTGTTTTCCACCTTTTCCAAATTAGCTGGAACAATTTCTGCGTTTGTTGCCACTGTCGCAAGCGATTTACTGGAATTTCGGTTACATCTGAATCCGGAACAGCCAGATCCAATTAGGAAGTGACCAGGCGTAAGTGGCTCGAAGTCGGAAGAATCGTCGCTGAGTGGAACGATGGGGCGAGAGTTGAGGCAACATTCAATTTGCACCAGGAGCGTTTCCATATCGTCTTGGGCGAGGGAGTGAGTACCAAGTACACGGACGAAATGCTTTTGGGCGGATCGAATAGCAGCTTCCCACAGACCACCGAAATGTGATGCTTTTGGCGGATTGAAGTGCCAACGAATTCCATTATCGGCACATTCTCGAGCTACTTCTTGTTGGTGTTCCTTGCTGCAGACAAGTTTCCGCAGTTCGTTGGCGGCTCCAACGAAATTGCGACCGTTGTCGCTATAGATATCGCTACAAAGACCTCGGCGAGAGACAAAACGCCTTAGCGCTTGAAGAAACTTTGCGGTGCTCAAGTCAACGACGAGTTCAAGATGCACAGCACGGGTGGAAAAGCACACAAAAACTGCTACGTAGGCCTTACGTGGTGCTGCTCGACGATGTGTTGGCTGTAGCGAGATTGGTCCCCAGTAATCAACGCCGGTTACGGAAAACGGTCGGGTTGCGGTAATTCGTGCAGCTGGTAGCTCGGCCATAAATTGCTCCAGAAGTTTAGGGCGAGCTCTGACACAGGTGATGCAATTGTGCATGATGGATCTGGCTAGGCTTTTGGCCCCTGTGATCCAATACCGTAAGCGAAGGATGGTGACCAGTAGCTGGGGAGCCGCATGCAAGTGCCTTTCGTGGTGCGAACGAATCAAAAGCGTAGAGAAAGCATGAGAAGCGGGGAGAATAATCTGATGTTTACTATCGTACGGTTGTGGCGCTTGATTTAGTCGACCTCCAATGCGAATTAGATGATCCACAGACAGAAACGGATGGAACCAACGTAAGCGGGATTTGAGCGAAATAGGTTTTGATTGCTCGAGCTGCTTCCACTCTTCTGCGAAGAATTTCTGTTGAATCAGCCGGATGAGGATTGCTTCGGCTGCGTTCTTTTCCTCCGTCGTGACGTAGGTTGTGAGATTTGCAATTGGAGTTCGACGACAATGCTGGATAAACCGGCGGCAGTAAGCGGTTACTCTGAGCATTCGATTGTAGTCAGAGAATTTGTCCACGTATAGGTCGATGAACGATGGTTCGACTGATGCCTGACAGACAGTTGTTGGTCGATTTCTTGCTGCCTCGAGAGCATCACTGTTTGGTTCGTTGTTGGATTGTCCAATTGGCCAAGAAGGTTGTTTTAGCTGTAGCCACGGTGGTCCTCGCCACCAGAGTTGATTTTCGATCAGGTTTTCTGCCAGAATTCCTCGGGACAGAAGGTCTGCAGGATTTTCTTGCCCAGAGACGTGGTTCCAGGAACAGTTCTGAGTTGCCAACTGGATTTTAGAGACCCGATTTGCTACGAAGGTAGTCCACGTTGACGGCGTAGCTTTCAACCAGCTGATGACTGTCGTAGAGTCGACCCAGAAGAAAGATTCTCCCGGAAGTTCAAGAGAAGCCGAGACCTTTTGGTGGAGTTGTGCAGCGAGAAGTGCTCCACATAGTTCAAGGCGAGGAATACTCTGCTGTTTCAAGGGTGCTACCTTTGATCTCGCTGTTAGAAGAGCTACCTTAACTGCTCCAGAAGAGTCTGCCGATCGAAAGTAACAGCACGCGCCGTATGCTTGCTCAGAAGCGTCCGAGAAGAAGTGGTACTGCACGCTTGACGGATTTGATGAAAGTATGTACCGCTCGATACGAAGGTTGTTGAGAAGTGGTAGCTGAGATCGGTAAGTATGCCAACGTTCTCTTATTGGCATCGGAAGCTCTTGGTCCCAGTTCCAAATTTTACCATCGTCGTCCTTCAGCGTCCAGAGTGCTTACATGAAGAGTTTAGCGGAGATTACGACCGGACCCAGTAAACCAAGTGGGTCGAAAAGGCGAGCAATTCGCGATAGAACTATTCGCTTAGTGAGACGAAAATCAGTCGAGTCCGCCGGAAGCTCGATGCGGTATTTCAGTTGATCCGAAGTGGGTTCCCAATGAAGACCCAAAGACTTAATGCATTGGTCACGATCCAGATCAATTGAGGCTTTGAGAGCTCGGTTTTCCGGTGCGAGACCTTCCAAAAGTGCTTCTTCGTTAGATGCCCATTTTCTAAGTTGAAATCCGCCTCTGGCTAGGAGTGCTTCTTCGATGCTGCTTGCTCCAGAGAAAAGGTCGTCAACGTAGAAGTCCTTACGCAATACTTCAGCTGCTTCAGGATAACTGTCCTTCTCGTCGCCTGCCAGTTGCAGGAGAACTCGAGTAGCGAGGAACGGTGCGCTTGCAGTACCGTAGGTCACTGTTAGGAGCTCGTAGGTACCCAATAGCTGGTCCAGTGATGGCGTCCAGACTATTCGTAGAAGCGGAGTGTCACGCTCGTCTACTAAAACTTGACGATACATCTGCTTGGCGTCAGCGATGATCATCACTCGACGGATTCTGGAACGCATGATGATTGAACGGATCTCTTGCTGGACGGTTGGGCCTACCATGAGTGCATCGTTAAGCGATGGTCCTTCTGGAGTCCTACAAGATGCATCGAAGACTACTCGTAGCTTTGTTGTAGTACTCTCTTCTCGAACCACAGCGTGGTGAGGCATGTGATAGCATGGAGACGGAGGTGATTGATAGTCAAAGACTTGCTTCATGTGACCCAAAGCAAGGTACTCGTCTATGAAGTCACGATATTGCTGGGCAAGTTCGGAGTTGCGACCGAGGCGACCTTCCAGCATCCGAAAACGGCGAACAGCAGTGCGACGGTTGTCACCAATTTGCTTGATGACGTCATCCTTTATCGGCAAACGAACGATGTACCTTCCTTCGGAGTTGCGCCTAACCGTTCGTTGAAAGTGTTCTTCACAAGCTGCTTCTTCGACGGAGTAGCAAGGTGAAGTGTCGTTTTCTTCGATGGCCCAGAATTTCTCCATCCACTGGTGTAGTTCAGCAACAGTGGCAACGTTGGCGATTACTGGAGTCGTAGGAGTACCGTACGAAGCCTTTCCAGATACTATCCAACCAAGGACCGAGTTAACCAAGGTCGGAAGAGAATTTCCAAGTTGAATACGCCCAGAAACTTTGAATAGATCGAAGAACACTTCAGCGCCAATGATAATGTCGATGGGGTTTGCATTGTAGAAAGCCGGGTCGGCTAATTGAACACCAGGAGGAATTTTCCACGAGCTAGCGTCGAAATAAGCAGTCGGTAGATCTATGGTAACCTTAGGCAGGACCAGGAATTCAGCCGAGGTGGAGTAATCGCAAACTCTCGAACAAACAGTAGAGACGATCTTGTACCTTGCATATGTCGATGATTGTCCTATCCCCGAAATCGGTACAGAGACTTTGTAGCGCTTTGCCTTGACAAGCTGCGAGAAAGACTCGGTAATAAAGCAGCATTCACTACCGGAGTCGAGGAGAGCTCTTGCAACATGTGCAGTCCCATTGTCGTCGACCATATTGACGACAGCTGTTGCCAGAAGTACGTTCTTTCGTGCTTGTCCAGTGCTCGCGTAGCTGGTAGGTTCATAGAGGGTAGCTGACACGGATGCCATTGGTTGTTCGCCAGACGTAGAAGTAGTTGTTTTGGTTTGAGAAGAATCCGTAGTCCTGGAGTTCGCAGCGACTGACTTCTCCTCAGAGCAGAGCTGGGTGTGGTGGCGACCTCGACATTTACGGCAAGAACTAGCCGATGGACAGTCCCGAGCATGATGACCCTGTCGTAGGCAGTTACGGCAGAGTTGATGTCGTCGAACCTCCCTTTCCTTAGCCACCAAGTCGAGTTTGGCGAACGACAAACACAAATAGAGCGGATGGTGATCGGAGCAGACGATACATTTCCGACCGGAGTTGAATTGGCTGGCCCCATGACTGGCAACCGCACGTTGAGCAGATTTCTTGAGCTGCTGAGTGAACACTGGAGCTTCCACAAGTTTCCCTTGAATTGTTTGTAGGACAGTTACTCTTCGCTGAATAAAAGACGTAAGATTGTTGAAGGCGATGGCATCCTTCGTTGACGAATACTCCTCCCAGTCTCGTCGAGTGGTTGGGTCCAAACGGATGCTCAGCATTCGTATAAGGATGATATCCGAAAACTCAGTATTTTCACCAAGCTGCTTCAAGACCTTGAAATTGGCCTCAAACTTTTCAACCAGCGAATGAAGTTCGGCAGCAGATTCACGTTTCAACGTAGGAAACTCGAAAAGAGCGTCAAGGTAGGATTGCTTCAATCGAGAAGGATTTTTAAAATGGTCTACCAGCAGGTTCCAGGCGACTGGATAGTTGTTTGCACTTATAGGAATCGTTTGAACCAGCTTCAGGGCATCTCCAGCCAAAGAAGAACGTAGATAATAAAACTTCTGGATGTTGGACAACTCGAGCGATGCGTGAACCAGCGAAACGAACAAGTCATGGAAGTTGAGCCAGTTGTCTAGGTTTCCATTAAAGACGGGCAACTTCACATCAGGTAAGCGGACATGCGACGATGAAGAAGCAGGGATTTGCGAGCTCAAAGAAGTATTCAGGCGGGGTGTGGAAGGCGTTTTATTGTTTGACAGCAAAAATCCCTTTACACGATAGCAAACTGTCTCGAAATCGGTTCGCTGCTTTAGCTGCTGGTCGATAGTGGCCTCGTCAAGTGTCTCAAGCTCGGACTGGACTTGCTTAAACTCAGTCCATAGAGCGTCGAGATTTTCTAGGCGAACCGGGATCTCACACGCACCGGTTTCTTCATCGTAACTATCGACGAAGGCCTTGATGAGGCCGAACGACGCAAGCAGGCTCTTCTGCTTTATCTTGAGGCCTTTGATACGTCGATCGGTAGACATGCTGTTGAGCAGGGTCTGTAATGCGAAAGACCGCGTAGCTCACACGAGAGAGAGTAAATGTTATTGGAAAATTAATTACCTTTTTGAAGGCAATTAGTGCCTTGTATTGAATAATTCCAAGCAGCTGCGGTAAAGATGAATGCGGGTTACGGGATTCAGCGGTTCTGCAAAACGAAAGACCGTGTAGCCCAAAAACGGAGAGGTAGGAATAATAGGAATGCTAATTACCTTTTAAAGGCAATGAATTGCCTTGAATCGATTATATCAGCAGTCGTGATGTCGGAATCCAATGGGCTTTTGTGATTCCCTCAGTGGCTACGATGGCGGATCCTACGTGACTCGTCTCACGGGTGCGATGGCGGTTTGCTTCTCCACGGGAAGGTTCCAGAAAGGTCGGAGTTTCGACGTCCAATCCGGCTCGAAGGACCAAATGTTCGTTGGATCAGCGGAGAACAGTAGTTCTGTGCCAAATTTTCATTCTTTCAGGGCACCACAGAGCACAACGGGAATACTCAAGTCTTTATGAATCGATTTCTTTTATTTTTCACTTTCCTATAATTTCTAATAACTACACCGATATAGAGCACAAGTGAATAGCTACAGACTTTTGTAATTTAATTACTAACGTAACTAGGTCACTACTTTTATTTCTAACTTCTAAAAATATAATTCAAAAAAACTACACTGAACCTTCGGTTTCACCTTGTTTGTTGTGATTCTGGTTCGCTGTCGATGGGTGTCGAGTTGTCGCACGAAAAGAGGACGAGCACGTTGACAAGTCGGCCTTTTATAGGGGATTCCTCCATTTTGCAGAAGACCGGATAGAGTGAGACCGACAATTCTCTTTTTAGCCGGGCGCCATGATCGACAAACGAGAATGGTTTATGCTGTCGGTCCATGAGGGTTGACTCCTAGATGGCGCGCCGATACACTTTTCGTCGATGTACGAACAACTATTGATGGATTCGCGCTCAGAGTAGCTCGGGCTAGAGATCTTATGGGCAGTTCCGAGAACGGCAGGAAAGCAACGACATTCAAAACAGTGACATGAACTTTCAGGAAGATTCCAAGAACCCTTAAAAGTTCCGATAAGCTCAAAGTGGTCCAGAGATTTCCAGGGAACTTAAAAAGCATAATTGGAACTTCAAAGAAACCCAGAAAACATAAGGAATTTTCACAGGATGTTTATGACAGTTGCATTTATTTCAGGGCAGTAAGCTTTCCTCGAGAGTGGTTGATTTTCGATTTGGCTGTCACGTTTTTGCACGTCACGAATTTTCCCTTAGAGCCGTTGAATAGAAGTAAAAGTTTCCAATAATGTCGCGTGTTACCTCCATATCCTGTGTTCGGTAATTGGTAAAGTCATATACGTGAAAGTGTTTTTAAATAACCTGAAGAGGAGGGTATATTATGTTCTAAAGAGGATGTGTATGAGCAAGTGCAATCGAAGTTAGGCATGGTGATCAAACACTTTTTACACGTGACAGGATTCAACAGAACATTTTGAAACTGGAAGTGTGTGTGTAATACTACTATCCAATTGATAGAGGTAATACATACATGCGGGGCTTATTGTATGTGAAAGTAGCCTCGGAATGGGCGTGACTCTCCAGTCATTCTGAAATGGGTTGCTGGATCTGCAATAGAGCTATCACCTTCTAACTCCCGGACTAGAGCTGTCTACAATGACCATAAATGCGACATTGTAGAGAGAGTTCTTCCATAATGTCGCACACAGTTCCTTTTATTTCAGGGCAGTACCAAGAACTTCAGGAGAATTCCAAGAGCCTTAGAATTCAGAGAGCCGAGATCATTTCGAGAAATCAAAGAACCTACAAGGGTAGATTAATAAATTTCAAAGAATTTTCAGCAATTTGAAAGAAGTTCCAGGAAACTCAGGGAATTTATGAAGTTCCGAGAGTTGCATTAAAATTTTGGAAATAAACATGAACATCCGGAAATTATGAGCAGATTTTAACACTCCAAACACGATGCCTTCGGTAAAATGTGTAACGGTAAATTGGTAATGTTTGAAAAATCATTGCCCAGCAATTTATCGGCAGACTCTAATGATACCGAAAAAAATCTTTAAACTATGTAGTTTCAAAAGGCGCCAATAGATTTGAATTTCATCCATAAATGGCTGAGCTATGTTTTTTTCAAACATGGCAAGTTTGCCGTTACACATTTTACCGGAGGCATCGTGTTCGGAGTGTTAAGGGAATTCCGTGATTTTCGTGGTAGTTTCAAGTACTTAATGAACTTCTGAAAAGTTTGGAGACTTTTAGGAACGTTCCTTTTATTCACAGAAGTTCCGGACAATCAATATATCTTCAAAGCAGTTCCATTCATTTAAGGAAAGTTTCAGGACATCTCAAAGAGTTTCAAAGAATTATGAGCTATTCTGATAATTTAGGAAACTCCATGAATGTTCACAGAAGTTCAGGAAGAATTAAGATTTTTATGCGAAGTTTCGTGAGATTTTAATAACTTTTGAAAACTTAAGGAAAATTACGGGAACTTCAAGGAATATCAGTAAAATGACGAGGACTATTAAAATATATTGATAATTTCTGGCAAGTCTAGAGCACTTAAGGGTAATTCAGAAATCTTTCTGACAGTCCCAATAACATATGGAAAGCACATTAAACACCGGGATAGTCACTATTGAGGAAATTTTTAAATGACGATGAATTTGTTTCCAATATTTAAGGGCATTTTCATGAGCTTAAGAAAAATTTAGGGAACCTATGTAAGCAAAAATCTTAGAATGACATTTATTATCACTCCGAACACGATGACTCCGGTAAAATGTGTAACGGCAAACTTGCAATGTTTCAAACATCATATCTCAGCCATTTATTGACGAATCTCAAATCTATTGCCGTCATTTGAAATTATAACAATAGATTTAAAGCTTGCCGATAAATTGCTGATCGATGATTTTTCAAACATTACCAATTTACCGTTACACATTCTATCGGAGGCATCGTGTTCGGAGTGTTATTTGGATTCAATTTCAGGTAAGTTGCGGGGACTTAAAGAAGTTACAAAAATTTCTGGAAATTCCAAAGAACTCCAAGGAAGTTAAGAAATTTCAGCAAAACTGCGGGAACTTCATTGAATTCCAGAGAACGTCAGGAAAGATCAGAAAACTTCTGATAAATTCTAAGAACCTCAGGAAACGTCATGGAAGATCATTGCAAAACTATTAATTCCAGAAAAATAACGGGAAATTCTAAGATGCTGCTAGATTTTTAAGAAATCCAGATAACGTCAGAGATGTTTGAAAAACTACAGAAGTTTAAAAGTTCAGAGAACTCAGAAGAACTTTGGAGCAGTTTCGAGAAATTTAGGGAAGATCAGTTGCCCTTAGGACAATTCCATTAATTTCAGGGCAGTTGCAAAATGTTTAAAGAATTTTTAAGCACTTCATGGCAAGTGCGAAGACTTGGACGTTCCAAGAATTCCAGAAAATGCGGAAACTTCAAAGATGATAAATGATGGTTACGGAAATTGAGGGATCTTTAAAGAAGTCCAGAGATGTTCTGGGACATTTCAAGGGAAGTACCGTGAGCATTAGGGTATTTTTTCGAAAACTTCGAAAGAATTTGAAGGCAGTTCCTTTAACTTCAAGGAAGTCCAGAGAATGTAAGGGAATCCTTAGAACTTCAAGAAAGTCTAGAGAAGTTAATAAACGTTTATGGCTTTTAGGGCAGTTACGTGAGATGGATCGAGGTAGGCCGTGCATTGAAACTGACGTGTTTTGAATTTGCTGCTGCTTTATTTTCCGAGATGATTATTGAAAATTTAGTGCAATAACTCCTTTAGCTGGCGCATTTTGGACACCTGAAAACTTTTTCAATAGGATCGAAAAAGTTTTAAAGATTACCGCGAGTGAACAAACTGGGTTTTTTTCTTCCTTCGCCGCCGCCGTAAAACGTTGCGAAAAAGCAGATCTCCGCTGAATTTTCTAATGTACGCTGTTGAATCATGTCCGTTTGGGTTTAGTTACAAGTGCATAACGATCCGGAAGCCGGAAGTTACAAAATAGGTCCAGGAGGTAACGGTGATATCCAGTGGAAGTAGGTTAAAATCGAACGTGCAAATTTTCTCCTGCAAAGTGCTGCTGCCTGCAAGCCAAAATGGGCGCGTATCTATCGGAACCACTCACAACGAAGGATTCGAGCGAGGAGGCAATTGATTTGCTTGCTTGCGGTTCCAGCTGGATACAAGGCTGGCGGATCAGCCAGCAGTAGTAGTTTCTAGTGAAGTGATTATTTTTTTTTTTCTTGATTTGTTTTCCGTCGTTCTTGTTTTCCGTGCTGAGCACCAATGCTACCGACGCCAGGGAGGCAGCTCCCGCACCTGAAACCTACCTATCGAACCATCAACTCATGAACCGGGGACCAACGGTTTACTTCCCTGCCTGCTGGGGTGAGAGGTAATCACGCTTACCACTACACCACCGGCACCGCTGTAGATTAGATTAGATAGGGTTTAAGGGCAGTTACGTGAACTTCAGCACAGTTCCGAGAACTACGTCTCAGATAGTTTTATGGCGAGCTGACTGCAGACAACCTTTACTCATGTCTCAGTGTCAGTTTGATGGAACTGAATTGTATGAACATGCAGTTGCAGATATACAAATTCATATATTATAATTAAGGGCGCTTCTTAATGGGGGCGCATGGCTTTGAGGTAAGTCGCGCGCATCTAAGAAATCAGAGAGTAACTAGCTCTAAATGTTCCATGACAGTAGTGTTTCAAAGGGATCGTAACACCCCATCGACTGGAAATGCTTTCGACAGCATGGGGCTTTAGGTAGTGATGAAACGTCGCTAGAACTATTCCACAGCCGCAGACAGTATATGAGCAAAGGCGGGCGCACACTTTTTTGCCTGTAGATTTGAAGACATATGCTTCAAATCTCCGCGTTTGGCAAAGAAGTGTACCTTTGACTTTGTACTGTTGCATTAATGGCCCTTCGCTCATTTTCAACTTCTATTCAATTTTCATACTGCCGTACTCTAACGGAACCACCTATTTACCCTCTTCTACGACCATTCTCCAGCGAATCAATTATCACACTAAAGCTTCATGTTAGATAGCACTTCCAATCAACTCTGAAAATCGCAAACTTCGCGTATGAAGTAACATACAAACACTTTGAAAGTATGTCATGATAATTCTGGGCAGAATTTCACGGTAATTATGGGATTAAAGCCATGGGGATTCGGATAAGAATTGCATGGTTAATGGGATTTGATACCATTAACAAAACAAAAATGTTTAGGTACGTTTCGTTTTTCACACGTATCTGTTTTTTAATTCCAGCATCTTAAATATTTTACTTTAAGGCTAATTCACATACCTTCAGAATTGAAGTAGGGACGGAAAATCAATTGGATATTTTGTTTAGCAATTAAAATAAAACGAATAACTGATGGGAATTATGAGGCAATAGGGATAATCTTTCTTTTTGAAAAAAATTACTCTGTTTTACCAATTTAGTCTGAAAATCTGGCCGTATGCTAAGGTTTATTGGTGGTTTTCTCGTCAAATTCCCGGCTATTTTACAGTGTTCTCACTTCACTGGCCACCTTGCCATTGTAACTAGAAAAAATAATACAAGTAAATTCTACGAACCAAGTTAATTGTCATGTTTCCAAACCTGTGCAGCTTGGAACATTTCCAGACCATCCTGGCCTCGGTGTTGTTTTCAAAGTTGTAGCCTTCGAGCAGTAACCCATCAACATCACCAAGGACGACTGTCGCACCATTGCTGCCCTCCGAGGTGACGTCCTCTACACAGTGGCATATAACGTGCCATTTTCGTTCACTCTGCTCGGCAGTAAGATGCCCTGCTCTCTAAAGATAGTCAGCAGCAGCAGTAGCAGCAGTGAAAATGTCCTAACTGAATTCCCTGAACAAAAGGGAGCCAACTTTTCCGCTTTCCACTTGACAGATTAACGGCCTGAGAAGGAATGTTTCCGAATTTGGGTCTGAATCAACTGAGGTAGCAGCCCCACCTACGGAAACACACTCCATTGCTTTCGCTGTGTTGCGTTTTTTGCCCAAACGGAGACACGAAGATGGATGCCGAGGGATGATAACTAACCGACGACGTGGAAGGAAGCGACAAAAGTTGGTTTTTCTTAAATAAACCTTCCATTAGTGGTTGGGGGATTTTCCGTTGCCTCCTAGGGGATGCCTTATTTCAATTTAAACTTTTCCGAGGGAGGGAAAGTTACTGCGCTACCGAATGACTGCTTTGAGGATGGAATTATCCTCGGTGGAATTTCGGCTCACGTAGAACGGCGTCGAAAGGATTCGTCTAATTATGATTACCCCTTGCGACTGGCGCACGAAGATGGGCTCGGAGTTCAGCACGAAGGCGGAGCGGGCAAACTATAATTTAATAATCATCCCGGGAGAAAGTTTCTCTTGTTCGTTACTGCAATTCCGTGCAGAGGAAGTTTCGGTAACTTGTTTCGCTGTCTTGTCGTCCGTTTGAAACCAGGAAAGCAATCTGACTAACTCATAACTCAAAAACTCGGCGGTAGATCATTACGGGACGATGAAAACGACGACGACGACGACGGCCATCCACAGGGCGCTCAAATTAGCGCACTTGATGGATGATGGTCACCGCCCCACCACCATCAGCAGTCAAATCACACCCGAAAAGAAATCCAGTAGTCATTCACTTCCGTCGGGCACCCGGGCACACATTTAAATCGCCATAAATCAGCTGGCACGGCGCTCCTTCGCCGGCTTTGGACGGACAACATCTGGTAGCATTTTTTCACTCAATTAACGCCTCCTCATTCGGCGCGCGAAGGTTGATTTGGGAGGATTGATCGTTGCCGTTGCCGCTCCACTACACTTGTCTAGCAGGGATCAGTTGAAAAATTAAAGACGTCCGCCGACGACACGGTTGATCATCATGTGGGATCGTCTCAATGATAAATTAAGTTGTGGTCGTCGCTGAGATAGCGAGACTTGGATACAACGCGTCCGGTTGATTGATGAAACCATTTTCAGTTTTTTTTTGGTTTGATGGGTCAAACTTTTTGGGATGAGGGTAGAAGTGCTACGAGCTGTTGTGATCCACCCGTTCGGCTTTTATAGTTCTACAATTGACTAAATTGCGTTCCTATTAATGCGGAATGATGACCGATTCACCAAAACTGTGAGTCGGATTGCACAATTTTAGATTTATATTTTGGCAATGGGAAACACATTTGAATGGTTAGATTTAGATGAGACACGTTTTCTCAACGCTTAATTATTCTGAACCCTCGGCTTCTGAGTTATTGAAGTGCGAAGTTAGCTGAAAATAACTAATAGTTCTGGGAAAGGCAATCCAAAATGGTATGCGATTGACAGATCATCCTCTGATTGTCAGCCATCTACACTTGGGCGAACTACGGAAAGTCATAGGATGCTTTGTGTACCCACTACGACAAGAAGCGGTTCACGATTTCTTTGGTTCGCGAGTTCAACGATTAACCGGAAAACACAAAGGCTCATCAAGTCAATAACGACGTCTGGTGATGTTTTACTGCAAACTAGATACTCTAGGAACAGAGTTCCTATCATGATGATGATGATGATGATGATAATGGTCTACCACTCATTGTAGCATGGACACTAGTCCCATAGCTGTGAGCTCTTCTCACTGTTGAACTTGATCAAGCTTAATAACTCTGTCATCAGCAACTCGCTGTATGAAGGTCCAAAAACGGATGGATGGATTGATAGGCAATTTGCCTATTCATTTCCTTGGGACAGTTAAGAATCTCTTTCCAACAACTTGATCAGCCAATTTGTCAGAAAACGAACTATCCAACAGGAAGATGCTCCAGTGAATGGGGAGAAGAGCCCACTCTTTATCTACGAAATGTTAGCAACAAGGAGTTGACATTTTCACTCTCTCCATACAAATCGCTTCAATTGGGTGCCCTGATGGTTCCTCCTCATCCCGAATTTTTGATATATAATAATCAGATAATCACCTCCGGAGATGAACCAGCCCAGGGATCAGTCTTCTTAATAAAGATATAAAAAAAAATAATCAGAAGCATAACGTCTACAAAAATATGTGAGTCGATTGAAATCTGCCGAAAATAAATGAGAGCTAAGTTGATTCTTAACATAGAAGTGTAGATGCATAGTTAAAGGATAAGAGAAAGGAGAGTCAAAGGTGTTGACATGCAGAATTAGAAGTCGTTGAGATTGAATGCGCATATTTGAATATCGTTGATCCAGTTACCTATCATATAAATTTGTATTTCAATTTGTATATGATTATTGTCAATAAAACTTACATTTCAATGAAGATGGTGCTACCTATTTAACCTTTTATGTGATATCAATCATCATAGAAGCCAACCTTGAATCGTAGACCAGGTCCATTAACAATACACTCGTTCCGAGAAGGGGCTCAAACTGTATAGTCATCTTCTTCTTCTTCTTCAGGTTCCTGCACCACCCGAGATGAACGCTCGGTGCATCTTAGATTTGATATGGTTACTAACATCAAATAGTGTTAAATGCAAACGAAAAGGAGTTCATATCATGCACGCAATCCAAAAATGTATTACATTGAATGTAAGTTGCATTTCCTGTCATTCTCCGCAGCGAATGATATAAGCTGACCTCACATACGATGTAATGGTACTGGTAATACCAGTAAGAATTTAATTTATAACATTGTAAAACAACGCACACACTTGCCTCCAGGCATGGAAAATCATTTGCATTCATTTCATACATTCATTTACATTCATTTGCCTCTAACTTTTTTCATCAACAGCATTTCGCAAAATGATGTAAAGAACTTTTGTAGGTTTTGTTATTAGCTACAACTTTTGCTTAAAACTCAAATCTGTATCTCTTATGCATCACGAACTAGAGCGGGCAGAAACACCGAAACCGAAATACATTCACTGAAAAACAGTAGTTGCTTCTGTTCGCTCTGGTTTGTCATGCATAAGAGAAACGGATTTGACTTGCTGACAAAAGTTGTAGCCAATAACAAAACCTACAAAAGCTCTATACATCATTTTACGGAATGCTGTTGAAGAAAAAAGTTAGAGGCAAATGAATGTAAATGAATGCACGAAATTAATGCAAATGATTTTCCATGCCTGCTTGCCTCTATTCTCTCCATTTCCCGTTCAGCATAAGAAGCACACGAATTTGAGTATGAGAGGAAATGAGCGCTTCTTATTCGCTTTTAGCCTCTCCATATTCCGAAGCATGGAGAGAGCAGTGGAGAAAGCACAGGTCTCATAATCGATAACACACTCCACATTTTTCTTTCTCCATTTTCTTGCATTCTCTTCTGGGATATTCCCAGAACTTTGCAAAAATTCCAGAACTTTGGAGGAGTTTAAAAATCATTACCGGTAAGTTTTGAGACATTCTGCGTAGTTTGATAAATTTCAGTACAATGCCAATGAAGATCAAATATCTCTAGGAGTTCCATTAACTTTACGAAAATTGCAGAAATTTTACAAAAGTTTCAAGAAATTCAAGGAAGTTCAGATTGCATCATGTTATGTTGCTTATATTGTTTATAAATCTGAAGGACCAAAGAATTTTGGAACACTTCTAAGAACTTGAGGCAATTTCACGAACAACTGACACATTGTGGGAACTTTACAAATGTTCTATGAATAAAGATGAAAGCGTCCACCGAACTTAAACGAAGTTTAGATATCTTAAGGAAAGTATCGGGAACTTCGAATCTGTTCTGAGAACTTCAGGGCAGTTCCACGTCCATCAGAACGTTAGGGTAGGTCTTCTAACTTTAGGAAAATTATTGGGTACCGCTATGAAGTTTTCATTGATTTATAAAACTTCCAAGGAACTTCACGGAAGTTCCGAAAACTTCAGAATAGTTTAAGAATTTCAAGATCATTCAAAGCTTCAGGGACGTTTAATAACCTTAGAGGGTAGGTTCCGATAGCTTCAGGGTAGTTCCGTAGATTTCAAGAAGATTAGAGACCAGCAGGATACTTATTTTGACTTTTAGGAAACATGAAGGAACTTTACATAAGTTGCTTAAACTTAAGGGATGCTTAAAGATCTTTAGAGAAGTTACGCTTCTGTGCAAATAAGAGTACTTCAGTTCCATGAATATCAGAATATGTGTGGAAACTTCATGGGACATTCCGAGAACTTTAGTACAGTTTCATTGATTACAGGAAGACAGCGTGAGCCTTCAAAAAGTTTTGAAAATATCAGGGAAGTTCAGATATATTTATGATAGTTTCATTTCTTTCAGGGTAATTCCTGAAACATCATCAGGAGAGAAGTGAGAACTTCAGGGTAGGATTAAGGACCTTTAAAGAAAATCTGAAAGCTCCAAAAATGTCTGGGAAGTTACTTGAAAAGACTACGGAAACTGGAAGTTTAGGGCACTTCTACAAAACTTCAACACCTTCAAGGTGGTTGCATTATCTACATGAAAGCTGCAGTAACTTTTAAAAGTGTTGAGAACTTCGTAGATATTCGGAGAACTTTCACAAAGTCAAGAAAATTTCAGAGATGTTCAAAGAGCTTGAGGAAAATTGTAAAAGCATTGAAGAAGTTCCATGAAGCAGAAAAGGATGTTCCGATCCTGCTACATATATGCAGTCGATTTATGTGTTTCTGCAAATGTCTAGTATAAGAATTTAATTCCTTTAATCTCTCTACTAGGTTTTGATTGTCTCGTCCCCCCGTCTCGATGAGTCTTATCGTCACCCACTGGTCACCGAAACGCTCTGATGGAACAACGAAACCCCACCCAAAAGCTGCTCCCCTGATCCTATCCTTCGACAATGTGCCCCTCTAACCTCGGGTAAGCCGCGAGTATTGGGCTCAGCTCCTACTAGACATATACATAAGATAATTTTGTTACAAATAATGAGCAATGAATTATCGGCTCCGTAAAGCTAACGGATTTGTAAAGCTTACAAATAAACGAACTAGATAAAAAAGGATGTTTCGAGAATTTGAAGAAATTCTAGACTTTAGGGGGTGTTGAATGATCTGTAACCGGAGACGAACCAGAGAACTAACTAACTAACTAACTAACTAACTAACTAACTAACTAACTAACTAACTAACTAACTAACTAACTAACTAACTAACTAACTAATTAACTAACTAACTAACTAACTAACTAACTAACTAACTAACTAACTAACTAACTAACTAACTAACTAACTAACTAACTAACTAACTAACTAACTAACTAACTAACTAACTAACTAACTAACTAACTAACTAACTAACTAACTAACTAACTAACTAACTAACTAACTAACTAACTAACTAACTAACTAACTAACTAACTAACTAACTAACTAACTAACTAACTAACTAACTAACTAACTAACTAACTAACTAACTAACTAACTAACTAACTAACTAACTAACTAACTAACTAACTAACTAACTAACTAACTAACTAACTAACTAACTAACTAACTAACTAACTAACTAACTAACTAACTAACTAACTAACTAACTAACTAACTAACTAACTAACTAACTAACTAACTAACTAACTAACTAACTAACTAACTAACTAACTAACTAACTAACTAACTAACTAACTAACTAACTAACTAACTAACTAACTAACTAACTAACTAACTAACTAACTAACTAACTAACTAACTAACTAACTAACTAACTAACTAACTAACTAACTAACTAACTAACTAACTAACTAACTAACTAACTAACTAACTAACTAACTAACTAACTAACTAACTAACTAACTAACTAACTAACTAACTAACTAACTAACTAACTAACTAACTAACTAACTAACTAACTAACTAACTAACTAACTAACTAACTAACTAACTAACTAACTAACTAACTAACTAACTAACTAACTAACTAACTAACTAACTAACTAACTAACTAACTAACTAACTAACTAACTAACTAACTAACTAACTAACTAACTAACTAACTAACTAACTAACTAACTAACTAACTAACTAACTAACTAACTAACTAACTAACTAACTAACTAACTAACTAACTAACTAACTAACTAACTAACTAACTAACTAACTAACTAACTAACTAACTAACTAACTAACTAACTAACTAACTAACTAACTAACTAACTAACTAACTAACTAACTAACTAACTAACTAACTAACTAACTAACTAACTAACTAACTAACTAACTAACTAACTAACTAACTAACTAACTAACTAACTAACTAACTAACTAACTAACTAACTAACTAACTAACTAACTAACTAACTAACTAACTAACTAACTAACTAACTAACTAACTAACTAACTAACTAACTAACTAACTAACTAACTAACTAACTAACTAACTAACTAACTAACTAACTAACTAACTAACTAACTAACTAACTAACTAACTAACTAACTAACTAACTAACTAACTAACTAACTAACTAACTAACTAACTAACTAACTAACTAACTAACTAACTAACTAACTAACTAACTAACTAACTAACTAACTAACTAACTAACTAACTAACTAACTAACTAACTAACTAACTAACTAACTAACTAATGATCTGTAAGGGCAAGTTCTTAAAAATTCATATGGTTCATCTCTTTACGAATATTGGGGACTCCTTAAGGGGCCCCCCTTGGTGACAGAGTTTTAAATGGCGGTGGGGAGCCAGAAGGGGCCCCCTAGTTAAGAGGAGTGGACAGTCCGGAAGGGACTTTCCTAGTAACAGAGTATTTGACTATCAGAGTTGGCTGTCAAGGTGCTGTCGTGATTAGTAGATGTTCTTGGTTTGGTGCATTTGGACGGCAAGTTGTCATGGTGGTGTATTCAGAGAGCGTTAAAGAGCTTGGTCCTGGTTCGATGCAGTGGGTCGATTATGGTTGGTTCTTGTCAGTGTTGACGTCCTTGATGAAGCTGCTTCCGTTGAAGGGTCATTGACCAGTGCGTTTCAAATGTTGGTCGGGATCCCATGAAGCTCCCTAATATTCCCTGGAAACTTGGGCAGTTTACTAAAAGGTGCTCTACCGACATCGTTGTGTTGCAAATATCGCAATGTTTTCGGAACCAAGTCGCACTCCCCATATTATGGGTCGTCCAAGTATGTCCTGAGTGAAGACGAGAAATAATCAGTTAGTTCTGACGGTTTGGGGAATCCTGCAACTTGGTGGTTTCCCCTTGGATTTTGAGGAGAAACGGTTCCTTTTTGCCGGGCCACTCCTGGGCCCAAGCGTTCCGAAGTTTGAACTTTACCCAAACCTTAATATCAAGTCCAGGAACGGGTTTAGTAGCAAGCCGTCCAGATCGACCCTTAGCCGCAAGATGGTCTGCTTTACAATCCTCCCGGAAGTCACAGTGCCCGGAGATCCATAGAAAGGTAGTGTTCGACGGAGCTTTCAATTTGATACCTTGGACCCAAGGATGTCTGGATGTCTGGGATTCTAAAGCTGTTAGAACACTTGCAGTGTCCAAAAGAATACAAAGCGGTTTGCTGGTATAGAAGATTGCCGCATTTTTCGCAGAGAACACGAGGCCGACTCCTCCCGTAGCCTTAGAGCAATCCGTATATTTGTAATGGTGATCGATGTATTTCGTCCTAAGCTGCTCTGTCACATATCCGTACATCTCCCGCGAATTGTTACCAGTCTGAAATCGTCTAGCAACTGAGAGGTCAACGTGGAGGTTTGGTTCTGTCCATCCCCTAGTTCCGGTCCAGTGTAGTCTCGACACTGGTGGGAGCTCCGGATGGGCCAGATTCCTAAGAGCTCTGTTCCCCTCTCTAAGGACACAGAATTCTTCGTTCCCAGCAGTCTTCTCCAGGTAGCTGCTTACAAGGGTCTCGGCTACTTGGTATCGGAAAGACACGACACCGAATTCAACACATGCCGAGTCCGCAGAAGTCGATAGTAGGAGCCCAGCTGCAATACGGATGGCTTGATTGCTGTAGAAGTGTTTACTGTCTTGTCATTCCTTAGTTTGTTTTCCGACGATCTTGTTTTCCGTGCTGAACACCAATGCTACCGACGCCAGGGAAACAGTTCTCACACCTGGACCCTACCTATCGACCCATCAACCCATGAACCGGGGACCAACGGTTTTACTTCCCTTCCGAAGGAAGACGTGATCAGAGATGTTATGCCTCAGAACATCCCGGCGGCACCGACTGAGATTGAACTCAGGCCTGCTGGGGTGCGAGGTAATCACGCTTACCACTACACCACCGGTGCCGCTAAGAGTTTCCTGTTGACGATGGATGTTGCTACCTTAAGGATAATGCTCCTGTTGTTAGTACGATGAGGACTGGAAAGTGTCCTTCCGGGAAGATATTGTGGTACCATCACACTTGATGGCTGATTGTAATGGACGGTGTGAGGATTGGCATATGTGATGTACGCCCTTCTTTGTGTGACCGATACAGTTGCCTGAAGTTTCCTATGTAGGGCTTTGAGAGTACGGACGATTGCCAAGAGAATTACATCATCTACATAAACGAAAAAGTAAACCTCCTTTGGAAAAGCAGCCTCAAAGATCCCGTCCGTAGCGACCAGGAGAAAAGTAACCGCAATGACGGAGCCCTGCGGCACTCCTGACTCTTCCTCTCGAACTGAGGAGTGGTGGTTCCCGATTAGGACCTGGAAGGTCCGACCGCAGAGAAAATTTCTAAAGAAATGTAGGATGTGGCCACCCAACCTCCAATCGCCTAACTATTGGATGACTCGGGGTGTCCAAGCACGATTGCTATATCCAGGGACGCGACTTCGACGTGGAGATTGTTTTCCATCGCTTCCTGGAGAACCTCTCCCAGGCCGGTGAAGCGCGTGCTGCCGGTGGTCTAGGTGGTTGTTATTCTCCAAAAATTGCATTAACCGCCGGTCAACCATCCGCTCCAAGATTTTACAAGAACAACAAGTTAACGAAATTTGCCGGAAGTCTTTCGGTGTGGAGATCGTCTTCCACATGTTTGGGAATAGGGACCACCAAGCTGTGGGTCCACTCCGACGCCATTCTTCGTCTATATATTGTTCAGTATGCTCAACATCGCAAGTTTGGTTTCAGGCGGTAGGTGTCTGAGCATAGGGTACCCGATGTCAATCTGGAATGGGGCGTTGATCGGTAGGGAAGCAGGAGCTTCTGGATTAACTATGTTGTTCAAACTTTGCATGGACGCGTTGTTTCTACGGATTAAAACCGTGTCGTATTGGTCGAAGGCAGACAGTGGCGCGAAGTGGTCTCCTAGAGCCTCTGTGATGATTTGTGGTGCCCGGGTGATACCATTGGGAATACGGAGGGCCATCCCTCTGGCTTTCCTCTTCCCATTCAAAGCGTTCACACGACGCCAGAGTTCAGACGCATTTTGATCCGCATTTATCCCCTCAAGGAATTCCTCCCAGCTGCTTGTTTTGGCATCTCTGATGATCTGTCGGCACTCATTTATCTTAGTCCTATAGACTTCAGAAACCCGTTCTTTGACTGGATACATATATAGAAAAATCATTTAAATTTAGGTTCTCTGAGACTGACATATACGAGCGTCAATTTTGACATAAAATTGAGTCATAACAGACGCGTAATTCAACTCAATCAAACGTACTTTCCGTAGAGTAACGAACTTTTCAGTCTCAGAGCACTTAATTTTACATTAAATGTTTGTTTAAGTCTGATCCTTTAGGTCAAAAATGGATTTCGTCACGTGGAAAATTAGTTATTTCTAAGTGTGTAGTCTTTGGGTAGCCGTTTCATGGCCCGAAGAGCCTTTCTCCTAGCTTTGGTGGCTGGCTTGGTTATTTGTCAGAATTTAAAAGATGTTCCGTGAACTTCAAGAAAGTTTCGGATACATTAGGAAAATTTCAGGAGGATCAAGGGAGACCAAAGAAAACCACGGCAGTTCAATGACCGGCAGGAAATAAATGGGAACTCTTATAAAGTTATAAGAAATTCAGAGAAGCCTTAACAATTTGAAGAAAATTTACAAATTTTAAGGCAGTTCTAATAACTTCAAGGAAGCATCGAAAACGTAAGGAAAGTTTAAAGATCTTGAAGAATTAGTCCTGATAACATAGTTGAAGATGCTAATTTCAAATAACAGACTAAAGTGGTAATTTTTATACGATAGATGAGGAGATGAAAGTATAGAGTTGAAAGTTCCGTTAGAGTACGGCAGTGTGAAATTGTTTATATAGAGAGTAGAAAGCGAGCAAGTACAACTTTTATGAATGAAGGTACAAATACAATAGCTGCAATTTCCAAACCTACGACTGGATGCCTTCCTTCAGATAACAACTTGAGTGCGGTAAAAATCGATAGAACTGTTTCAAACACATCGTCGGTACTTGAGCGTGTCGGTGATCGTCTCATTTTACCAGTGGTGGCGGGGGGAATACCCCTCACCATCCCTCTCCAACGGGGGAGTTTGGTAAAGAGAGATGATCAAACCGATTTGTACCTTCGTTCATAAAAATTGTCCCTGCTCGCTTTCTCTTCTCTATATAAACAATTTCACACTGCCATACTCTAACGGAACTGTCAACTCTATACTTTCATCTCCTCATCTATCGTTTAAAAATTACCACTTTAGTCTGTTATTTGAAATTTTCAACTATGTTAATCGTTGACTTCACGCAGAAGTAATATAAAACAAATAGTTAAAGTAGTCCTGATAAGTTAAGTGGAGTTTCATGAACTTAATGCAACACTCAAGAACTTAAGTAGAAATCTCAAAACTGCATTAATTATTTCCTTTCATCATCAGGAAAACTACGGAAACCTTAAAGAAAATTCGGGAATCAATTTTGTTTTCCTTGATTTGTTTTCCGTCGATCTTGTTTTCCGTACTGACTACCAATGCTACCGACACCTGGGAGGCAGCTCATATACCTGGACCCTACCTATAGACCGATCAACTCATGGACCTGGGACCAACGGCTGTACATCTCTTCCGAAGGAAGGCGTGCTCAGAGCCTCAGAAAATCAGAAAATCCCGATGGCACCCACTGGGATTGAACCGCGCTGTTGTTCGGGAATTTATGGGAAGTCCATAGAATTCCATGGAAATTTTGTAAATTTAAGGAAAACTTCTGGGACTTCATAGAAGTCTGTAGAACTGATGTAAAATTTCAAACATTCTAGGACATCTTCGAGAAGCTCAGAAAAATTCCAGAGAAGCTTAATGTTCACCAAAATGCTGCAGAAACATTTTAAGTGAAGTTCCGTTAACTTTAGATATGTTTTATGTATTGCGAGAACTTCAGGGAGGATCGTTGCAGTTTCATTAATTTCAGGAAAGTTGAAAGAACTTTGAGAAGTTCCCAATTTTTCAGAAAGTCCAGAGAAGTTTAGAATTTTTATGGAAAAATTCCAAGATTTTAACAGAAGTTCCGAGAATTCCAGGAAGTACAGTACCAAAAACTTCAAAAAATTCGCAACAACAGAGAAGGATGCCAAACAAAACTGCACGATTGTTAAGGAGAATTCTGAAATTAAAAGTAGTTCTGAAGACATTTAGAAATAATCCTAAGGAAATCGTTGAGAAGTATGCAAAAATATAATGTGGTAAGTTTCAAAGAAATAATGTAGTAATTTCAAACATTGAAATTTTTTCCGTACACAGAAATTCAAGATCTAGGATTAGCAAAATTCACAACATTCTGAGAACAAATTTCAAGCTGCAGATTTAAGAAAACCGTTCAAGATTATGGGACTAGAAAATGGAGAAAAGTGTAGCAGTAAGAAATGTTAGACTGGGAAAATTCTGTATGGGCGTTCATCAATATACCAGAAATGGAGAAATCTTGTAGATTCTATAACGTGAAAGGTTTCCAACGTTCAAAAATGAGTAAACAATATTCAAAATGCTAGACTCTGAGCTGAGGCATTGCTATGTTTGATACATCTTAACTTAAGTGTTTGTTTGGAAAAGTATAATTTGCTGAATAGCTTCATGTCGCCAGGCCATGAACCATAGACATTCGTAATGGTTTTTTTGTGATGCTAGGAGCTCGGTGACCTTATAGCAACTGCTTTTGCTTTGCAATTCAGAAAGTCGTGGGTGCAATTCCAGGCTCTTTCACATCGATTTCTTTATTTTTAATATTCTTATTATTTATTCCGTGTGTTGTTATTGAGGCCGCCGGCAAGATGAAACGGTAATATCAACCACTCAGTCGGGGATTCGAATGTCGGTGGCCAAGTGACGACTGTTTTTATTTGCTCTCAGCTGTTATTTTTAACTGCTGCAATGCAAACAAACGATTGCATCACATACTCGAAGCAACTCTAAAAATCGTCAGGGAGATGCCAAAGGACTTGCAGGCAAAATCTTGAGGAAATAAATCCAAAAAGATGCCTAGGGCAAACATAGCAGAGTCTACTAAACATGTCCTTCAAACTATGCATCGAAACCCGCTGGATTCATCACGGATATACCTACAAATCACTGATTTGGCCCTTGAATTCCCCAAAAAAACCTGTTACCGAAGCCTGCTTGACTTGCTCTGAAAGTCCACATAAGCCGTCCTCTAATTCTTCGAATCCCATTCCCAAACTAACATTTTTTTCCCGCGAACCCTCTCTCCCTGTAGTGATGTTTTTCAATCAACACCGCCCCGGAACTTTTCATCAACATCAACAAACAACACCGCCAGTAGAAACCACCACCCTCGCCAGAAATTGCTCAATCGATTGTAAACATTTATTACCGAACGTGTTTCCACGCCCCCCTCCCTCACAGAGATCCACTTTTGACCATTTGGAGCAAAGTCAAATCCCAAATCCGGTGTCCATCTCCTTTGGCAGAAATGAATCGAGCAAATACCAAAAGTCTCAAAGTCTCCGACCGAATAGCCGGAAATCGAAAGCAGCAACATTGGGCGAACAGCCAACACACAAACCATTAAGTTCCCTTTTTGCTGATAGCAGCCTGACGACCGACGACGCCCAATGCCCCAATGCTGTGGTAGGATGTGGACGATAGGTATTTTACGTGGAACAAAAGGGTTTGCCTGATGCCGGATGCCGGTATCTTCCTAGCCTGGAAAACATGTTCATCTCCTTCTAGAGCTGCCGTCGCTGCTGCCGATGCCTTTGGGACTTTGTTTTCCTGTACACTTCCGGAATTATTTCCTCTCTTGCCTCTTGTGGCCGGTATCCTTTACCCGCAAACATGTAGGATGGGTGAACTAGTGGACTGAAAATCGATTCATGTGGTAACGGCGAGTGTTGAAAACTATCCCTTTCGGAACGCTCCGCTCGCTCCGGCTCTGCTTCCCTCAGTGCCGGAACCGCATCAATACCAGGCGGAAAAACCTCTAAACGAACCGTGTACAACAAGCACTTTTGCGGCAAATTCTCTCGTTTGCCCTTCCCCACCTCCGTGCCATGTTGTGGTTTTCGAGTTTAATGAAGCATCATGTTTAAGGCTAACTTCCGCCCGCTTGCGGGTCTGTGTTTCGCCTTCTGGGAACAATTTCTCTTCATTTTTTAACGAAAAGCAAATTTATTCATAGAAATTTGTTTCGGAAAATCTACCAATGTCCTAGCGAAGGCTGAGATCAGCATTTTTCATCCGAACAATGCGACCCCTTTTGATATTAAATATTGTCAGTCTCTGGTTGGCGAAACCATGGCTGGAATAATTTTGCCATCGCCCGTCTAATTCCATCAGTGTTGTCACTTTGAGCCACGCCCGGCTTGGTTGATCCAAAGTTGTCACGAGGAGAGGACGACGATTGCCAGCCTCTTTCCGCTGATGCGGGTTTATTTTTCGCTTTTCGCGTTGTCAACGGAATTCCTAATGAAATTGGTACTCACACCCCCACCGATTATCCGGAACAGGCCGTGACAGGCGACACAGCCAGCAAAGAGTCCGGGGCGAGAACGAGCAAATGGCCATCCCATAAACGAAGGGGTTTGGAGTTTTCAGCAGTAGTTGCGAAGTCCGCGATGTTTTCTTCAGGCTTTGTATAGAAATAAGGAATTGCAAGGGAATGGGAAGACTAGCCCGAGAAATCTTCTTATCTTGTTCAGGATATATGCAGAATATTTCTTAAAATATTCTGAATAAAAACTACGTGCAAGGTGATCATTCGCCATTGTATAGAGTCGTCTGAAATTCGACGCCAAGCTTACCTTCTGCACTGACCCCGGAATTCCTTTGAACTTGTCTTTCAAATTTGCCCTGAAGCTTCTCGGGGCTTGCCCTGGAAGGCTTCTGGAATTACTTTGAACTAGCAGGAAAAGTTCTCAAAACTGGCCCAAAATCTGCTCTGGACCTGTCCTGGAAATCCTCTGAACTTGCCCAGAATGTGCTCAAAACTGGAAGTTCTCTAAATATGTTCTGGACTGGTCCAGAAAGTACTATGGAAAGTCTTCTGGATTTACTCTGTAAGCCGGCTGGAATGTCCCAGAAAGAGTCTCTCGTCATTCCTTGGACGCCCTCTGAACTTTCCCAAGAAATGCTCTGATCTTGGCGTGGAAGTGCTAAGAACTTGATGTGGAAATCCTCTGGACATTTTCTGGAAATTCTCAGGAAGCAGTCCGGACTGGCAAAGAAACTCTTCTGAACTTTCCCAGAATGTTATTGCGACCTTGACCTGGAAGTTCTCGAAACATATCCTGGAAATCCTCTGGATTTGCTCTGAAAGCCGTCTGGACTGGCCTAGAAATGTTTTCATTGTTTTAACATTTTAATTAATTAGCCTATCAGGCTCTTCATCTTTGTTTCATTTGTTGTTCGTATTAACGTATTCACGTTATGACGTAGGACTACGTCTGTGATTCAAATAGGGGGGTACACTTTGTGAAAACCGAAAATGGAACATGTAACAAAATTATGAAAGATTTTGAACGTTAATAACTCAGCTGCCCCTGGACCAATTTTATCACCAATCAATCAGAAATATTTCTACGCATCTGTAAAAATTTACGAATTTATAATTTTTCAAAATGTCACTCTTGAAAATTGCATGAATGTGCAACTGTTGCTATGATAGTTAAAATTGTAACCGATTGCCTCCGAAAAACGATTTCCCTAACACGGATTTCAAAGTTGAATGCCATCCGGTCTCACCAAACGGTGTTTATTCAATCACCGCGTGGTGGGTGGTGGTGTTATCCAGTACACAATGAAAAGCTGCCTGCAAGCAGTGAGCTGCAGCTCACATGAGCATCCATAGAAGGAGGAAGAAGCCGCACCGCTATTGATCGGAATCAGTAGCTCTACGTGAGTCGCTGTGGGCTATCTATGTCAAGCGCGTCATACTAAAGAGGATAAACAGATAGAACCCCGCTAAAATTCCTGCTCCTACACAAAACACAAGCTCCTGCTGCAGTTAACAAATAAGATTTATTATATAAGACCACGTCGTCCAACGTCACCCCATAAGGCTGTCCAAAAAATATTGACCTACCTAACTACGAGTAAAACTTAGCCTAACGTGCTAGATCACGTATGATCTGATGAGTTGATCTCAGACAGGTGTCTCTGAACCTTTCCAGGATAAAAACTGGTGGATCTCAGAATTTCTAGTCGTAGGGGACTGTTAGGGATCATCCTAAGGATTTTGTTCTGGATCCTTTGGAGTTTGAGCTGATGGCATTTGGCGCAACTCTCCCAGATTGGCATACCGTACTAGATTACGGGAAGGAAAATTTGTTTGATGAGTGGACACAGGTATCTTATCAGGATGCTACACTTGGTTTTCGTTTTATCAGCTTGTCAAGCCGAGATAGTCTACCTCTTTCGACCATTCCACCACTGTGCCGTTCAGATCATATTATTCTCCGACGGAACAAGTCTGGGAGATTTAGAGTGTGGAAAGATGATGACCTGGGTCTTTGCCGCGTTGATACGGATCTTCTAGCTGTTGAAATATTCAGACAGGACGTCCAGGCCTGAACGTTTAGAGGTAATCATACCATCTACCAGAGTTGCGGAAACACACGGGAGCTGGGCACAGCTTTCACCGTGATGGGTGAAATGCAGAAGCGCGTGATCGGTTGGTGGCCGATCGACGAAAGAATGTGCAGGTTGAGGATCAAGGGCCGATTCTTCAACTTTAGCATAATCAACGTGCACAGCCCTCACTCCGGAAGCACTGATGATGACAAGGACACATTTTACGCGCAGCTCAACCGCGAGTACGACCGCTGCCCGAGTCACGACGTCAAGATCATCATAGGAGACCTAAACGCTCAGGTAGGCCAGGAGGAGGAATTCAGACCGACGATTGGAAAGTTCAGCGCCCACCAGCTGATGAACGGGAACGGCCTACGACTCATCGATTTCGCCGCCTCCAAGAACATGGCCATACGTAGCACCTTCTTCCAACACCACCTCCCCTATCGTTACACCTGGAGATCACCACAGCAGACGGAATCGCAAATCGACCACGTTCTGATTGATGGACGGCACTTCTCCGACATTATCGACGTCAGGACCTATCGTGGCGCTAACATCGACTCTGACCACTACCTGGTGATGGTCAAACTGCGCCCAAAACTTTCCGTCATCAACAATGTACGATACCGACGCCCGCCACGGTACAACCTAGAGCGACTGAAGTAACCGGATGTCGCCTTAGCATACGCGCAGAATCTTGAGGCAGCGTTGCCAGATGAGGGCGAGCTCGATGTGCCCCCTCTAGAGGACTGCTAGAGTACAGTAAAAGCAGCCATCACCAACGCAGCCGAGAGCACCATCGGGTACGTGGAAAGAAGTCGACGGAATGAATGGTTCGACGAGGAGTGCAGAGCGATTTTGGAGGAGAAGAACGCAGCGCGGGCGGTAACGCCGCAGCATGGAACCCGACAGAACGTGGAACGGTATAAACAGAAGCGGAAACATTGTTGGTCATCTTTCGGGAGAAAAAACGCCACCTGGAAGAAGCCAAGTGCGAGGAAATGGAACTGCTGTGCCGTTCCCAAGAGACACGGAAGTTCTACCAGAAGCTCAACGCATCCCGCAACGGCTTAGTGCTGCGAGCCGAAATGTGCAAGGATAAGGACGGGAGCCTCTTGACGGACGGCCGTGAGGTGATTGAAAGGTGGAAGCAGCACTTCGATGCGCACCTGAATAGCGATGAGAACGTAGGCACGGGTGACCAGCGCAATGGAGGAAACGACTACGTTAGTGCAGCAGAGGACGGAACTGACCCAACTCCCACGCTGACTCAGCAGCTCAAAAACAACAAAGCAGCTGGTAAGGGTGGTATCGCAGATGAACTCATCAAGATGGGCCCAGAAAAGTTGGCCACTTGCCTGCACCGGATGATAGCCAGGATCTGGGAAACAGGACAGCTACCGGAGGAGTGGAAGGAGGGGGTAATCTGCCCCATTCACAAGAAAGGCAACCATTTGGAATGTGAGAACTTCAGAGCGATCACCATTTTGAATGCCGCCTACAAAGTGCTATCCCAGATCATCTTCCGTCGTCTATCACCTAAAATGACCGAGTTCGTGGGAAGTTATCAAGCCGGCTTCATTGACGGCCGATCGACAACGGACCAGATCTTCACCGTACGGCAAATCCTCCAGAAATGCCGTGAATACCAGGTCCCAACGCATCATTTGTTCATCGACTTTAAGGCGGCATACGACAGTATCGACCGCACAGAGCTATGGAAAAACATGGACGAGAACGGCTTTCCTGGGAAGCTGATCAGACTGATCAAAGCAACGATGGACGGTGTGCAAAACTGCGTAAGGGTTTCGGCTGAACTATCCAGTTCATTCAAATCTCGCCGGGGACTGCGACAAGGTGACGGGCTCTCATGCCTACTCTTCAACATCGCTCTAGAAGGTGTAATGCGACGAGCCGGGTTACGATTTTCACGAAATCCGGTCAATTTGTGTGCTTTGCGGATGACATTATCGCAAGAACATTTGGAACGGTGGCAGAACTATACACCCGCCTGAAACACGAAGCAGCAAAGGTCTGACTGGTGGTGAGTGCGTCAAAAACAAAGTAGGCGGAACCGAACATGACAGGATTCGTCTAGGAAATAATGTCACGATAGACGGGGATACTTTCGAGGTAGTGGAGGAACTCGTTTATCTTGGATCCTTACTGACGGCTGACAACAATGTGAGTCGTGAAATACGAAGGCGCATCAATAGTGGAAGTCGCTAATAAGACCGGTGGTCCTCTATGTACACGAGACATGGACTATGCTCGAGGAGGACCTGCAAGCACTCGGAGTTTTGGAGCGACGTGTGCTAAGGACGATCTTCGTCGGTGTGCAGGAGAACGGTGAGTGGCGGTGAAGAATGAACCACGAGCTACGGCGAACCCAGCATCCAGGAGGTGGCCAAAGCCGAAAGGATGCGGTGGGCAGGACATGTTGCAAGAATGCCGGACAACAACCCTGCAAAGTTGGTGTTCGCTACTGATCCGGTTGGCACAAGAAGGCGTGGAGCGCAGAGAGCACGATGGGCGGACCAGGTAGAGCGTGATCTAGCGAGCATTGGGCATGACCGAGGATGGAGAGCGGCAGCCGCAAACCGAGTATTGTGGCGTACTATTGTTGATTATGTCTTATCTTAAATGTGATGTTGTACAAATAAATGTATGTATGTATGTCCAGGCCTCTCTGAAGTTTGGCAGTCAGAGTTCCGATGAACCTACCCTTGTAGACGATGAATGTGTCATCTGCGAACTGAGGTCCACCATCCTAGCTTGGATGGTTTTTGTTAGGCGATTACAATGGGTCTTCAAGACAGGCAAGCCAGAACGCTGGTATTGCCTTTGAATGGAATTACGGAGTCTAATGAGATTTTTGGTAATTCTATCAAGGTTCAGAATATTGCTCACCTGTCTGGATACTGGCACGTGTTGTTCCCTGGCCCGGGATATCGCCTCCTTGCTGGAATGCAGACACCGGTCAACGTCTTCGGGCGTCTCCGGAAGGACACCGTAGTCGACAGTCGAGTCGAAACAGTGTTGGAACTGATCCCAGCTGACGCGATGGTAGTTGCGTCGGGAAGCTTGGAATCGGTTGACGAACTCAGCTCCTGGTGGGTCACAGGTTGCGAGATGTTGTCTCCCATGTTGCTGACGAAGATGTCGATAGTGGAGTGTACGCCAAACCGGCTCAAGCGGGTGGGAGAGTCCGGCGCTATTATGGTGTAGTGAGCCTCTTGCAGGTCTTCGTTCAGGATAGTGCCGTTTTGGTTGCGTCGACTGTTGCCCTAAGCCTGGTGTTTGGCGTTCAGGTCGCCAGCGATGATGTACTTCTCACGGCTTCGAGTTAGTCTGATAATGTATCTCCGCAGGTCTGCTGCCGACCCGTCCCTGATGGTGACTTGTTTGGGACAGTAGGCCGCAATGATGGTAATAGGGCCGACAGGAGTGGAGGCTTCCACACCCACCGCTTCGGTCATCTTCATCTGGAAACTCGGAAGCAGTCGACAGCCAATATTTCTCCTTAATGTGGCTTCAGGTGTGTGTTCGGTGATGACGGTGATGTCAATGGTATGTTCATTGAGGAAATTAACGAACTCAATGATTTTGCTCTTGAGCGAGCAAGCGTTCCAGTTGACTATTTTGAAGGCTTCACGGTCCATACTTTTGCACGATGGACATAACTGCACGAAGCTGTTCAGGTAGTGTCTTGGTGGTGCGCAAGATTATGATCACCCCAGTCACGAGGATCACTAGTTCGTCACTTGTGAGTGGAGAATTGTCTTCTGACTCACCTGACACAGCACGGACGTACGATAATCTCGGGCAGTAGAGCCATGAGGCAGCATTGTACTGAATGGTGGCTGGGACCCGCTTGATCTGATGTTGGATTCGCAACGGCTCTTTTAGTGGAAGCGGTGCTAGATTCGGGACCATACGATGAGCATGAAGTTCTGGAAACGTGTACATGTTGACAGTAGAAGCACGATTATTGCGGTGTCGACCAGGTTGGTTCCTCGTGGAAGTCTGTTGTCGCATCTGGTGGTTGGAATCACAGTTAAGACCATAGCCATTGATATTCTCATCTACTCGGGTAGCTTTGCGGAGCCGAAATTCATATTGTAATCTACACTGTGTCTTAAAGCTATTCTCCTCACTCACTCATTTTTCCACCAACGATAACCTTGATCCACTCATCATGACGGCAATTGGTAGCAGGCCTTGAAAATACTCACATCGAAAACAATCCGATTGTCCTGCAATGAACATTCTAACACGGGCCTACTTCCGATAAACGGCAATCCTTTGCATATCGCTCGGTTTATTTCAACCAACCCGGAGCCGATCCGACAGAACGCAGCCAGACAGAAAGTAATTAGCAATAAATTTTAATGGCGAATTAAGCATATCAAGCTGTAATTAAATTTCATAAATTTACTTTGTGTACGGAAAATCCACCACACGCCTACTCTGTTGCTGCCTGGACAACATCGTCGTCGGTGACTACTTGATCGCCGGAACGAAATGAGCAGCTGGCGTGGTTCGAGAGAATGTCCTTCTGCAAACCGACGCGCACGACCCGTCTAGGGCGGAGGGTGCTTGAGGATACCGCTGAAAGCGACATAAATTAGTTTCCAAAATCCTTCCTCGAGTAGTTTGCGCGGTGTTGGAGGCACGACGGCAGCCCCGCCTTCCGTCGAACCGCAATTTAAATTCAAATCCGAACGGCGCTAGAAGTACCAGCTTTTGGAAAATGGCATTACTCTTGCAGAATGCGGCCACAGTCGTCGTCATCGTCTGCGTGGTAAGCAGCGTCACACATACATCACACACGGTTCGAAAAACGACCAATGTCAGTTTACGCTGGCTGCAGATGGAAATGGGATTTGACAAGAACAGAGCTGTTGAATTTCGCGTTCGCCGGTTTGGTCCGGCTCGGACGCGTTCAGTGGAAAGTGAACAATTTCAACGAGCCGAGGGAAATCGTTTTAATGCAAACATGGGTGATGGCCAGATTTACGTACTGCTGATGAATGGGAATCCCAAGTTCTGCAATCTGACAGCTTTGTTTGAACTTTAAAGGAAAGTGAATAAAGTTAATGTCTCAGACTCCACCGGTTCAGTCGAATACTCGCTCTTCTTAGAGCATTCTAACGGGCTTTCCCCTTGTTAGGGGATCTTTCGTGACCATCTCCTAAATTGAAAATCGCTCAACCATCCTAATCTAAAATTGTCTGTCATGACCCAAATTGTTCCGAAACGCAACCTCTTGGAATGAGAAACGCCCGCACCACCGCCGACTACTTCAATCAGGAATAACGAGCAATGTGGGGACGAATCTGTCTCTTTCAGTTGAAGGATAGACCCACATTTGCCCGACCTCTTGATTGGGTGTCTGTTTGGTACACGGTAGGTTTTCCACCTACATACCCTACATACACACACACGTACATTACCATTGAAAATGCGAGGAAAACGAAACCGTACATCACAGATAGATGCCGACCGACTGACGACGGTGACCGACTCGAAGAAATGAGCCAAACGCAGTTAGACGAACGCTAACGAAACGGCAAGATTTAATTTGGGTTATCCATTTTCCGAGAAGAGGGGAACGATGCTGATAGGCGTCATTTGTACATGGCAATTTTCGTTCCGTGAGGGATTTACTTTTTCCCCTAAATGTTTTTTTTTCGACCTCGTTTGTGGTTCCAAAATTTAATGCTATTGTCACCTACGATTAATGCAGCCAGTTGGGTTCAGAAGGCAATTCCCAGGGAAATCGTTTTCCGACAAATCTCAAACGCCTCCTGTCACACCGATTACCCAGGGCCGACATGAATATGCAAGCAGCAAACAATTATCCTTCACAGAATTCAGGTCATCCATGGGTAGCCTTAAATCCATCATGACTGCACAATTTAGTCCTTGATTACGGTTTAAAAGACTCTGTCATATGCTAGCTTTGTTTGTGCCCCATTAATGGGCATCAAATGCAGCAGGCAAAGAGGCTTGGCTAGCTGTCTTCCATTAGCTAGATCCCTGACCTGATGCTCTAGATGATGCAGCCGGGCTGCAATCGGGCATAATAGAATGCCAATTCAAGGCACACACACATACACGAGATTTGTCACATAACGATGACAGTGCATCTCTCTGTGAGTGGCTTGACCGGAATTATGTCCTCTTGGTTTGCATTTGTCGTTTGAATGCGGCCTATACTACTGGACAGGAGAGCGTGCAATTGAATAAGACATGATCTGAGTTATACGGCAGCATGATTATACATAACGGCCAGGGATGTTGACGAGATTTCCGAAGCTTGAAACGCTAGCAGAATGGACTCCTTAAAATTATTAAAAGCGAAACTTAATTTAACTCAGTTGATCTAAGTAGAAATTCGCAAAATCCGGAATATCCGAAAAATCTAGGAAATCTGTAAATATCGATGCAATATCCCAAATTAAAATAAAAACTAGGGTAAATGTTGGCTTCGGCACCCATTGACTGTTTTCGGCAACCAAAATTTAAACGTTAATTTCACTATGTTTTCCCATCAACGCACTTCCCTGAATGTGTCCAAACGATTGTTTAGCCTTTCAGCTTCAATCTGATTATATTTGAACGATCGAGCAATCCAGTAATGCTACATTTTTCTTCAAATAAAGCATACGCACTACAAAATGGGGTTGATTTCGAGTTGCCGATAATAGAACAGCTGGTTAACACGCAGTTCTAATGGGAAGGTTGCCGAAGAAAAAGAGGCTGCCGACAATAGTCACACTCACCTGAGAAGTTTGGAGCGTTGTAAAAACGCTTTCAAAACGTTTTGAAAAATTCTGTCGATTGGAATGGATAGAAAAGCAAGCAGCAGATGAATGTAAACAAACAGACACATCATATATGTGCGTGACGCTGAGAAAATGCTAGTAGAAGTACAGACGCTGCTTAGATTGACGAGAATACGTAAATTCCCCTATATGAAGTTCCCAGAATGATCATGAAAGAAAATCAAGATTTAACTTTAATTCTAATCGAAAGCAATGAACTCGAAACTTGAATGATTGTGTCCCTGTTTGTAACTAGATAATAATTGAATTTATTTTTACAAAAGCATTGGGATTTTTTTTATTTTAAATGAAGTTAGTTTTGGTTATACAAGATTCCATCAGATTCAATTAGCTGGAAAACTTTTGAATACCGTAATCCGGGGATAAATTGATCACTATTTATCGTAAATAAATAAATTTCTACAATAAACTAAATTGAAAAACTAATGGTAGCTACACAGCTAAAAAAAAGTAGTGTAAATTTCCGTTACTATGATGCACATAAATGGAGCGTCATAAATCATACAAATTTACATTATAAATCGTGTAAATTTATGAGACATGTCATGCAATATTCCATATATTGTATGCAACTTTCCACCTTTGTTTGCAACATTTCTTGCAAGCTGCTAGTTTACGTGAAAAGGAAGTTTACATGCATGAATGTTTGCATGCATGGATGTTTACATCACCAGTAAAATCCAGATTTTTTTAGTGTGTATGAGGGATCATCCCGCATGATTTATTATAATATTGGATGTTTTGTTAATTTTAAGAAAATTTTCAAAATCTTAAATTTGAAAATATCGATATAGGGTGAAATTGATCAACCCTCAAATGGCTTCCCAGTGCGATTCTAGTAATTATTCTTATTAAATGTGGATACCCTGAATCCGATTCTGATGCTAAAATCCTTGTGTGAAAAGTGATTTCAGCAGAAACGCCAAAAAAGATGTATTAAATGCACAGTTGCGCCTAAATGTGGGCAATTTCATTGAAAATCTCTGGTTATTTTGCGAAAAACCCTGAATTTCGTGATATTTGAAACATTCTACAGCAATTTATTACATAATTCGGATTCATTGAGACATAGTTTAGTAAAACATGATACTTGAATGGAAATGATATCAATCGTTGCAGTCCTATGATCGTTTGTTTGATGTTGATATGGTATCAAACCCCCTTCACTCTTTGGAATTTATAGAGACAGATAACAGCGCCAAACGGTTTTTGACGAGACAACGTTGAACTGTTGCGTTGGAAGAAAACACGCACACCAACATCTATACATGTACGAACCCATACATCTGAGCGGAAGGTACAGCGCAAATCAAAACATGAAGCGGTGTCATCTCTCATCGTCATCATTCAGCTTCGGCTACTCCCGTTGTTTTCACCGCTGTTGTCAATACCTACTTCCTACATTATAAAATAGGAAAGTAATGATTATTCCAACCTAATTTTTGAATGAAATGCTGCGTTGGCCAAAGAAGACGGCATATTTTATTTCGTTTAGCAATGATTTCGATACGTTGCATTTCCAGTGGCTGGGATGTTCGAATAATTCTGAAGCGGTTTTCCCATGTTTACTTCTAAGATAATGTTGAACAACAGCTCTGCAAACCATCAATTACTATTAGATATTTGTATCATACTGATACCGGTGGTATATTGAAAACTCTTTTGCTCAAAAGCAAAACATATTACAAGCACATCATGATGCGCGCTTGGATGTGTGATTGTCTTCTCCAGTGTTTCTGTTGCGTATAAAGTGGTAAGGATTGAAAATCGAAGCAATCACAAACAAGTAAGAATCTTGCTATTGCAATATAATGATGATGAGTTCGAGGATGATATCATCCTCTTCGCTCGGCTGATCATCAACGTCCGCGTTGACATCTGTCATGCTGACACCTGTCAGATATTGAGCCCTGGTGGTAAAGTTGGCGGGAAACTCCCATCAGTTTCAATGTGCACTCAACAGATAGCACTGCGATCACATAAGTAAGTGGTAAGTATATGCCTTGTATTAGTGGGATATCTTGTTAATTAGATATCTTTGATGGTATGCTACTTAACGCCAGCTCCATAAAATTGAAATTTATGCAATCTTTCTTTTACTTTTTGTTAGGAAAAACAGAACAAGGCAATCATTCACATCTCATGATAATATACCTTTAAGATTTCTCTTAATATCTATCACCGACCATGGTATACGTGACAACTAAAAGTGCTACGCATTATGATCAATTTCACCCCGGTTATCAATTTTCATCCGGATTACGGTACTTCCTGAACAAACTACAGTCTTGAAAGAACATTGAATTTTCTAAACAGTTGGAGATCATCAGAACTTGATCAACCTGAAGTCTTGGAAAAATATTCAGTGAACTTTACTAATATCTTTGTCTATATGGAGATCTTTTGAATATTTCCTGCTGTCTAGGAAGGATGTCTGAATATCCTACAACTTAAGCAACGTTTCCTGAACATCTACAAACTTTCCTCAACTTTTTGAAGTTCTTTGAATTTATTACAAATTTCATATTTTGTCAATCTCTCTTAATTCTGCGAAGATCTCTGAACATCTTTGCACTTCTAGAAAGGCACTTATCATCTACAAATATTCTTGAACAGCTGGAATGTTCCTTGAAATTCAACGTAGTTCTCAAAACCCCCAAGTTCATAGAGCTTTTCAGAATTAAGATCTCTGACAAACTGCAACGAAGTTCCCTATACTAAAGCGAGGATCCCTGAAGTTCCTAGAAGTTTATTGAACTATCTTTAGATCTTCCACGAAATTCCTTGAACTTTTTTTTTTTTTTTAATTTACGTTTAGTTTTACTCAGCTCCTCAAAATGCTACGGAATTTGCAAAACTTCTACAAAGTTTGCTATACTTATACGCAGTGGCGTTTCCTTAATCTCAATCTACCTGTGCACCAACTCTCAAAACATAAACAATTATCAAAATATTTCTTACAATGGATAGATATCGAGTAAACTAGAAGATTAAGTGTATTTTTCAACCGATTCGAGTGTGAATATGGCATTAAATCTGGTTTTGGAAGGTGGTGCACAGGTAAAAAGTGAGGTTACGGGACGCCACTGTTTATACGTTTCTCGATGATTTCCCACCAAGTTCCACGGACGAAATTTCTTGCATTTGTACGTAATTTCCACGAAAATTTCAAGACCATGAGGTTTCAAAAAAGTTCCCTGAAATTATATAGAGGTTCCCGATCAATAATAAGCTTCCCTGAAATAAAACAATTTTCAATTAACTTCTACGAAGATTCAGAACTTTTCAGGAAGATTTCCTCAATTTCTACGATGTTCGCTGAACTTCTTGAAGGCTTAGAAAATTCACTTAACATCTCAGAATTCCACTGAAACTTTTTGAAGTTTGCCAAAGCTCTCAGAAAATCATCGAACAACACTAAAGCAGCTGTTCAAAAATACCATGATCTTTTAAAAAGTTTTCCGAGCTTCTCAATAACTTCCAGTATGTTTCACAAACGCACATTATTTCAGAATAGCAGATGGAACTTCAGAGAAGCTAAGGAGATTTTTCGAGAAGCTCTGGATTCATTTATTATTAGAATTTATGTAACAGAAAAAAACAGTCACAGTATTTTATTTATTCTATTGAGAAACAAAGTAAATTTGCAGAATTAAAAAAAAATCAGCATAACTCAGACAGTTTTATGAAATCCAAAATTTGAAATGTTGGTGAATGTCTCAGAATTTTGAAATTTGTCTAAGTTACATGTACATTTTTCGACCGACACTAGGCCGTATTGATATAGGGTATATGTCCTTAATCTCGGTCTAATATGAAGGCTTGAATTACATTGTATGTCGTATCTTATGAAATAATTGAGCTGCGGTCGATATTTCACTGTGAACATGTAAGCTTAGATATTCTTATTATTTGGATATTGATTAGGCACGACTGAAAATTGTTTAATCTCATGATTTTAACATGAAAACATTCCAGGTACGTGGATGTAATGGATGCAACTTCGTCCTATCGAAGATGAACTTCGATCTATAAAGGTTCGGCATGTGAAATCGCGCTTCTTTGTCACTCCTTATAATTCATTTCGTAATTTTATGGTCCGGTGCGTCTCAAAGTGCTGCGTAATTATTTTCCGTCGAATTAGGACTGCCGTTTTGTTTGATTATAACGTTGCTGGGACTGCAGTTCAACGTGTCGGTCACGTTAAAGACCTCGGTGTCATGTTGGATGAAAAGCTCACATACACTCGCCACTTCTCAACCACGATCGACAAAGCTAATCGTCAGCTTGGATTCATGTTCAAGATATCTAAGGAATTTCGTGATCCTCTTTGTTTTAAAGCCCTTTACTGTTCATTGGTACGCTCACTACTGAAATTCGCGTGTGTTTTCTGGAATCCCTACCAAGCAGTATGGAGTGGACGATTCGAAGCTGTTCAACGCAAATTCGTCAGATACGCACTGCGCTATCTTCCATGGAGTGACCCGCTGAATTTACCACCGTATGCTGACCGCTGTCGTTTACTGGGTTTGGATACTCTTGCTAAGCGACGAAACATATCGCAGGTCGTCTTCGTTGCTAAAGTTTTGCTCGCAGAATATGATGTTCCTGAGTTACTGGCCAAAACTAATCTGTATGCTCCTGTCCGAACACTCCGTCCGAGAACCTTGCTACATGAAGTAGTACATGCAACCAACTATGCTGCAAACAGTTCCTTTGTCGCCATGATTCATCAATTCAACGAAGCCTCTGACCTATTTGACTTTGACATCAATGCCTCCAGGTTTCGTCACCGTTTGCATCACGATGCTTTTAGAATAAAAATAAAGCCAAATAGATCATCTCACGAACCCACGTATAACGAACTGTCAAGTCAAGTAATATCAAACTGAACAATGCATTAGCTCCTAAGTAACGTTGACAAATTCTCTTAGCAGGTTTTCTCTTTGCATCCCCACGGCCATGCATAGTCACTTCCAGCTATTTTCAACACATAGTTTGATAAAAGAAGCTATTATCTAGCATCTAATACGGTAAACACGGCAAGAAACGGAAGTTATTAACGACAGAGAAAGTCGACGAGGAGAATCTATCAATGTTACTTAGAACCTTATACATTGTTCGGCTTGATAGTTTTTCGAAGGGCCCACACGGTAAATGAATATGACTCATATTTTAATCCCGATCACTCAAATTCACAAAATCGTAAGTCACTCATAGAATCAGTAAATTTTTACTCAAATATAAATAAGTAAATGTCACTCAAGCATATTTTAGTGAGACTTAATAATATTTGATAAAAAATTACTCATTCTACGAGTGATCTACGCTTTTGAAAATTTGAGTGAACGGTACTCAAATATGAGTTAATCTCATTTGCCGTGAAGTTTGTTTTGATGGGAGGATTGACTGCATGCTATTTCTAAACAACTCAACGTTGAGTAGTATCTATTTACTCATATCAGTCAAGAGTAGGGCTACCGAAAATTGAGCAAACAAAGTTGCAACTGACAAATGACAAATGTACAACATCGTTCTGATTCAGGTTGATGTCTTCCATTCGTCATCTTGGTAGTTAAAACTTTGTTTACTCAATTTTGTGTACCCTACTTTTGACGAATATAAGTAGATACTTCTCAAATTGGGATGTTAAGAAATAGCGTGTTACCGTGTCGGTCCCTTCTTTCACGCAAAGATCTACATTTTGCTTACGGGATTTTTCAGTGGAGTAAAAGGATAAGAAACGATCCGCTATGTTTCACGAAATTGAACATTTGCATAGGAAAAGGAGTGAACAGTTGCAGAGCCTTCTTCAACGCGAATGGTTTCACCAATACCAAAACAAAGTTATCAAATAAAGTTCGTAGGCCATAATTAGGAACAAGCATCAAAATTACGTCCCTTATGTTCGGTCCATAATTATAAAGCGATAAAAGCGTTAATTTTTTTTAAATTTGCAGTAAGAGTGAAAAGTGTTTGATGGTGTTTCTTAGGCTAGCATGTTACAAAAAGGTAAGTCCGTTCAATTCATGAAATTATCAGGTTTATTGATGACCACAGAACTGTAGATTTTTGTTAGTGCAATAATTCGCCACGATCATGGCGCTTAGAAATCGAAAATTAAGTAAATTTTAATTAACTTTGAAAAAGAGCATACATGTTTAAAATTTGTCCCAAAAATAGGCATTTAATTTACAGATTACAATTTTACAGCAGATGTGGTTTTAGTTTTTCATTGTCTGTTGTGTACTATTGCTGAATTTATGAGTTATTTGCTCGGTAGGCCGAAGTAACCCTATTGAGCAGATTTTTACCTTTCTCACAAAGAATGGAAAACCGACTTTCTACCCGAGGCCAGCTCGACGAGATCGGAAAATGTCTGTGTGTGCGCACTGAACCGAATTGGAAGCAACATCCCCTAGAACGCTTTTGAATATTTTTTTAAATCGTTCAACTGGTTCCGAAAATATGGCCGGAACATGTTCCGGTTAGTATGGGCCATGTGACTAAATCTGACTAGAAACCGATAAAACTCATAATGTAACATGAGAATGTAAAAACCAGTTCAATGATAGTCATTTGGAGTACCCAAGACCACGCTGGCCACAGCCGACGATGTTCCGGGAACTCCCGCGGTTTCTGACTAGGGTTAAAATCCATCATGCGATACCTCAAATCACATGAGAATTCATCTATCATCTCACATGAAATGATTACTTTTGCAGGAATTTCTATTGGTAAAATGGGTTAGACCTCACCATATTTGGACTAACCCGGGTGCTTAAAGAAACAATGAGATCCGCGGAATGAGCTACGAAATGGTGAGTTGACAACCTGCAAGAAGCGGGATACCTAGCTCTGGTCCTCACAAGTTCCTACCACATGCCTCCCCGAGTCATATGATTACAAAAGACTATCAGCTAAAACATGGACACAGCTGGGTGGCACGGCCTGGGTAATGTTGCCAGTCCAGCAATAGCAAAATGAACCATAACAAGTGCCAGCGTGGGACTGTAAACAGCTATGTGCACGATGGTCTCCCGGCGAGACAGGAGGTTGGGGCAGGCCCAACAAGCCACCCTGGAAAAAGTATTAAGTTACAAGTACCGAACAAAGAAATGATGAACTTTAAGATTAAAGACTGAAGCTAGGCGGATTGGACTTGCAATCAACGCATCAACGACAAAATACATGAAAGGAACAGATTCTAGGGAAGACAATGTTAGCCTCCCATTCCAAGTCTAGATTGAAGGGGACGAAATAGAGGTGGTCAAGGAGTTCGTTTATTTGGACCCACTGGTGACCGCCGAAAATGATACCAGCAGAAACATTCAAAGACGCATTATGACAGGGAATCGAGGTCGCCGCACGAAGTTGATCTATAAGACGCTGACGGTGGTCCCCTAGGCCACGAGACCTGAACTATGCTCGTAGAGGATCAACGTGCCTTTGGTGTTTTCGGGAGGAAAGTGTTGCGTACAATCTACGGTGGAGTGGAGGAGTGGAGGAGGTGAATGAACCACGAATTGCAGCAGCTGCTGGGAGAACCATCCATCGTCCTCACTGCAAAAATTGGGCGACTACAGTGGGCTGGTCACGTCGTAAGAATGCCGCACGACGACCCAGTGAAAATTGTTCTCGACAGCGATCCTACAGGAACAAGAAGAAGAGACGCGCAGCAGACAAAGTTTATCGACCAAGTAGGAAGCGACTTCTTCGGACAGCAGAGAACATCAAGGCCTTAAAGGGTGTCCCACATCAAATTGCATCATGGAAAAAACGATGTAGAAAATTACCTAGTTGACCAATCCTTTCCAAACTTTCAAACAGCTTTTGGCATATTTATTTCATTCAACTTCAATACCATAACCGTACACTCGCACCTTACGCTTAACTCCACTCATTAGGTTCTGTACAACATCTGGCTGCAGCTTCTTCTGTACGGAAACCCACTTTTTCTTAATGTCTTCCTCAGATTTGACCTCCTTGGGATGCTTCCGTTGTGCCTGCTTCATAATAGCTCAGTATTTTTTATGGGCCTTAGTTCCAGTGCGGTGGGGGGGGGGGGGTTCATGTCCTTGGGTACGAAAGTGCGTTGGCTTCGTACCACTCTAAGACAACATTTGAATAGTGGCACGAAGCTAGATCCAGCCAGAAGATCGTAGGGCCCTCGTGTTGCTTCAACAGAGAAAGCAGACGCTTCTGTAGACACTCCTTGAGGTAGATCTCCCCGTTTACAGTCCCGGTAGTTACGAACGGCGCACTCCGTTCGCCATATGAGCATATCGCTTGCCTTATCATGTCTTGGCAAACTTTGAAAGTTTCTGCTTCCTTACTTCCTGCGGAGCATCAAACTTGTGCTGGGCGGTGAAGAACGGGGCTAGTGCCGGAAGCACCTTGACGTAAGTCTCATCATCCATGATGCGACAATGAGGCTTCATCAGCATCTGCAGGGCTGGTAGCAATCACTGCTGTTAAAAATAGTGATTTTAGTGACCATTTTGATGAAATAAGTGACCAAATAGTGACTTATAGTTGTAAAAACTAGTGACTAAAAAGTGACCTAAAAGTAAATTTTAATGCAAACTCTTACGAATTTCTGAGGGACTTCAGAGGAAAATTCCAAGGGCTTTCTGAGCATAATTTCATAAAGTTTGTGGGAGAAAACGAATCCGGAGCATAAGTCCTTGTATTTTTTTTAAATACTAAAGGAGGATTACAATGAAATCTGCGAATAACTCCAGGACATCTTCACAGGAATTCGGAAAATGAATTCAGGAGAGTTTGCCAAACAAATTATGAGAAGAAATAAAAGTAATTTGTGAGGAGAAATGCCAATTAATTCTTTGGAGACTTTCAATGTGAGTAGAATTCCAAGGGAAGGAGTGAGATTGAAAAGGAAATCTGAAATGAATTCAATGAATATTCGGATAATCTTTCGAAAGAGTTTCTTATTGTGGAGAAGTCCAAGGAAAACTAAAATAAAATTGAATTCGGATGATAGCTTCACCAAAATTTTGAGAAATATTTCAATTGAAATCTCCGTAGAATATGGAATGGACTATTTTGAGGTTTTCAGAACTACTTGAAAGTTCCCAATTTTTTCCTGGAGTTAAAGAAATTGCCATGAAATTCTTTTGTAGTTTGAGAAACTAGCCTGAGACTCACACTACTTCTCATCAAATTCTTAAACTTCCCTGAACTTTTAAGGACTTCCTAAAGTTTCCTAAATTTTTTCTATGATCATGGATCTCCTCTAAACGTTTAACAATTCGCTGAAGTTCTCTAAACTTCTTTAAAATGTATGTGACTTCTCTAATGTTAACGGAACTGCTCTGAGGTTCTTTGTTCTTTTCTGAAATTCTCAAAACTTCTCTAAAGTTTTAGCAGTTCTCATAAATCTTGTTGTATTGCGCTGAATTTAATTGAACTGCCCTAAAAATGTTTAAGCTTCAGTGAGCTTCTGAACGTACGCGAAGACCTCAATTAACGTTTTAACGTCTCTGAAGTTATCTGAAAATCTGGGAACTGCTTTAAACTTCCCACTAATTTTCTGAAACTAAAGGAACTGGCCTCCCCAATGTTCATAAAAAAATCCTGAAGTTCACGGATCTCTCCTTAAACTCTTTAGATTTCTATATAGTTCTCGAAATGTTTGTGAAGACCACAGTCCTTCTGTAAAGTTTTCGAAGTTTTTCTAAATTTCTGGAACTTTTGTGCTACCGCAATTTTCATGGAATTAGAACGAAATAATTAATATAGTTTTATGATTTTCATTGAAGTTCTCAAGATTTTTTGAAGTTCACTTCCCTTAAATTATCGACACTTATTTAAAACTTCTTCAATAGTCTAGACTTTCTTGGTGTTATTTAAACTGCATAAAGGATTATTGAATTTCCTTAAAGTTCTCTAGAATGCAGTATTTTTTCAAGAATCCGCAACTTTACTGAAATTCAATTTCCCTGAAGTATTACAACCATTATAAACGGTCCCTAATTTTCCCTGAACTTATCAGTGGTTACCTGAAGTTCTCTTAATTTGTTTAATAATCCGGCAATTTGTTTGATATATATTCATAATTCCTTGAGTTTCTCGCAACTTCTTTAAGGTTTTTACAATTTCCTTGAATCTGTCTTTGATTCTATAACCTGTCTTGATGTTCTCGAAGCTTCCCTAAAACTTTCAATTCTATTGAAGATTTCGGTTCTGCTGCTCGGAAATAAATGGAATTCCCGTAAAAATCCTTAAATTTCCCTGAAATTCTCTGAAATTCTGTGAAGTTTCTGAAATATTTCTGAAGTTTTCATAAATTCTCTGAAGGACTCTGTACTTCCCTGAAATTCTCGGAACATCTTAAGGGTGCTCAATTTTTTTTCAGCGTATCATGGAACTGTCTTGAATTTTTCTAAATTTTCGATCATAGATATTCAAACTGCTCCAAAAGTCTGGACTAAAGATACGGAAACTGCTCTTAAGGTCTGAAATTCCCCCAAAAAAAAACCTCTAGATCTAGCTTTTCTGAGGTACTTAGAAATTCTTTAAAAAAAATTGCACAATACCCCTCATGTTTTCTATATTTTTAAAGTTCGCTTGACCACCTGTGAAGTTCTCTGAAATTCTAGGAATTCAGCGTATTAACTTCCCTTATGTTCCCGCAGTTTGTTTATGGAGCTTCACTGAAATTCTCAGCATTTCCTTTCATTGCTCATTAATTCGCCAAAGTTCCTATGAACTTGAAATAAATCAAGTATTTTTTTTCCTTGATTCTGGCACTTTGAAAATTTTCAATATCTTGAACTTGTACATGCAATACGAAACTTCAAGATATTGAATAATTTTAGATCTTGGAATTACTCAAATTGGGTAAGTTTTTTACAACTTTATTAAGTGAGAAATTAAGTAAGTGATAAACTTCAACATTCAATGGATTTGATTGTCAAGCTGTTTCTTTAAAACTGATTGACATGTCTTAAAAACATTTGGGTAAATTTCTGTTGTTTTTTACAAACAAAAAAAGAATATTTTTAACGCATTTAAAAATTTAGCTGGAATTTATCCATTGAAATACTGGAAAAACCTGGAAAAGTCAGATAATGTTATTTAGAAAAATGAATAGACACCCTGTCGATAGAGAAAGACGATTAAACGCCTAAAGCAAAGAATGATCAATCTTGAAATAAATTCACGCTAAAAAAGTTTAAAATAGCGACTGATTACAAGAAATAGTGACTTTAGTGACTTGGCCTTAAAAAAAGAGACTTTTTAGTGACTGGCTTGAAAAAAGTGACCAAGTCACTAAAAAGTGACTCGCTACCAGCCCTGCATCTGGGTGTACAGTTTCCGGGCCCGTGACGTTCCCACCGTATTCTGCCGTTCGTCACGATTTGGAGCCTTCTGCACTTTGAACGTATGCAGTCCCTCCCGGTCCTTGGCTCTCTGAACGAAAGACTTGGACAGATTCAACTTTTTGGCCACATCCCTGACCGAAGCATTGGGATTCCGCTTAAACGCTTTCACGACACGCTTGTGATTCTGATCACTAATAGAACATCCATTCTGACCGCATTTCTCCTTCCGTTCGATGCTCAGAGTTTCGTAGTAACGATAAATCACCGTTGACTGCAAGATTCCTAGTTGTTTTCCGATGTCCCGATGAGAGAGTTGAGGATGTTCCAGGTGCTTGCGCATAATCAATTCGCGACGTTGCTTTTCGGGTGACGCCATTTTTTCCAACTTTCGAAAAACTGACAGCGATAAAAATACAGTGCAAACAATACACTCTGAACTACTTCTACCCAAATTTTCAAGAGAAAATACCCAATGGGTAATTTTCTAGAGCGGTTTTTTCCGTGATGCAATTTGATATGGGACACCCTTTAGCCTGATTGCTAAGGTAAGTAAGATGCACGGAATAACATCAGTCTAAAATATGGGCCAGTTTTTCTTAGCAAGATTTTTGGCTTCAAATATGGTGAATTTTAAAGATTTCAGATTAAAAAAACATGGCTCTTGAACTTGGATAACATTTAAGATTCTGACACACCGAAGTATTAGATATAGATAATTATGATGAGTATCCCACGTAACAATTTGGGTTGTATGAGGATTCTGTAGGCCATGATTTAGACTTGTGGAATGCTTTAAAATCAGAATAGAAGTTTCATTGTCGCTTGGATGGATATTGGTTTTGAGGGGAAAGGTTGAGGAATTTTAGGAATGGTGGAATTGTAGGGATTCTGGGGAGACTTTCAAAGAAATCTGAACAGAAATTTCAGGTTATTTTGAGAAGTATTTCATGAAAATTGTAGGGTGAACTACAAATGATTTCTAAGGTAGATCAGAAAAAGCGTTGCCTTTCACCCAGTCAGCGCCACTGGGGTTTTCTGAGAAAAAAAGCCGTTGGTACTCGGTCCATGAGTTTATGATGAATCGATAAGTAGGGTCCAGACGAGGGAGCTGCCACCCTGGCGTCGGTAGCATTGGTACTCAGTACGGAAAACAAGATCAACGAAAAAAAAATCAAGGAAAACAAAGTAGAAGGGTCTGTGTCTAGGAGCACGAACGGAAGCTTCACGTAGGACCACTAGTGGACGGAATCAATGTGAAGAGCATTTAGTTCTTTTAATTGATCAATTATCTATTATCTCAACTCTTTCCGTTTTTGAATAGTAGGCGTAAGAAATTAGTAGTAATTTTTATCAAAGAGAAAGTTGATTAAGAAAAACAATCAAAATCACTTACACCCCTGCTTCCAAGTTTAGTTACAAGATTACAACTCTGGAGAGCATTTTGTGTGGTTGTTGGGGGCCTGTGGTTCTGCATATGGACAAACAGGCACAGTTAAATTCTATTCCAACTCTTTACTGTTATAAGCTTGATAGCCCTGAAAAGGGCCGTTTTATTGAAGAGGACATCCATGGCCACTTACGCTTGGCGTGTTTAGTGTAGGTGACAGCATCCCGGACTTCATTTTCCAGGAACACCTTCAGCACACCTCCTAGATCAGACCGGAGATACGTTTGACACCACCACGGCGAGCCAGACGACCGATGGCGGTTATCTCGAATAATTTTGCGATGACACTTGGCGCCTCCTCTACCAGACCTTTTCCTCCTTTGCCACGACCAGTCAATTGTTGCTTGTTGGGTGTGAAGGAGTGGACTAGCCACCACCTTCCTACTGCTGCTATTGCTGCTCACCACGCCGTCCGAAGCGAAAATGAGCTAATGCCATACAGCAGCGCTCTTTTATATCTTTTCAGGTTAAAGCAGAATGATGTGTGAATCAAGTGGTACTCGATTATGAGGACTGGGTTTGGGAAGAACGTTTATTTCATGAAAACAGTGATAACATTATAACTTTTTATTTGTACATTGGACAATGCTTGACATTGCCACTTTTTTAATACTTTCACATTAAAAATCATCAGTCGGAAGCAATGTGATAGATGCGTCGGAAGATTTCTGATCGATTGGTGAATTATTGAAATTGGTCCAGAAGCAGCTGAGTTATTAATGTTCAAAATCTTTCATAATTTGTTTCATGTTCCATTTTCGGTTTTCACAAAGTGAACCCCCAGTATAGAAATGAAAGACGTAGTCCTACGTAAAAAACAGGCACTTAAGATCCAGGTTTAATAGAAATGGTCGAGGTTCTGAGACTTCAGTTGAGAATTCTAAGATCCTGATCTCAGAGTTCTTTTCATGGGTTCCAAAACTATAAGAGAAACATTCGATACATCGAACATTGAATATTAAAAAATATATATGTTATATGTTCCAATCTAATTCCCGGTTGTTTTCGATTCCCGGTTGTTTTCGATTCCCGGTTAATTCTCGGTTCACCCGGTTTTCCCGGTTCAGTGCCCACCCTGTACTAGAAATATTAGGTCAGCACAACTATGTGTCACATAGAATGTTATTGAATTTCATTAAGCCCAAGAGGCTCGAAAATTCGATCGAGACATCGTACAATGAGCCAGTTGAACTTCAATACCTTAACTCCAGGATGATTTGGAGAACTTTTAATACCACGTTTCTAGTGCTTAGTTCTCTTGTATTGATGTATGCTATTTTCAACATACATAGATAACATTAAGGCTTGTCATTTGAAGAAAACTTTTTGAATTTTTACGAATTCACAATTCCATGTGGATCTAGGTCATCAAAGTGTACATGAACCCATTACATGTTTGTTTTTCTTTGCATAGTAGACATATTGTAGGGTAATTTAGCTGAATAAATCATAAGATTCTCTCTGAAAATAGTGATTTTTGACAGTTGATTCATATAAAACTCCATGCGACCCGAAATACTGAGTAACATTCAATATTAAAAATTATCGTTATTAATTGGAGCTTAGTTGATTTTCAAATAAAATTTATTTATCCTGAAGCATAAAAACTATTCTTGTAGTCCTACCTACCACAACCCCCAATTTTTGTTTCAGCTGAAATCGTGCAAACGAACTTATAAGCATTTATCCGCAAACGTTGATGGGGCTTACTGTGCATCTTAGTGAGAGGTTGTCTAGAACCAAAGGTTGGATAAATTCTTTGGAATAAGAACCTACAATTGCTTTCGCAAACGTGATTTGAACCCCCACATCAAATTGTTTCCTAACGAATTTCCAGCTCCTTCTTCTCAAAAGTACTACAGATCAACAGCACGCTTAGACCGCAACATCCAAAACGAACTCAAAGCTCTTTTCTAAACGGCTCAAGCTCAATCTGCCTTCCTCCCCTGAGGACACACATCTTTCTTCCGTTATCTCTCGTCCTCGCATGCAGACACGTGGGTGGCACAGACAGACATCTAGGGACCATCAAAGTGCTGCTTCTTTTTTCGCCGGGTGATACTTGTTTCAAGTTCCAAAGCACCAAAGTACGAAATATCTCCGAAAAAAAAAGCCGTTGCCACCAGGTCCAATCCCACACCCACGAACCTACGTCCCAAGCAAGCCACGTTTGTTTACCTTTTGCTTTGGTCCGACTTCCATCCAAATCTACTTACTTTTCCTCGCACCAAAAACAAAATTTACAAACGAAGCAACGTGAAAACCACATCAAAAGCTTACCCTTGCACGCTGATGTGTTCGACACAGACAGCACCCGTCGGCTCCGGCATCTGCTGCTGTTGGGAAAAGGATCAAAAATCCTTTCGCTTTTAACCGACGTTTTTTTTTTTTTTTTTTGGGGAGTGAATGTCTGGACCACCCAAACCCCAACAATTCTGTTTCTGTTTAGAACACATGCACACACACACACACATACACACACCTGCCACACAAGTTGAAACAGCCAGATAAAGCGTAACTCGTCCATGATGGTAGGCCCGAGTGTCTGTTCTAAACACTATGCCACACTTGGGGTAGATCCGGGGACTGGGTTTGGTCCCTTTTCTTTGTCCCGTCGGCCGTCCTCCGGTGGTGGAAGCGATTTCGTTTGATTCCTTCCAAGGAATTCCTCCCCGCTCACCACGACGCCGACTGACTGGGAGTTGAGAGGGAGATTTGAAACACAATTGCAATCCCGAAAAATGCCTTTTCCTGTTTTGTATTTTCTTTCTTCGTTGGAATCGAACAATCAGTGCCGAGCACGTGTGGGAAGCCCGAGGCGCGATGGAATTCCTTTCCCGGGATAAGAATGGAATGGCAAATTGTTTGGTTCCTTTTAGCGAAGCGGGAATCTTTCCGGATTCAGGTGGGCACTAGTGGAAATTTGAGAACAATAAATCCATTTCAGGGACGGTGGTCGTGATTGCCAAATGGGCGCCTTGCGTGCGAAGCACGCGGGTTCGAATCCAGTTCGGGGTAGAAGTTTTTTTGTATAACGAAAAAAGAATCAACATTTCCATCAGTGCAACGGCAAAGAACAAAGAGATTTCGTTGGTTTATTTACTGTTCAGCCTGGGGAAAGAAGCCCTATTCACCTTCCATTCCGAAGAAATATGTGAAGCAATACAGTCATGTTTGCAGGCGCGGTTGGAGAAAGCTTTTTCCGACCCTAGCGGGAAAGCGAGTGTGAGTGAGCAAAACAAATAAATTGGCATAAATGAAAGGAAAACATTTCGTGGACGAAATGGAACGAATATGGAAAATGGATCCGGCGTTGAGTTGTGTTGAAAGGACACATTTGGAAATTGATAAGGGCTTTCGGAGTTCTTTGTTTTGAGCGAAGGAAAATGGTTCACTGTCGGTGGCAAGTTGGGAAAGTCATCGCTGAAAGAATGAACCAAGAAGTTCAGCATAATTGGTTGGTGAATTTTAGCAATGGTTCCAGTCAATCAGTTAAATGGATATTTTGGTTGCTCGTGCTGGAAGTCCAATTGGGGAAATAATCAAACGGATTCTAAGGAAGGATGTTTTACGTTTAGGCATTCGCAGTCAATTCTCGATGGATCAATCTTCTGTGAACGGTAACTTGAATGAGATTCGCAAGAAGACGAAGAACCAAGTTGATTAACGAAGAATCAACTTACGCCACAGGATGTTACGCTAGATAAATTCAAGTAACGATACCTTCATTACGATTACGCACGCTCATGCGTGAAAAGCCGTTCCAATATGATGGCCATGGTATCCGAGATGCTCCAAATTGAAAGCCCCTTAGTCCAGTGTGTGAGATCCAATCGCTGGTGCAAAAAAGGAGTATCCTTTCAGGCTAGTAGCTACTCACCGCGAGTTGGCGGCGATCGATGAAGCTGGTAATTATAGGGACTGTTGGTGTCATTAGCGGTTGATGGGATTGAAAGTCACTCCCCACACACGTTTTTTTTGCTATTACACGGTCAGCCAGCCAACCGTCAATCAGCGAGTGTTGTTGGCGTGGAAGAAATCGAATTGATTACCACGCGCTTGAAGAGTGAACTTGCAGAGGACAAGAAGACCACTAGCGAGACAGGTTGGTGGACGATGATGGCAATCGATTTCTATCTCTCAAGCGAAGAAACAGCCAGCTGTGGCTATAATCGATTATGCAAGAGATTACCTCACTTCACCACTTACTGGACTCCAAGCCCAAACCGGCAAGCGGTACGTTAGAAGTCTGCTTGTCCAAGTGTGAAATGACCGGGGCGATTGAAGGTTTTGATTGCGAATGACTTAATCGCGAGCTGATGTCTTTACTCAGTGTCCGGTGCAGGGCAACGAATTTTTTGACGCTGAAATAAATCCTCGGAGAATTATTTGAGTTTTCTTTTTACAAAGATTCAAAATCATAAAAACACTAAGTTCAAAATTCTATTTCAAACTCTAAACTTCCGAAATCCAAATTTCTAATTCCAAATTTAAAGTTACAAATTCAAAATTCACAAGCCACGTCCTTAGAAAACGATACGAGGGTACAGGTAAGTCGTTATTTATGTGAACATTCAGTTTTACGCAATAGTCCAAAACAACAATTTAGCAGAACAAAAGTATTTGCACATCTATTTTTAGCAGCTTATGTCTTCCCAGAAATTTGAAATTAAAAAGTACTTTTTCTGTTGCAAAAGTTGATCTGGGTGGTCCTCATTTATGTTAAACTCAGCCAAAGTAACATAGCAAGTTTAATCGTGGGTTTAAGGCATTCGTAAGTCTAAATTTAAAGCATCGCCGGTGGTGTAGTGGTAAGCGTGATTACCTCTCGCTCCAGCAGGCCTTGGTTCAATCCCAGTCGGCGCCGCCGGAATGTTCTAAGGCATAACATCTCTGATCACGTCTTCCTTCGGAAGGGAAGTAAAGCGTTGGTCCTCGGTTCATGAGTTGATGGCAACGTCCGAAATGTGTGCTTTAGAAAACATGAAGTGAGAGGGCATATTACCCGAGCAAAGCTGAACATCAAATTGAACTCAAAATTTGCTGTTATGATGTAACTTATTTTGAATACTCCAGTTGATCTCATTTTGGTTGACTTAACGGTTAACACAGCAAAAATGAGAGCAAAATTTTACACTGTTGAAGCAACGGAAAACTAATCCTGCTTTCAATGAAATCAATTTGATTACTGATTTTGCATTCATAATGTTTAACTGAATACGGGCCTAGAGTAAATGGTTACCATTCATGTTTCTCAAGCTGAAAGACTTAGGCTCCAATCTCACCGCGGGCAAGTCTCGAATGACCTAAAATGTGTTAAACAAATCAGATAAACGATAATCATTAGTTCAACGACAGATGAATTTCAATTAAATTTTAAACAAGACGTAAACAGCAGAACTTCAAGTTAAGTTGCTTTCATTTAAAACGTCTTGACTGCATAATGAAAGCACAATATGATATCAGACTTATGTCGCAACATTTGAAATCCAAATGAGTTTTCATTATGATAGGAACTGCACACTTTAAAATCGATTTGCTTTCATTTTGTTAACCGACTTTGCTCGGGTAGCCATCATGACGGTCATCTTTGGACTCTTCAAGAAATCACCTTAACTTGCGACCTCAACAAGATAGAAGGTAGCGGTCTTGGACAAAGTTTTTCTGATGTATAAGACCTTACTTACTTACATATCCTGGTCCGACATACCTCAGAGTTGCACCTGCATCACAATATTACGCCAATTCACTCGGTCCGTGGCTGCTTGTCTCCAATTTCTTGACCGTCCCACACTTCCAAGATGCTGCTCCACTTGGTCTAACCACCTTGCTCGCTGTGCTCCTTTTCGTCTTGTGCCGGCTGGATTCGAGGCAAACACCATTTTTGCGGGATTGTTGTCCGGCATTCTTAAAATGTGTCCCGCCCATCGTACCCGCCCAGCTTTTGCAACTTTCTGGATACAGGGTTTGCCATAGAGTTGCGCCAGCTCGTGGTTCATCCTTCGCCTCCATACACCTTTCTCACATACCCCGTCAATGATGGTCCTAAGCACTCGTCGTTCGAAAACACCCAGTGCTTGTAGGTCCTCCTTGAGCATCGTCCACGTCTCGTGTCCGTAGAGAACTACAGGTCTTATCAGCGTCTTGTACATGGTACATTTAGTACGGAGGTGAAGTTTACCCGACCTCAGGGTTTTGTGGAGTCCGTAGTAAGCACGACTTCCGGCAATAATACGCCGACGAATTTCTCTGCTGCAGTTATTATCCAACGTCACCAATGATCCGATATACACAAATTCATCCACCACTTCGAACTCATCTCCGTCGATTGTCACGCTTCTGGTTATGTGAGCCCTATCCCGCTCGGTTTCTCCAGCTAACAGATACTTTGTCTTCGACGTATTCACCTTTAATCCAAACTTCTCTGCTTCACGTTTCATCTTGGTGTACTGCTCCGCCACGGTCTGAAACGTTCTTCCAACAATTTCCACGTCGTCAGCGAAGCAGATGAACTGGCTGGACTTATTGAAGATCGTGCCCCGCATGTTACAGCCCGCACGTTTCATAACACCTTCTAGCGCAATGTTTAACAGGAGGCAGGAAAGACCATCGACTTGTCGAAGTCCTTTGCGAGTTTCAAACGAGTCCGATAACGCACTCGATATCTTCACGCAGCACTGTACACCATCCATCGTAGCCCTGATCAGTCTGGTCAGCTTCTCGGGAAACTGAGTTCTCGTCCATAATCTTCCATAGCTCTTCACGGTCAATAGTATCATAAGCGGCCTTGAAATCGATGAATATGTGGTGCGTAGGGACTTGATATTCACGACACTTTTGGAGGATTTGCCGCAACGTAAAGATTTGGTCCGTTGTCGATCGCCCGTCGACAAAACCGGCTTGATAACTTCCCACAAATCTACTTGCTAGCGGCGATAGACGGCGAAAGATGATCTGAGAAAACACTTTGTAGGCCGCGTTAAGAATAGTAATCACTCGGTAGTTCTCACATTCTAGTTTGTTGCCTTATATATTGGGCATATAGAACAGACGCCGTTTTGAACCGCACCTCCATGGTGAACAGCAGCTCGGGTCAACTAGATCATAGACAAATGATTTCCGACAGGGGTTCGGTACAGGAACGTACATTTATGGGACAGGTCCTCGACGATGCTCTAAGAGACAACTTGCATGTCGACGTTGCCATTCTAGATGTCTCCAAAGCATTTAATCGTGCTTGGAGTCCTGGGGTACTAAAGAAGCTGCAAGAATGGGACCTGTCTGGTCACGTTCTCAGTTCCATCCAAAACTTTTTTTTTATCAATAGAACGATCCAGGTGGCCATAGGAAACACGAAAAGTAAAACAGTTCCTGAGGAAACGGATGTGCCACAAGTCTCCGTTCTGGCAGTCACACTATTCTTAGTAGCCGTGTTTTCATTTTTGTATATGTATCCCAGATCCTGACTATCAGTCGGTGCAGACAAGTGGCCAACTTATCCGGACCCGAGCCGATACCATCTTTCCCAGCAGCTTTGTTGTTCTTTAGCTGTCGGATAGCATCCCTAACTTCACCTATCGTGGGAGCTAGCATGTCCCCCTCATCCGCTGTACCGACGAAGCCATTCCTCCTGCCGCTTTGGTCCTCCGTCTCTGCGCCGTTCAGATGTTCATCGTAGTGCTGCTTCCACCTTTCAATCACCTCACGTTCGTCCGTTAAGATACCCCCTTCCTTATCCCGACACATTTCGGCTCGCGGCACAAAGCCGTGGCGGGATGCGTTGCGTTTCTTGTAGAACTTGCGTGTTTCTTGAGAACGATACAGCTGCTCCATTTCTTCACACTCCAGCTCTTCCAGGCGGCGCTACTTATCCCGGAAAAGATGGGTTTGCTGTCTTCGCTTCTGTTATATCGCTCCACAGTATGACGGGTTTCTTGCTTGTTCCAAAACCGTCTGACACTCTTCGTCGAACCAATCGTTCCATCGATTCCGCTCCACGAACCCACCGGCGCTTTCAGCTATTCTTCATTTCATCTCCCTCACTTCGCATCTTAAGCTAGGTTTAGACTTGGCAAGTCATTTGATCAACTTAGTTGAATTCAATTGGCTTGAAAATTTGAGCCTGGTTCAACTTTTTTCAATTCAAGTGAGTTGACCAAGTCAGTTGAATGGCATGGTTTACCCGTTCAATTCGTTTTCAAGTCAGTTGAATTCAACTGACTTGATCAATTGACTTGTCCTGTCTAAACCCAGCTTTACGCTCATTCGTTGAAGCCGATCTTCGATTGTTACTACACGGATCATATTCGTGAATTCGGAGCTTTCCGAAGCTCAAGTTCAAAGCAACCTCGGTATCAGTCTATAAGCTATTCGTGTACGTCGACGCTCAGTGCTGCCAAATTCAATTTGTCGACTTCTCACCAAATGAAGGTGAATTGTTTTTTTTTTAAATTTAATTACTACCATGTCACAGAAGGTTGCTGTCAACACGACCTATTGTATAGTGGACAGCTCAGTTCTGAATTCTCACACCAGATGACGTGGGTACGAGATTGACTTATAATTGCATTAACTTGAAAGCTCTACTAGATCGATGGTTGCTAGTTTTGGTAAAGTTGATCAGATTTATTATTATTATTATTATTATTATTATTATTATTATTATTATTATTATTATTATTTAGTTTTATTCATCGGACTATTGTCTACATGAAACAACCTTAAAGCTAAAACAATTCAAGTGTTTCTAATCCGTGCCAAAAAGCGAGATGAAGATTCCCCAAATTCGAATAATTCTTCGACAGCCGTAAACGTACGCATCATAATTGTTAGTGGTTCGTTGTAACCGAACGCCGTTCGATGGTACCGCGGTTGGAGAAGGGTACCACTTCGTAATGTTCTCGGTGGTACTCGGATATCCAACAGCGAGAGAAGCCTCGAGCAGTCGACCTCACCATTCAATAGCTTGGCAACAAAAACTGCTTGCTGATTTTTCCGTCGGCATTCCAGAGTATCCAAGCTCAGCAGATTGCAGCGATCAGAATACGGCGGGAGATTTTGTGGATCACGCCATGGTAGATTACGTAATGCTATCCTGATAAACTTGCGCTGAACACTTTCGATCCTCAAGCTCCAAGTCAACTGATGAGGAAACCAGACCAAGGAGGCATTTTCCAGGATTGGTCGCACAAGTGAGCAATAGAGAGCTTTCAGGCAGTGTGGGTCAATGAAGTCCTTCGATATTTTCGACACAAAACCTAGCTGGCGATTCGCCTTTGTGATCAGAGCAGAGCGGTGGAGGTTGAACGTCAACTTATGGTCCAGTAGAACACCAAGATCGCTGAACTGGTCGGTTCTTTGAAAAACCACACCGTTGATGGCATAGTCAAAAACAATCGGATGCCTGATGCGGTAATACGACATTGCCATACATTTAGGAATGCTGAGGGTAAGCTTATTCCGACGACACCAATCAACGAACAGATCCAATACCGATTGAAGACGAATGCAATCCTCAGCAGTCCGCACCACGAAGTACAGCTTTAGGTCATCGGCATACGCAAGCTTACAGCCATCTCCAAGTAGAAGAAGTGCGTCGTTGATGTACAACACAAACAGCAACGGGCCAAGATTGCTACCCTGTGGTACACCTGACGAGTTCGTGAAATAAGAGGAAGTACTGGAATCGAGTTTCACTCGCAGAGACCTGTCAGTCAAGTAGGAGCACAACCACGAAGTCAAACGGTCCGACGCACCGAGTTTGGATAGCTTTGCCAACATAATGTCATGGTTGATCGTATCAAACGCTGCTTTTAGATCAGTGTAGATGACGTCTATTTGTGCCCCATTTTCCAGTTGCTCAAAACATGTCGTGGTAAAATCTAGAAGATTTGTGGTAACCGATCGTCCAGGCATGAAGCCATGTTGGTCACTAGAGATATAGCATTTGGTGTTCCCAAGAATGAAACCACTCACAATTATCTCAAACAGTTTTGATGCTGCAGAGAGATTAGTAATTCCTCTGTAGTTTTTAACGTCACGTTTATCTCCTTTCTTGTGTACCGGAACCATAAATGACTCTTTCCAGATTGCAGGAAATTTCGACTCTACAAAAGATTTGTTGAAGATTCTGCAAAGCGGTTCAACAAGCGCTCCAATGGTACGACAATACACTGCAGAAGGAATGCCATCTGGTCCAGGCGAGAAGGTACATTTCATTTTCTTGGCGGCATTAGTTACCATAACGGGCGTTATTTCAAAAGTGTTTGTGTCAACAAGGTTTGAAGGCACATCCGAAACAGCCGAGACAAGTTCAGTCGAGGTGATGGATTCTGCGGCAAAAACCGACGAAAAATGAGCAGCAAAAAGCTCACATTTCTCCCCGCCTATCGACGATTCAACGTCATTGAAAAAAAACGCTTGCAGGCATTGTTGAATTTTTCCTCTTCGAGTTTACATAGCTCCAAAAGCTCTTGGGGTTTTGCCTTAAATTAGTTTGCACTCGTAAAACGTACGATTTGTAGAGCGAAGAGTTTAGATTACGGTACTCGTTACACGCCAAGTGAAAACTACGCTTATTTTCCAGGGAACGGTATCGCCGAAGTCTACGTTGCGAAGCATTTCTTTTTCGTTTTAGTTTTCGTAGCAAAGCGGTGCTCCACGCGCAGGAGAAACAGCAGGCCGACGAATCGGTACGTTTGTATCCATCCAATTATTTAGCACAGCACACAACGTTTCAGCCATTTCATCAGCATTCAGTCCATCGAAAAGAAGATCACAGTCAGTGACGGAAAGGAAGTCCATTAGAACATCGAAATCAATCTTGCTATAGTCTAACGCAAGCTCATCACTCGCATTCAGCAGCAGTGCACCGTCATCAACTAGAGATGGTAAGCAGACGACTAGTGGCGGATGATGAAGATCAACTGGCAAGAATGGTGAAACAGATCTCGAGATTTCCACAGGAAAGTCCGTATGGCAAAAGAACAAATCCAGGATGCGTCCTAAGTGGTTGCGCTCGAGATTTCTCTGATGCAGGTTGTGGAAATCCATGCCATCAATCAAGAATGAGCTAGCAACTGGTAAAGGAACAGAGTTCACAGGTCGAAACTCGCCATCAACCCAACTCCAGGATATCCCAGGTTTATTGTAGTCACCGCATACCAGCAAGCAATCGCTGTCAGAGCCACTGTTACAAAGCTCTTGGATCGATTCAATATGCCCATTCAAAACGCTGAGATCCTTGCTCTTGTCTTAAGGAACGTAATTAATTAATTTAGCTTTATTTAGGAGGCTTTCAGCCTTAGGCTGGTTCGCCTCCGTTAAGGAACGTAACGTTATAAGACCTATTGTATGGTGACAAGTTTAGTTGAAAATTTCTTCACCAGGTGACACTCGTATACTAAGAGATTTGCAGCCTTTGACCGAGTTGTTCAGACATATTGAATGGTACACAGTTTATTTCAATCAATCAACAGTCCCTTCGCGTCTGCCATCGGTGAAGATTAAAAAGAGATAGCAAACTGTAAACTGGTTATTTATACGAAATGCATTTAAATTAACGAATATTCACTCCGGTACCTAAACATTAGTTGCAAATGTTTGGAACCTAATTTCGAATGAGATAGGCACTGAATTTTCAAATCTGAACATTGAATTCAATTAAGGATATTGAATGACGCCTATTTTCAAAACTTTGAATCGAGTGTTTGTTTATTTTAGAATAACATTAATAACTCAAAATTAATAATGAAAATATTATTAAATTCAGCAAAAAAAAAATCTAGTAGTCCTAAGTCAATAATGCGGTCGTGCTTGGACACAACACTCTCACATTTTCTGGTTGTTTATATATTTTTATTGCGTTCCAGAGGTTCTGTTGGAGCATTGCTGAAGCTTTCGGAAATTCCCTGAGTTTCTGGAAACCTCTGAAGGTTTCTGCAAGATCCTTGAAATTATTTGATCTCTGATCTTTCTTGATGTTCTCTCCTTGCAGCTCTCAATTCTATTGAAAATCTCGGTTCTGCTCTGAAATAAATGAAATTCTCGTAAACACATTCAAACTTCCCTACAATATTCTATACTTCTGTGAAGCTCCTGAAATTTTTCATAAATTCTCTGAAGAACTCTGTTCTTTCCAGAAATTCTCGGAACATCTTAAGGGTTCCCGATTTTTTTTTCAGCCATGATAAACTATCCTGAATTTTTCTAAACTCACGCTTAAAGATCTTTAAACTGCCCCAAAAGTCTGGACTAGAGCTACGGGAACTGCCCTTAAGATCTCTGAAATTCCTCAAAGATCTCTAGATCTAGCTTTCCAGAGGTACTTAGAACATTTTAAAAGTTTCCACAATTTTCCTCAAGTTCTCTATATTTCAGAAGTTCTCTTGACACCGGTGAAGTTCTCTGAAATTATAAGAACTTAAAAGGTTCTGCAGTTTTTCGGAAGCCAATGTAATCGCTTTGAGGTTCTTAAAGCTTCCAGTAAGTTCACTGTATTTTTAGGATGTTAACTTCCCTTCTGTTTCTTTTTCTTTGATTTGTTTTCCGTCGATCTTGTTTTCTGTGCTGAGCACCAATGCTACTGACGCCAGGGAGGTAGCTCCCACACCTGGACCCTACCTATCGACCCATCAACTCATGAACCGGGGACCAACGGCTTTACTTCCCATCCGAAGGAAGGCGTGATCAGAGATGTTATGCCTCAGAACATCCCGGCGGCGCCGACTGGGATTGAACCCAGAACCCAGGGTGAGAGGTAATCACGCTTACCACTACACCACCGGCGCTGTTGAATTTTTTTTTTGTGATGTTAATGGGACTTCACTGAAGATCTCTAAACTTTCATAAAGTTAAAAAAAATGTCAAGGTCGTGAACTTGTACATGGAATACGAAACATTCATTTTGACGTAGGACTACGTCTTTGATTTGTATAGGGGGGTACACTTTGTGAAAACCGAAAATTGAAAATGTAACAAAATTATGAAAGATTTTGAACGTTAATAACTCAGCTTCCCCTGGACCAATTTCAATAATTTTATCACCATATTCTTCTTCTTCTTCGCTTTTCAAGCTTATTGCATATCGCATTTTAGCTTACTGCGTGCTCTCAATTTAGTGTTCTAGATGCACTTCCACAGTTATTAATTGAGTGCTTTCGATGCCTGTACCATTTTTGCATTGGTATATGGCAAGTCCAATCATACTTCTATGCCCAAGGAAGTCGAGAAATTTTCCAACCCGAAAAATTCCTAGACCGGACCGGGAATTGAACCCAGCCACCTCCAGCATGGTCTTGCTTTGTAGCTGCGCCTTTACCGACTGAGCTAAGGGAGGACTAATCGATCAGAAATATTTCGACGCATCTGTTAAATTTAAGATTTTATCATTTTTCAAAATGTCACTATTGAAAATTGCACAAATGAAAAATATGCCTGCGAAAAGCGATTTCCCTAACACAGATTTCAAAGTTGAATTCGATCCGAAAACGGTGTTTATTCATTCACCGCGTGGTGAACGGTGATGTTCTCCAGTACACAACGAAAGGCTGCCTGCAAGCAGCTAGCTGCAGCCGACATGAGCATCCATAGAAGGAGGAAGACGCCGCACCGCTATTGATCGGAATCAGTAGCTATTCGTGAGTCATTGTGGGCCATCTATGTCAAGCGCGTCATACTAAAGAGCATAAACAGAGAGAACTCCGCTCAAATTCCAATTCCTACACAAAACACAAGCTCCTGCTGCAGTTAACATATAAGATTTATTATATACGTCCACGTAGTCCTACGTCACCATTGCGTACAACCCCATAGGACTGTCCCTTGTAGTTTTTTTTTGAAATCTTGGACTTACTAAAATAAAGTAAGTGTTAAAATTCTACACTGAGAGCATTTGATTCTTTAAAAGTGATTGACATGTCTTAAAAACGTGTACGTTAATTGCTGTTGTGTTTGTTTTACCAAAAACAGTTTTAAAAAATAGCTTTTGAATTATAAACCTGGACTAAAAAGTGACTCGCTACTAGCACTGCATTATGAATATGTATTTAACTCTTCCCTAGAAGTCCACCTTCCTGCACGTTAGTAAGCTCTAGTCAAATAGCTCTACAAAATAATACTGCACTATAAATGTGGCATACCTTTGCTTGCCAATTTCAACGTTTCCATAACCATTTGCATAAATTGTTTACAATGCATGAATCTTTCAGCAATCATTTGCTTTTTATCCATTGTATTCGAACCCTTAAAAGCCATAATCAGAAACCTTGAAACCCTTCGCATTATTCCCTATTCTACGAAGCCACCCAAACCGAGTGTAACACCGACTGTTTACCTATTCCATCGTAATAAGATTGAAGTAAAATAACTTGATTATAATAGCGACAGAAGGCAACATTCATATGAATCATCTTCAAAGGAGCGGGGCACACATAATCGTCCCCTTTTCGATGGGTATTTGCCCACATTCTGGCATTCCTGTGCTTCTCTTTGCCACGCCAGTCACCAAATGTCAATTTTCTGCACCCTTATTGCTTGACGTGAAGCAAAACCCCCTGGGGATTAAACGGCACCGAACACGTGTCGTCGAATTTCCAACCGGAAGATGATTACTTTGATTGGTTTAGAGATTGTATGTTTTGGAAATCAATTTTCACCCGGCGTTTCATATCTTGAATGATAAATTATATTAAGAACCCCCTTGATAATCGCACCCACCACCGAGCTGCTCGGAACGATGACAACAAAGCAACGCCCCCCCCCATCCAACTTACGCGTACACCTGAGAAGTAATCGTTCGTATCCGCCTCCGGCATTCAAAAGAACTTTGCATCCAGTTCCTAAATTACACCTAAATAAAACCCCAATTTCGATTCACGCATTTTCCCTCCATCCTGACTGAATTACTCAGCAGTGTAGAAAGAAAAAAATCGCAGTGAACAAGGACTGAGTACAGCTCGTTATCATCGTCCCAATCAACTCGGCTCCACTCCCACAGCAAGAGAGGGCGACATCGACGACGACGACGACGGAGTATGGCTCGTTAGGGTGAAGTGCGCATTTCCCTGTGATGTTGTAGAAAGGTAGACTCTACCGGCTTGTGTGCTTCTTCTGCAACGGAGACGCAGCAGTAAGAGGCTTCATTAAACGTGTGCTAGGCCTACTTGGATTTCAAACCGCAGACGCGCTAAAGACCTCACCATGTAGACAGGCGACAGAACGGTGCGGGGGCGGTGAAGGAAACTCTCTCTCTCTGCAGCGATCGTGAGGGAGGGAGTCGTCTTGTGTTGTTGTGCTAATAGGCATCTCTTAAGACCACGTGCTGCTTCGGTTCCCATGAAGGCATACTTACGCATGGAGTTGCCCGTAGGATGGGGGAAATCAAAACGGGTAGCTCGAACTTGATGATGGAAGGGAGTTCACACTTTCTTCACCCGGTGTCAAGGGTATCGATTTCCAATGAGTTGAATTTTCCCACTGGCATTTAATTACTGTTTTTTTTCCATTTAAAGGGCTGTTGATTTGATTTAACAATGATTCTGGTTACTGTTGCAAACAAAAAGCCAATATTGATTCATTGCTCTAGAGGTTTGAATTGTAGGAGGGCAGAATATCTTGAAATAAGATAAAATCAATACTGTTAGTCGAGAGCTCGCATCGGAGTGAATGCATGTTGCTCAATATTTGGCCAAGAAACCTTGATTGAAAATTTTCTCCGTCTATTGATACTGCAGGGTTGTTACAACTCTTGATTTTTAATCCGCAAAATCTGCAACACGCAATTTGTAGATCCGCGCCAAAAAATGTTGTTTATGTAGACATTCGACTTTCCGAAGTTCGGGATCTTAAGTGCCATGCTATGGGGTTGTACGCAATGGTGACGTAGGACTACGTGGTTTGATATAATAAATCTTATTTGTAACTGCAGCAGGAGCGTGTGTTTTGTGTAGGAATAGGTATTTGAGCGGGGTTCTCTCTGTTTATACTCTTTAGTATGACGCGCTTGGCATAGATGGTCCATAGCGGCTCACGACGAGCAACTGATTCCGATCAATAGCGGTGCGGCTTCTTCCTCCTTCTATGGATGCTCATTAGACCGATTCAAAATTTGAAATTTTCGTTCCACAGTGTTCAAACGGTTTCAAATCGGGTTCTGATTAGCCATTGTGATTGATTAGTTCATTGTCTTCTAGCCTTTTTACATATTGTACTGTTAACAAATTCTATTGCTATTCTTATGGGAATTTTGGAACTTTGCTCAAAATCGTTTTTGCCAAACGTCAAATTAAATAGTTATTAATTGTATCTTATGGCAAGATTAAGCAACTGTATTGTGGGCAACACTGTATTATGCAGTGTGACATAGTAGCCATGATTTTTGTCCTGTATTCTACGCACCATAAATACCAAGGTTGCCTGCTGAACAGTTGATTGCGCATAATCATAAGACATCAGTGACTTGAATCATTAATAATTTTTGTTGCTTACATTTGATCGAAAAGTGGTCTTGAACAAGTTGTACAAGTTGTAGCTGAGAAAATTTTCAACAAGCTCAGCTATCATTTTCTAAAGTAGAGTGAACTGGTGAATTTTGAGATAGATATGAACCGAAATTATAGAAATTCCCATATACACTTCAAATGGTTTGTGCCAAGTCAGTTTCTCACTAAATGAGTTCAAATTTTGGGAGGCTAATCAGGGTTGCAGCTCACTATTTGCAGGCAGCCTTTCGTTGTGTACTGGAGAACACCACCACTCACCAAGCGGTGATTGAATAAACAGCGTTTGGTGAGACCAGATGGAATTCTGTGTTAGGGAAACCGCTTTTCGCAGGCAATCGGTTATAATTTTAATTATCATAGCAATTCATGCAATTTTCAATATTGAAATTTTGAAAAATGAAATAAATTTGATGCGTAGATGCGTACAAATATATCTGATCGAATGGTGATAAAATTATTGAAATTGGTCCAGGGGCAGCTGAGTTATTAACGCTCAAAATCTTTCATAATTTTGTTACATGTTCCATTTCCGGTTTTCACAAAGTGTGTGTATATATATATATAGAACGTTAAAAATAATCACGGTAGCTACGGTGCTAAACTACGCGTGATTAAGAAAGACTAAGTGCGGGTTGTGCTTAATAGGCCGTTGAGTCGATGTGAGCAATCTACTTCCGATATTGAGCCATACACGTTTCCAATATCAGGATGCCATAATTCTACTCTCGGTTGATCAATTTGATCGAGATAAAAACGATAAATTTGATCGGAGGAAGGATTTTGTTGGGCTTGTGGGGGCAAACTAGGGTAAGTTTGCAGGATTATTTTGAGGCAGGGAAGATCAGCAGGCTGAGGGTTAGGATTTGTACGGGTGAGGAAGGAATTATAGAAGGGAACGGAATCGATCTCCTGTAGATGGCGGTTGATCAGCAGTGCTTTGGCTTTCAGTGCCGCCAGTTGTAGCTTTAGTCCTCCTTGGTCCCGGGTTCTGGCCAGTTGCTGCATTGGCACACGAGCTGGCTATCTTCTCCACAAAAATGTCCCCATAGTTGCTGTGATTTTAGCTATGTGGACACAGTATAGCGGCAATACGGATGACAAATACCGTGGAATAGTTCTAGCGACGTTTCATCACTTCGGACAATATATGAGCAAAGGTGGGCGCACACTTTTTACCTGTAAAGTTGAAGACATACTTCAAATCTCCGCGTACATCATACGGGCTAGACACAGAGAGTGCGTTTGACTTGTACTGTCGTATTAATGACCCTTCGCTCATTTTCAACTTCTATTCAATTTTCATACTGCCGTAATCTAACGGAACCATCTACCTTCCCTCTTCTACGATTATTCTCTAGCTAATTAATTATCTCACTAAATATTTTTATGCATTAATTCATAAACAGACTTACTCAAAATTAACAAATTGTTGATTCTTTTCTCGTTTCTAATTGCAACTTACCCATATCAAATATTTGAGGTTATTGTGTTTACAAATAATCTTAGTCAATCACTTACCTACAAAAGAAAAGAGAAGAAAATAAACGTTAGAAATATATCCTGGTAATTTACATGATATAACTAAAACAGTTCAATAAACTGTAAACATTAGATGGATGTATAAATGTCCTAAAAACATTTTCACTTCAGATAATCGAATCACCCGGATAATCGAGCCAATTTTTTTTTTGTCGCCGCTTGTTCGCGATAGCGAATTTTCTTGGCCTAACCATCGTCAATCGCGTCACTCAACAGCCATGCTACAAAGCAAAGCCGGTACGAGGTCTATTCTATTTCCTTTCCCTTTCCTCATTCCTTTCTGTAACACACACACACACACACTAACCCCGAACAGACCGCGGGAAATCGGTTACCCAAGCTAACACTTTTATTTTTGTACACCGCAAATCAAACGACGTTCCTGATTGGTGTACCAATCGAACGAGCTATTGTATCGCAACGAATTCTCTTCAACGAACGATATTTAAGGAAGTGTTGTCTAGAAGAATAAAATATCGAGGGAATTCATTCTCTGCTTGATCGTCAAGCAGTTCAGTTCGGTGTTAGCTCGCTCTCTCGAGTTGTTTGAAAAGTTCGTGGCGATAGTGTTCGCGCTCTCTCTTTCGCGGTTTGTCGTACGTGTGTGTGTGCCCCGTAATGGGGAAGCATCGGTCGCGAAGCCCGGCGAAGGTCCAGCACCGGTGTGCCTACCTCGAACAGGTTTGCTGTTCTCCCCATGGATGGGAATATACAGCCAGCTGTGTTGGAAAAACGCAGCAAGAAGAGGAAGAAGAATCGAGGCCAGTCCGATAGCACGATAGGTCGAGACGATGCTTTGCGACGAACGGAGATTTCGGTGACGCTGCCGATAAAGAAAATGCTGCCGACATGAGCGCGGCAAGAGTGAAGCTACCTCCGCTGGTAGTGAAAAATGCCCATCTCAACGAGCTCATTGCGGATCTGGCGTCGCTGGGCGTCAAAGCCGCTCCGTACCAAAGCAGAGTATGGCTTGGTCATCGCCCACCTGAGGACTTCCAAGGTGGAATTCTTCACCCACGACATCCCCGGTGAAAAACCGTTCAAGGTCGTCATCAGGGGCCTACCAAATTTCGACCCGAAGTTTATCGAACGTGAAATCAGGGACCGGTACAAGCTGGCCCCAAGTGCCGTGTATTGAATGACAAGAAGAGACGAGAATGTGAAGGCGTATCCGGATAGCCTTTTCCTGGTACACTTCCAGAAGGGAACGGTGACCCTCAACGCACTGAAAGCCATCCGGTCCATCAATTCCATCATCGTTCGCTGGGAGCCATACCGTGGCGACCATCGCGATGTGACTCAGTGCCAGCGGTGTCTGAACTTCGGACACGGTACCCGCAACTGCAACATTAAGCCACGCTGCGGAAATTGCGCTCAAGACCATGCCACCTCCGAATGTGCTGCTGATGAAGCTGTGGCGTCCAAATGCGCCAACTGTGGTGGTGCTCATCAAGGATCCAACAAGCAATGCCCTAAACGCGAGGATTTCAAGCGCATCCGAAATCAAGCGTCCACCAACAATCAACCAGCACGAAGGAAGGATAAGGCCCCGGCTTTCAGGACGGAGGACTTTCCGCCTCTTCATGGACAAGCGAATCCAAGGGTGCGATCCGCGCCCACTCAAGAAACATCTGGATCTTCTGCTGGACAAAGTTCTCCATCCCCCCTGGATTCTGGAGGCATCCAACAGCTCAAACAAATAATCCCGATCTGTTCTCAGCAGATGAACTGATGGAGATTTTTATCAACATGACCGGTGCTCTACGTAAGTGCCACAATAAGCCCGAACAGGTCCAAGTGCTCGGTAAGCTCATCATCCAATATGGTGTCTAAACCGCTAACCATGGCTACCAGGAACGCTTGCTCTGTAAGAGCTAAACAGATTGAGCTTGCCGACTTCCTCCGCAAGCATAGCATCGACGTGGGTCTTCTAACCGAAACCCACCTAAAGTCCGGTGACAGCTTCTGGTTGCCTGACCACAACATTATCCGGCTTGATCGCACCAGCTCCAGGGGGGGTGGTGTAGCGGTCATCGTCAGAAAGGGAATCAAGTTTAGCACTCTGCCCCACATCCGCACTTCTATCATCGAGGCCATTAGTGTGGAGGTGGAATCACCAACTGGAAACGTCCGGTTCATCGCTGTTTACTGCCCACGCCAGTGTACCGCAAGCAACGGATTAGGAATCCAATTCAAGAAGGACCTGACCGCCATCACCCGTACTAGCTCCCGATTCATCGTTGGGGGCGACCTGAACGCCCACCATGAAGCTTGGCGGAACTACCAGCGGAACTGGAATGGATGTCTATTGTTCGACCACGCACAACATGGACTGTACACTGTGCAATTTCCGGAGGAACCAACTTTCATCTCTCCGACGGGAAATCCCTCCACGCTGGACTTCTTCCTGTCGAACATCGGACTATCCAAGCCGGAGACGCACAACGATCTCAGCTCCGACCACCAACCGGTGGTGACTGAAGGCGGTGTCAACGTGGTTCCTGCTAGAAGCTGCCTGCGTAAAGACTACCACCATGTCAACTGGGTGCAGTACGGTCGAATGGTGGACAGCAAAATCTATGAAAATCGGCACCGTAGATGATATCGACCGGGCGTTGGAAGGACTCCAACAGGCCATATCCGAGGCTGACGAGACATGCGTTCGACAAGTTCCTGTGAGGGGTAAGTTTGTTGCTATTGATTCCCACACCCAATTATTGAGTCGATTGAGAAATGTGCGTAGACGCCAGTTTCAAAGGACTGGAGACCTGGGCAAAAAACGTGATTTGGCCGATCTGAACAGACAGATTGCTTCCAGAATGGACTCACTCCGAAATGAAAGTTTCGGGCGTGTTGTCCAGAATCTCCAGACCATTCTGGAAGGTAGCCAAGGTCCTGAAAACTCATCCCAAACCCGTTCCACCTCTCAGAGTCGAAAATGATGACGATCGGCTTTTAATCACCCCACAAGAGAAAGCAAATGCAATCGGCAAGCATGTTGCTTGGCTCGACTATCCAAAGTCCGCTCGAAGATCAGGTTGCGCAATGCGTTCAAAACCTATATGCCTCCCCTTGTGTCGTGCCTCCGGCGGATATGATAACAGTACAACAGATTTGATCAGCGCTGAAATGCACAAATAATATGAATGCTCCCGGGTTTGACGGTATATTCAACTTGATCTTGAAGAGACTCAGCATGAAAGTGCAGTCTCTTCTAACCACTATCTTCAACAGATGCTTGGAACTGCACTACTTTCCAAGCAGCTGTAAATTAGCTAAAATCATACCAATCCGCAAGTCCGGCAAGGATCCAACGTTGCCTTCAAGCTACAGACTAATCAACCTCCTTTCAGCGCTGAGCAAATTGTTCGAAAAACTCATTCTCAATCGTTTGCTCAAGTTTGTCGAGGAAAATAACATTCTCCTTCCAGAACAGTTTGGGTTCAGAAAGGGGCACTCCACCAATCACCAGCTAGTGCGGGTGATGAATAACATCCGAAGTAACAAAGCTGTATCCAAGTCCACCGCCATGGCCTTGTTAGACGTTGAGAAAGCGTTTGACAATGTTTGGCACAATGGGCTTGTATACAAGCTTTGTAACTTCAACTTTCCATTACATCTGGTTAAAATCAAGGTCCTCTGAGCCGTTCGAGATTGGTGCTGGTGGATATCGAGCATCCATCGTAACGTTGGCTAGTGGAGCCCACACCGCTTATCAAGGACAGTTTAATAGATGATGAAGACTAATTGCACTGCAATTTAAGCGGAACAACATTGTCCAAAACTGTAAATCAATTTGACTCCTAGACAAAAATGTATTATTATTGTAGATAAGACCAAGTGCTCCGCACATATCTTCAAGCTCATATATTCAACAAAAAAGGTTATCTTCCAATGAATTCCTCGTAATTAATTTTGCTATCCATTTTGACTACAATGTGCAGTCTTAATCACTATAATTCCCACAGTAGGAATGACACTGATGAAGACATTGTAGTCGAATGGATATCCAATTTAATAAAGTAGAATTAAATGGAAGATAAATGTTGATGTGTGGGAAAACCACTAATCCCAAGTGTTTTTTTTTTCACGGCAACACACGATATTTTCAGCAAAATGTATTGGTTTACTATTATAAAGCCCCCCACAATATGTACAATTGCTCATGCTATGCATTGCCATGCTAATTAAATGGAAGGTAACATTTTTTGCTGTTTTTGAGCTTTCCACTAACAACCCAAATCCATATCTCATATATGCGTGGAACACTTGATCTAAATTTTTTTCCCTTGGTTTGCTTTTCGTCGATCTTGTTTTCCGTGCTGAGCACCAATGCTACCGACGCCAGGGAGGCAGCTCCTTCACCTGGACCCTACCTATCGACCCATCAACTCATGAACCGGGGACCAACGGCTTTACTTCCCGTGATCAGAGATGTTATGCCTCAGAACATCCCGGTGGCGCCGACTGGGATTGAACCCAGGCCTGCTGGGGTGAGAGATAATCACGCTTACCACTACACCACCGGCGCCGCTGTTATTCAGTTCTTGCGGAAGCGATTACAAACTTTTGGAAAGATTAAGTATCATTCAATGCTGTCCGAAGAACTTCCAAGCTTTTCTGAAGTGCTTTCAAACTTTTCAAAAATTATTCAGTTCTTTCCAAAGTGATTCAGTTCTTGCGGAAGTGATTCCAAACTATCTGGAATGATTCAGTACGCTTCGGAGCGATTCCGAACATTTCTGAAGTGATTCAGTACTTTTTGAAGTGATTCCAAATTTTTCAGAAGTGATTAGGTACTTAATGACATGATTAAGTACTTTCCGAAGTAATTGTGTGAAGCGATTCAGTACTTTCGAAGTAATTCCGAACATTCCTGAAGTGATTCAGTATTTTTCGAAGTGATTCAATTATTTTCGAAGTGATTCAGTTCGTTCGAAAATGATTCCTAACTTTCTTAGAATGATTCAGTTCTTTCTAAAGTGATTAGGTACTTGCAGAAGTGATTACAAACTTTCTGGAATGAGTAACTTTCTAAAGTGATTGTGTGAAACGATTCAGTACTTTCGAAGTAATTCCGAACATTCCTGAAGTGATTCAGTATTTTTCGAAGTGGTTTCGAAGTTTTCTGAAGTGATTCAGTACTTTCAAGCTTTTCAAAAATTATTCCGTTCTTTGCGAAGTGATTGTAAACTATTTGGAAGGATTCAGTACTTTTCGGAGTGATTCCGAATATTCATGAAGTGAATCAGTACTTTTTGAAGTGATTGGGATTTTTTCAGCAGTTATTAGATACTTAATGAAATGAGTAATTTCCGAAGTGATTCTGTGAAGCGATTCAGTACTTACGAAGTAATTTAGAACATTCCAGAAATGATTCAGTATTTTTTTAAAGTGATTCCGAATAATTCTGAAGTGATTCAGTGCATTCCTAACTGATTCAATTATTTTCGAAATGATTCAGTTCTTTCGAAAATAATTCCAAATTTTCTTAGACTGATTCAGTTCTTTCCAAAGTGATTAAGTACTTGCGGGAGTGATTACAAACTTTCTGGAATGATTCAGTACTTTCCGGAGTGATTCCAAACTTTTCTGAAGTGAATCAGTACTTTTTGAAGTGATCACAGTTGCAGCATACACTTGCTTAAACTCTACACTGGACCAGCGATGCCAGATATACAGACTTTTGTACACGATAAAGGTGGACACTATCTTTTTTGAACCCTTGTAAATTAAATTATAAGAACGATTTTTCTAATCTCATTAGATATAAAAATAGTTACAAATATTAACTAGTTATTGCATTAATTGTAGCTTCACGTAATACTTCATTTGATATTTTTTGGATACAATTAAAAAAGGGTTACCACTTTTTTCGTGTACAGAAGTCTGTATATATGGCAACGTTGTACTGGACCCCTTTTATTGATAAATTTGGCTTCTATGAGCCTCTATTTTAAATCAAAACACAGACGTTCCTAGGTGCCCGTTTGGTCTCAGTTGTTTTTGTGTTGATCAAAACAGTTTTGATAATATTATTGCGCATTCTTGTTTTTTTTTTAAAGGTTGATGTTGGTCCCAATCTTGTCTTCTGGCGTCACTTATTTTGTCATTTTGTCTTGTGTATTAACCTCCACTTGTCTTGTTTATTGTGTCAACTTGTGTCTATTGTCCTTTCCCATCTGTTAGTTTTGATCCGTATTCAGCCCTGCCCTGCCCCTCCAGCACTATTTGCAGCAATTGTGAAAAGATTATGCGACACTGCTTCTACTACTATGTGAGATGTATGACTTGTCAATTTTCGCTAGAAAAGAATACTGTTTTCTAACGCAACGCAATGACTTTCAATAAATCACTCAATCAATTTGATGTTTGAAAATTTGCTCAAAAGAGTTTTGGGGACACATCATACCTTACCGAAAACTAAAGCACAACAATCCTAATTCTTATTTTAAACCTATCAACATATTTAACACATCTTTCCTAAAACTTCACTTGTTCGTAAGCGCCTGGTTGAAGATATGACTTTCGCTATTGACATTGCATTACAAATAACACTAAATAGGAAGATTTATTCTACAACTTCATAGGCTAGTCGCCTCCCTAAGCGGATCCCCGCGTCCTATCTCTTATGTTAATTAACTTTCTGAATTCTCTAATTGAAGTTTATTTAATAAATAACTGAAATCTCTAATCTACCTACACAATTATAACCCATGCTTTTAAACTAAAATTTAACGTGTTACAAGTACTTCTGGCTTTGACAAATATTAATTATATCTTTGTTCGTCCCAGGTGACACCTTCAAGTGACTAAAATGCTGCACTTTGAAGTTAGTTTCCAAGCTAATTTTAAATTGTATATTGTATAGGGTAAATGTTCCAATTACGCTCTCACTTTTCCACTATGTGGCACCACAAAAATACATATGGGTATGTCACAATAGAAGCACACCACAGTGGAAATCCCGAGTCATAGTTCAAACATTTATCCCAAATCAAAATGAAGCACATCTAAGATTAGTTGCAATACCATGTACAAAAATGGCGTTTAACTTTGCTCCCGGAGTAATACCTCAATGAAAACAACAATGAAAGCTTGTCACGCAGGTAGAAGGAGCACTGTTGGGCACTTTCTGAAATATTTCAATAGTATAATTCCCTTGCAAACCCAAATAAATCTATCTGCGTAAAAAAATAAGAGTGATTTGCGGCAAAACCCGCCAGTATCTCACCCAACGTCAGTGCCTATACGTAAGCGTACTACGACGCGGCTCTCAATTAAAGGAGTAACAAGTGTGATACTATCACTGCTGGACTAGATCTTTGGTTTTCTCATGCAGTGGTTCATCAGAGAGGGGAAGCTTAGTAATCCCCATCGCCTGCCCATGGCGCCATTCTATCGCGGCATGAGCCAGCAACGCCGGCCATAAACCTACCGTCTCCAACACTCCACTAGCATGAAATTAAGCCCGCCCACCAACAGCAAGGTGCAAAAACTAGCCAAGGGGAGGGAACATCGAGTTGTGGAGAGTTGACTGTATTTCATCTATGTTTCCAAAATCGATGCCTTTTTCGATGTGTCACAATTGAGTGCTAATATGGCTTAAAGATAAGAATCATTACTCTCTTAAGCGAATCCTGTCGAGAAACTATTTAATAGATCGTGGAAGTGAGGCGGATTTCTCGGTTTCCAACAAAGCGAGAATCACGTCAACACTTTCCTGTCATACATTTGGACTCGGATCACCGGTGAGAACACCAGTTTTTAATACATCGCAAATGTTTGCTAGTCCCACGCAACGATTGTTGCTTATCTGCGTAATACACACAGCAAAAAATTAATTTTGATATCACATCAAAGTGGATGCACTTCAATCGTGTCAAAAAATATGGTGTACTAAAGGACAAAATTATCATTAATACAGTGCATGAGCTGACATTACGCTGCTTTTATTGCATTTGTTTATTTTTTTGGCCATAAAAATTACATGAGATTTTCGACATGGTTGAAGTGCATCCTCTTGGATGTAATATTAAAATTTATTTTTTGCTGTGCAGGTGATCTGGCAATAACGGAGTAGCAACCACGAACGGTTAATCATTCTAATGCTCAATTATGTCTGTACTATCCGAAGTGATGCAGTACTTTCTGAAGTGAGCTTAAGCTTTTCTGCCGTAGTAGTTTTCGAACTGATTCCGAGATTTTCTAAAATGAATTCCCAAAGTTACTCCGATTTCTGAAGCAATTCCAAGTTATTCAGTTATTACAAAGTGCTTCACTTCTTGCGGACATTATTGCAAGCTTGAGAGAATTTATACAGTACTTTCCGAAGTTTTGTGAATCGATTACAAACTTTTTTGGAAAGATTAAGTATTTTCCAAAGAGATTCAGAAATTTTCTTGTCTTTCAATGCGAAAGTGATTACAAAGTTTCCTCCTTTTCGGATCGATTCCGAACATTCCTGAAGTGATTCTGTACTTTTTGAGGTGATTCAAAAATTTTTAGAAGTGATTAGGTGATTGTGTGAAGCGATTCAGTACTTTCAAAGTAATCTCGAACAGTATTCAGTACTTCAGTGATTCAGTACTTTCAAGCTTTTCAAAAATTGTAGATTATCATTTGAATAGAGCGTAACTCCAAAATGTAAACAAACCATATGTTTCCACATATACATAGAGAGAACTGTTCAAAAACTACTTGATAAACACAAAAAAGTAGAAGAAAATATCACTCCAAATCATCAAAAACGTTTCTTCTTACATGGCGTTTTTCTAACCTTCAATTCTATGATGCATCTGGTTGTTACGCCTTGCACCAGAACAACGATTTATATTGTTTTAATTTGCCAAACGTACTGATTCTGTTTTATCTAGTCACGCCCGATTCATTTGAAATGCACGTGTAAACAACGTACAAAAAGAAGAGCAAAAATTTCCGGGCGTAATTCCACTCTCACAAAATTTGCAAACGAAGAACTAAGGCGGAACAACAAACAAAAAATCCCGAGAATGTATTTCCACGGCGTATCACCAGTGTTGGCAGTTCAAGGGATGGAAGATCCGGGGGTAACAACATATAAGAAATTATCAGGGCGTATGATGTTTTATTCTCAATGTCACGACAAAGAAAACTTTTTTTGAGTTTTTAGTGATGCATGATGATAGATTACACTATTAACTATATGTAAAGCTTATAAAATCATCCAGAAAATGGAAAGTCGCGAAATACGATCAATTTTTAGGTCATCAAAATTCAGAAGCAATTTTCTCGATATTGTCATTTTGGAGTTACGCCCTTTTCAAATGTTAGTCTACAATTATTCCGTTCTTTCCGAAGTGATTCAGTACTTGCGGAAGTGATTGCAAACTGTTTGGAATGATTAAGTATTTTTCGGAGTGATTCCGAACATTCCTGAAGTGTTTCAGTACTTTTTGAAGTAATTGCGATTTTTCTAAAGTGATTCAGTACTAAACGAAATGATTAAGTACATTCCGAAGTAATTGTGAACTTTCTGAATGATTCAGTACTTTCGAAGTAATTGTGAACATTCTTCAAATGATTCAGTATTTTCCTAAGTGATTCCGAATATTTCTGAAGTGATTCAGTGCATTTCTAACTGATTCAATTATTGTCGAAGTGATTCAGTTCTTTCGAAAATGATTCTAAAAGTTCTTTTCAAAGTGATTAGGTACTTGCGGAAGTGATTACAAACTTTCTGGAATGATCCAGTACTTTCCGAAGTGGTTCCAAACTTTTCTGAAGTGAATCAGTATTTTTGCCTTTCATTCATTTTGGCTAAAAAAATGTTTATGAAATTATGAAATAATTAGATATTATGATGATATTTTGTATGTGTTAGTAACAAGAATAGGTTTGATACATTACAAATTGTTTAAGTGATAGGGTAATTTCTGAAATGATTTAGTTCTTTCCAAAGTGATCATGAGCTTTTCTTAAGCGATTCAGTACTTCCAAAGTGATTCTGAACATTTCTGAAGTGATTCAGTTCCAAAGTTTCACCTGAACTTGTTTATCAGGGGCGCAAGTCATCTCAATTGGTTTCATTTTTTTTCCTGATTTTGTCTACCAGGGGCGCTAGCCATGTCAAATTAACCGATTTTCAAATTTTCACCTGAATTGATAAACATCTTCAGGTGAAAATTTAAACGCCAGTTATTTCATTTTTTTTTTAATTTTTCCACGATATCGATAACCGACTAAAGTGCAGTGTATTTTATAATATTTAAAATTTCCTATGAGATTTTGCCCTCATCTGAAAGATTTTTTTCGGATTAGATTGCAACAATTTTGTACATTTTTTTTCGGTTTGGAGCTAAGTAGTTGTCAACTACCCGTGACCAGCACTTGCTGAACCTCTGAACGATAATAAAATTTTCAGCAAACATTGTTTCGAAAAATTCAAGGATCTTAAAAGCTCGTTTCGTTTCTTATCAAACCGAAATAATCTGATACCGTAATGCAGGGCTGGAAGTGGATATCTTATATAATAGTAATGACTTTAGTGACTAAAATAATGAAAATAGTGACCAAATAGTGACTTTAAAGCAATAAAAAAGTGACTAATAGTGACATTTATTGATCGAAAAAAAAATGGTATTTCGTTGACTGCGAGAAATTGTATAAACTCACAATCACAACCCATCCTGAACATTTTTCATGCTCCTTTAAAATAAAACAAATAATGGTTTACCGATCCCATAAATTTGCCTCGAAAAATTATCATTTATTTATTATACATGAACCAGGAATTCAGGAAAACCGGGAAAAAGGCGCAAATTCGAAATCACCGGGAAAAAATCGGGAAAAGTCCGCGAATTTCGATGACAAACCGGGAAAAATAAGATTCTGGACCTTTAAACAATTGCAAGGCCCCTAGACCGGAAAATATTTTCAGGATACAGTCACTTTAATGAACTAAATTTTATGAGATTTTGAAAAGATTTTAGGAGGAATTCTGCAGATAATAACAATGTTTTTCAGAGAAAAATACCAATAGATTTTTTTTAAGGACTCTAAGAGAGATTTCACTAGAACTCCAAGTCATGTGTTTTGGGACTTCAGACGTTCACAGTAGAATATTTAGGTAATTCTTTTGGAAAATTCATGACGATTGTGAAGCGGATTCCAGGTCCATTTCAAATGAATGTTCGAAATAAGTTTATAGAAGAATTGTGATGGAAATTCAAAGGAAATTATTAGAAAATTTAAAGATAATATCAAGCGAATTCTGAAGAGAGTTTCATGGATCTCACAATAAAAACCAAGGGAGTCGAATTTTGAGGGAACAACCCAAGTAACCAACAAGACCGTTAATCGCCCTTTTTGGTATATAAGGCTGCTATACGACTGATATAAAGTTCGGAAACACTATATTTAACTTATATCGCAAAAAGAGCGTAGTTAGCGGGCTTGGTGGTTACTTGGGAATTCCAAAGGAATTCTGAAATGAGTTTTATGAGAATTCCTAGTTTAATTCCAAGAGCATCTCGAGAAGAATTTCTGAGGTATTCTGAGGAGAATTCCAAGCGAATTTTCAGAAGAATTTAGTGGAGAGCTCCAAGATAGTTATGAGCAAAATTGTGTGATAATTCTGAGGATAATTGCATGTAAATTATAAGGAATATTCAGACTAATTCTAAATAGAATGTAAAGAGTAAGTTTTAGTAAGTTTTTTCGAAGCGAATCTTAGGATGAATTCTTCGATTTTTTTTCTGAAATGCTGTATAGACATTTTCAACGGTCTCTCGGAGAGAATCTCAAATTAATTTAAGAGAAACTCTGAAAATAACTCTGTGATAGGAAATTATTCTAAGGGAAATTTGAGAACATTTCATAAAAATCCTGTAAAGAGTTTTGAGCGAACTTTTTTCAATATAGTTAAAACATCGAAAAATCTTAATGACTTCTTGATAAGAAGCTAACGATTTTTTTAAAAAAAAAATGGGTATTTCCCTGTTGTGAAATATACATTTAAATTAAGCATATATGCGATTGAGCCGAAGAGATCACTTAGCTAAATGGGTTTTAATTTAGTTATCAGAAATTTCCTTGGCTTAAATCAACCGGGAGGGTTACCAAAATTTTGGGAAAGCCCCGGGAAATTACAAATTGGGATTTGCTGGTCACCATGATTATGACCAAATGCTAATTTGATTTTTGTTTTGTGTCACCCAAAATTTGAAAATTTAGCTCTTTTTAAAATTATTTTCCACTCTACGCTTTATCCTTAAAGTACAAATTTTTTTTTTTTATTATTGATTTATGAATTTATCATTAAATGAGTTACTTACTCGTCCAATTTGAGTGATGTCGGACAAAAAATGAAAATATTATTTGCATCTTCCTTATGCCTTATTAGGTAATCAAATAATAATAACAAGGCAAATGTTGACAATTTTTAGACAATAAATTTTAAAGACCTCGGATATAGAAACTTTTGAAACACCTCAGATTTGTATGCTCTAGGAGCTACACAACTTTTCTAGATAGCGGTCCAAGAAAAAATCTCATTATTCTGGAACGAGGAAAATTTTCCAAGATGGAGAGATCGTGAATACAAACGGCAAATTTACCTGACTCATATTTGAGTCAAGTTCACTTAAATTCGCAAAAACGTAAGTCACAGAAATGAGTAATTTTTTACTCAAAATGAGTAGTTTTCACTCATATATGAATAAATGGCATTCAAATATCAGTCATATTTGCTCATATTTGAATAAAAAGTTACACTAATGCGAATTTAAGTGAACGGGACTTTTATATGAGTCAGATTTATTTGTGTAAACCAGTTTGCATGTGTCTCGAACTTAACATCTGGAAATCGAAAAAAAAAATTGAAACATTCCGGGATATCAAAATCTCTAAGACAAACAAGTTAAGAAACTTGTGCGGCCCGGAATAATTTTCATATTTTGAATATAGGGAATGTAAGTTCACAGTCCTTGAAAAATTTAAATTAGTAAATTTTCCTAGACCATTTTTTGAAATATCTTAGACTTGGAATCACGAAGTAAAGAAGTCAGGATGTTGGAATCAGATTTTTTTATCGAAATCTCAGAAAATTTGCGATTAAATTTTCTTTTACTATTTCAAGATCACAAGGCAAAAGAAAAACTTAGAAATTTTATAATTTTGTCTGGAAAAAAAATCGAAGAGAACGGACCTGAATGTATAAATCACGGATGAAAAAAAAATTAAAAATATTAGTGATTCTATCAGTACCAATTGGACAGTTCTGGTCTGTTCGCAACTCTACTTTGTCGGACTTTACACGCTGATTTTTAATGAAACTTTTAAACAATTTTTTTTACCAAATCGAGCTGTAACTTGATGTGATTTTTTAAAGGAAAATTATTAACTCTTGACATTATTAGTCGTAAAAAAGTGACTTTAGTGACTAAATTTTAAGAAATAGTGACTATAGTGACTTTTAGGTCAAAAAAGTGACTTTTTAGTGACTGACTTGAAAATAGTGACCAAGTCACTAAAAAGTGACCTGCTACCAGCCCTGCGTAATGGGACGGTATACGAACACTTTCAAACGTTAAAATTGTATGATGATCCTATAGAGTCAACCATGTTCAACTAACAGAATCATTATCTTGCCAAGTAGATTTAATATTTAGTTAAAACTTAAATGTTCGGATTAAAAGCCTCTCCGGTATTCAGTGCAATACGGTTTCGCATACCCTTAATGGAAATGCGTATTAGGGTATTAAAATTCGTTCTTTCTTTTGTCAAAAAGCGATTAATTTAAGAAGTAATATACAATATCATATTCTAAATATAAAGTATCATAGATTAAAAAATACAAACTGACTGCTATTCAAATGCTTGCAGTTTCATCTACGCATCGCTGTTAAATCATAGCTGAATCACTTTGCAACTGCTTGAGCTTATAGAAATTGGTACCTGCATCGCTTCGAACCCCAAAGATTCTTTTATTATTTTACGCGTCGAATAAACTCGCATTCATCGCATTAAGCATTGCAACCACTCTCATTTTTCTCGACCGCTTGCAATGACAGAGCGTGCACCACATAAAAGTGCCATTATGATAAATTTATGAATTATGTTAATGTTTCCCAGTGCCTTCCACTTTGGAGTTATAAGTGCATTCATTTGCCATAAACGTTTTGCCGTCATCACCGCCACTGCCGCCAATAACGGCAACCAACACCAATAGAACACACAATATTTACATTCAGTGTTATGTAGAGAGTGCCGCAACTGTTCGCTGATTGGCTCAAGTACCTATTCTTGCGCTTGTTAATACACATTTCAATGGCGGTTTATGGCGGTGCGGCAAACGCATTTTTACAACCTAGGGTTGAGATCTAATGTCCGTCAAACAAAAATGGAATGTTACTATCGGAAAATGAATTCTACATTTATTTGCCTTTCCATATGCTAATGTTGGATATGCTAAAGAGTCACACGTTGTTGAGATATTGTTAAAAAGCTAACACTGCTGCTTGATTGCAATTCCGTTATACGAGTTTAAATTCCATCCAAAAACATTGATACGTCATTGGCTTCACATCGGCATACGGATGAAGTCAGAAAAGATTAAGTCGCACGCGTTCTTAAAGCGTTTGTTTAAGTATCTTTTGAACTAAACCATCGTATCAAATGGATGATTGATTCATTGACGTCATAATCATTTATATATTTGATGCTCCTGGTCGATATGACGGAAATGGGCGCTTATGCCGAAGTAGTTCTCTGCCCTATTCCGCTGCCGCCTTCCTGTTGACCCTTCAACTATAATGCGCGCAGTTTTGTTTTTAACGATTGCTTCTAGCATTGTCGATCGTTTATGTTCATGTGTTGAAAGCGAACGCATTGACCGGATGCAGAGAGGAGTCAACTTGTTTTTTTTTTCGTGCATTATTATTATTCTGAATTGCAGCATTTTTCCGCCAATTAAACAAATATTAAAAGAGCGACGGCGGGCAGGGCGTCGAATCGAATCACAAAACAAGGTCACCGGACCGGAACGGGAATTGATACCCCGCCGCCGCACGTGCAAGCCGATTTCAACACCTACCACCGCTGGACTCTGGGAATCGATTGCTGGGTGGAAAATAATGGTTTAATTAAAACGATGGCTGGTATCCTATTATTTTTTACGGCTATTTGGGGCTAATAGTGAAATTGTCCCTGCACGCGCTTCGGTGAATGATGTCAACCGTGCGCTCGCTTAATCAATTAGTATTCGAACAAAATTATTTTTTGGTTGATCGATTTATACCAACAATGTGCGTTTCAACGGTACAGTCTAGGACGAAGGGAGATTGCGGTGGTAATTGCAATGATTACAGCTGAATATGCCAACTACAATCCGTTGAGAATTCCAAAAAAATGTTATTGCAGACCGACGGTGGGTTGGATCCCCGGTTCTGCCAATGATATGTAAAGGTAAATTCCCATTGTTTTGACTGAAAAACAATAATAACATGTAGGTACATATCTTAAATAAAATTAAATAAGAGACAAGATTATTTTCCAGGTTTGAAATACTCTCTTCCACGAAGTCTCCATCACAGAGCAACCAGTTTAAACTTCATACGGGCCCGCTCCCCACCCGAGCAAAATTGAAATGTCACTTCCAGCTAATTGAGTTCAACTGTTTCGCTACCTTTTCCTCTCATTTTGTTATTCTGTTCCATTCTCCCCGATGTCTCGTTATAGCTATATTAACAAAATAATAAAAAAAAATGCGACAGGCTGCAAAGAAACGAGGTTATCGAGTCGGTTCCTAATTAAGTTTCTTCAACCGTCGCCACCATGGCAGCAGCAACAGCAGTGCTCCCAGAAACGAGTCCTACAAATTTTATCAAAAAAGGTAAGCTTCAAAACGTCCTCCCACTTCCCCCGTACCTCCTACGACAACGGCCCATTCGGGAGCGCGCGGCCCGTTTGAGATTAAAAAAGTTTTGCTCCCTCCTCCGGTGACTCCCGTGGAATCAAACGAGATAACGAAGCTACATTGGCCGGCTTTTGTAATGGGGTTTTATTTCCATTTTTATCAGTAGAATAGAATAACAAAAGAAGATCGACCAGTGCCGGATCCTAGAACGGAGAGACAGAGAGCGCGAGCAGCCAGCAGCATCCAGTTGAATGAGAGCGCTAAGAATAATGTCACACGAACACGATCTTTGCCGTCGGTGGTCGCTCGTAGAGCTGGCCCGGGAGCGAGGAAGAGAAAAGGTTAATTTTATAGCCTTCCCTATCTCCCGACGAACGGCCGACTTTCATTAAAGTTTTCAGACGACGAGATGTGAGGCCGCGCGAGAAGGCCATTGTCTGTCTGCAAGGGGTTCGTTTGATCTTTCGGTTGCGCGCACGGTAATAACCTATTATTGTTATCGGCTCACCTTGTTGGGCCTTCCCTATTATTATTGTTGCGTCATCATCGTCGTCGTCGTTGTTGTTTTTGTTGTTGCTGTTGTTGGGCCTTTTTCGGAAGTTGACAATTTAGTTTCGTTACGATGATAATGTTTCAATTTTGGACCGGGGACTTTGGTAGTGGTTGGTTGTGTGTTGCTCTTCCAATTATCATAAAAGGTATACATCTTGGTTCAGTGGTGAAAATAGCAGTTTAGAGCTGGATATGTAATTTAGAGCGTACAAAAAGCGTTGAATTTCTAAGATAGTAGGAAATTAATGAATTTTTAAAATTGGATTTGATAAATGCTTATCACAACTAATGACTTTATTTGGAATTCTACCGATAATTTCAACAATGTTCCTCTTGGAATTGTTAACTGCTTTCCTGATAACCTTGAATTTCCTCCGGTAATACTCATTAAAATCCGAGGAAGGCGACACATCTTCTTCTTCTTTTTCGCATTTCAAGCTTATTGCATATTCCATATTAGCTTATTGCGTGCTCTCAACTTAGTGTTCTAGATGCACTTCCACAGTTATTAATTGAGAGCTTTCGATGCCTGTACCATTTTTGCATTGATATGATTGTGTGGCAAGTCCAATCATACTTCTATGCCCAGGGAAGTCGAGACATTTTCCTAATCGAAAAATTCCTAGACCGAACCGGGAATCGAACCCAGTCGCCTCCAGCATGGTCTTGCTTTGTAGCTGCGCCTTTACCGACTGAGCTAAGGGAGGCCCCACATCTAAATCTCAATTTTAGATGCTCAATAAATCTGACACTAGCGAATAAATCTTCGAAAAATCTTCTTTAATTTCTCGCATCTACTTGCATTGCGCATCATCTTTTTGCAGGAAATCTTTAAAATCGTGATAGATCTTCTTTCAATCTACTCAGCGTACGCGCAGCTAGCCACAGCAAAACACAATATTTCCTGCATCGTAGATAGAGTCGTCCCCCTCGTTAAAATCCGCTTTTAAGACGAAAGGGAACGTGGAACATTTATCATAAATTGAAAAATATTTTTTTCGCTCAATACCAACATTCTGTACATCACAATACGTTCACTGAGTTCCACTTGACAAGTTGGAAATTGTGAACACATTTTCATTAACAGAACTTACAGTGTATCTCAATTTTTTTCTTTATTAAAGACCTTTTAACTGTTGTCATTCGGGTCTTGTGACTTTAGAGTTATAGTACATTATATAGATTCACTTTTGTTTTTATTCGTTTTTTTTTTTTTTGTTGTTGGTCTACATTGCAAATCTTTACTTTTGGTATTTTTGCTGTTCTTGGTGAACCACCGATTTTATACGTTCTGAGCCGCCGCCATAGACCGCGCTGCTTTGTATGCCTCCTTCCGACATTTGTTGATTACGATTTTTGTTAGGTTGAGTGCGATGATAAAGGTCAGCATGCCTATGATGATCCACAGCTTCGCTTCATGCTGGGAGTGCATCTCCGTATGCACCTCCTGGTTTTCAATGACAGTAACCTGTTGGTCACCTATCTGCTTCACTTCTTGGTCCTTGGAGTCGCTGTTACCCATGATGATGGTTGACTGGAGTTTGATGTATGACTATTGACTCTTTCCGATCGATGGGGATTTTTATAGCTGGCATTTTGGGTGACCGAGCTAATAAATGATGATGGCGCGATACGGTTTTGATGTTTCGACGATTTATTAAATTTGCTTAGCTAGCCCAGCTTGCTGGAAGAACAGTGTTATTTTTTCCATACTCTCCCTGTCGTCCGCCAGTGCTTCCCTTAAGCTTGTTGAAATTCCAATTGAAGTTCTTAGGTGATCGAGACCTGGGCAGTTTGCTATTATGTGTTTGACAGACAAATTGGAGTTGCAGAATTGGCATTTGGGTGGATTTTCCTTGTCTAGTATGTACTTGTGGGTGAGAAGAGTATGACCGATTCTAAGTCTGGTCATCATTACATCTTGTTTACGGTTGCCTGTCATGGACTGTTTGTAAGGAGTAATGACGTTTTTTATTTCACGTAGAGCGTTTCCGGTGGTATTAGTCCATTCTTCTTGCCATTTATTTAGGAATTTTTGTTTAATAAATGCCTTGGCGTCTTGTATGTCTATTGCACTTATTATTTCCGTAGTATTGAGGAATTTTTTGGCTTCCGTATCTGCCTTTTCATTTCCAATTATTCCAATATGGCTAGGGACCCAGTCAAAAGTTACACATGAATGATTGTGTGCTGCCTTATTATAGAGGTCGATGATTTCGTCTTTCCAGACGCTGGAGATTTTTTGTTTTTCCAGTGTTGTTATTGCGCTTAGGGAGTCCGTATAAATGATATATGCTCCGGCTGTTTCCTGTTGGACAATCCATTTCAGTGCTTCAATTATGGCGAGGCTTTCTGCTGTGTATATGCTGCTCAAGTTTCTTATTCTTTTACGTATAGTTAAGCCTGCAGTCACTACGCTGTAGCCTGTTCTGCCATCTTTTTTGGATCCATCGGTATATATTGCACGATGAAATTTGTATAGAGAACTATTCCGGGTTTTGATTGCTTGAACCAGTTCTGGGGGTTTTGCATTCTCTCTGCTTAGGTGCCAGAGGTGCTTATCTATAATAATTGGTTTTCTATTCCAGGGTGCTATTTTTGGTACCGTTAGGAACTTAATCGTGGGTAGTGTTAGGTCAATACTGTTCATCACATCAGCTGCCCTTATTTCCGGTGTGTTGGGGTCTGGGCTTCGTGATTCATTCCACATTTCTCCGGAACTGTAGCTGCTAGGATCCTCTGTGCGGATATCGGTTTGAGGTGTGTGGGGAAAGCTTTCTGGAGTTGCTCTCTTTTTGGCAAAATGTGTTACTAATCTTTGGTTGAGTAATGTTTTGAGGTTAGGGATGCCTGTCTCCGATTGAATGCTGATGATGGGACTTGTTCTGAAAGCTCCACATATTACTCTTAGGCCTTCGTTATGCACTGTTTCAAGTCGTTGTATACTGGTTTTGTTGATGGATGTTATTGTTGGTGCGGCGTACAGCAACTTTTCCAATACTGTAGCTTTGTATAATTGAGTAAGTGTTTTAGTGTCACCACCCCATTGTCTGGCTGCGATGTATTTTAGAATCTGTACTCTTTGTAAACAGGATGATCTCGTTTCTTCTACATATTCTCTGAATTTTAAATGTTGATCAAAAATTACACCCAGTATTTTGTGGTGTTTTTTATGTTGAATTAATCGTCCATTCAGTATTAGGCCATCAAGGTTCGTTGGTTTTCTGCTTTTAGGGTTTCTGAAAATTATTGTTGCACTTTTTCCGCCGAAATTTGGAATCCTGTTTTCATCTCCCAGTAGTGTATTTTGTTTAATGTGGTTTGTAATAGATGTTCTGTTATTTTGGCGTTTGTACCAGTTGCTAGAAGGATGACATCATCTGCATAGATTAGTATTTTTACTCCGTCTGGGATGAAGCTGGTTATCGTGTTTATAGCAATTAAGAACAGTGTAACACTCAAGACCGATCCTTGGCATAGTCCAGTTTCCATTTCTACTTCGTCAGAGTATTGTCCATTGATTCTAACTTTGAAATGTTTTGTTTTGAGAATTTCGTGGATATAAGCCAGTAATTTTCCTCCAACCCCTTTTTGGGATAGCTCGTTCAAGACTAATCGTCTCCAGGTTGTATCATAGGCCTTTTTGATGTCCAAGAAAACTGCTTGCGTAATCATTTTTTTGCTTATAGCCGTTCTAATGAATTCTTCGGTCATAGTTAGATGGTCCGTAGTCGATTTGCCTTTTCGAAAAGCATATTGATGTTCATACAGGTGGTTTTGGGACTCTAAGATATGGACCAGACGATTGTTTATCATCCTTTCAAAGATTTTGCCTAAGCAGCTATTTAGGTATATTGGTCTATAATTATTTGGGTTTGATCTTTCGCCCTTACCTTTGTAAATGGGTACTACCGTTGCTGTTTTCCAAAGGGTTGGATAGTAAGCTTCGTTCCACATCCTGTTGAAGGTATTTATAAGGATCCGTTTACAGTCTGGTGGAAGGTTTTTGATCATCATGTTATGAATGTTGTCAGGTCCTGGTGATGTTCCTTTGAGGTTTTCCATTGCTGCTTCTAGTTCAGTTTGATTGAAGGGTTTGTTATACTCATCAGCTGGATTTTCAGGTACGTTTAAAGGTATTTCTTCCATTTTATTTTTATATTCAATGAATTCTTTATCATATGTTTCGTTACTAGATACAGTTTTGAAGGCCTTGGCTAGAAGGTCAGCAATTCCTTTGTTCTCGTTTGCTACCTGACCATTAAATTTGATTTGTCTGATGGTTGGTTTACTATATTTGCCCTGTATCTTTCTGAGATTGGTCCAAATTTCTTTTATAGGGGTGCTTGCTGTGAAACTATTTGCAAATTCCTCCCATGATTGTTTTTGGGCTTTGCTGATTAGGTCTCGCGCTTCCTGTCTTCTGGTCTGAAACTCTTGTAATGCGAGTTGTCTTTCTTCTCCGAGAGTATTTTTGTTTTTTAATTTTCTGAGTGTTTTTCGTCTGGCTTTGACGGCTTCTGAAACTTCAGCATTCCACCACGGGACTCTTTTTTTACCCGGGAATCCTTTTGATTTCGGTATGGATTTGTCAGCTGCTTTAATAATTTGTTTTGTAATTTCTTCAATTTGTTCTTCTACTGTTGTTCTGCTTCTAAAAAAGACTGTATTTGTAAACTGAACCCAGTCAACTTCGTCTATTTTCCAGTTTTGTGTGCTGCTACTGATTTCTGAGTTTGCTGGTAGGGTGATCACGAGCGGAAAATGATCACTTCCCTGCGTATCTTCGTGTACCTCGAAGTCTATTATTCCTGCTAAGTTGTTAGTACAGCTGATTAAGTCGATACATGATCCTTTCCCTGTTGCGTTATTTATATATGTATATTCTCCGTCATTTAACACTGTTAGTTCCATTTCGTCGAATACTTCTTCTAGAACTTCCCCTTTAGCGTTAATAAATTCGCTTCCCCATAAGTAGTGGTGTGCATTCATGTCTCCTAGCATGATATACGGCTTTTGTACCTTCGATAGGATTCGTACGACTTCATTTTTATCTATAACTGTGTTTGGCGGTAAGTATACGTTTATTACAGTGGCGTTAATGGGATGTTCCACTTTAACAGCGGTTATTTCCATCTGTGTGTCGATTGCTATTTCTTTATAATCTATACCTTCTTTGATGGCAGTTATTATTCCTCCGGCTGCTCTGTTATTGGTTTGCCTTTTTCGGTGTATTACATTGTATCCTCCAATGGTTGCCAGTGCGTCAGTTTTACACATGGTTTCTTGTAAACATATTATTAGTGGTTCAATTTCATTGTTAAGCATTGTTAGCTCCTGTTTACTGGTGCGTAATCCTTGAATATTCCATGTTATGATACTTGTTTTTTTGGGTCTTTGCATTTTGTTTTTTTTTTGTTTTTTTTGGGAGGTTACCTGATGTTTACTCTGTGTCTTGTATTAATTTGTTCGCAGTGTTGTCCATCGCTTTGATCCTCTTCTTCCGATATTTGTTGAACTTCCATGTCACTATTTTCCTATTGTTCAATTTGTTTATCTTCTTTGCCTCGCTTACTTCCTCGTTTCCTAGGTGGTATCTCAATTTGATCGTACAGCTGTTCTTAAATTTTAGAAAAACGGCTCTAAAAGCACAAGTTAAAAAAATATGTCTCTGAATTTTCGACAGCTGACTCAGCATCAGAGATGCCAGATTTACAAACATGTCTGTGAATTTACAGACTCTAATTTTTTTACAGACATTTACAGACTTTTTAGTTTTTTCACAGATATTTACAGAATCTTGAAATCAAGTGAAAATTTTAAAATTTCGTTACACTGTTTTACATCTTTAATCAAATTACACGTGCGATGCATTTTGCAACACGCATTAGATTTTCGCGCGTTTTTTCAAATCCACCACACGAACGAGCTGTCACTTTTATAGAGATTAGTGGCGTTTAAGGTTCAATTTACTTTGATGCTTTTTGGAAAATTTCCAAAGCAGTTTTTTCCAACGCATTATTTCAGATTACAAAATGCTCGCACTATTCGATTCCTTTTGATATTTTACACAAAATTACGCAAGCTTTTTGCAATGCGTCGAAAAAAAATGCTTTTGAAATTTTTCAAAAAGCATCAAAGTAAATTGAACCTTAACGTACACACACTAGCGGGTGCAATGGTGCATCGGCGCTTAAAGTTGTTTATTATTTTCCTGCAGTTTTAGTGCTGAACGAAGCAGCCATTTTCGCTGTTTTTTACCTGAATAAGAGTCGTAAAAAAGTGGGAAAAATCGAGAAAAATCAAAGGGAACTCTAAAGGAAACCCCATAACGAAATTTTTCACAAGATCGGGTTAGCTATAATTTAAAGCAAATCAATATAAATACTTGCACTAATCATTATGTTGAGTTCCATGAGATTTGAGGTATCGTACGATGCATTTCGGCGCATGCCAAAATCTGTCCACTTCCCGAGGGACCCATCTGAAAGAGGCCATTGTGATCATTGGGTCTGAATTCTGAATATGTCCACGATTGATCTTATAGTAAAATTCTAATGTGATTCCGATTGAGAAAAAAAATCAATAGCGATCTATGGGGATCTGAAACACATCTTTTGAAACTTGTTCCACTCATATTGGTCAAGCCATCTCTGCTAAAATTGAGTGAGTTACAATCATATGAACTTACATACATACATAGATACATGGGTTACAAATGGTGAGTTGACAACCTAGCTCTGGTTCTCACAAGTTCCTACCTCACACCTTCCCGTGGTGTAGCCTGGGCAATGTTGTCCTTCTGGCAATAGCAAAGTGAGGGGGTGCGACGCGAACACTGGCGCGGTAACATAACACGGCGAAGGAGGAAATGTAAGATCCTTATTACGGCATACTGGACACGGCATGGAACTATGGACACGACACGGCACAATGAATTGGATACCACGCTACAGGGCTGACAGTCGTGCTATTCTGTTCCCTGAGTAAAGAAGGGTGACACTTTCTTGAAATGGCGAGTGGGCTTATAGTGCGACTGCCCCCGTCCCGGTAAAACCTTGGCAGGCCTCCGGATACGTTCAAAACTCGTCACCAATTGGTGATTGGTGAGTAGTAGGCTCAGATGTAACATTCCTGACTTACACCGATCTGGCTCTGAACACGGCCCCATGAAGGACCGTGTTAACCCTAGTATGGCCTCCCTGCTTGCATAGATAACCATGGGATCACGATAAGAGACTACATACAACGAGTGGAGATAGCGGCCCGGAAATGACGAAAATGAAAAAAAAAAACCAAAAAAATTATAAAGGACGACGGCAAGACGCCAGACAGTGAAAACGGAGGAGCGAACGCTTTTGCAAGGAGCGGGATATTGCAGAGATCACCAGTGTCGAACCTGGGGGCCACTGCGTGTTCCAGCAGCAGCAGTAAGTCACAAGGAGAGCAACCAGACGTTGGGCTAAGCCAGATATTCACACCGATATCTAGCAGTAGCAAATCTCAAGAACCGCAGCTTGGCAGAACCAAATGATGGAGGTCAGGAGAAAGATCGATGAACTCTATGTGTTCTTTAAGGATAAAAAAAAACGTACACAAAGAGATCGAGCAACTTGTGACTGGAATCAAATCCGTCATAACAGTGGAAGATCGGGAATTCCAAGAGTCGAGAAAAAGAGCCGAAAATGCCGAAGAGGCTCTCCTGGAGGCCAAGGAGAGCATAAGACTGGCTGAAGCACATGAGACGCAAATCCACGTCCTGAAAAGAGAGATAGGGACACGCCAGGAGATGAGGAGGAGCCCAAAAAACGCAGGGATGACGAAAAAGGCACCAAGGAGATGGGAGAAATTGGTGGGTGGCTTAAAGTCGAGAACCAGAAGGAGAGGAAGAAAAAAACAGAAGGAAGATGAAGTTAGGAAGAAGAAAGAGGAAGCGAGGAAGAGAAGAAGAAGGAAGACAGGAAGAACAAGGAGAAGCCTAGGCCTCGGAGGGAGAGAAGCAAGGGTGACGCTCTGGTAGTTGAGGCGAAGGACAAAACGTCCTACGCAGCACTCCTCCGGAAAGTGAGAGAGGATCCGAAGTTGAAACAACTCGGCGAGAACGTGGTGAAAACCAGGCGAATCCAGAAAGGCGAGATGCTATTTGAACTGAAAAGGGATCCTACGGTTAAGAGCGCAGCTTTTAAGGAGCTCGTTGAAAAATCTCTTGGCGGGACGGTGAACGTAAGAGCCTTATCCCATGAGTCAGTAGTTGAGTGCAGGGATCTGGACGAGATCACAATGGAAGACGAGTTGAAAAGTGCACTGAAGGTGCAATGCAACCTGGGAGACGTACCAATGGCAATTCGGTTGAGAAAGGCGTATGGTGGCACGCAGACGTAGTCGATACGACTTTCTTCGGCCGCAGCTAACGAGCTGCTGAAGACAGGCCGAATCAAGGTTGGGTGGTCAGTGTGCCCGTTGAAAGCTATTCCTCAGGTGTCTAAAAAAATGGAGAGATGTTACAAATGCATGGGCTTCGGTCACCAGGCGAGAAACTGCAAAGGCCCTGACAGATCTGATCTGTGCAGGAAATGCGGAGAGAAGGGGCACGTTGCAAAAGACTGTACAAAGCAACCGAGATGCATGCTCTGCAAAAAGGAGGCCAGAAACGGCCATGTGACGGGAAGTTTCAGGTGCCCAGAGTTCAAGAAGGCGATGGTGGGCCAGCAATAACGGAGGTAACCCAAATAAATCTCAATCATTGCAACACAGCACAGCAACTGTTGTGGCAGTCAACAACGGAAAGTGCGACGTTGCTATCATTGCAGAGCCATATCGAGTCCCTCTCGATAATGGTAGCTGGGTGGAGGATAGAGCAGGAATGGCGGCCATACATATCACATTCAACAAGTGGTGGCAAGTTCATACGAAGGTTTCGTAATCGCCAAAATCAATGGAATCTATGTATGTAGTTGCTACGCACCCCCGAGATGGACAATTGAGCAGTTCCACCAGATGCTAGATGGGCTCACCGGAGAGCTCATTAGACGGAAACCAGTCGTCATCGCAGGAGATTTCAATGCTTGGGCAGTGGACTGGGGAAGCAGGTGTACCAACGTAAGAGGGTATAGCCTGCTGGAAGCTCTGGCAAAGTTGAACGTCAGTCTGGCCTACTTAGGAACCAGCAGCACCTTCCGCAAAGATGGTAGGGAATCCATTATCGACGTCACTTTCTGCAGTACGTCGCTAGTGGCAAATATGAACTGGAGAGTGTGCGAAGAGTACACTAATAGTGACCTTGGGGCGATCTGGTACTGTATCGGTGAACGGACACCGGTGGAAATGCGAAGGACGAAGGTAAGCGAGCGGAAGTGGAAGACGAAGGCATTCAATAAGGATCTCTTCATCGAAGCTCTAAGGGTAGACAGCAGCATCCCGGGTCTAAGCGCGGACGAGTTGACCGAATCATTAGCAAGGGCATGTGACACAACTATGCCGAGAAAACTGGAACCAACGAACAGGTGGCGTCCAGTTTACTGGTGGAACGAGGAAATTAGCATTAGGTTGTCTTCTAGCCAGAAGGCGCGTTTAGAGAGCAAGAACGGAAGCAGACAAAGAGGAGCGCAGGGTGGTGTTTCGAGAGGCCAGGGCTGCACTAAAACGGAAGATAAAGCTGAGCAAGTCAAACAGCTTCAAGGAGCTGTGCCGCGATGCCGATGTCAACCCCTGGGGCAACGCATACCGAGTCGCGATGGCGAAGATCAGAGGTCCAAAGATGCCGGTTGAAATGTGTCCCAACAAGCTGAAAGTCATCGTGGAGGGACTTTTCCCACAGCATGACCCAACGGCCAGGCCACCTACACCATTTGGCGAGGAAGATGGAGACAACGTTGAACAAGTCTACAACGAGGAACTCCTAGTAGCAGCGAAAGGGTTGAAGGCGAAGAAAGCTTCCGGCCCGGATGGAATTCCCAACGTGGCGTTGAAGGCGGCGATCCAGACATCCAGACATATGTTCAGGATGGTGCTGCAGAAATGCCTGAACGAGGGTCACTTCCCTGACAGGTGGAAGATACAGAAGCTAGTGTTGCTGCTGAAACCAGGAAAACCGCCGGGGGATCCAGCATCATACAGGCCTATATGCCTGCTGGATACACTCGGAAAACTCTTGGAGAGGATCATCCTAAACAGGCTGACGAAATACATGGAGAGTTAGCACGGATTGTCGGAAAGGCATTTTGGATTCCGGAAAGGGAGATCGACGGTGGATGCAATTCGGACAGTGATTGACAGAGCCGAGAAAGCTTCCAAACAGAAGCCGAGAGGAAATCGATACTGCGCCGTGATTACGATTGATGTGAAGAATGCATTCAATAGCGCCAGCTGGGAGGCCATCGCCAAGGCGCTCCATAGAATGAGGGTTCCAGACTACCTCTGCAGGATTCTAAGTAGTTACTTCCAGAACCGGGTCCTGGTCTACGAGACAGACACGGGGCAGAAATCGCTTAGAATCACGGTGGGAGTTAAACAAAGCTCCATTCTAGGTCACACGCTGTGGAATGGAATGTACAATGGCGTGCTGATGCTCAAGCTGCCCAAAGGAGTTGAGATCGTTGGTTTTGCGGACGATGTCGTCTTGACGGTAACCGGTGAGACGCTGGAAGAAGTGGAAATGCTGGCGGCCGAGGCGATAGATACGATTGGTAACTGGATGCAAGGAGTGAAGCTGCAGATAGCCCACCACAAAACAGAAGTGATGTTGGTCAGTAACTGCAAAGCAGTGCACCGGGCAGAAAACACCGTTGGAGAGCACACCATTGTTTGGAAGCGCGTGCTGACGTATCTGGGAGTGATGATCGACGACCGGCTAAACTTTAATAGCCACATCGAATATGCTTGCGAGAAGGCGGCGAAGGTCATCAACGCCAGAATCATGCCGAATAATTCTGGTCCAAGCAGCAGCAAGAGGCGTCTTCTGGCTAGTGTGTCCTCATCGATACTAAGGTACGGAGTACGTGGATTGAAGCGCTGAAAACGAAGCAGAACCAAAGGAAATTGAGCAGTACGTTCCGGCTCATGACCATGCGAGTCGTGAGAGCGTACAGAACCAATTCGATGGAGGCAGTATGCGTTATCGCCGGTATGATCCCAATCGGCATCACCTTGGCGGAGGACTACGAGTGCTATATGACGAGAGAAACCAGAGGAGTACGAAAGAATGGTGAGAACGGGGTCGATGGCTAAGTGGCAGCAGGAAAGGGATGCAGCAGAGAACGATAGATGGACACTCAGGCTAATACCGATTTTTTCGACCTGGGTGAACAGGAAGCATGGAGAAGTCAACTTCCACTTGACGTAGTTCCTGTCTGGTCATGGCTGCTTCAGGAAGTACCTGTATCGGTTCGGACACACAACGTCACCCTTCTGTCCGGAGTGTGGGAATGTGGAAGAATCACCAGAGCACGTGGTCTTCGAATGTCCTAGATTTGATGATGTGCGAGAGGAGATGCTCGCCCTTAGCACGGAGAATGTCGTCGAAGAAATGTGTCGAGAGGAGGGCACCTTTAACGCCGTCAGCAGAGCAGTAACGCAGATCATATCAGTGCAAGTGCGAACTGAAAGCCGAAGCCGGGAGAACTCTCCGTCAGAGTAGGCTGAATCCACCACCGGGGTTATCCGAGTAGAACGTGACGCTGGGAGCTAAATGTAAATGTAAACTATATGAAAACTTTTTTCCGTGTACTAATTTCATATGTAGGGGAAATGGCTCCAATGTTGGCCTATGGATCTAAGATTAGGGCCATCGCTAAAAATCTGCTATTTATCAATTGTATCTAGATGAACGCGTCATTGGGACGGTACTAATGGATATTTTTGGTTGCTATTGAAAATTAAGTCGATTGCTGAATTTATGTATGGGCCCAAATTAGGGACACTTACGCTGACATTACATACATTTCCCCTACATCGAGATGTTGCTCATATTAGAAAACAAATCTCGTAAAGTATTACTCGTGTTAACTAAGTTTTCAAGAATATGAGCAGTGTTGGCAAAATCATCAATCAAATAACATTTTTCCGCTCTCATACACTCTCAATATCACGCGTGATATTGGATCAAAATATAATGCTTGATATTGATTTTGCAAGCTCCTTTGATATTGCGAGACTATTCACAGCATGCAAAAATCAAGCTGAGAGTTGACTCGACACAAAATGATTCCGTTGCACATCGTTTTCTTAGAAAGAGAAAGCGTAGTTTGCTATCTCTTTTTAATCTTCACCGATGGCAGACACGAAGGGACTGCTGCTAGCCGTTATGGAAGTTTCGGTTGCATTCCGCTGTAAAGCAAAAATAATTAAACTCAATCTCACCACAGTTTGGTGAGTTTTGTTAGCTTGATATTCCGAACTGCGATAGCACAGCTTGCAAATCAACCACAGATGTTTGTTTGTTGATTTTTGTCTAAGAAAATCAAGCGTGATTTTGAGCATTGGTGAGATTTGATTTTTTGATATTTTTCCAACACTGAATATGAGTGAACTAATCTCAACTTGCAGTCGACCTCATTTGTCGTAGTTTATCTTTTTTTTATGAATAGCTTTTAACGTATTCGGCGTTAATTGATGCATTCCAAACTTCAATTAGGTTCAATTCGTTAAAAGCAGGTCGTTTTTGCTCGAACAGGACTTTTACTGACAATTAAAATTTCGCATATATAGGACACCCCCCGTCACACACAAAACTTCTACAAATTTTATGCAGCCCAATTACAGACAGTTCCGAAATTCACTAAACGCCTTTTTTTTAAAAAACCTTATTTCCTTGAAATAAAATGATCGTAACTTCTTGAAATTTTAGTCGTTTAGTTTTAGTCGTAATAAAGATCACGCATTTGCCACTAATCTTACTAAAATTTGTCCACTAGGTAAAAATTTAAAAATCGAGCGGAATAAATTATCTAGCTAATAAGTAATCCCACAAAGCTTCATGTTGATATTACTATAGCATTTCCTCCCAACTCTAACATTTTTAAACAAGTCAATGTAAAAGAATCCCACCCAAACAGTTTGGAAACTGAAGTTTATAAAAGAATCGACAATACCTGAAAACTGCCTCAAACGAGAATTACATCCTTTAACTCTGCAAAGCTTACCGCGACAAAGCTTAAAATCCGCCAATTTTTCCCCATTCAATAATCCTCAATATTGATGGCTTCAGCTTCCCGAACTGGGGTAAAAGACTCAAGAAATCAAACGATGCATTCCCCGATGCCGCCCACCAGCACTTCTCCTCGCAAAACCGTATTCCATACGGCATCTTCCTCTCTCTCTATAAATGCGTCACTCAATTTGCGGCAATGATAAAAATGGCTTTCGTTCTTCTGACATCCGAACATTAGTCAATCTTCGCGCCGCCATCCATCCATCCGTCGAGTCGTTGATTCCGCGCGCTCTATTGGTAGTATAGGGGGGCATACCGGAGGATGCAGCAAAAGAAAGGCAAATGATGATGATGAGGATGATGCTGCTGCTGAACGAGCCGGAATGCAACATCGATTTCCTCCTCCCGGCTTAATGCTAATGATGTTATATGGTAGTTCGCGATTCCTGTAGGGTTGACCTACTTGCCCAGTCTTCTTTGCCCACGACGTTCGACTGAAGAGCTGATGTCATCAGCCATCAAAGATGCATGCTTGTGTGTGTGGGTTTCCAGTTCAATCAGCTGTCAAATCGTGGCCAATTAATGAAACAAATAAAATTTTGAAGAAATTTCCTCAACCATCAACCCTACACGAGCGACAGTGCCAGCAATCGCAATGTGTGGGAAAGTGTCGCTCAAATGCAACCAGCTTCTTCCCTTTCGAAAACAAGATTGATCGCTTAACGATCGCGATTTTCTACGTGTCGTCTTGTGCAACCCAATCAAACCAGATTAAGCTTGATTTATGAACGGAGAGTGTTCGATGTCAATCACATGTGCGTCCTGATTCTCAGGAAGGGAACGAGCGTAATTTGAGATGCATACCGACCGTGTTTTCTGGTACCTGTGTGAAATGTAAGCGCTTGCAAAACCCCAAATTGGTCAAACTTGCTTGTTGCATTTGTCGTTGCTGAAAAAGGAAACGATTTCGGCACCAGCAGTTGTCGGTATGACACTAAAATTTATTATGAATGAGTCGAGTAAATATTTATTTATGACTATTTCTGAATCCAACCATTCATCCCCCCGGGGGCAGACCCAAACGGCAACAACATGTTTCGGGGATGAGATTTAACGACAGTCATTCGGGTTTGGCAGTAAGTCGTTTTGCGGTGATTCATTTGTTGCTTGGTTCAGCACAAAATGCCTCAGGAATGGGTAAAAGCAACAAAGGAAAAACGACTCGTTAATAAATTGAATGGTGAACGATGTGACTTTTGCCAACGGTGCCATTCGGCTATTGAGAAAATATAGTTTTCTATCGAAATACACTGACACCATATATATATATATACTCCTACAAGAGATATTGTGTCAATTCAATTAATTGGGCAACATTAAGTCAACAACATAGATGTGAAGAAGTATGTTCAGACAACATGTTTTTGCTTGAATTCCTGGCAACATTTTTAGTTTTATCATAGCCTTTATACCATGCTTTTAAATCGTGATTTTAATTTGTTTTTGCAAATCCCGCCAGAAAACTTTCATGGCAGAATCGCGTGTTCTTTGAAATTGTCCTCTCCGGACATATTTCAGACGGATCAAGAGCTGAAGATCTTCGTCTATTATAATTTAATCGAATGAAACCTCGCATTTTGGTACTGAGGCAGCTCTTGCTTCAACTAGAGAAGTAGTCAGAGATTCAAGAGCATAATTAATTTCATCTTTGGTTCAAAGCTATATTCCATAAATGTTCGATATTGCTCCCAATCTGCTATGTGGTAATTGAAGGTAGAGCTGTTGGGATTAGAAATTATTTCTTGGGAAAATTCAAAACTTACTGGAAGGTGATCAGAACCGAAGTCAGCATAGGTAACCAATTGGCTACAAAGTTGATATGAATCAGTTAAGACCAAATCGATAGTTGAGGGATTACTTGCTGCAGAAAAGCATGTTGGGCTGTTTGAATGTTGAATAGTGTAACTACCTGCAGAACAATCATCAATCAGAATTTTAGCATTGGAATTGCTTTGAGCATTATTCCATGAGCGGTGTTTTGCATTAAAATCGCCAATAATGAAGAATTTAGACCTATGACGGGTAAGTTTCTCAAGGACACCCTCGAGCAAATTCTTTTGCTGGCCTACGCATTGAAATGGCAAATAGGCAGCTATAAACATAAGTTGTCATAATTTTGTTTCAACAGAAACTCTCACAGTTTCAAAAACATTGGTTTCAAATTAAGTAATTGATGTTTGATTCGTCTATGAACAATGATGGCAACGCCACCACAGGGTCCATCAAGACGATCATTTCGATAAATGAAATAATTGGTGTCCCTTTTAACCTTATGGTTTAAGGAACGTTTCAATTATAACGGCGATATGCACTAGACTGATGCAAAATTTGAAAATTTCGATCCACAGTGCTCAAACGGTTCCAAATTGGGTCCTGATTATCCTCCCAAAATTTGAACTCATTTAGTAAGAACCTGACTTGGCACAAACCATTTGAAGTTTATATGGAAATACTATGGGGAAATCATAATTTCGGTTCATATCTATCTCAAAATTCACCAGTACACTCTACTTTAGAAAATGATAACTGCGTTTGTTGAAAATTTTCTCAGCTACAAGTTTGTTGATTAAACTTGCCATAAACAATTAATAACTATTTAATTTGACGTTTGGCTGAAAAACGATTTTCTGCAAAGTTGTAGCTGATAAAAATTCTCATAAGAAAAGCAATAGAACTTGTTAACAGTACAATATGGAAAAAAGCTAGAAGACAATGAACAAAAAGTTTGGTTTTCCCATAGTAATTGCCATTTAAACTTCAAAAGGTTTGTGCCAAGTCAGTTTCTTATCAAATGAGTTTAAACTTTCGGAGGCTAATCAGGACCCAATTTTAAACTGTTTGAACACTGTGGAACGAAAATTTCAAATTTTGCATCAGTCTAATATGCACGTTAGAACTCTCGAAAAGTTAAGTAGCTCATCCTCATTATCTTTAAAAGATCGAGCATTCCAATTCAAAATATTTAATGATTAATGATTTCTGTGTAAATTCCATTTTAGGGGCAGTAATGCTTCCTACGTCAAAATTGTCAAAATTTCCGTCAGAATTATGTTGGTTAGTATTTTGATTTCCACCCGCTGCAATAGCAGCATAGGTAGCTCCATTTACTCGCTGAACATTGTTAGCAGCGAAGGAAGCAGGAATAGATGAAGAATTTGAAGCAGAGGAGCTATTTGTACTTATTTGTACGTTTAGGAATGTAGAATTTGTTCCTCGCTGACCGTTGTTAACAGCCGAAAACTTACTACCTGTCCAGGTACGTGGACCGTTTCCTACTTGTCGCTTAGCCCGACATTGTAGGATCGCTTTGCGAGTCTTACATTCCCAAAAATTGGATTTGTGGTTTTCACCACAATTTAAACATTTGAATTTCTAAGGACCTTCCTTCACAGAACAGTCGTCCTTTGCGTGCGAGGAATCACCACAGTTCATGCATTTAGCTGGCATGTAGCAATTTTTTGTTCCGTGACCCCATCCCTGGCACTTACGGCACTGGGTGCGGTTTTGGAAACTTCCTCCAGTCTTCCTGAAATGTTCCCATCTCACTCGGGCATGGAGCATATAGCTAGCTTTTTCTAAGGCCTTAAGGTTGTTTAGTTCACTAGAACTAAATAAAAATCATTGGAAATCCCGTTGCGTGAATCGCCAGGACAGGATTTCATTTTCAATTTTATTACTTGCATTGGCTCACTTGCCAATAATTTTGTCAATTCATCTTAGATGTGATCTAGGGATTCACCACTGGACAGACCTTTCAAGACAACCTTGAACAGACGTTCAGTTTTGGTATCATACATGAACAATGTGAGTTGCTTCTCAGTTAGCTCAGTCGGTAAAGGCACAGCTACAATACAAGACTGGACATGCTGGAGGAGGCTGGGTTCGATTCCCGGTCAGCCGTCAGGTCTAGGACTTTTTTGGGTTGGAAAATTTCTCGAATTCCCTGGGCATAGAGTATGATTACACTAATGCAAACATGGTACAGGCATTGAAAGCTCTTAATTAATAACTGTGAAAGTGCATCTAGAACACTTTGTTTTGAGCACACAATAAGCAAATAAGCTTGAAAGGCGAAGAAGAAACATAAGTTCTCAATAAGATACGTGAGAAGACATTTGAATCCGTCCAAGGTCTCAGCCAATACACGGCATTCATCCCGACGGCCAATTTGCAGTGAGAACTTTAATTTAACGAAATTGGAAGTGGTTATGGCGATAGGGGGAACCTTTTCCTTCTTGGCATTAAGCCGAAAATGGTTAATGGAATTTTGCCTGGATGAAGGATCATACTCATCAGCCGTGAGCATATCAAATTGATTGCTCAAATAAATTTGATCAGAACGGGGATCAAGAGAATGCCCGTTTCTTTTGCGCAGAAACAAGTTTCTCCAAATCGACTTCCAAGCAGATTACTATACGAATCCGAAGGATCGAAGAGGAATTTTCCAAGTAGGGTTTAAACGAGAATCGAAGAGGAATAAGAGTCGAATAAGGTATAAAATTTGCAGGTATATTGAGCACTGAAAAGTGTTGAGCAATTCCCTACGAATTCGCAAATCGGTTCATTTTTATATTTTTTCATTTGGTTGAAAATTTGCGGAAACGTTCCTTATGACCGACAATGCCATTTTGCATCTTCATATCGCCATTTTGAATCCAACCTTATTTTTGGAAAGGGCATATAGAAAAATATCAAGCTTATCTTCAGAAAATTTTTACTCGAAAACTGATGGTCCGATCGGTCCGGCGGGGTATTTCGGGATCACACACGGACACTAGTCACCAAAAAACGGAACGGCAAAATCGACGGAGTAGGCACTCAAGATCACCAAAACTTTATTTAATTTGTTTTTACATACGGCTGACAAATAATAGCACCGTGACAATTATACATGGACAAGTGGTGACATCTATGCAGAGGTAGGATTATTATTTTATGCTTAGGGTAAAGGCGGTAGACGTCGCTTGCACGAACATATATTTCTTTTTCATTCCCTTATATTGTCTATTTAAATCTACGTTGTGTTGGAACATTTCATCTAAACAACTTGCATACAATATTGCCAGTGCAGTACTAGAACTGCCAGAAATGCCTGCCTTTATGGGCAACAATCAGTTTGAGAACTGTCATCGCCGCCACCTGAAATTTCTAAATTTCAGTCTTTCTAAACTCCTGTCATAATAATTCATGAAAAAACAAATCAATCTAACACACAATCACAAAATTCTAAGCTTCTTCAGTTGCTTCTTCGAACGGCTATTTACATCTAGAAAGAAAATGACTAGCTGCGAACGTTCTTCCGCATCCAAACGGTAGTGCTGATCGGTTCCCCACCGTGGTATAGAATCAACCCAAACTGGTGCACCAGCGAGCTGAACTGCTTCAGGATCCGTGCCGTCGAAAATGGATTCTGCTCGTCTTCGTACGCGTAGATTGGGCACGTGTCCCCGATTTCGTCCACATCGGTATTGCTGCCGCAGAGGTGTTGGCACTGGAGTTGCCATCCATTGACGGCAATCGAATGTGCAGGAAGGCAGCTTCCACACCTGCGTAAGACATCGCACCCATTCATCAACACATATGGACCGGGACCAACGGCTTTACTTCCCTTCTGAAAGAAGACGTGACCAGAGATTTTTATGCCTCAGAAAAATCCCACCGACCTCGACTGGGATTGAACCCAGACCCATTGGGGTGAGAAAGCAGTCACGCTTACCACTACACCACCGGCGCCGGCCTTCGGTTGGAGCTGAACTGTTTCATTTCACACGCATCCAGTGTCACTTTTAACCGAGAGTAGAGTTCGTTCAGGTTGATGCTGCCGTATTCATAGAGGAAGAAGTGCTTTCCACGGCGGTACTTCTGTCCATTTTCCGGATTTATTAGAAGCGTATTACTGCTCGGTTGGTTGCGGAAGCATTGCGGCATGCTGTAGATGTGGCTGGTGGCAAGGTAGATGTTAGTGGCGGACGATCGGATCTCGAGTTGACGACTGAGGTCTTCGGCGAGTTGGTATACGCCTCCTTGATGGACGAAGCCGTAGAACAGTGTTAAGGCGATGTTGGTTTAGTACCAGACTCGTAGAAGATACCGAGAACTGACGCGAGTGCATAGGAAGTGGTTGTAGAAGAAGTCTTTAAGATAGGTACACCCTCGGAAAGGGTAAGATGAGCAGAATCCGGTTTTAAGCTTGGGAGCATGAAGGAAGATTAGTGGAAGCGTGAGCGGGAGCAAGAATCTCGGTTCCTGGTGGTTAAAGAAGGATAATATGACGAAGGGGAAGAAAATTACGGAAAGGATAAGTCCAACAAAGGATTGCGCTCGCGGGAGGCTAGTGTATTCGTTTGAAGCGAGGCGGTGCAGCATGACCATAAAAGAAAGTACGGCGATAACTCCCAAGATATTATACAGGATGGGAATGTTGACCATCAAGTGCATGTAGTAGGGATGAACTCCGTGTTTCTCTGCGTTCTCCGGATCGATGTTGTATCGAATGAAATTCAATGGAGTCACGACGAAATCATTGATACTGATATCTAGTTGTTCCACTTCCGCGGAGTTATATATCCATAGTAGAACGAATCAACTAGGATGAAGAGTACAAGCGCTGGAATTAACGCAATCACAAACGTTATTATTATCACGTTGAAATCCGCAAACGACACCGTCCTGGTTCCCATTGCTCGCAGCAACCAATGGAACACCAGCGGCAAACCGAAGACGCCTGCGACGCAAAGCGTTGCCATCAGAACGCACTTATTCAGCGAATGCGACGGAAGGGACATCTTCAACTTGTACAGCTTCACCTTCTCCACAGTGTTCTTCGCCTTCGCCCACTAAGACGCCCACATTCATCAGGATTCTTTCTGGTAAATTACCGTATTCGAATGAAAGTGTCTGACTTCTATTTGTCTTTCAAAAATAGGAATAAATGAGTGGTGTTTTTAGCGGCGCCGGTGGTTTAGCGCCGCTGGCATGTTCTGAGGCATAACATCTCTGATCACGACCCGCTCATGTACCAACGATGTGTTTGAAACAGTTCTACCGATTTTTACCGCACTCCAGTTGTTATCAGATCCGGGTCGGTGATCATCTCTTTTGCCAGTGGTGGCAGGGGGACACACCCCTCATCATCCCTCTCCAAAGGGGGAGTTTGGTAAAAAGAGATGATAAAACTGATTTGTACCTTCCTAAAAGTTGTCTAGCTCGCTTTCTGAAATTTTCACACTGCCGTACACTGCCATCATGATTTGCAGCAAAACTCGCCAGTAGCGCACTCAACGTCAGTGCCTATATGTAAGCGTACTACAACGCGGCTCTCAAACAAAGGAGTAACAAGTGTGATACTATCACTGCTAGACTAGCAACGCCGGCCATTAACCTACCGTCTCCAACACTCCACTATAAAGCATGAAATTAAGCCCACCCACCAGCAACAAGCTTGAGCTTGAGCTTGAGCTTGAGCTTGAGCTTGATTGACCGCCCACGGTTGCTACTCTGTTACTGCCAGATCAGCTGTAATTACACAGAGAACCAATAGACGATGCTTGGGACTAGCAATCATCCTCAATGTGTAAAAACTGGTGATCTTAAATTAGGCAATACCAGCGCCGGCCGCGCCCGAACACAGGTCAAGAAAGGAATGGGAAGGATTGTGTTGACATGACACTCGCTTTGATGGAAGCCGAGAACACCTCTGCACTTCCACGAGGAATCACTGGGATGTTGGATAAGAGGGTTGGGTTTGCAGCAGGGTTCGTTTTGGTAAACGATAAGCTGAATTGATGTCCTAACGATCATATAACGCGAAGGAGCTTGGGACTAAACCCACGGTCTTCTGCTCAGTAAGCAAAAACGTTTGCCACTAGGCAGACGAGCACCTTTTTAATCACCGAGTTGCTGTTATTACCATGTAGTCATATTAACAAATAAAACGATTGACGAATCTTGAATGTGGATGGGCCTGAGATTAGACTCATGATGTTCTGCTCAGTAAGCAAAAACGATTGCTCTAAGGCCACCGAGCCCCTCATATCACATAATACCGTTGCTCAAATTTGTGTATCCATTCAAACCCGGAACCAACGACAACAACGAGTTTCGCAAAATACACGATACACAAGCGATTTTACCATAAATCTCTTTGATATGTAAGGACCTGGGACCGCGTTTTTCTGCTCAGTAAGCAGGCCACTGTAACCGACGATCTTTCAAATCCGAAAACTAAAAACTACGAAAAAGTACTTAGGCCTTCATTAAGTTCCACTTTCACGCGACGTTCAATGACAGGGTCCTATCCAGGATCACATCTGAAAAATCCAAATCTGGCCAACGCCCACCTAAACCTGTTCTAATCCACCTGAAATGACTAACGAATGGCAGACTGTGACTACCCAGCCATGCAATAATCTCATTCCGTGCCTTATGGCAACTTGATGATTCTATTGCGCTCATCTTTTGGCACCACCCAGGGGAGACTTGGTCCTGTACCCAATGCTTAACTTATCTCCATTCCACTCAGCTACTCGCAATTTCTTGTGATATAGTGGGCGGAATATTATTATATGAGACAATTCAATGCAGAAGTCTTTCCAAATTTGGCAGATCGACAGGTAATCGGTGAGTTACCACGATAGTTGCTATTCAACAACTCGACAACGTCCCATCGTCAACGACTGCTATGAGAATTTCCCATTGCAGACGCCAACGAAATGACGTCATCGAGCTATCGATCAACTACCCTGGTTATCGCCTGGTACCTTATAGCACGATGCTAGGAGGCGAACCGGAAGAATCGATGAGCTACCTCTCCCCCTAAGCCCACCCACCAGCAACAAGGTGCAAAAACTAGCCAAGGGGAGGGATTATCCGGCCACTCTTCATTTTGAACGCAAAATGTAAATTCTAGAGCATAAAATTCCTTGAAAAGTATGTTAGTTACGATTTGAAACAAACAATTTCATAATGACCGGTTTTTGTATGGAATCGCCCGATTGTACATAGATGGTGAAACAATGTTCAAGAGAGATAGTTCTGAACTGATTTTTATACCAACTGGAGGATCTTGGTCACTTGAACAACTTTCTAGATGGCCAGGATCTAAAGATATAGCAAGCGGTGCAAATTTACTTCCACACTAAATAGTGTCGCGTAGTGATACAATTATGTACTGCCTCCCACTAACCCACAGGCCTTGACCCACTGAACAGCTGAAGACACAAATCTTCGATATGACCAGAATCACTGATTGTTCCATTTTTTAACTTGGAATTCAAATTAAATAAAAACCCATACGCTATTTACATACAATGGACTCAATGAAGGTGGCTAAAATTCGTAAGGTGTACCAACACCAGCAAGCCCCAATTAAGCCAAATTGAGGTAAGTGACCGCACAAATCGCGCCTAAGCTTCCAGACGACGAGCTATTGTTCGCGCCAAGTGGGTGCTTTCGAGTGAAGAACCATTCGTGGCTTGGCTTTTGTAAACTAGTGTGCATCAGCGGCGAAGTGTAGTCCTACTTTCAACGCAGAACAGCGCACATCAAACGACGCTTCTATGTCGAATGATATGTGGCATAGCTGGTGGAGAGAAGCATTGTAGTTCCCTCCAACTACTCGGGTGGTAGTGGTGGTGGTGGAGTGCCGACTGATAGCACGACATCGCATAAAACACTGTCGTAGGGAATCATGTACATCATCAAAGGCCGCTCACTCTCGCCGTGACGCGCTCGCAGGAATAGTTGTAATTTCTACTACGCGAAACGCAAGTGCAGTAGTCCCGCGTCCCTGTGACTTGAATGACGACTTGCTAACGTTCAAAGAGCATAATAGACGTGATGGCGTCGTCGTCATCGTTGTCGTTGGCTGCGGCGGCACCCGCGTTTATTCGTGTGAATTGTAGTACAGTTGAGTGCTTGTCTCTTGAATGTTTTATGGAGACGACACTGTGGGTCTGTTGCCAGGTTCTTTCTACTATCTAGTGCCGGGAATTACTCGCACATTATTTTCATTCGCACCGGGATTTTTTTATTCTTTCCAGCGTCGCCTGATGACTGATGGTGACGACGAGTGCCCTATTGTTATTACGCTTGACTAGCTGTGTATGTAGGCGTCTAGGCATTCATTAGGGTGAAAGTCACCTCCCTCCGTTCCTTGCTCGAATGCCGTAAATGAAGAAGAAACTGAGGCGGAAAAGGACTTCTTGACTCCAACGGCTGCCAGTGGCGTAATGATTGCGGAATCAACCAGTCTTTCGGCAGCTGGCAGCACTACCGAGTACCGAGAAGGAAACTGAAGGTATATTCTTTTATCATCCTCTTCAATTGCTTCCTTCTCTGTCTCCCTCTCAAGTGGGTGTGGCGATGCGGTAATTGTGCTTTCATATTCATGTACCCACCCAGCATATCACCTAGGTCGCTGTGGCTGCCGGTTGATATTGCTGTCGTAAGAGCAGCCAGAGCGGCATTGTGGAAACGCAGATAGATAAATTTCCTACGCGCCTTCGTCTACCACGGCTGAGGAGAGGATCCTCTTGACTTGGAGGAAAACGTGCTAAAACTAACACCCGCTCGTGTGTCGACGGCATAATGGAATAGTGTGTGACATGGTCCACAGTCAGTGACGGTGGGTAGGATATATCGTATTACACGACTGAAGATGAAACGCGATGGGCCTTTTTGTTATTCTGTCGCCTCCGACAATCCACGTTTATCGCGTGCATTCTGCTTGTCTCCTCACTCATCCTTTCATTTGTTTTTTTGCATTGCGTCTTTTGTCTGTCTCGCGAAGCTACTCTAAAGGGACTAAAGGAGTCTACCGTCGTTGAGTCAACGAGCACCGTCAGATGGAGGGGACGGACGTTCAGTGCCACCGTTGTCGTCGTCGTCGTCGTCGCGTCTTGGTGGGCGCTACTAATGTAATTATTTAATTAACATGTTTAATGTGCAATGGCTCTCTGATTCTTCCTGCTGCGTTGAATGGGTTGACTTTCTTTTGATGTTCGTTCCTTCTTTGTTTCGATATGAGCCGTTCTTTCGGCTCTTGACGTGTTTGGTGCGTCTGGCAGACAGGAAGTGCAAGCGTAATTGTGGTGATTCCAAAGTTGTCGTCCACCCATAGGATGACAAGGCACTCGCTCCAGTGTAGCCCTCCAAAGATTTTAATTAATATAGTTCTATTATCAAGGTATCCATTCATTTTTTTCAATTTCCGTTTATTTAATAATAAACCTAACACAAACGTCACCCCTGCCTTAAACAAAAAAAGGTGTTCAAAAATAATTGTTTAGAGATAATCATATAATTTTTTGAGCATAATTGTGTCTACTTTGTAGAAAAAATATGAGATACGATTTACATTAACCCATTAACGCCCAGTGATCTTTTTATAGATCAGCATTTTTTTTCTTTTATCATGTCTTAACATAAATAGGGAACGTAAATTTTGTTTTCAATATCACTAGAATGATTCTTGGGTTAGTTCTGGAAAAATCACGCATTGTCCGGAGGTCTAAAACGACCTGGGCGTAACGGCTTAACATGTTAATGATCTAGATCTCCAAAATCTCATGGAATCATGAATCCGTATATGTTACCGCGAGGCAATTAATTTAGGATCAAGTCTATAAGCCAATATAGTTGCATAAGTCTTAGCTGATGTCGATACCATGGCCAAGGAAAAGAAATAAAAAATAGGGCAAAACAACGACAGCTCGATTACATAATCCGACTGCACTATTTACTTAGAATGCATATGCGCTCGAGTAGGATAAACACGCCCACACACGACATATTTGCGCATATAGATTAAGATTAGTTTTCCGTCTTTGTTCATCCTTCACGAAGGATAATAATCTAATGTTTAAACGTTACAAATGTTTGAATTCTTATTTGTAGAGCCATATCGGATCTGAGTTACAAGAAGTAATAAATTCATGATCATATTGAGAAATCCCGGTTCCGAAAAGGACAAAGTATATAAGGACTCGAAAACATAGATTAGCCCCTTTTAAGCCAGCGTAGAAATTCGATTATAGCTAGCAGGAATTAGCTTAAAGTTCGGTATTGATAGGGACATGGAAAATTCCATAGTGACAGGAAATTATTTTACATAATTATAGATCGCTAATGTAACACATAGATTTAAGATCACTTTGTCCAGAATGGAAAATAAAAACTAAGTTCGTAGGTTACTCCAGATTCTTCATTTTTTGAATCCGAAAGAACTTAACAGGAGAAAAAAAGTAGCTCCTAGAAGAAGTTTTGACCTAGAAGTAAAAGTTCTCTCCTTAACCGGAGAAAAAAGTAACTCCTAGAATCAAAAAAACAGTGTCTGACCTAGTAAGCGAAAGACTCTCCCTAACCGGAGAAGAAAGTAGCTTTTGGCGGCGACAGTATAACATCAAAGAATGCCAAAAATGAGCCATATTCTTGTTTTGGTAAGTCGGAAAAAGCATGTATCAATTCAAGAGACCTGAGCAAACGCAGTATTAAAAGATCTTCAAATCATCCAGGGGTTTACCACAATAAGCCAAATAACATTTTTGCGGAACACAAAGATGTGTTATAAAAATATGTATCGTTTTTGTCTGGCGATATATTTTTATTATTATTAATTGTGTTAAAAATAAAATTTTGGATTGCCCAAATCATCCTGGAATCTGATCTTGAAGTTCTGAAGACTTAACAAGGTATACGATGATTCGATTTAAGATAGAATGGGTAAACATTCGTGAAGCCCCTTAATATAATTGGTTTGGTTTATTAGGTTTTCCAAAATGCCTGGAATTCAGATCTTTTTTTATTATAATCACACCAAAAGAAATTCAAAAACCTTACACGGAAAAATCGCCGTTTGTCCCTTGCGCCACCAGATTGCTAGTGAGTGCAAAATGCATATTAATTTTTATGATTTTTGATACTTTGATGAGAGTTGTTAACCGATGTATAAACAGGATAATATAATGCAGGGCTGGTAGCGATCGCTGCTGTCAAAAATATTGATTTTAGTGACCATGTTGAAGAAATAATTTTGAATGAGATAGGAACTGAATTTTCAATTATGAATTCAAATTGAATTTAATTAAGGATATTGAATGACGCCTATCTAAAAACTTTGAATCGAATGTTTGTTGATTTTAGAATAAAATTTTAAAAAGTCAATAATTTTGAAAATATAAGCCCAAACGCTCCTATAGTTGTGGTACATTAGAAGCGTTAGGTTTCCTATACTGCCGCTCTTCGCATGTCGGTCCCATAGTCGTTTTTGTCATAACTGAGTTTTTCAATGCAAATGGTAGCAAACTACCCATATTTTCATAATACTGGATAAACTCATCAACTTTGCTCTGAAAAAGTTTGGAAAGACAGTCACATTGGTTGTCCCATCATATAAGAAGCAATGGTACGAAGCAAACTTAAAACGCGATTTTCTCGGCTTGCCGATTTTCGCTATGGGACGGACATGCGAAGAGCGGCAGTATAGTTGTGTATTGAGTACAACTATAGGAACCTAGCGCAAATATAGGAGCATTTTCCCAATTAAATTGAGCAAAAACAATTTCGTAGTCCTGCGTTAATAATGCGGTCGTGCTTGGACACAACACTCTGACATTTTCTGATTGTTCATACATTTTTCATTGCGCTCCAGAAGTTCTCTTGGAAATTCCTTGAGTTTATGGAAATTTCTTTAAGGTTTCTGCAATTTCCTTTAAATTATTTGAACTGCCCTTTATTATTAGGGCCTTTAATTCTCTGATCTTTCTTGATGTTCTCTCCTTGAAGCTCTCAATTCTATTGAAGATCTCGGTTCTGCTCTGAAATAAATGAAATTCTCGTAAACAGGGTAGGTAGCGATCGCTGCTGTCAAAATAGTGATTTTAGTGACCATGTTGAAGAAATAAGTAACCAACTAGTGACTTATAGTTATAAAAATAGCGACTTAAAAGTGACCTTAGAGAAGAAATGTAGTTGTTCTGATGGCACACCAAATAAATGTTTGATGGTTTGGACTTATTCAATTAGTATCTCATAAACACTTATGTACGATATGAACCTTTAAAGCGAAAGATTCAATAGAAAGTTTATGGCCAAACCCACGGTATTAGTCAGGGTATCTACTAACTGCAAAAACCTGGAAAACCGGGAATCCTCAGGAAATCAAATTTTAATGAAAACAATTAGTAATTTCTGAGGAACACAACTTCTTCCAAGGACCTACAGAGTATAATTTGTGAATTTGTGGAAGAAGACGAATCCGGAGCATAAGTTCTTGGATTTTTTTTGAAAATACAAAAGGAGGATTACAATTAAATCTGAGAATAGCTCCAGAACATCTTCAAAGCCATTCGGAAAATAAATTCAGGAGAGCTTGCCAAACAAATTATGAGAAGAAATCTAAGGAATTTGTGAGGAGAAATGCCAATGAATTCTTATGAAATTTTCAGTGTGAGTAGAGTTCCAAGGGAAGGAGTGAGATTCAAAACGAAATCTGAAATGAATTCAATGAATATTCGGAGAATCTTTCCAAGGGGTTTCTTATAGTGGTGAATTTCAAGATAATTCCGAGGAAAACTAAAAGAAAATTGAATTTGAAGCTTCATCGAAATGTTGAGGAATGTTTCAATGGAAACCAGAATGGTCTAATCTGAGGTCTTCAGAACTACTTTAAAGTTGCCAAATTTTTCCTGAAGTTAGTGAAACTGTTTTGCAGTTCCTTTTTGTTTGAGAAACTAGCCTGATGCTCACAATACTTCTCATTAAATTCTTAAACTTCCCTGAACTTTATAGGACTTCCTAAAGTTTCATCAATTTTTCTATCGATTATAGATCTCTTCTTAAGGTTTAACAATTCGCTGAAGTTCTCTAAACTTCTTTAAAATTTATGTGACTTCTCTAATGTTAACGGAACGGCTCTTAAGGTTCTCTATTCCTTTCTGAAATTCTCAAAACTTCTCTAAGGTTTTTGCAGTTTTCATGAAGCTTGTTGTACTGCGCTGAATTTAATTGAACTGTCCTAAAAATGTTTAAGCTTCACTGAAATTCTAAACACATGGGAAGACCTCAATTAAAGTTTTAACGTATCTGAAAATCAGGGAACTGTCTTAAATTTTCACTAATTTTCTGAAACTAATGGAACTGACCTCCCGCTGAAATTCGAAGCTTACTAAACTTCTTTGAAATGCTCCCGCATTTTGCAAATGTTCATACAAATTCCTGATCTCCTCTTAAGCTCCATAGATTTTTATGAAGTTCTCGAAATGTTTCTGACGATCACTATCCTTCTGTGATGATTTCAAAGTTTTTCCTAATTTCTGGAACTTTTGGGCTCCCGCAATTTTCGTGGAATTAGAACGAAATAATTAATAGAGTTCTATGATTTTCACAGAAGTCCTCAAGATTTTTAAGAAGTTAATGAAACTTCTTTAACTAATTTAAAACTTTATCAGCAGTCTAGTCTAGACTTTCCTGGTGGTATTAAAACTACCTAAACGATTATTGAGTTTCCTTAAAGTGCACTTGATTCCCCGAAATCCTTAAAGTGCACTTGATTCCCCGAAACTTGATTCCCCGAATTGTTTTTTTTTTAAGAACCTGCAACTTTACTGAAATTAAATGATTTGCCTTGAAGTCTGGACAATTTTCCTTAAGTTTTATAATGATTATAAACGCTCGCTAATTTTCCCTGATATTATCTATGCTTATCTGAAATTCTCTAAAAAAATTAATTATCCGGCAAATGTTCTGATATATATATTCATAATTCTCTGACGCTTTTGACGTTTTCGCATCATAGATAGAATTCTTGAAATACCCCATAATTCCACGGAACTCCGTAAATTGCTTCAAATTTGCTTAAGTTAATGGAATTATTCTGAAGCTATCTGATCGTCCTCGAGGTATTCGGAACTTCACTGAATATCATGAAACCAGCTAAAAAATATCTAAATGAATTAAAAGTTCTCTGGATTTCCTTGAAGCTTGCTAAAAGTTCTCGCATTTTTTATAATTAATGGAACTTCGTTGATGTTCTCTAATCAACTAAGCTAAATTTTGGCATTTAACGGCGCCGGTGGTGTAGTGGTAAGCGTGATTACCTCTCACCCTGACAGGCCTGGGTTCAATCCCAGTCGGCGTGGCCAGGAAGTTCTGAGGCATAACATCTCTGATCACGCCTTCCTTCGGAAGGGAAGTAAAGCCGTTGGTCCCCGGTTCATGAGTTGATGGGTCGATAGGTAGGGTCCAGGTGTGGAAGCTGCCTTCCCGGCGTCGGTAGCATTGGTGCTCAGCACGGAAAACAAGATCGACGGAAAACAAATCCAGGAAAAAAAAAGAATTCCGTGACCCATACTGCCATCGATCGCTATAATGCGCTCTGGTGCGATCGACCCTTGAATCCAATGCAAGTTTGGTGCCCGTATCAGTCAACGTGGGTTGTTAGGGTCGAAGCAATCCAAAGAATGTTCGTGAGATCCCTTGCAGCTACTACATTACCGTTGTAAACTGCTGGGTATTGAAACTCTGGAGAAAAGATGAAACACTGCTCAAGCAGTTTTTGTGACTAAGATTCTGTTGGGCGATACGGATTCATCGGAGATCCTCGCGCAGCTGAATGTATACGCACCGGAACGAATCCTTCGCTACCGTGATTTTGTGATGCTCGAGTCTCGCAACGCTTTGTATAGTCAGCATGATTCCATCCGCTTCATCTCGGCCAGATGTACTTGCTGTTCGACTTCAACGCTTCTGTTGCTACATTTGAGCGTAGATTTTCTGAAAGGCGCAATGACATCAATTGAACTACGATGATACGCTTCAATTAAATTGGTGAGTAGGGGAAATGGCTCTAATGTTAGCCTATGGATCTAAGATTGGGCCCATCGCAAAAAATCTGCTATTTATCAATTTTATCTAGATGAACGCGTCATTGGGACTGTACTAATAGATATTTGCGGTCGCTATTTCAAATTTAGTCGATTGCTGAATTTATGTATGGGCCCAAAATAGGGGCATTTGGGCCGACATAACATCCATTTAATGATAAAATTTATAAATAGCAGATTTTTAGCGATGGGCCCAATCTTAGATCCATAGCCCAACATTAGAGCCATTTCCCCGGTATGGAATTTTTCGCCTGTGTGTGGTCGGCACCTGTCTGTAGCTGTTAGTCAGATGAAGATTATATACTAAATAAATAAGTAAGTAAATAAATAAATAAATAAATAAATAAATGTGGTCCAGCCTTGTATCTAAATACATTTATGATAAATTGTGAAATATAAGATAGGGCCAATTAAAAGGATTACAGACCATAACGTGGTACACTTACCCTCTAAAGATAAATTTATACGATTTGTTGTGAAATCTTTTAAGAATTAGATCAGAAAATACATTCCAAAAGATCTCTGAAAACGATTCATAGAGTATTGTAGAGACCAGTGTTGGCAAAATCATCAATCAAATGATATTTTTCCACTCTCATATGCTCTCAATAGCACACGTGATATTGGACCAAAATATCATGTTTGATATTGATTTTACAAGCTCCTTTGATATTGCGAGACTATTCACAGTTTACATTGCACTTCGTTTTCTTAGAAAGAGAAGGTGTACTAATGCTATCTCTTAGGGCATTCAAAAATAAATCCGAAAAGAATTTAAAGATATTTCTATTGATAACTTTAGAATAGACGAATTTAGAGAAACTCCTCTTTGAGGAGACATTCCGCTGTTTTCCGAGAAAAATATGCAAGTGTACTAAAGCTTTTGAATAGTTCCATAGGAATACTAAGGAGAACTCCAAGGCAATTCTCATAATAGAAGATCAGTCAAAAGAGGACTGACACCGGTTCTACCATAAAAGACAACTTTTTAAAGCAACGGTAATTCACAAAACTTTTAAAGATCCCTTCTCTTAAAATAAAAGCACCCCACCAGGAAAGCAATATCCGTAATACCCTCCATCCATCGGAAAGCGTTATCAGCAAAACGCAAAAACCGCTCGCTCGGCTATAAATAACCAACAATGTTGACGACAAGCTGGTCCGTGATGCAGAGCGATGTGAAAGTTGAAGCTTCTGCCGTACTGTGCGGTGGTGGGTTGATTGTAGGCGCCATCATCCAATCGGTTCGGTTCACCTGCCGCACCACAACCGGTCGGGGTTCTTCACCTTTGCCTTGACGGCGGCGAGCGATGCGGTCGAGAGACGGACGAAGAAATTTATCGGTTTATCCGTATCGGCGTGTCGGTTCATAAACAAGGACTTCAGTGGCGCGTGGAACAGGAAGGCGATTATTTTTCTTTTCGGGGTCAGTCGAGTCCGATGACGAAAAAGATGCTTGGTAAGGTTTTTCGATTGATTCTGCCGTGACATGCAATGTTTCGAACGATTCGATGGGAGTCTCGCCTTCTGTCGCTTGATAATACGCCCGAAGGCAAGAATAATTTCCGAACTTCACGTACAAATAGTACGAATGCACTCAGCCAGCGCTACCACCCTTGGATGGTTCAACTCAATAGGCAGTCGAAACGCCCACCAGCGATAATTAAGTCCAATCATCTAATTACACCATAATAACCGATCCAGCAGCAGGCAAATCGCTGAACGTTTAGCTCTCGTTGTTGGAGGAACTTTTTGCTCGCGGCTTAAGATAACAGCTAATTTGTTCCTGCGGCTAATCCGCTGCAAACGAAACTCAATACCACCGTACCTAACCCGCCTCCCAAAAAATGCCACATTCGCCACCGGATTCAATCGATTTGCGACAAATGATGAGCCGGAAAGCGGATTAGCGCGACTCGGTGGATGTCCAAATATGTCGTGTCCCCTGTTTCCTTTAATGTGAACCATTTTGGACATCCCTCCCTCTTTTCCGGCCGGTGTTACTGTACAATACTCTCCCACTCCGGTTTATGACCACGAAACTACCCATGGGTGCAATCTGTCATTTCTCTGCCATTTGTGTAGTCTATTGTCACCATCGTCATCGTCGTCGTCATTAGCTCTCATATTCCACCACGCGTTCCGAAAGGAGACGACGATGATCAAATCAAGCTGCTGCTGCTGCCGGCGAACGGAAGAACATCTGCCCAATTTGGCCAACTGTTTTGTCGTGTCGTATAATTTATGGACTCGTGTTGTGTGTGCTTTTTGCTTTTTTTTTCGGAGGAAGAGACAGAGGGCCAGGCGAAAGTCTTTCAAAGTGAATTCAGGCAGCGCTGGGACGAACCCAAATTGTCCAGAACTACAGAAACTGATAATTGAAATCCGTTGAAAGAAGGGAGGGCGATTCGATCGTAAATTATATGGTAAAACCATTGGAGAACGGAAGAGAGGGAGGGAATGATGAAAGAAGGCATCAGACGGTAGGCCCCGGTATAATTTGAGGTTGTTTTGGGTTAGAAAACTACAATTTACGGCGCAGGTAGTGCTTTCGCTTCCGATCCTTCAATTACTCACGAGATCGTTATCAAATGGTTGGAATCGTCGGTCAGCTTCCGTACTAATGCCGTGTTTCAATGATTGAACGATTTGAAAATTTACATTCCAATGCTCTCAGGTGGGTGGCCAAAGGCGGTGCCCGAATTCTTCCCCTCCGACTGAAATGAATTTTTAACGACATTATTAGCCGCCTTATCTTCTGAAAGTACCGCTCTCGGATGTTTAAAATTTGAATAAATTTCGTCGGCAGGAGAGGAATTAAGATACTACACGATGTAACATCTCGGCGCCGCCACGTTCGTCGCCTTGGAACTGGTTTACATTCGGCCCGTATAAGGATTGGACATATCAATTTGATTGGGGGGCTTCGTGGCGGTAGCGGCTGTTGCTGCCGCTCGTGATCATGGTGTGGACAAATTTACCGTTAGCTTTTAGTGAACATTTCTAGACCAACAATTGAAAAAGGCGGAACAACTAAACGTAAACAATGGCTTTAAACGCAAATTCCTCACAAAATCATCTGATAGAGCAAACTACCTTTATCGAATGACATTGGTAGTTTGCGTGGGAGTGATGTTGATTCTTGAGAATGTTATAACTGCTATAACACATCCCCCCGGCCAGCGCCCTGCAGTCATCCCGGTCCTGTGTATGAGTATGGAGAGGGGGTCTTCCAACCAGTTACTACAGGCATTGCTTCCAGTTGCTTCATACCACCACGTTTTCGTGTGGAAAACAATATTGCCAGCGTTATTCAACCATCCAATCCAGCCGATAAGCCATCTGCTATTCCTATCGAATTTATGACAACGGGGCGCATGCAGCAAAGCATTTTGGAAGCCTCTAGTCCTTTAGGCACAGTCGAGCACGTCGCCGTTTCCAGAGTCTACTCAGCATCACGTTCCTGTGCCTGAAGTAAGATTAGAGGTCTTCCAGCCTGCACTTCCAGGCGAGTACATAGACTGCAGAACAATTTCTTTCCCTGAATTTCCACTCGTTTCCAGCTCGCATCGTGGTTCTACATTAGCGGATGGCGTTGAAACGTTTCTAAACAGCAACGCCACTGACATTCCATCAAGTTTGACCGGCTCAAGTGTCGGAAGCATTACGGAAATTCATACCCAAACTAACACCTTCGGAGTCAACCGGATCAACAAATTGCATCGCTTGGAATCAAATCAAAACCAAATCCGTCTGAACAGTTCATCGCTATTTATTATCAGAACGTCAGAGGCTTACGGACCAAAATTGTTCAGCTACGCTTACTACTGTCTGGCTGTGATTATGACGTGCTAGTTTTCACAGAGACTTGGCTACGAGAAGACATCGGCAGCGCTGAAATCTCTTCGGATTACACCTTATTCAGATGTAACCGCAGTGAATTGACCAGTCAGTACTCGCGTGGAGGAGGAGTGCTCGTCGCGGTCAAAAACAACATCGTTTGTGAACCTGTCACTTTGCCGAGCTGCGACCAACTGGAACAAGTGGCAGTTTGCGTAAGGTTGGGGCATCGTTCGCTTTACATCGTTACCATCTACCTTCCGCCAAATTCATGCTCCGACTTATATTCAACTCATGCAAAAGCAGTTCAGCATATGTCAATCCGTTCTTCAGAAGGTGACATTATTCTATCACTGGGTGACTTTAACCTGTCGAATTTTGCGCTGGCATTTGGATGGTGATATAAATGGTTACATTCCCTCAAACGTTTCTTCGGAACACGAACAATTCCTCATCGAAAATATGTTTGTTAACGGCTTCCAGCAGATAAACAGTTTCGTCAACATGAACGGTAGACTTCCCGATCTTGTGTTCGTCAACCTACCTGAGCATCTAGACGTCATCGCACCCTCTACTCCACTGTTACCCGTTGACAATCATCACAAGCCATTTATTTTACTACTCGACGAGAGCAGCGACGATCTGGCTGCAATGGACGACCAAGACGAGAGTTTCAACTTCGATTTTAAAGCATGCGACTACGATCTCCTAAACAACGCGTTTGCTGGTATCGACTGGGATCTTCTACTGCAGAACAGAACAGTGGACGAAACACTTGCAGTTTTTTTATGAAAAGCTGTACGAAGTTTTTATCGAGCATGTACCTCGGAAAAGTTTTCAGCAAACCATGGTGGACTACCGAGCTGAGACATCTCCGGAATAATCTCAGGAAATCACGCAAACGGTTCTTCTTAACAAGGACTGATAGCGACAAAGTTAACCTTCGCGAAGTGGAAACGTCGTACAAGGAACTTCTTTTCTCGTCATATAGAAACTATGTATCGGGAATTGAATCTTGTGTGAAACAAAACCCTGCATCTTTCTGGGATTTTGTTAGGAAACAGAAATCTTCCACCCGGATTCCATGTAACGTTCATTACGACGGAACTCATGCTTGCACCAACGCTGAAGCTGCTGACCTGTTTGCGACGTTCTTCGAGAGTGTGTTCACTAATGTGTCACCTTTACTTCGACATGACAGCTTTGCCCATATTACTCTGCACATAACATCACGCTTCCTGTTCTCCAGTTTTCTTCGCATTCATCACGAGAACAAGGATCTCTCGCATCTTTCCATCGCTAAAACGTTGGGAATCGCGAATTCCACGGTGTCGCGAGTGATTAAGCGGTTCGAGGAACGGTTGACCACCGATCGGAAGCCCAGAAGTGAAGGAAAAAGTATTCCGTACAACACCAAAAATCACAACCGCGTAGTTGGGGCCTTCAACCGAAATCCGAACGTCTCCGTTAGGGATGTGGCTAAGAAGCTGCACTTAAGCCGAAGTTTTGTCCAGAAGGCCAAAACTAAGGCTGGGCTTCGAACGTTCAAGGTACAAAAGGCCCCTAATCGCGACGAGAAGCCGAACAAGTCCGCCAAAACCCGTGCCAGGAAGTTGTACCTCAACATGCTGACGAAAGTTGAATGCTGCATCATGGACGACGAAACATATGTAAAGGCCGACTTCAAACAGATCCCCGGCAACCTGTTTTTCACGGCCAAGGATAAGTTCAGCGTTCCGGAGCATGTCCGCACTCAGAAGATGTCCAAATTTGCGAAGAAATTCCTGGTTTGGCAAGCCATCTGCACGTGCGGGAAGCGGAGTGCACCTTTCGTGACCCAGGACACGATGAACGGACAGGTGTACATAAAAGAGTGCCTCCAGAAGCGGCTGCTTCCTCTCCTGAAGGCCCACAACGTCCCAACAATCTTCTGGCCGGATTTGGCCTCATGCCACTACTCCAAGGACGTGCTGAAGTGGTATGCGGACAATAAGGTCAATTTCGTGCCGAAAATGTTCAACCCTCCCAACACTCCGGAGCTCCACCCCATCGAGAAGTACTGGGCGATTATGAAGCAGCACCTTCTTAAACGACCTAAGGTAGTGAAGACAGTCGAGGAACTGAAGAAAGTATGGGTTTACATGCAAAAAACGGTTGATTCACAGGTTGTGCAGAATCTTATGGCCGGAGTTAAGGCCAAGGTGCGGGCATTTGCGTATGGACTGTAAATAAAATACGAGTAAAATGGTAAAATGAAGTTTAATAGTTATTTCTCAATCCCTGAAAATTTGATGGCAATCGGATGAAAACTCGAATTTTGCGAATCAATTTTGTGTGTGGCAATTTCACCGTGGACACCCTTTAACAGAGTGGCTTTTGTCGTACTTATCGAATCGAAATGCTTATGTGGTTGTTAACTCTGCACGATCCCATTCATTCAACATCATGTCTGGTGTACCGCAAGGTAGCGTTCTCGGTCCTCTAATCTTCAACATTTTTATCAACGACCTGTGCATACTACTTTCATCATTCAAACTTTCCTTTGCCGATGATCTCAAAGTGTATCGCACCATTGCCTCGTCTTTAGACTGTGAAGCTTTGCAGGAGGATATAAACGTCATGCTTATCTGGTGCGGTGACATCGGCACGCGCGTTAACAGCAAGAAGTGCAAGATAATATCTTTCACTCGCTGTATCGGTCAAATTCACCATCAGTACTATATGGACGCAGAGACACTCGAACGGGTAAATTCGATCTGCGATCTGGGAGTCACCATCGATTCAAAGCTGAGGTTTAACGATTTTTCGGTATTAGGATTCATCCATCGACACGCTTTTGACTTCACCGATGTATATGCTCTAAAAACACTCTACTGTTCGTTGGTGCGCAGTATCCTGGAGTACGCTGCACCAGTTTGGTCGCCGTATTACGTAACACAGACTCTGACGATCGAACGTGTGCAGAAAAGGTTCATAAGATTCGCTCTTCGTCAACTTCCTTGGAACGATCCAGAAAATCTTCCTCCCTATGTCGATCGATGCCAGCTGATTAAACTCGAACCTCTTTCTGCCAGGTGAGTCAACATGCAACGCTTGTTTGTCTTTGACCTCATCAAAGAATCCATGGATCGATTGTCCCGCACTTCTCGAACAGATTCCACTGAATGCTCCACCCAGACGCTTCCGCCACTCGCCTTATTCACCTTTCCATATAGGATCGAAGTAGGCTGCGCTGCGAAAATGACGTGTTTTTGTTTTGCTGCGTCCTTTTCGTTCTAGTGCAAACGTTATAAATTTCCAATTTCATTTTAAAAAGTGTTAGGGGAAATGACGGCTTCGGCATGACAGACTATTTTCGGCAACACAAATTGAAACACTATTTTCACTGGATTTTCTTACGAAAACACTTCACTGAATGCATGCAAACGATTCTTTATGCTTTCAGCTTTAATTTGACTATATTTTTACCACTGAGAAAAAGCAATCTAGCAAGGTTTTCTTGAAATGCAACACACGCACTACAAATTGTAGCTGATTTCGAGTTGCCGATAATAGAACAGCAGATTTACATGCAGTTCAAATGGAACGCTTGCCGAATAAAAACTGGTTGCCGACAATACTCGCTCTCACTAGAGAAGATTGGAGCTTTGTAAAAGCGTTTCAAAACAGTTTTTGACAATTCTTTCGACTGAAATTGTTAGAGCAGCTGGCAGCAAAAGATTGTAAACAAACCAATACTGCATATGTGTGCGTTCCTTAGAGAAAAAGGCTGTAGAAAGAAGGTCGCTGCTTAGGTTGCCGAGAATACGTAAATTCCCCTAATTTGAAAGTACAGAAGTGAAGTTGAAAAGTGCCTTAAGTGAAAATTTCCAAATTCCTATCCGTTGCATGTGGTGCCGACTGTTCTAAACTACGCGTAGCTACGCTCAGCTAAGTTTATTTACCTTTTCGTTCCTGTGTCCTCGATAGGAAATATCCATCTAATTCAAGACGATTATTTCAAAACTTACTAAAAACGTGTCAATCAAGTATTGCACGACTGCTTGATTGAAAGTTTCAGTACATTATCAATGGTGTATATTTGCATCGATAATGTATTGGAGCTGGGCTTATCATGTGTGAAAATAGCTTCGGAATGCTTGCGTCCTTCTAACTCCCGGGTTCAAGCTTCTTTGTATTCATAAGAAATGATTGCTAAATGATTGCTGGCAGATTTTATCCATAATACCACTGCCAGACAGTGGGAGTTAGATTCCACATACTATTAATAACCTTTACACATCAGAATGAATTGTGCATATGTTTAGGATCAACAAACATTTTCAGGCGCAAAGCAGCAACAGGATCGAGCTGATAACTTTTCTTAATTCCAAAATCTGAAGACTGCTTTGAACAATATGTTTAGGTAATGGGCAGAAACAACGGAGAGATAAACTACTTACAGCTTCTATTTATTAAATGCTTGTTATAGATTGCCAGCAACGCCGGCTGGGCGTATCCTATGGCTTACCCTTCCTACTAACAAAAATCCACCCTTCCCATGACACTTATGAGGGGTCGTAGAGTTCTCTGCATCTCTCTTAAGTGAGTGTCGGACTAACATTCCTCCCCTTTCCCCACCAGATGCAAGGACGTGGCCAGGACAGCTCTGGTCTCTTTATCTAAGAGGTGGTAATTAATCACAAATTACTATCTAACAGCAACGGATGAAGGTGGGTCTCCTTCTTAACCACAGTTTAGAGCTCGTACCACCTACGACATTGTGCAACCTGGTTTATGCTATGCTATGCTTTCCATACGTATCGTTGGATTTGATAAAGAGTCACAAATTATTGATATATTGTTTAAAATCTTATACTGCTTCTTGAATCTTAATTCGTTCTAGAGTTTCAATTCCGTCCAAACGCATTGAAACGCCATTCGATTTTCTTCGTCCTACGGATAAACGTAGAAAAGGGGGATTCGCAAGGAGCGTTTATTTTGTTTTGAGAACAATGCACAGTTTGCAGATCAAGCGCAAAGTATTGTGGAGTGATTCTTCAACGGTTCTGAACTGGCTACGGTCAGATCCGCGGAACTATAACAACGCGGAACAGTTTGTAGCGTTCCGGGTAACAGAGATCCTGGATGAAACGGAAGTCAGCGATTGGAGGAAGGTTCCAACCAGGATGAACGTTGCTGATGAAGCCACCAAATGGGGACAGGGCCCATGCTTCGATGAACACAGCAGGTGGTTCAAGGGTCCACAGTTCCTGTTTAAACCAGAGTGTGACTGGCCAGAGGATGCGGAAGAATTAAGGGTAGTCCATGTGCACCAGCAACTATCGACGCAGTCGGTCATCGAATTCAAACGCTTCTCGAAGTGGGAAAGGTTGGCCCGTACAGTGGCATTCGTTCTACGATTTGGCTGCAAGCATATTTGTCGAGACGGATCAAAACAGGACGGAGAAGTAACCCCGAGTAGTGTGAACAGCGAGGAGTGGAAACAAGCGGAGTCAGCTGTATATAAGCTGATCCAAGCGAGCGAGTATCCGGAGGAATGCAGCATTATTCACAAAAATCATGAAGAATGTAGACGAATCCAGAAGAGCAGTCGAGTCTTCAAATTATCCCCGTTTCTGGACTCATATGGAGTCATGAGAATGGGATCCCGCATCGCTGCCGCGGAGTGCGCGTCGTACGAAAGCAAATTTGATTTCGCCTAAGGATCACTACGTCACTCAACTAATGATCAACTGGTATCACAGGAGGTACGGACACGCCAATAATGAAACGGTGGTGAACGAGATTCGGCAGAAGTTTCACATTTCCGAACTGCGAACAGCCGTCAAGAAAGTGGCAAGTGGCTGCTACTGGTGCAGAGTATACAAATCCAAACCACAAGTACCACCAATGGCTCCTCTGCCTTCTGCTCGTCTTACGCCGTATGTCAGGGCCTTCACCTTTACGGGACTGGACTATTTCGGGCCGATCACTGTTCGCTTTACACGTGGTGGAGTCAAACGGTGGGTAGCGCTCTTTACCTGCTTAGGAACTCGAGCAGTCCACTTGGAAGTCGCCTACAGTCTGTCTTCTGAATCCTGCAAGATGGCAATACGTAGATTCATCGCCCGCCGAGGTGCACCACAGGAAATTTACTCTGATCAAGGAACCAACTTCCAAGGGGCTAGCGCAGAGTTAAGGCTGCAAATCGGCGCCATAAATCGGGATCTAGCAGGGACGTTCACAAACGCAGAAACCCAATGGAAGCTAAACCCTCCGTACGCTCCACATATGGGGGGAATATGGGAAAGGCTGGTAAGCTCGGTCAAGACAGGTCTAGCGCACATGGAGTTGCCGAGGAATCCGGATGAGGAGACTTTGATAACGGCTCTTGCGGAGGTGGAATCTATAGTGAACTCGCGTCCCTTAACCTATCTACCGATCGACAGCGAGGAATGCGCAGCTTTAACACCGAACCACTTTCTATTGTTGAGTTCGAGTAATGAGTACAATTTAGCATAAACACAAATTGGAACAAACACCTATTGTTACAACACGACGGATCAATTAAAGTAAAGGACAAATCAATCTTAAAGATTGTTGTTACAGGAGCGGATTCAGTTTCGGATTCCTATGAGCAAACTCGTAATTTGTGTTGAGTAAGTTCAAGTAATCACGATATCCAGGATAACTAGCAAATATTTGATTTAATAGATACTTTAGCAATAATAAATTCTTCCTCCACCACTAATCTATTTTCTATGTTTTCTTTATAAAACAATTGAGCTGTCCTATTGAAGCAATCCTTTTATATATGCCCTACCGGAGTAAACCTTTTAAACGTCACTCATTTCACCTCCCTTTGTGAGGGCGGTACTGAACGAGCTCATCTGTGTTGCCAACAATGAGCGTAAATATTCATACACTGCGCTCTCATAGGATTTATGTTGTAGCTAATGAACTAACGCATCGGAACAAACCTATTATTGACTTGTGCACGGTGAAATCATTGATATTATTGATCTTTTCTGATTCATAGAACGGAAATGGGCGATTACGACGAAGTAGCGCTCTAACCTACACTACCGATCACAAGTTCAAGGACGCCCCCAAAAACAATGCAAATATGTCTCTCATTTTACGTTCAATTTTCGATCTCCAAAGTTTATTTGAATGGTATGAATGGTATAGCATAAGTGTTCTACTACTACTTTTATTTCAAAATTTGGCCAACCCAATTCTGAGAAAACCAGTCACGATTCTTCAGAGTAAATTTTGAAAAATATTGTAACTTTGGGTGAACCTCACTACACTTACTTACCTTTCAAATGATCTAAAGAGAACGAAAATCGGACGTAACATGACAGAGATATGAACATAACAAATTTGTCATGTTTTTTTGGGGGTGTCCTTAAACTTATGATCGGGAGTGTATGTATCTTGGATTTTTTTTTCATTTTTAAATGTTTTTACCGTTCGGCTGGTTACTTCCTAAACATTACATTAATTTGATAGTAGCACTACCTGGTATTTCCGCTGCAACTTAAAATCCAAATAATTATTGTTTAACAATATATTCAAGTTGTTGTGCATAGTTTTCCCAAACTAATTGAATTTTTGACAAGCAACTGAACAGTTTCGTTCCGTTTCCCATACAAACTTTAAAGTTTTCCTGCAAAACCAGATCGCAGGCAAATTTGTTCAACTTTGGCACAGCTGTTGGGGACCACAATACATATCGAAAGAGCAGTGGGGAAACAGGATGTTTAAAGTTTTAGAATCGACTTGTTGGGAAAGATCGATAAATGGCGTTGAATTTTAGGGTGACCACTTATGAAGAATAAATACGCTACAAGCGGGAGGGGATCCAAAGTTGGTGCTTCATTAAATGTAAATAAACAAACCCTCTGGCGGAAGTACGAAAGACAAATCAAGGGAAAAAACGGAAAAGGTGGAATGCAGAGGTAGGCAAAAATATTGCTGCCAAGTGTGATGATTCCTCTATTTATTTATTTGCAGAATTTCAAGCTATTTTAAAGGTTGCCGTTAAGAGAATTCATAGAAGTTGATGGATAATTTCCGAAAGGGTTTCAAATAGTCTAATTCACAGAAAAATTTGACCATATTTCCAAAGATATTCGGATTGGAGTTCGGAAGAAGTTTCCAAGGGAATTTAAAGGATAGTTCCAAATGAGTTCTTAGAAAATTTCAAAAGGGTTTCTTAAGGGAATTTTGAGAAGAAAGGAATTCTTAAGTAAATTCCAAGTAAATCCTGAGAGAATACTTTTGACGTAGGACTACGTCTTTCGGGAAGGGTGCCAATCCAGGAAAATGCAACGAAAATTGGTCAGACTTTAAATGCTAATAACTTGGCCAATAATCAATGGATTCTGATGATTTGTATGTCGATCGATTCGGCAGTCTTATAACATTTGTGTGGTATGTCACACATTATAAATGTTCAATATTTAAATAGTTACAAATTAAGAAATATGGAAACATTCAAATTTCTCATTCATTTTCTTCGACCGAAAGGTGCTCACCCCTAACACAGCCATCAGGAAGTTGGTCCCTAATAACATAAGCCGTTGCCGCACGATCATTCAGCGTTGCACGTTGGACGGGTCGACCTCGAACTCGTTCGCTGCAGCGTGGACATCGTAGCATGTTTTCTATTCATTCAACCACATCAGCTAAATATAGAAAAAAGGAGGGGCATAGAAAGATAATCCAAATGCTTAAGTAAGCGAATGGTAGAAAGTTTGACTGTCGTCATTGTTTGGCTGCAGAGTGATAAACTGCGGTGTACGTTACGTTGCAAATTGAAAACAAAACTCAGAGAGTGGATAACTTTTACTCATTCGTATGGAAAATTTTCTTAAAGCGTAGGTTATTCAACGTACGATTTAAAAAAATCTCCAAACGAATCAGTGAAAGCGACTCATTCTTTGAGTAATATTCATTTTCAATGTATTTAGCTTGCCATCTTGGCTAGAAATTGGATATTGCATAGTCAAGCTCAGTGTGCAATTTGCATCAAATTCCATATTTTAACTTGACAGCACGGCCAGAAAGTAGGTTTCTGTATTACTAGTTGGCCTCTTAGTTCAGAATTTACTCATCATGCAGGGCTAATAACATTTGATTCAAAAGGCTTTCTTGCGCAACCTACATGCACTGAAAAAAAAAATATTTAGAGAGTGAGTCACTTTTACCTAGGTTACTCATGCGCTGAGTGACCATCGCTTTTAGAAATGTATCCTTACGAATGAGAAAAAGTTACTCACTCTCTGAGTTAGTTTCGTTTTCTGTGTTCCGACTAGATAGGAGATTGCTATCTTTAGTAATGTTATTCAGATAGATAAGAGCTACTGTATACTGGACACAGGGAAATCGGGAAAAAGCCGGACATTCTAAATCACCGGGAGAAGTCCGTGAATTTCGATGATGAACCGGTAAAAAATATACTTCGTCCTCTCTTTGGAAAATAATAATCTTCTCAACTACTAGATTTTCCGGATACAATCACTTTGAAGAACTTATTCGATAATTTTGTTAAAATTCCAAAAGAATTTAGAGGAAATTTTAGAATGAATTCTAGAGATAATAAGGTATACAAATTCCAATGGAGTATTCGGGAGTATTTTTAAAGAGTTTTGACTACAACTGTTTAGGTTCAGAGTAGAATTATTAGGTGGTTCTGTGTGCAATTACATGACGATTTTAAAGAGGATTGCAGGTTAATTTCTAATGAATATTCTAAATAAATTCCGAGAAGAATGTTAAGAGAGTTCTTATGAGAACTTCAAATAAATTCCGAGAGTATTGAATTCTGAGTAAATTAGAAAGATAATTTCAAGTGAATTCTAATGAAAGTTCCAAGGGACATCCATGAAAAATATCAAGGGTTTGCTTTGGACACAACCCTCCACTTTTTAAATTCAAAAGGGCAAACCAAGAGATTTCTGAAGGATATTTCGAATACATTTCAGAGATAATTATGGAGAGAAATGTAGTGATAAGTGTAGTGAATTTCAAAAGCTTACTGGAAGGAATTCTTAAAGTGTTCTGCACAGAATTTCGAGAGATAATTGTTAGTGAATGAATCATATGATTATTGATAAGAATCCTGAACTTTACTATGATGACACTTTGGTATGATTCTAAGGGAATCCTAGAGAACATTTCAATGATATTAGAAATAGCTAAGTTAATCCCGAAATTAGAAATTTTCCAATACCCTCGTCTAAGAACGCTGTGGAATAAGAAATTTCTGAAAATTGTAACAGATGTGTGAGATCTCGAACTATGTAAAAATCGTCTATACGCCGGACATAAATTCAATTTTACTCAATTTCTGTTGATTATTTCTAAGGAACTCATTCGAAGAGTGCTCTAAGAAGAACTGTGAGGAAAACATCAAGTGCAATCTGCTTTTAATGTATTCCTGAGGGACTTCAGTTTCTATGTGAAACCTGAATACCAAGGATGTTCTGAGTAGAATTTGAATTTTTTTTCTGGAGTTATTTCCTAAGGAGTTCTGAAGAGGACTCTAAGGAAATTCGAAGAAGAATTCCAAAGGAATTCTGAGAACAATTCCAAGTAGTTTCAGGGAGAAAAACAATCCGGAGTATAATTCCATGGGAATTTTCGGAGAATACTTCACGAGTATTAATTCTGAAAACAGATCCAGGAAAACTTCAAAGGAACTCGGAAAAGAATTCCAGGAGGCTTGTGCCTTGAATTTAGAAATCTATGGAATTTGTTACTTCACTGCAAGCGAAACTTTCAAAGTGAGAAGGATTCCAAGGGAAGGAGTAAAATTTAAAAGGCATTCTGCAATGAAGATTCTGAGAATAATTCCGAAGAATTTCTTAGTGAGGCGCATTTCAAGGTGCTTCCGATGTATCAAATTCAGATAATGATTCCAAGGAATTTAAAAGAACATGCTCCAGTGATAATTTTTAGGGAATTCAAATGATAGTATGAAGGGGATTGTTAGTAGCCTTTCAATGAATTTATGGGAGTCTTGAGCAAAACTAAAAAGGAACTACTAGGAAAATCCCATAGGAATTTATGGAAAATAAAAAGTGAATGCTAAGGAGAACTTCACGTGAATTTTCCGAAGAAATCTCCAGGGAATTTCTAGGTAATACTGCATAAATTTTTAATAATTTGAAGAGCATTGCAGATTAAATTCAAGGAGTGTTCTGCAGATGATTTCAAGAGTATTATGGAGCAAATTATAAGACGAGAAACGAGACGACCAGAACGAGGTCTAGGATGAACTCTGAGGGTTTTCTGAGAGGGTTCAAGCAAATTCATCAGAAAATACTGAAGAAATCCTGTACAGATAAGGGTATCAGGATGATTTCGACATAGCACTTATTTCGAGATATTGGACAAAAATGAAGGTTCAAGATCCGGGATTTAAAAAAAAAATTAATAAATTTAATATTAAATGTTAAGAAATTTTTATGAACCTGGATTATGAAAAATCTTCAAGGCTAAGGTAGTTTTATTTAAAAATATTCTGAACATGGAGGAATTTCAGAGATTCTAGGACGTTCAAATAGTCAGAAAAAATATCTTTGAAAAAAAATCATCACGTATGGATTCAGCAAAGTCCATTCTATAAAATACAAGCCTATTTTTCAAAGGACGAAGCCAAAATCCAACTTGGCAAAACAGGAAACCCGAACTTCCATCAAAATCTGTATTTTTGTGAATTTATACTCGGTTTTCTCAAAAAATCAAAAACTCAACGCCAAAGAAAGGAAAAAGCAAGGTCCATTTTATAAAATCCAAGCACAAATTTCAACTATAGAACCGAAATCCAACTTGGCTTCCAAAAAAATCTACCATCACGTATGAACTCAAAAAGATCCTTTCTATAAACCCAAGCCTGTTTTTCAAAGGACAGAGCCAAAATCCAACTTGGCTGATCAAGAAACCCAAATTTCTATAAAAATACATACTTTTGTGGATGTAAACCCAGTTTTCATACCTGATGCTAGATTTTGTTCCTGATTAAAAAAAATCTACCATCAGGTATGAACACACGAAGGTCCATTCTTTAAAATCTCAGCCTAATTTTCAAAGGATGTGAACCGCACAAAAACGAGGAAGGGGTCTAGGGGAGCGGAATCTCCGTTAACCGTTAGTTAAATCACGTCAGGAAAGCTCAGACTCACATTAAATATAATTCAATGACTCAACAGAAAAGTTTGAACTCCCTAAGAAAGGCATTGAACCACTTCAGAAAAGTTTGGACTCCATTTGGAAAATTTAGGCTAAAAAAAGTGTCCGTTCACTTCGGAAAACTTTCTACACTTTTAGGTAAGCTAGATGTCTTAAACAAGATTGTGTCTTTGCCAAATGCCCAAGCAGTTTACTAAAATCTGGGGCTCACTTAGGCAAATGTCAAACCTGTTCTGACAAGTTTGGATTCAGTTCGGAAAAATGCAGAAAACCTTGAATTCATTTAGGAAAGGGATCAAATCAGCGAATGTGGCCTCACTCCAGAAAATGCGAAACCAATTCTTTGAAGCTTGGGTTCGGGATATGTTGGATCACTTCAAAAAAGTTTTGACAACTTAATAAAAGATTGAATAGCATAACAGAAATGTTTACATTCAGCTAGATAAATGTTGATGACTTATTCGAAAGTTTGAACTCACTTCAAAAATGTTCAGGCTCAGTTTTGAATCTGCTTTGAAAAGTGTCACCTCAATTAGGAATTTTCTGAATCGTTTCTGATTTGATCTCACTTCTAAACATTTTAAACCAATTTTGAAAACATTGGATTTAGCTCTGAAATATTTGAATCATTGCAAAAAAGAATTGAATCATTAAGTATCATTGCAGCAGGGTTGTAAGTTAAGAAATTTAGAGCGAATGTGAAAATCGGGCGACTACGGTGGGCTGGTTCTCGATAGTGACCCGACTGAAAGAAGATGAAGATGTGCGCAGATCGATCAGATTGAAGGCGGCTTACCTAGTGAGTTGCCAAACAAGATTAGGAATGATATTCGATGAAATCCATTTTCAACAAATGAAGCCGGCTGATCTGATTTCAAGGACCTGGCATGCCGTACCGGTCTAGTACCAATTTTTGTCAAAATTCTGGAAAAACGAGTATCTTTACCCAAATGAATTAGCGATGCTCGAGAACAAAGGAACGATCCTGTTATTTTTTATCGTCTGATCCGTTCCCTGGACGAGCGTGTCGATGGGAAGTCAAATCGGAGCAGGTCCAGGAGTCCGTGATGTTCCGTGATATTGTCATACGGCGCTTTCCGAACGCAAATATTCTTCTACCCGACTTGGTCATAAATAAAAGTTTGTAAACAAGAACGTATCAACAATTGATCACTATTGAATCTACAGTTCGACACGAGATGCAAGAGTTAAAGCACGAGATCCCACCGTCATGAAATCGTTTGACACTTTGTATAGCTAAATGACTGTTCTGTACGAGAATCGTTGAGCGGAGCGTTGCAGGAAGACGCACAAAAACGAATGACAGCTGACCCAGTGCTAAAATTATGGCAATAAAGGAACGAGCAAGGGAGCGCACACGAACGGCGCAACATCCAGTGGACGAAAAATAAATCAGTGCCAACATTTCAAAGGGGCGTAATTGCTTTTGTAAACAATGACTTTAGCCGTCAATTTCTCGCGAATGAAATCTTACCTCTCCAAAATAACAATGCTAGCTGGTAGAGGAAACATTCCTCTACCTTCTGGTGTCATTATTTTTCATGAGTGAGCTTTTATTCGCGAGAAATCGACGGCTAAAGCCATTGTTTACAAATGCAATTACGCCCCTTTGAAATGTTGGCACTGAAATATACATTGAAAGTTTTTCTTTTATTTCCCCCATTGCACAGTGCCAGTGGTCCAGAATGCAGATATAGGTGGAATTATATGTTTTGAGCTTTAAATTGAAGCTTTAGACTAAAAGTCTCTTCTACAAAGTTGTTCCTTATAGTCAGGCCCTCATTTTTAATGACAATGAACTCTAGGGTGGTTCTTATTATATTTTTGTTTGAATAAATTAAGGTATACATTCTTCAGCAAAGATATAGCTGAGCTAATTTCAAGCGAATTTGTTGAAAACACCTTTATTGTATATCTTAAATTGACCGATTTAGAGCTATTTTCTTGAATTAAGTTAGGGTGTCTCTAAACAAAAAACAGTTGTTTTGCTCTAGTTTTCTTATCTCAGATTTCTCAGCAAAGGTGTCTTCTAATAACCTTAAGATCTTTAAAAGGCGCAAATTTTTGCATGTCAGTATCTTTCGCCGATCAAGAGTTATTGACGTTTTTCTACTAAAAATATGCACTTTTCAAATGTTAATATCTCTGGTTAGGGCAAATAAAAAAAAAAGTTTTTTTACGGCATTTGAAAGGGCTTATGTTATTCTCAATAGTATGCGAAAATTGGAGGTATGTTATTTTTTAAACTCGTATAAAATCAATTTGAATTTATTCATATGTTTTACTCTATTTGGGTATATATTTTTATTAGAAGAGATACAGACAACAAATTTCACTTTTGTCTTAAAGAGTTTTAAAAGTCTCTAGAGGATGACTTTCATAAGAAATTTGAAATAAAAAAGTTATTGCTAAAAAACTATTTTTTTCCAGGAACACCCTAAGTCAACTCCGAAAAATTACACCAAAATGAAAACGTTAGGAGATAGAAAAAAAATTATCGGATCAATTTCCGGTATTTTCGAGCATCAAAATGTCACGTTTAACCACGAGTTAAATTTAACTCGACAATTGGGACACAGCTCAAGAAATATTTCTCGATTAATTTTTCGAAGGAACGTATCGGCTTTTGTAAACAACGCATTTGATCGTCGAGTTAGCGTAACTGGTAGCTCACCCACGCATACTAACACCACTATATCAGGTAGGGGGCAAATTCGAAAAAATGATCGAGATTTGTAGAACGCGGCATCGTTATCATTCAGGTGGATCCACTTCGGAGCGCTTGCGCCATCAAGGCGACGGCGCTTCCAGTGATCTCGATGGGAACGACGCGCAAGGTTCGAGGTGCAAAACTCGAACACTGCCCGCTTGACAGGAACCGCTGCCTTCATACTTTTGCTGCTATTGCTAACTGCTCACCCGCCGTCCGAAGCAAAAATGAGTTGGACACAACAGCGCTATTTTTTATAAATTTTTACTGGTTCTCGACTGTGGCGACTGGGTTTGGGAAGAACGGTTATTTCATGAAAACAGTGATAAAATTATCACTTTTTATTTGTAAATTTTTCAACAGTTTTTTATGGAAAATTTGAAAACAGCGTTTATTGTAGCAAATTACGAGAGTCATTTTTTATCGATTGGTGTATTTGGATTTTAATTTAATCTATAAATGACAAAGTTATAAGCGTTCAAAACCTTACACCTTTTCGTGACGGTCGCAATTTTAGATTTTCGATTTACCCCCAATACCTTCCCGTAAGACGTAGTCTACGTCAAAACATGAATACCCATAAAAAATACAACCTATATTTTAGTGACCGTATGCTAAGATGAATTGATTTTTCCCGTTGGTTATCCCAACGTTTTCCCGGATTGCTGGCCACCCTGCTAAATCAAGCGCGTTAACCGAAATTTAACCTGGACCTACAACAACATATAATGGGTGTCTACGGCTGGGTGTATTAGATGCATAATACAAGCATAGTTTACTCTCATTACAAATATCAAAGATCCTGAGCTAAAAAATCCTTTCAATACGATGGAAATCAACACTATCCAAATGTTAAGTTTATTATCAAATCACAATAATTTTCAAGTGTCAGGATTTGAGAAATATTCATGATTTCTATTATAGTCACTTTAACGCTCTTGGGCCATTCGTGACTTGTCTGGGGGTGAGATTTGAACTCGTGACTTTGGCGTGAGAGGTATGGATACTAACCATTACGCCGAGGGGTGAATTAGAGCAACTTATCCCCTTATCTTAAAATATTTCTCTCAATTTTAAAACCATCTAAATTTTACATCCAATCAAATCCCATTGTGATATCATGTGACTAGGCCGGTGGTTGCGTTAAGAATCATCGTTTTATTTTCTCCTTTTTAACTTACTGCTAAACGGCTGGCGATAGCCCCGTGTAGCATACGCTGCGTCAGCAAATGCAGTTCATCGCCCATAGAACGATATGTGATGTTTATACTGGTAATGCTTATCCAGCATAAACGACACATCGTACGTTGGTTGACCAACATACACTTTGCCTCGCGTTGCGGTGGCTAGAACGGTATCCACCACACGCCCTATTTATATTATTTTAAATTTTTATCTATTAGTTAAAAATTTAAAACTATTTAATTCATATATTCAATTATATACTAGTGTAGGTAATTCTTCTCTACTTTACCTTTACGGGTTTATGAATTGATTTCCTAAATATTATAATGATTTTGATTGTTGTAGAATATGGTTATATATGTATATGTTATTATAAACGTTATAAAAGTTTGTATAATGATATTTATTATAAAAATGTTGCAAGAGGTATTTCATACCAATTACGTTATTTTAAGCGTAAATGTTTCCTTTATAAACTATTGTGATAAATATTTCATATTCATCTCTTTTTTATTACTGATTATTAAGGTAATGTAATATAAACAATAATGAGTAAAAATAAATGATTTAATACATGTAATTATTATTTTAGTTATCCACCACACGTCCATGGTTTTACCCTATTTTTATGAATTGTATCTTCTTTGTCTCCTATTCTTATTGTTATGTTCGGGTTTTCATCCTTAACTACAGGGAACGGACCCTTGTAAATTGGATCCATTTTCCCTCCTGTCTCATTTTTTATCAATACTAGTTGTCCTGGTGTATACTTCATTTGTCTTGCGTTTTTATATGAATTTGTTGTTCTCTTTAATTTTGATTTAACAAGTTCACTTCGTGCCTCTTGTTGTGTTATTTGTAATTTCATCTTTAACTCTTTGGAATAGTCGTCTATGTTATAAATTGGGTCTGGTTTAGTATTGTCTGTTATATTCGATGGTATGTTACAAATTTTTCCATACACCAATTCATATGGTGTTTTGTTTGTTTCTGAATGAACTGTGTTGTTGTAAGAAAATTGGTAAAATTTTGTCCATGAGGACCAATCAAAAAGTTTTGTTGTTGAAAAAATTCGTAAGAAGTTCCCTAGAACTTTATGTGAATTTTCCAAAGCACCTATACTTTCATGGTGATAGGCTGTACTGTTTAATTTAGCTATTTGTAATATGTTACAAATATCTTTGAATAATTTTGACATAAACTCTGTTCCCTTGTCTGTTGCTATTTCCCTAGGAATTCCGTAGTTCAAAATTACATTTTCTACAAAAGCTTTGGCAACTGCTTGAGTAGATTTGTTTTTAATTGGTGTTGCTGTGATAAATTTACTTAATTCGCATTGAGTTGTTAATATGTACTGATATCCCTCTGTTGTAGGTAAAAGTGGACCTACTAGGTCTAAATAAATTTTTTCAAAAGCACCATTGGCTGTAGATATAACCACCATTGGTACTTTTTTCTGGTTTTGAAGTTTGTTCTTTTGACACAAGGCACATTTTTTAATGTATTCCTCTATGTCTCTATGCATATTTTTCCAAAAATATCGTTTTTTCATTGTCCTATAAGTTCTCTGTATTCCAGCATGTCCGGCTGTCGGTAAGATGTGAAAATCGTTGAGTATAAGTTTTTTATCACACTCATTTATAATTTCTTGTATTTTATTGCCCAGTATTATTATTCTTGGAGTACTCCTCATATTTAAAACTTTTATTTTTTCTAGTAATTCATGCGCATGTTTACTTGATTCCTTTATAATTAGATATATATCTTTTCTATTTTTGCAATATTCCGTCAATTTCACCATGATTCCCCGTAGGTGAACCAAAGTCTTGAAACTCGGTATTGTAATTTTATCTGGGTCAAACTTAACATCTTTACATTTTGAGTCAATTACTAGTTCTATATTACTGACAATCGGTGATGTAGGGTGATCAGTCCTATTATTAATTGTCGTATTAGATTTACTAGTTTTATCTCGTGTATTTGAACGGGTTGTTACTAAATTTGCTTTTTCAGTGAATTCCTTGAGATCCTTGCTTGAAATACGTGACAACGCGTCCGCTATCACATTTTCTGAACCTCGCTTGTAAATCACTTCAAAGTCATATTCTTCCAAAGCCAACCTGAATTTTGTCAGTCGACTTGAAGGGTCTGTTAATGAGAAAAGGTACACTAACGGTCTGTGGTCTGTATACACATCAAATTTCCTCCCATACAAGTACGGTCGGAAATGACGTATGCCCCAAACCATGGCCAAAAGTTCCTTTTCAATTGTTGGGTAGTTTTTCTCAGCATTATTCAGCATTTTACTGGCATAAGCAACTGGTCTGCCATTCATATTTGAAAGAACAGCGCCTATTGCATATCCAGATGCATCAGTATGCAGAGAAAATGTATTATTTTTTGAAAAGTCCGGAAAATCGAGAACTGGAGGACTTAAAAATTTCTCTCGAAGCATGTTGAACGATTTCTCACATTCATCATTCCATATAAATGTAATGTGTTTACGTGTTAGATAATTCAATGGTATACATAACGAAGCAAAATTTTTTATATGTTTTCTATAATAGTTTGCAAAAGCTACAAACCTTTTGACTTCATCAGCACTTTTAGGTCTTGGCCAATTTTTCACCGCTTCTACTTTTGCAGGATCAGGCTTAACCCCTTCAGCTGATATTAAATGTCCAAGATAAAGTAATTCTGTTTTGAAGAAATTACATTTTTTAGGATTCAATTTTAAATTTACTTTTCGGAGTTTTTCAAAAACTGATATCAAGTTTTTGTTATGCTCCTCAACGGATTTTCCAAAGACGATAATGTCATCCAAGTAGACAAGACACTTCGTCATATCTGATCCTGACATCGCTACAGTCATTAGACGTGAAAACGAGGATGGACTTATTTTTAATCCCATGGGCAGTCTTGTCATTTGATACTGCCCTGAGGGTGTTGAAAAAGCTGTTGCTGGCCTATCTTCAGGTCTCAGCGAACATTGATAGTAGCCTTGCGATAGGTCTAAGTGTGTAAAATACTTTGCACCTGCTAGTGCATCAATTATATCATCAATATTCGGTAGAGGGAATTTATCGTCCTCAATAACTGCATTGATTTTTCTGTAGTCAATAACAAGTCTCCATTTTTTCTTGTCTCCCGAGCTTTTCTTGGGAACAAGTAAAACAGGACTGTTCCATGCGGAAGTGGCTTGTTCAATAATTTGGTCTTTGACCATTTTTTGAATTTGCTCTTCAACTTCTGCTTTTTGAGCATGTGGTAATTTATAGGGTTTGCTATAAATAGGCTGTGCTTCCTTTTTAACCTTAACAACAGGACTATAAATATTAGTTATTGTCAGACTGTCGTTTTCTAGGCAAAATATATCAGCATACTTCGTACAAATTTGTACTATGTGCTTTTTTTCTACTTCAGACAAGTGTCCTAATTCCAATTCTTTTAACAATTGTGACATTCTGTCTTTCTTTTCTTTTTTGTGATTGGTTTCTACAATTAAATAATCATTTGCAGGTTTGATTATCGGTTGTAGTTTTGAAATTTTTATTGGCTTGTTTTTAATATTAACCAATCGGATGGGTATTCTCCCATTGACCGGTTGTACTAATGCATTAGCTATATACACATGTGGTTGAACTTCTTGATTCAATACAACACAAGTGTCGGTATAGCCTGTCTTTAAAAATTTAGTTACCTCTGTTCTGGCTGGTATTATAAAGTTGTACTCTTCTTCTGGGATTTTAAATTCCATTTTCATTTTTGCAAAATCAATTTTTGCATTATTGTCTTTTAAGAAATTTGTGCCAATCAATCCAATTACATTGGGTGGTAATTGTTTCATTACATGGAACCTTATGGGGTATTCTATAGAATTATATCCTAAAAAAGTATCCACATATCCCAAAGTATGTGTTAACCCGTTGACACCACTAACCTCAAGTGTCTGGGACTCATTTATTTGTAAATTTTCCGGTATGTACCTTTTGTCGATTAGACAGCAAGATGCTCCGCTGTCCACAATCAACTCAAAGCACTTGTTGAATAAATTAAATTTAGCTCTGAGAGCTCTTTCTACGCTAAAATTAGCGAAAAAGATCAATCAGATTTGCTTCTTCGTTTTGTCGTTGGGAATTATCAGGCTGTGCCTGCTGTTGTTGTTGTTGTTGCTGTTGTTGTTGATGTTGTTGTGGGGAGGCATTAGCCATGTTGACGACATTGCCTCTTCCTCTGTAATTATTTGGATACCTCTGAGATTGTCCTCTGTAGTATCCTCTCTGATTGTTCGAGTATTGTTGTGCCTGTTGGAAGTTATTCTGATTTTGGTAATAACCTCTTCCTCGATTATTACCTCTGCCTCGGTTACCTTCGTAACCGCGGCCTCTTACAAACCTTCCTCTTGTGGGGTGGTTACTTCTGTGTGTGTAATTTCCCCTTACGATATTATTTGATGTACACCAAAGTGCCATCATATTTTCCAATGTGTTTGATGTGTTTGGAGTGGCTTGGCACTCTAGTGCATCTGATATGGCCTTGTTCAGCGTAGACGGATTTCTTGCCTTCAAAAAAAATCGTGTTGATGGGTCTTTCAGCCCATCAATAAATGCATTTACTGCAATTGGCTCCACAATGTTGGTTGCAGAAGCCTCATTTGCAAACGTACCCGCTGATACGTGTGCTGCAGCTAGTTTTGCTGTTAACTTTTCAATTTCGGAACCGAAGTCCGAAATGGTCTTCATGTTCTGCCGTTTGCTGTGCATCTCATTTTCCACAGCTTTCGGTGTCACTTTTATAGCAAACTTTTGCCTCAACGCTTCAAAAGCCAAAGCGATTGTTGCAACGGTGTCTATTGCACCATGCGCTGCTCCTGTTAATGTTGTTTTAAGGAATTTTAGGATATCCGCCTCTGGGACTCCTTCCGCGTAATTTTTTAAAAGTTCCACACTTTCAATGTAACTCGTTAACTGCGTAACCGAGCCATCAAAAGGCTTCACTAATTTTAGCGCCAAACCAATATCTAGTTTTGGTGGCATTTTTGTTTCGTCTTCTTTTTCGCTATCTTCTTCTGTTTCGACTTCGTCGTGTTCCTCTTCTTCTTCTTCTTCTTCTTCTTCTTCTTCTTCTTCTTCTACTTCTAAGTCATCTTCCTCTTCTACCTCATCATCTTCTTCTACCTCTCCTTCTTCTTTAATGTTTTCTAAAGTCCTTTCTAGAGCAGGCTCATTCAACAATGTTAGGCACTCATTGGCTACTCCTTTGAGCTGCACGTACCTGCTCTTAAGTTTATTTTCTAGTTCTGTCCCTTTCAACAAGAGGACAGCTTGTTTAATTTGTTGGAGGGTTTCTTTTATAAATTTATTTTTTCTATTTCTAGTTTCAATACTGAATTGCTTGTGTTTTTTCAAGCTATTCAGTAATTTAATTAAGCTATCTCCTCCTGAGAAGAAGCTTTCCATTCCTTTCTTAGCTTATCTAAAAACATACCTGTTTTGTTTTTTTTTTTCTCTTTAGATAACTTTTCAACACCTAAAAGAAAATTAATTATTTATTATTTTTTTTAACACTTAATGAATTTAAAATTGTATAATTTTAATTAAAATTTCCTGCTGGAACTTCTCGTCGCTCCCTATAATCAGCTATCAGTTGGACTACCTCCCTGTAGTCCCATAGTAGGTCTTCCTGGATGCGTTGTTTTCCTGTCCTTAGGGCAGCTCCTGCCGCTAGTTCGAATAGTTGCTCCACGATTAACTCCTTTTACGTTATTGCGTTACTGGTTAATATGATGCGTTTCAAACTTAACCTTTTCCAATAGCGCTTTTCACGTTCAAAATGTTCAATGACTTGGTACACCATTTCCTCATTAAGGTCTCTTTCACCTGACATTGTTCATATTTTTTATTTTAATTTGTCAGTAGAGTTGCCTTTAACTTCTCTTCCGAGATCACCATTCAGGGATCTTTCGCGCACTTACAGTCTTATATTCTTTTTTTTTTTTCTAAACTGGCAATGTCACAAGCCTAGCGGTTCTTTCCGCAATTCTTTCTGTTTGCTGACGATGTACTTTTGCTGCCACTCTGGCCAGCACGTATCCCGCTGCTACCACTGCCAACGCACATAATGCAATTGTTTGATACGTGGTGTGCGACGTTTCTACAGCACTGCTGGTCACGATCTCGTCCGCCGAGAACCAGCCCATTGTCACTGTTAGGTTTATAGTTACTTATTCAATTTTCGTTTTCAACGTTTTATCCTAAAAATAACGGATTGTGCGCAAGCACTTATGTCCTCCGAAATACGGCTTTGGTATCATTGTGCACTGTTTATATTTCTCTCCTATCTGTAGCAGGTACCAATTTAATTTTTACCACTTTTGCCGTGGTTCACTCGCGCAATTAGTTCGCTTCAATTAGTGAAATCTATGGCCCATCTTTTAATCCTTCACAAATCACTTCATGTATGTAAGCTCATTTCTTCACGAAAATACACTTTTTGCGTCCAAAATAATGGTACACACTTGTGTTTTCAACGGAATCAGCCAACTATTCTTACAATTTTTCAAATTACTTCACTTGGTAACTGTTACAAAATCACGCACTGGCAAAGGATCGCCATGTGATATCATGTGACTAGGCCGGTGGTTGCGTTAAGAATCATCGTTTTATTTTCTCCTTTTTAACTTACTGCTAAACGGCTGGCGATAGCCCCGTGTAGCATACGCTGCGTCAGCAAATGCAGTTCATCGCCCATAGAACGATATGTGATGTTTATACTGGTAATGCTTATCCAGCATAAACGACACATCGTACGTTGGTTGACCAACATACACTTTGCCTCGCGTTGCGGTGGCTAGAACGGTATCCACCACACCATCTCCAATTTCCGCCAATTCGTTGGTATAATCTCATAATTTTGCGTCGAGCAAAAAAAAAAAAAAAACTAGAACACACCCTCCCACTTTCCGACTTTCGACAGAGCCAATCTCTGTGGTTAATCTAATTGTATTCCCCTTGAAACCAACCGGCATCCGAAATCGCAAGGATGAAAATCCCGCAGCGAATAGGATTTCGATTATCCTGCGATCGAAGAGATGCATCTTAATCTCGTTCCAAAATTGTTTCGGGCCGCGCCGTCGTCGTCCTCGTCGTAACCAATACGTCCAACAAATGACCGACCCAGTTCGGGATGAAGCATTTCGAATACATATTTCTGGCACTTGCTGCTACCTTAAGGTGTCGGTTCAGTTGAATCGAATGCCATTTGACAGCTCCCGGACCAAGCAACCAGCATTCCTTCATTCCGGTTCCTTCGGGGGCCGCCACCAGTGGGCCATAAATTAAGACATCTCTCCGCAGAGCGACGGCCATGGATGGCTGGTGGATGAAAAGTGATGGATCGCGTTGTTGTTCTATGCCATATTTACCACCACAGAGAAACAGAGACAGAGTAATAGCAGTGCGTGTATGCAAGCATGTTTGGCATGATGTGCGTTACGCTACATTTCCAAACAGTAGAAATTTGTTAAACGTATGGTGCTATTTTCGTATGGTAGCAGTGTTGTCAGATTTTCTATTCGGTTAATGTTTATTTGTAATTAGCGGAATTCCGAAGCAGGAGAGAATCTGACAACCCTTCAGTGGAAAGATAAGCAGCTAAGAAAATGTTATTTTCCCCCTTTTAGAAGATGCTTAAGAAAACAGTCCTAGACAGATAGAGACCTAACCGTCGTCGTCGTTGTCGTCGTAAACAAAACCACAGCTCTAGATAAATGAAGAAACCAAAACCTAATCCCAGGGAAAGTCTCGGCGCGGGCATAAACAAAAGACCCCAAAGGGAAAAAAAAAAAGATCCCCGAGAACAGAGAGGAAAAAAAGATCTGACAAGTAATTTGTCTATTTTCGGTAATTAACAATGGTTGGCAGCAGTAGCACTTGAAGCAGTGAGCAGTATAGGCATTAAGTAGAATCCGCTGGCTGGGAGGGCGGAGATGGGAAAGGCAATTAATTAGTAGCTAGTTATTTCGGGTTGGATGATAATCCTCGGAGCATTTTCCCAATCTCAATAGATTCGATGGCTCTTGAGACACTGACTGCGGTGAGATTAGAAGGTTAGGGGGGGTGAGGTGGGTGCATAGAGCGGCCACGTAAGGCGTTGATTGATGGTGGGCGCATGTGTCGCGGCAAGTGTGTGTGTGGTCGCCGACTTCGGTTCCATTTTAATGATCGTCATCCAACTATGCATAACAACGCCACCGTTCCGACCGCAGTTCCTAAAAGCAGCAGCAGCCAACGGTGCAGCACAATAACCACAAGTTTGGAATTCCATCGAACCGTGGAATCCACACTCACAATCCGAATCCACATATGGGTACAGGTTTGAGAATTTTGGAATTCCTTCTCCTCGTCGCTCCACCAATGATGGCTATATGGGCCTTGGTGTAGCGCTGCGTAGCCGCTCACAGTGCAGAAGGAAGTCAAGTGATAAAATAACAGCTTAAATCAATTAACGGGAATTTTAATGCAGATGATGAATGTGTGCTTCGTTTCGGGTCTTCCGATGGCAGTTGTCAGACAATCGTCTGAAGATGTCTCTGTTTTTTTTTTGTTTCGTTCGAAGGCAACACGTCCCCATTTCGTTGACTTAAAAAGCAGAAAAAGAGTTGAGTGAGTCATTTGGTTGGAGAGGCTGAGTCTCTAAGTCGATATGTGCTGGTTGTCAAAACAAGTTTTCGAGAACTAATGGAATTTTTAATGTGAAGAAAAACATGACATTCTTGAGCGGTGTTGAGTGTAGGGAGCAGCTGGCCGATTGGGTGATGTGTTTGAAATAGCTACTTCCATTTGCTGCTAATTTCATGTTGGATTTCTCGCCACAACTCATCTGTTCCTACAAACTGCTTGCTGGGTTACGTTCATGATGTCTTCATTTTTCTGGACAAATTTAAATTGTTTAACTCCTCATCAGGCCAAAAACACCACTTTAAAGAACTTAAATCCATCTTCGTTATCGTATTGAACAACTAAATGGTGATGAATCCGATGTTATTATACAATCTATTATACAGGAGACCAGGATGAAACAGGAATTGCTGAGATAAGAATATATTTAGAATTTATCTTCCATTTTTTTTCCTCTGTTCGGGACCTAACACCACTGCGACCAGTAATTTGATCTATTGTAGTATATCCCGTGTCCTTAGTTTAGTGCATGTCGTATTACTTCATCACTATTGAGATATGATGAAGTATTCGATTTTGTTTAACAGTTTTAATTCTTGCATTTATCGCAAGGATCCGACTTTAATTGAAAGGTCCCGCTATTTATACTCTTCGGATTGTATAAAGACTAACTAACTCATTTTTTCCTTGTTTCAAGATCATCCTCGGTGGACAAAGCCGAGTCTTGTCCCTATCAACAAGACATAAAAAAGTAACAAGGACTAAGTTGTGTTCCTTGGAGTACTGAAAAATCCTGTTCCCCAAATTTGAGGTAGTCAGGACTAGGAATCGGTGGTACATCATACATCCCGTAACATACCACAAAAAGGTGATCTACCCCCGTTACGGGGCAGTCTTACCTAACCGTTCATTCCGGAAGATTTGCACGAACTCTCCTCGGATGATTCTCACGATTCGCCCTGGTTTGCTCTAGAAAATTTTTCAACTTCTGAAAGTTTCTTGTAGTTTCCCTGTCAAGGTTTTCACCGGATGATGATTTCTGTTGGACAGGGTGTCTACTCATTATGCTAAATACAATTCCAGGTTATCAATGAAATCTTTATTTAAAATACGTTAAAGAAATATATTCGAAAATTTCTGCTAGTTTTGAATATTGAAAGCTTCTTATGGTTCAGAACTTTGGACATTTTTTCAAACCCGGAATATTGGTCTAAAGTCTCTCATTTTGTAAGCCCTAAATGTAAAAACGAAAACTCCCCTAATCCAGAATCAAGAGAACTTTTCAAAGCATGAGATATCAAATAAAAAAAATTCAGAGTCTCAGATATTTGAATTTCTTGACATTGTTTTTTTTCTGTGATCTCTTAGAGTTTTGTACAGGGTTTCATTAGCATTTTCTCAAGAATTTCCTTAGAATTATCTCAAAAATTTCTCAGAGATCGTCTTAAAACTTTGTTTGGTATTCCCTTACATATTGTTCCATTACACTCTAGAAATTATCTCCAGAAGGCTCTTTGATTCACTCTACAGTTCCCTTAACATTCTTAATTAGGATCGCTGTATTACCTTGTAATTCCCAAACAATTCTCCTGCAATAAAATCTCTTCAGTGTTCCCATGGAATTATCTTCGGAATTGCCACTTAAAATAATCTAAGACCAGTCCCGTATAATTCCTGGAAGTGCTCTTCAGAATTCCCTGGAAATAGGGGAAATGGCTCTAATGTTGGCCTATGGATCTAACATTGGGCCCATTGCTAAAAATCTGCTATTGATCAATTTTATCTAGATGAACGCGTCATTGGGACGGTACTAATGGATATTTTTGGTTGCTATTGAAAATTTAGTCGTTTGCTGAATTTATGTATGGGCCCAAATTAGGGACACTTAGGCCGACATTACCTGCATTTCCCCTAATTCTTTTATTTCTCTTAAAATTATTACAGGAATAACCTTGAAACTCTCCTGGCTGACTAAAAGTAAATTGATACGCCCCTCGCGCACCGCTAGCACGCCTCTAGTGTTGGGAATCGAAAATCTTTAACAGTGCTTTGTATACACTTATATAGAGAACAACTGGTACAAGTTTGATCAAAGTAGTCGATCGCGTTCAGAAATTACGTCAAATGGAACTCGAAAGAAGAAAATACTGTGCACAACCACCTGGAAAATCCGGAGTGGTCCGGTTCCAATCGGGCTAAAGTGCTGAAGATGCCGAAAGCAACAGTTTGTTGAGTGCTCCAAACCTACAACCCTGAGTGTGGAAAGGAATCAGCGGACCTACGAAAAAACAGGAACCAGTGATCGTCAGCTGCGCAGTAAGGTGTTGAGGTGCGTTAAAGCCAACCAAGGTCGATCCGAGATGTGGCCAGAAGGTACAACGCCAACTTTCAAACGGTGCGGAACATCCTTGCCAGGGAAGGATACAAGTCGTACAAAGCCAGTAAACATCCGAACCGGCACATGAAGCAGAATTCCGTGGCCAAAAAGCGTGCAAGGCTCTTGTACGACCGTGTTTTTACGGGGCTGTACTTTGAGCGATGACGAAGAATACGTCAAATTCGATTTTAAGCAGCTTCCCGATCAAAAGTTTTACATCGCGACTGGACGTGGGGATGTGCCGGAAAGATTCCAGTTCGTGTTTGCCGACAAGTTCGCGAAGAAGACCATGCTTTGGTAAGCGATTTGCAGTTGTGGCCTGAAAACGGAACCATTCGTCACATCCTCGACGATGACATCTCAAGTTTACATCGAAGAATGCCTGAAAAAACGTGTATTGCCGTTCATCCGCAAGCATAGGGGCAAAATCATCTTTTGGCCTGATTTGACCAGCTGCCACTACTCCAAGGTGGTTCTGGAGTGGTATGCTGCCAACAAGATTGATTTTGTCCCCATGCTAATGAAAAACCTGTGTGAATTGTCAAGAATTTTGACCAATCGAAAAATACTGGACAATTTCAAAGCAGCGACTTCGACGAAGCGGCGGGGTTGTCAAGGATATCCAGCAATGAAAAAATGTGCTGATGCCGTGCCCGTTTCCACTGTGCGGGCGCTTATGGGTTCCATCAAGAGGAAGGCTCGAGATTTCGTTCGAACCGGAGAAATGTTACCATCTAATGCTGTAGCTTTGAAGTTTTAATTAAAATATATGTAAAGCAAACGAATTACAGGTCTTTTTGTGCGTACCAATTTACTTTTAGTTAGTCTGCAAGTAATCCTTTGATGGGAAAATGGGCCTCAACAATTTGTTGGGAATTTTCTTGAAACTTAGAATTCCTTCGGAATCATCCACAAAATTTCATAGGGGTTCTTTCCAAAATTTCCATTCGATTTTCTTTCTTCTCTTGGAATTCTACTCACCAGTACCTTGGAGTTCTCCCTACAAATCCATTAGATAGAACTGTCTTGGAATTCTATTTGGAATTACCTTGAAATCCTCTTTAAAATAATGTTGGAAATTTTCTCTGAACCCTACTCAGGATTCCCTTGGGATTAAACAGTGCAATTCATTTAGCCGCACTTCAAATATATAGCCGTCTGCTTTTTTTTCAGTGCAAGAAATCTTATTACGTATGCAGGATCGAAGAGTGCTGTGCTTGTAGATGGAAGCGAAAAAAAAAATCCTCCCGTCATTTTTTTTTGATTTTGCAACAGTTAAATGATATTGGTGACGAACGGATACTTGAATTTCCTGAATCGAGTTCCATAGTGTGCGACTGTGGGATTGAACCCAGGCCTGCTGGGGTGAAAAGTAATCACGCTTACCACTACACCACCAGCGCCACTTTGATTTGTTTTCCGTCGATCTTGTTTTCCGTACTGAGTACCAATGCTGCTGACACCAGGGAGGTAGCTCCCATACCGGGACCCTACCTAGCGACCAATCAATTCATAGACCAGGGACCAACGGCTTTACTTCCCTTCCAAAGAAAGGCGTGATCAGAGATTTTATGTCTCAGAAAAACATCGAGTGCCGACTGGGATTGAACCCAAGCCCTTTGGAGTGAGAGGCAATCACGCTTACCGCAACACCATCGGCGCCGCTGATTTTCACTCTTGCTTTAAATTATTATGTTTACAGTTGTGAAAACAATTGAAAAACATGGTGTTGTGGCAGAAAGAGCACATTAACCGATTTGAGTGAATCAATTATGGGTAAATTCATTTACTCAATCGAACAGCAAAACAGTCATGGTTGAAAGCTAATAAAAATTACTGAGAATTGACAGCAGTAGAACGAATCAGACGAGCAGTGATGCAAAATATCACGACAATCACGCGAGAGTGGCCAACGCATCAACGAACTATCGCTGCCAGACCGTTTTGTCACGCAGATAGAACCATGGCTAGTGAATGTCACCAGTGATAGTCTCTGCTCACAGGCAAAACGTTAGCTTCCCTGTTGATGACGAAAAGCACATAGTGAAGTCTTTCACAGTACGATGATGAGAAAAAGCGAAACGTCAAATAAATTGAAAACAATGCCTGTGCATTCCAAGTTCAACTTGACCGTCGACTGTGTGAGTTACAAACAAAGCAGGCAACATTAAACAAATGCCGTTGATCTCCAACACACTCGCATAAGCAAGCGAAGCAGAAACTACTGCAAAACAAGCGCAGTTGAATGTCATGAATCTCGAAAATGACCAGATCAGTGATGCTCGCCACTGAAGGTGACATTCGCCAGTTGCTTTTTACTTCTCTCTTCCCACTTGATGGATGCTCATGGGGAGAGCTTCGAGAAGCACATTGATAGAATGTATCAAGCGGTATTCAACTTTTTAACGATCTCGATTGTGATGGACTGCAACTCTGCAGCCGAGAAACTGAAAGAATATGAAAAACGTTCTCACCGAGTATAAACTCGAAAATTATGGATTAAAAACTGAACGATTAAGATTTGAAATCAGCAAGAAATCGTTTGTGGTAAAGATTCTCCCCATTTGAATTAATTTTATCTGTTAAAACAAGCAAATGTGATCGCTTACTTGTTACAAATAAATTTGTTTGAAAACGACTCATCAATTGCATAAGGTATGCTTAGCAGTGAATTTTCGTTTAATTCTACGATCAAAAAAGCAAACTATCGTCACCGAATTATGCCCAAAAATGGACTTAAGAAAAAATATAAAATTATAGATAAATACGCAATAGGGGAATTTACGTATTCTCGTCAATCTAAGCAGCTTCCGCACTTCTATTAGCATTTTCTCAGTGTCACGCACACATATGACGTGTCTATTTGTTTACATTCATCTGCTGCTAGCTATTCTATCCATTCCAATCAACAAAACTGTCCAAAACGGTTTGAAAACGTTTTTAAGGCGCTCCAAACTTCTCAGGTGAGTGTGACTATTGTCGGCAGCCTCTTTTACTTAGGCAACCTTTCCATTTAAACTGCGTGTTAACCAGCTGTTCTATTATCGGCAACTCGAAATCAGCCGTATTTTGATGTGCTTATGTTTCTTTTGAAGAAACACCTAGCATAACAGATTTGCTCAGTCGTAAAAATGTATTAGGATTGAAGCTGAAAGACTAAGGAATCGTTTAAATACATTCAGCGAAGTGTTTTAGTGAGAAAATACATCGAAATTAACGTTTGAATTGTGATTGCCGAAAACAGTCGATGGCTGCCGAAGCCATCATTTACCCTACGTTAACTAAATTTTTTAGGTAAAAATAGACGACGACATCCGGTTTTTAAATCACCATCACCTAGATTCAGAAGCTATTTAAATCAAAAGAATCAATACTATTTTCCAATAATTTGTCAAATACCCGACTTTAACCGGTTTTTTTCTGGTGAAAATAAAATCCCTACGTATTCCCGTTTTTCCCAGTTTTCCTGGATCGCTTGCCACGCTACTACTAACTTTCCTCAGAAGTCCTACTGGTTTTTCTGTAAGACATTATTCCAGCACCGTACTCAGCAGATGGCGAAGCTAAAAAAATCCTGAGGTGCGGAAAATTTGCTCCAACGTTCCTTGAACATCGACAACGTTCCCTTATCTTTACTTACATGAACTTTTTCCAAGTTCTTTCAATTCGGCCAAGATCTTAGAACACCCATGACCTTCTTTAAATGTCAAGAAAAACCTAGAACCTTTCGCACGAATTTTCATATCTGGGCGAATCAAAGTTTCCAAATCAAACCCCAAAGGCTCCCAAACTTATTCAAGGTTCCCAATTCTACGAGGTTTTTCCGAGTTTTTAAAAAGCAACCTGATATTCATAGAAATTCTCTGAGGCGCTACGAATTTCCCCTAATTCAAATGAAATATCCCGAATTTCTACGATGCCCCATGAACATCTACTAACTCCCTGAAGTTTCAAAAAGTCTGCTGAAGCTAGAGAAAAATCCCCAAACTTCAACGAGGTTCCCCAAATTTCTACAAAATTCGCCAAATTTCTCTAATGTTCGCTAATTTCCAAATTGATAAGATCAACAAAGTTCACTGAAATTCTACAAAACTTGCTGCAGCTGTACAAAATTATCTGAATTTCTATGAAGTTCACTGAGCTTCTAAAAAGTGCTTTTACAAAGCTAACTGAACTATTATAAAATTTGCTGCTCTTCTAGAAAGTTTCCACAACTCCTATGCAGTTCAAGTTTTACGAAGATGAGTAGTTCCTTGAAGATCTATAACGTTCCCTTTACTTTTCAAAAGGATTTCCGAGCTTCTAAGAAGTACTCTAAATTCAAATGATATTCTCTTAACATTTACGAGCTTCTGGGAAAACTGAGTTTTAGAAATTTGAAATACTTAAAAACATCCCACATTTTAAAAGTAGCAGGTATCGTTGACGATTTTTTTTTCTGAATACAAATGGCATCCCTAGGCTGAATAATTCTCACTTAATGGTATAATGGTGAGAATTGGTTGCGATATCTTTCTTTTTTACGCTATGCTTATGAAATATGATGAGGGCATCGTAAAAATGAAAGAGCCAGGAGGAGGAGGAGGAGGAGGAGGAGGAGGAGGAGGAGGAGGCCACAAAACTGAGAGATCACCACGTAAAAAATCCTGGGTATGGATCTCCCTATTTTACCCAGATGTTCCTTCTAAATTCTTCTGAGACTTTCTTTCGGCTTCCCCAGAAGCTCCTGTGCCGCCTTTGCTTTTGTCTTCTGACTTCCGGAAATTTCTTTTGCCTTAGCAATTTTCCTCCCAGGCCAAATAACAAAAAAACATTTTTGACGTAGGATTACGTCTATCGGCCACATATTGGGAGTGCAATTTCAAAAAAATCAAAATTGACCACATTACGAAAAGTGGTTAGGTTTTGACCACTTATAACTCTGTTAATAGCAGATGGATTTTAATGCTAAACAAGCCAATCGATTGGAAATTTTTCTACTAATCTGCTAAAATGAACATTTTTTCAATTTTCAATAGGTCACTTTTGCAAATTACACAAATGTCCAACTGTTGCAATGGTTATCACATTTATCACCGATTGCCTGCAAAAAGCGCTTTCCGTAACACAGATTTCAAAAAATTCTATCCGGTCTCGCCGAACGGTGCTTATTCAATCACCGTGTGTGGTGGTGTCTGGTCGGTCATTATCAGAAGAAGCAGCAGCAGTGCTTCCGGCGCGTGGCGTTGAACATTGTTCTCCAGTAAACAACGAAAGGATGCCCGCAAGCAGCAAGCTGCAGCCCACATGAGCGTCCATTCACCGAAGAAGGAGGAAGAAGCCGTACCGCTACTGATCGAATTCAGTTCGTGAGTCACTGTGGGCCATCTATGCCAAGCGCGTCACCCTCGTTACAAACAACATACAGCTCGCCAGCCTCATCTGTATTGAACATCCTAATAGCTCAGCATTACTCAACCATCACGACAAAACGGTCCTTTTCAGGACCACCATAAATTTGTTCAAGAGTATTTTCTGGACATTCCTAGATATAGTTGGAATTGAGGCGTAACAGCTTTAGCTAACAATGACTTCTCTCGATGATTTCCAGAAATTTAAGAGGAAGTCATCCCCTACCCGATGGTGATACTGATTTGCATGGGTCCCTTGACTTTTAAGAAATCATCGAGAGAAATAATTGTTTACAAAATCTGTTACGCCCTAATTTGAGCTAATCTTGATTTGTCAAGGTCATCAATCGGATGTCACTTCACATAAGTTTAAATCTATAGCATCTATAGCATGTATTTTTAAGGCAACATTGGGGGTACAATTTCAAAAACTAAAGAAGGTCGCTGCAAGAAAAATAGGTCTGATTTTGAGCCAGAGATGAGGATTTGAATTCTTAATACGCCAATCGATAGTAAAATTTTCTACAAATCTGTTAAACTTAAGACTCACTGAAGAAAATTGCCCGAGTGTGCAACTCTTGCTATGATAATTAAAATTATCACCGATTGCCTGCGAAAAGCGATTTCCCTAACACAGATTTCAAAGTAGCAATAAATTCCACCAATAAATTTCCGCTTTTTTATTATCTATTGAATTAACCAAAAATTCCGTGCGTTTTCTAAACGAAAATGTGTAATTTTGTAATCAGAAAACGAGGCGTTTTCGATATGGGAAAAGTGGTTTCCCTAACACAGTCGCCGAATACTGATACCCAGCACATAATCCTACGTCAAATCTACGGTCGTGTCTTGGATACAACCACTTACTTTTTTCTTTATCTTATCTTGTTAATAAACAAACCCTCGGTTCCTCTAACTCAGTCGTGCCGATCCCAGCCAGCTTTCATCAATGTCGTCCCGGCCCTGAGCTTAGATGTGGACCGGGGGTCTTCCAGCTTACTATGTCAGGCAAGTATAAACACGTTTTTGAACTTTCGCTACCTAATGTCGGTTCAAATTTCAGCACTCTGGATGTCGCCGATCGTGGTTTTGTTAACACCTGTTGCTTGGAACCCGGAAAGCGCCGTAGAAAGCATTGTGCAAGCCCCCAATCCATCCGACTCAGTCCTGCCGTCTGCCGCCTACGATCTTCATAGTCGTTCCGGGCCTGTGGTTGGATTTAGAGAAGGGGTCTTCCAAGCATGGTAATGTTAATGTTCGTTCGCTGCCTGACGTCTCCGTGATTTCCAGGAATAACGTCCAACCTCGTGCTACCATATGTCATAAACAAGACGTTATAATTTACTACCAGAACATCGGTGGAATGAATTCTGGTGCTTAGCTGTATCGGACCGTTGCTATGATGTCATCGTTCTAACCGAGACTTGGCTCGATTCTCGAACGCTTTCCAGCCAGGCGAGTGTGAAGTCTTTCGCTGCGACCGAAATCCTCAAAAAAGTCGGAAATCTAATGGAGGTGGTGTTCTTGTGGCAGTCCGTTCCGGTTTGAAGACGAGAGCTTTAGAAAATGACGCGAGGGACTGTGTGGAACAAGCATGGGTTGCCGTTGAACTGAGTGATCGCGCACTGTACTTATGTGCGGTTACATTGCTCCTGACTGTGTTCGTGACAACGAACTTATCGAAACCCATTGTCGGTCCGTTTTCGCCGTAATGGAAACTGCAACTCCAGTTGATGAGATAATTGTTCTGGGAACTTCAATCTAGCTGGTGTTTCGTGGAAACCATCTCACAGTGGCTTTCTCTATCCAGACCCTGTACGCTCTGTATTTCAGACAGGGTCAGTTAGCCTTCTCGATAGCTATAGTGCAGCAACGCTATCTCAAATCAATGACGTAGTTAACGAGAACAATCGAAGCTTAGACCTCTGTTTCGTTAGCGCTCAGAATACTGCTCCAGTTATCTCCACGGCACCTTCTCCACTAGTAAAGCAAGTTCCTCATCATCCTCCTTTGGTTGTCACTGTCCAAGATAGTCACGTTCGGGATTTTGAAGACATTTCCACAAACACGTCATACGATTTTCGGAAAGCTGATCATAGAAGTATCATCGACGTGCTGTCTAGCATAGACTGAGGAAGCGTCCTGGACCTTGATAACATTGAAACCGCTGCGCAAACATTTTTTCACATGTCTCGGCGTATGTCATTGACAGACACGTTGCAAAGAGAGTTCACCGAAAAGGGTCACACCTTCCTTGGCAGACGAGCCAATTGTGAAAGTTGAAATCGACCATCTCGAGTGGTACATTTCCATCTTGTTGGAAATTTGCAAATATGTTTCCTGTTCACAAAAAGGGAGCTCAGTTTCGAAGTAATTCGAGTTATTCATCATGGACCCCCTGCTCTCTCATATTAAGCAGTATCTAAGTAGTTATCAACACGGCTTCGTTTCCTGTCGTTCTACTACCACTAATCTACTTTTTCTGACATCGTATGTCACGGAAAGCATGACAGAACGGGCTCAAACAGACGTAATCTACACCGACCTGTCGACTGCATTCGATAAACTGAATTGCGATTGATATTTAGATAGACTCGGGGTAAATGGCAACCTCCTGCGATGGTTTCGCTCTTATCTCAGTGATCGCCATCTGATGGTAACCGTTGGTGAATGTCAGTCTGCTACTTACCCAGCCACGTCAGGGATACCTCAAGGAAGTCACCTAGGCCCGTTGATTTTCCTGTTGTACTTTAACGACGTGAATCTGATCCTTGAAGGCCCTCGTCTATCGTATGCAGATGATCTTAAAATCTATATCCGGATCCGTTCTATCGATGACTGTTGCCAGCTCGAAGCGTTTGCTAACTGGTGCAACTTGAACCGAATGGAGGTCAACCCCACGAAGTGTTCAGTTATCACCTTCTCTCGCAAGAAGGAACCGATTATGTGCAATTATGTACTTTAGGAAACAACTATCAGCCGTGTCAACCACGTAAAAGACCTGGGAGTTATTCTGGATTCCCAGTTAACGTATAAGCAACACATCTCGTTCATTGTCGACAAGGCGTCAAGATCTTTGGGATTCATTTTCAGCATTGCAAAGAATTTTTCCGATATATATTGTCTCAAATCGCTATGCTGTTCCCTGGTGCGATCCACCCTGGAATATTGCTCTGCAGCATGGAACCCAAGCTATAACAATGGTGCTGAAAGAGTTGAGTCCGTTCAGCGTCGATTTCTTCGATTTGCTCTGAGGAAGCTGCCTTCGAGAAACCCTTTTCGTCTACCCAGTTATGAAAGTCGATGTCAACTGATTGATCTGGAGCTTCTACGTACTCGGAGAGACACTTTGTGGGCCCTGCTTATCGCGGATAGTTTACAGGGTAGAATTGATTGTTCTACAATCCTGGAGAAGATCAACGTGAACGTCCAACCCCGAGCGCTGCGAAATAATGCTATGTTAAGATTGCATCAGCATCGCACTAACTATAGCATGAACGGTGCTATAGACGGCCTTTAACGTGTGTTCAATGGAGTTTCTTCAGTGTTCGATTTCAACCTGACACGAGATATGCTACGCCGGCGCTTTTCCCGTATTTTCTCTGACGCACTAAACCGTTGAATGACCATGTATTTTATTGTATTGTGTATTTCAGTAAGCTGGACTATGCATTTTAATGTTATTCTCTAAAACATGTTTGCGGCTACACTCAGCCTGTTGATGGCAACTAATAAATAAATAAATAAATCAATAAATAAATAAACCCGAAATTAAAGGAGCGTTAACCTTGCCTTAAAAATGTGATGTGTTAGGGCATAAGTATATTCTAGACTTTAACTCAGGAAATCACAAGCAAGCCAAATATGGTTAAATTTGTCTGCCCTAGAAAGTTGTGTTGCACAGTGTAATTGGTATTTAGTTGGCTGTAAATTTAGCTTATTTAAGATTACCTTCCTAGTTGTTTTCCTTAACTAATATATGCGTGGAACATGTACGTACCTGAAAGATAAAGAAAAATACTGATTATAGCGACTTCAAGTAATTAAAATAAGCATAGATTACTTAAAAATAAGAATTAATGGTGAAATATGATCTTCAATTATCTAGAATATTTTGAATGCTTTCTGATAGCAAATGTAAACTATAGCATTTATTTGATAAACGTCAACAATTCTCCGAAACTCATTTTTCGAAGAAATCTCTCAACAACAACAACGATTTCATAATATTTCTACAAAAGCATTAACTTTCTCCTTCCGATTCAAATTTAACCATCAACTGCAATCGCCCAACAAAGCCTAGAGCCTGTCCGACACTTCGGTTGTACGAAAATTCACTGTCATAACTTTTAGTGGCCAACACAGGAACCATCATCATCATCATCTGTGCACGGCCCTTGCCTTGAATTTAAAATTTTATGCGACGGATCCTATTTTACGGCACATCCTCCCACGGGACAGATGTTCCCTCTACAATTATCATTCGGCCCCGAAGGCTCCGTGTCGGACCGATGATGACGATAATGTTGGAATGGTAGGTAAACTTTTACGAGCAACAACTATAATTGCCCGATAATGACAGGAATTATTCGTTGTCGTCGTCGTCGTCGTCGTCGTCTTCGTCGTCTCATCAATCCCTTTTTGTCCGATTCTACAACAGCGAACGCACAGATGCGCATCCAGCACAATTGTCAACGACGAACGCACACCTTCCGAAAATGGCACACCTCCCGTCCCCTACCGAATTGCATACCGAAACGATAAATTTGAACTTCGTGGCTAATTAAGCACATTGAATTGTAATTAAAATTTTATGGAAATTAATCTTTATGTCCCGAGGAGCAGTTGGCCGCCGTGGCTCGTTTGCGTGGAATTACTGACGAATTGCACGCTCATCTATCTGCGGCTCCCCGGTGCAAATTGGTACTGCTGCTGGAGGAAGAGGAGGAGGAGAAGGCGGAACATAATTTCCAACGATTTGGCTAATGACGGGAGCACATTTCGCAATTTTACAGGCTGCGAAAAATGTCCTCATGCACACGTTCACACACACACACACACACACACACACACACACACACACACACACACACACACACACACACACACACACACACACACACCCATTTCTACCTAAAGCAAATGCAGATAAGCCCGGCGGGCGACGGAGGCAACGGGGCGACCGACCAACCGAGCGCCCATTACGACGACGACAACAGTTGCACTTTGGGGGGCTAATTAGCGTAATTTTGCTGCCACACCGCCCCATGTCTTTTTTGTTTGCAATCCGATCAGTGATTTGAGCAATTAAACCCCTCGTTTTTCCTTAAACTGCCGCGGGACAAAACAGCTGACAGTTTGCGTGTTTGACCCTGAACGACGACGAAGGCCGGAATTCCTCGCCGTGCTCCGGCAGGCTTGTAGCTGTCACAAATCATGATTGCTTCGGCAAAAAACTATAACATGTTCGTATGTACCTCTCCAGTCATGAGTCGGAACGCTGGCTGGCCGCACTTGTCAGATTCAATCCAAAGTTTCCCTTTGAACCCCCCTCGGAACGTTGGGTTCTCGCTATGCCTTTGAATGCGATCATCACGCGCCAGGCAGCCTTCGTCCCGAGTTGCGTTGTATGGAAATGAGAATTTTTGATACTGTTCGTTGATTCTTTCCTTCCTTCTTCATTCCCGAACCGACAGCTTCAATTGTTTATTTTTATCCTCCGCTTTGAAAGGCCAGACGAGGAGCCGACCGGCACTTGTTCACCAGCAGCAGGCGCGCGCTTTGAACCGAAAGATCTTGTTCCGATGGCTTGGCGGTGGCGTCGGCGGCGGCGCGCGATGATGATAATTAAGATAAATTGCTCTCAAATCACACGCTCGAATTCGGTTCGGTTCATGTTTGAACTGTCTGTCAAGATCATCGCACTTCCCCTCCGGGTGAGCCCGCACCCGGGCTGGCATCCTCGCACTCGAATTCGGTGAGGAGTGATCAGCGGCACTCGAGAATTCCTCTCTGTTTTGGTTCGAATGTTTCTATGAAGACCGATGATGATCTGCGCCGTGGTGCGTGGAACTTTACCGAAACTCTGGAATCAATTATTTAGTTCTATATTTGGGGTAACGTAAGTGGATGTTAATCGACAAATGTCATTTGATGGTGATATGTTTACTGTGCCGGAACGGTTGATTGATTGATGGGTCCTAAGTATTTTGAGAGGCTCGTTTTAATTCATAGGCTCGTGAGGGAGGGTAAGGGCAGTTGCATCAGAATCTAGCATGTTTGTAAACAAGAAAGTTAGTACTGCGTTAGTTAGCGAGTGGAAATACGGAGTAAGGGATATAATTAATTATGAAACAAATTTCTATGGTCATACCCGTTTAAAAATTAAGGGGGACACCTGTTGAGATCTTTAAAAAAATTAAAGGGTTGTGCCCTAGACACGACCACAGTATAACGTAGAACCACGTAAAATTGATGTTTGTCATGCATTTTTGACTATTATACCTATTATTATGAATGGGGCCGGGCAGAACGTTTCTTTTGCGCAGAATATGGAAACAAAGGATGGACTTTGGATGTTAATTTAATTGCATATATAGAGGTACCAGATATGTTTTACAGTCAGTTGTTGGTAATTCATCAAATGTACGTCTCCTGTTAAGCAATTTTTTTTTTAATTTTGACTCTGCGTGTAACAAATTGTTTTTGCTTATAAGGGACTGTTCATAAACTACGTAGACATAGGGGGGGGGGGGGGGGTAGAGCTGGCAATTATCCACAGCCCACACAAATTATCAAGAATCCCAAAAAAACTGTATACGTAGTTAATGAAGTTGCTTTAAATTTATTTCCCGGAAAAAACTGATCGTCAAAGACCATATCTTTTTCGGGTTGTTGTTAAGGGAGGGAGAGGTTGTTGTTAATGGGGAGGGGGTTTTACATATATAATATTCCAAGTCTCATTCCTCATTGTGGTGGTCATGGTCACGCCGTGATCCACCTTTAGCCGCTGACTTGGTCCTGCTTGCTGCAGGACCTAGTGCCACGCCGTCCGAAGCGGTAATCAGCAGAGTCAGGAAAGCAGCGCTGTTTTATATCTTTTTAGGTTTAATCAGAATGATGTGCAACCAAGTGGTATTCGTTTATGATGACTGGGTTTGGGGAAAACGTTTAGTTCATGAAAAAATTAATAAAATTATCATTTGCACATTTTTTAAAAGTTTTTTGATTAAACATTGGAAAAGTATTTGTTTCAGCAGGTTTGCTAAGTAATATCCTATCGATTGGCGTATTTGGATTTTAATTTCATCTATAAATGACAAAGTTACAAGCGTTCAAAACCTAACACTATTTCACCGCACATGTTTTTTGATTTGTACCCCAGTATAGTCGACAAAGATGTAGTTCTACGTCAAAAAGAGAATTACTTTTTTAGAACACTAGAATAAATTCAATCACTACGGGTTTTGAACATTTTAAGCCCAAAATATAATTTTTTCCGCTGTTTGCACAATTTTTTTACCTTGCGAGACAATCAATTTAGCTGCCGACAGAAGGTCCGCAATGTAAAAACTAATTATCTGAAATAAACAACTGTTCAATACTTTGACTATATGTTTTAGTATTACTTCTACGTGAAGTCAACGATTTACATAGTTGAAGATGCTAATTTCAAACAACAGACTGTAGTGGTAATTTTTATACGATAGATGGAGTAGATGAAAGCATAGAGTTGATAGTTCCGTTAGAGTACGGCAGTGTGAAGATTGTATATAGATATTAGACAAGCGAGCTAGGACAACTTTTAAGGAAGGTACAAATCGGTTTTTTCATCTCTCTTTACCAAACTCCCCCTTTGGAGAGGGATGGTGAGGTGAAAGTACATAACTCTGGATGGGAGCATACCATCAATTACTGTCAATGGTCGAAAGGTGCAGTAGCAGCACCTACCCCACCCGTGTCCCCTCGAGATCGTCAAGTCGACGATGACAGGAGCACATATCGTGGTAGGGGTAAACAATAGTTGCAATTTCCAAACCTACGACTGGATGCCTTCCTTCAAATAACAACTGAAGTGCGGTAAAAATCGGTAGAACTGTTTCAAACACACAGTTGGTACTTGAGCGGGTCGGTTTTCATCTCTTTTTGCCAGTGATGGCGGGGGGGGGGCACCCCTCACCATCCCTCTCCAAAGGGGGAGTTTGGTAAAGAGAGATGAAAAAACCGATTTGTACCTTCCTTAAAAGTTGTCCTAGCTCGCTTGTCTAATATCTATATACAATCTTCACACTGCCGTACTCTAACGGAACTATCAACTCTATGCTTTCATCTACTCCATCTATCGTATAAAAATTACCACTACAGTCTGTTATTTGAAATTAGCATCTTCAACTATATAAACTGTTCAATTTTTTAAGCACATTTGAGTAGCGATTTTTCAGCAAAAAATCTAACTTTGTTTTTCGAACACCGCCCTTTGGTAATTTTGCGAATTTCTTAAAAATCCTATATCACATTTACAGGGCTGTTAAAAGATCTTTAAAATTTGATCCACGATTCCTCAAAAGAAATTCGCGACTTCAAATATTAATCCACGACCGATAAAAAACTATTTTCATTGCTTGTAAATACCATTTTCATTACTACTACATGGTACACTGATAGGCAAAATAAAGTGCCCACCCCATCATTTTTTGAATTTCTCTCATTTATTTGGTTCAAATTAAAGTAAATACACTGTAGTATTTTTTATATCTTATTCTTTATATTCTTTTTAAGTTTCACTTATAGAATACCAGATAAAAAGAAGAGACTGACTCGAAGAAAAAAAAATCAAAATGGGTGTAAAAAAGAACAGTGACAAAAAAAAGTGCCCACTGCATTTTAACTCCAGAAAACATAAAATAAAGTAAAAGAATACCAGCCTAATAGTTAATGTGTCCTCCTTTGGCCTTCAGGACCAGCTGCAGGCGCTTCGGCATGCTCTCCACTAGATTCTTCAGGTGCTGTGGATCTAGTTCTTCCCAGGCGCGCTCCAGGGCTTCAAAATAGTTATTTTTATTGGTAACACCAGTTTTGTCAACCCTGGCATCGAGAATCGCCCACAAATTCTCGATGGGGTTGAGGTCCGGGCTTTGTGGAGGCCATTCCAGTGGTTTAATTCGACATGACCGGAAGAAAGACTTAGTCTTCTTGGCAGTATGCTTCGGATCGTTGTCCTGCTGGAATACGAATTTCTCCTCAAGGCCCGTCTGGATCAGCGAAACTTCCAGATTTTCCCGCAGGATGTCGATGTAGGAATCTGCCGTCATTATCCCGTCGATTTTCACCAGGCTTCCCACTCCACCCCACGAAAAGCACCCCCAGACCATCACATTTCCTCCTCCATGCTTCACCGTGCCTTGTATGTGGCGCTCCTGAAGCTCCTCACCCGATCTACACCACACACGAACCCGTCGCTTCCGGTTGAACAGTTCGAATTTTGATTCGTCCGTCCAGAGAACCGTTTTCCAGAACTCTAGGGGCTTATCAGCATGCTCCTTAGCAAACTTAAGCCGTTTGACTTTGTTTGCCTTGCTGATAAATGGGCGCTTCCGAGCAACTTTGCTGTTCAACCCCTGTGCTACGAGACGGCGACGAACAGTTCGACTGGAAACTGTTAGCTGAAGAGCCTCCTGGATCTCGCGGACAGTTACCTTCGGGTTCTTCTTCACTTCACGCATGATCTTGGTGTCCGTTCTCGCATCCGTTTTGCGCATCCTGCCTCTGCCAGGGCGATCCACCACTGATCCGAACGATTTCATTTTCTGCAGAATTTTCCCGACCGCTGTTTTGCTGATATTGTACTTCCTAGCGACAGACCGGTGCGATTCACCGTTTTGCACATCACGAACAACCAATTTTCGGATACACACGGGAATTGCTTTCGAAATCACTACGTCCTCCATTTTTTTCAACTGATTCAAATGCGATCACGTGTACAAATGCACCAGTTCCACCCGTTTGCTTCAATACATGTCAAACTTTCAAAACAAAAACAATCGAGGGGTTTTCCGATGGAAACTTATCGAAAACATACCGATTTTTGAAGTGGGCACTTTTTTTTTGTCACTGTTTTCTTTTTCAATCCAAATTGATTTTCTTTTACTTCAAGTAAAACTTTATATTTTCAGTATTCCATAGGTGTAACTTTAAAAGAATAATAAAGGTAAGACATCGAAACAGACTACGGTGTGTTTATTTGAATTTGAACCAAATAAATGAGAGAAATTTCAAAAATGATGGGGTGGGCACTTTATTTTGCCTATCAGTGTATTTCAAACTTATTGCTTATAGCATATTAGTTGTTTGCTTGCTCTCAACTTAGTGTTTTGAAGCGTTTCAACATTTTAATCGAGAGCTTTCTATGTCTGTGCAATCCTATGCCCAAGGAAGTAGAAAAATTTTCCATCCCAAAAAATGCATAGATAGAACGGGAATCGAAGCCAGCCTCCTCAAGCATAGACTTGCTTTGTAGCTACGCCACTACCGACTGAGCTAAGGGAGTGTGTACCATTTTGAAAAAATAACAATGTTATCATCTTCAACTATTTGCGTTCTTGAGCTTGAGTTTGAGCTTGATTGACCGCCCACGGTTGCTACTCTGATACTGCCAGATCAGCTGTAATTACACAGAGAACCAATAGACGATGCTTGGGACTAGCAATCATCCTCAATGTGTAAAAACTGATGATCTTAAATAAGGGAATACCAGCGCCGGCCGCACCCGAACACAGGTCAAGAAAGATATGGGAAGGAATTGGATAAAAGGGTTGGGTTTGCAGCAGGGTTCGTTTTGGTAAACGATAAGCTGAATTGATATCCTAACGATCATATAACGCGAAGGAGCTTGGGACTAAACCCACGGTCTTCTGCTCAGTAAACAAAAACGTTTGCCACTAGGCAGACGAGCACCTTTTTAATCACCGAGTTGCTGTTTTTACCATGTAGTCATATTAACAAATAAAACGATTGACGAATCTTGAATGTGGATGGGCCTGAGATTAGACTCATGATGTTCTGCTCAGTAAGCAAAAACGGTTGCTCTAAGGCCACCGAGCCCCTCATATCACATAATACCGTTGCTCAAATTTGTGTATCCATTCAAACCCGGAACCAACGACAACAACGAGTTTCGCAAAATACACGATACACAAGCGATTTTACCATAAATCTCTTTGATATGTAAGGACCTGGGACCGCGTTTTTCTGCTCAGTAAGCAGGCCACTGTAACCGACGATCTTTCAAATCCGAAAACTAAAAACTACGAAAAAGTACTTAGGCCTTCATTAAGTTCCACTTTCACGCGACGTTCAATGACAGGGTCCTATCCAGGATTACATCTGAAAAATCCAAATCTGGCCAACGCCCACCCTAAACCTAAACCTGTTCTAATCCACCTGAAATGACTAACGAATGGAAGACTTTGACTACCCAGCCATGTAATAGTCTCATTCCGTGCCTTATGGTAACTTGATGATTCTATTGCGCTCATCTTTTGGCACCACCCAGGGGAGACTTGGTCCTGTACCCAATGCTTAACTTATCTCCATTCCACTCAGCTACTCGCAAATATTCGGAATATTATTATATGAGACAATTCAATGCAAACGTCTTTCCAAATTTGGCAGATCGACAGGTAATCGGTGAGTTACCACGATAGTTGCTATTCAACAACTCGACAACGTCCCATCGTCAACGCCTGCTATGAGAATTTCCCATTGCAGACGCCAACGAGATGACGTCATCGAGCTATCGATAAACTACCCTGGTTATCGCCTGGTACCTTATAGCACGATGCTAGGAGGCGAACCGGAAGAATCGATGAGCTACCTCTCCCCCCCTCTTCAATTATTCGTGTTCTTGGTAGTATAAATTCTGACTATTTAGTGAACATAATAAAACACATTATGAGATTCAAATGAATAAAAGCGACATTGCTGTTCTGAAACATTATTTGAAATGAAAATTAACTTGGAAATCATCATGAATCAAAACCAACCAACATTCAAAAAAAATTAAAATTTCTGAATTCCGATGATAGCTCTAACAACATTTTGAGGAATTCTTAGGAGTAGGGTAGAGAACTACTAAAAAGCTAAAAATCTACCGAACGAAGTCAATGAGAACGCGTGATATGAAGGTTTGCACCCATTATTTCTAAAAACAAAAGAAGCGCTCCAACCGAATCAATTTTTATCTTTATCCGATAGGCCGAAGTGAATTCATTAGCATTTCAATTGCGTTTCAATGCGTTAGGCCGAGTTTAAAATCCGTAGGCCGAGTTTGGCGTCAAAAAGCAGTGGTAGACTTTAGACAATATCTCAACGATTGGTTTCTCTTTATCAAATCTTACGGTACGTACGGAAAGGTAAATAAATTTGGAAGTCATCAGTAATAGTAACATTCCGTTTGGTGCTAAACTGAACTAGATTAAGGAAAACTAAATGCGGGTTATGCTTAATAGGCCGAAAATGGGGTAGTTAACCCTATTTCAATAATATTCCAGTGATAATTTTGAGAAAATGTACAAGAGATTTCAAAGGAAATTATGAGGAGCATTTCAAAGAATTAAAGGAAATTCTGAGCAGTACTAAAAATAAATTGCTATTGGAATTCCAAGAGAACTTCAAGCGATTTATTCAGGGAACTGCTAGAATTATTAATAAAATAAGGAGCATTGCAGAGTGAATTCAGAAAGTGTTGTGGAGAAAATTATAAAAGAATTCAATTTTTCCACAATTGGACACAGAAAAAGGTCAAGTTTCAAGGTTCGGGAAAAATTCTGGATTTAGATAAATCTTCATGGTTCAGGGTGTTTTATTTAAAATTAAATATTCCGTACATGGAGGGGGATTAGAGAACGTGAGAAGTTTTCAAGTTCCAAAACTAGCGGAAAATTCACGGAGCTCTAGGATCAGTATCATGAATTGGCCACTTTTACGGATGTTCCGGATCTTCCAGTGGACCATCTTGTAGTCCCCAGAGTCCATATTCCAGTCACAACTCCGAATGAATTGTGATAAGACGTCTATGAGCGGTTTCGAAAAAACACAGAGCTCTAGGATCAGTTTCATGAATTAACCACTTTTACGGATGTTCCGGATCTTCCGGTGAACCATACCGCGGTCTCCAGAGTAAATTTTCCGAACACAACTCCGAATTTATTGTGATAAGACGTTTATGAGTGGTTTCAAAAAATCTGCAGGGCTACAGGATCAGTTTTATGAATTGACCACTTTTACGGATGTTCCGGATCTTCCGGTGAACCATCCTGTGGTCCCCAGGGCCCATATTCCAGTCACAACTCCGAATTCATTCTGATAAGATGTCTATGAGTGGTTTCAAAAAAACCGCGGAGCTCTATAGGATCAGTTTCATGAATTGACCACTTTTACGGTTGTTCCGGATATTATAGTGGATCATTCCGTAGTCTCCAGGGTCAATTTTTCGGTCATAACTTCGAATTCATTCTGATAAGATGTTTATGAGTGGTTTCGAAAAAACCGCGGAGCTCTAGGATCAGTTTCATGAATTGACCACTTTTACGGATGTTCCGGATCTTCCGGTGAACTATCCCGTGGTTCCCAGGGCCCATATTCTGGTCACAACTCCGAATTCATTCTGATAAGACGTTTATGAGTGGTTTCGAAAAATCCGTGGAGCTCTAGGATCAGTTTCATGAATTGATCACTTTTACGGATGTTCCGGATCTTCCGGTGAACCATCTTGTAATCCCCAAGGCCCATATTCCAGTCACAATTTCGAATTCTTTCTGATAAGACGTTTATGAGGGGTTTCGAAAAATCCGCGGAGCTCTAGGATCAGTTTCATGAATTGGCCACTTTTACGGATATTCCGGATCTTCCACAGGATCAGACTTGTGTCCTACTGCTTAACAACTTCTCAAAAGATATCAGGAAGTTATCTCTGCAAATTGCCGTACAATCAGTGTTTGGTCCCAATTAGCTCTAATCCCATATGCTACGTGTATTCGTTAATGCCGGATCGACCGTACTATAGGAATTCAGTGGCATCAGTACTATAGCAATCCGGCAAGAACCAATCCGCACTATAGGAATCTTGACTGTATAGTATACGGATAGTATCCACACAATATCGATAGGGATGGCATTTGGATTATAAGTAGTAATAAAATTTTATTTTATATTAAACGAAAATTCAATTAACGAGGCCAAGATGACGGCCATCGGGCTAAGGAAAAGTCTCAAATACCCTACAATATGGGTATTTTGGGAACGGGGACGACGCGTGGGATCAGAAAATCGATATTTGACGCCATTTGTAGGGTATTTGACACTTCTCCTAAAATCAGAAGACACCAAATGTCACCCCGATTCCTTGAATACCCACATTGATCGGTATTTGACAGTTTTTCACACTATTTCTGCACAAAAGCCGCCATCTTAGATTTTTAAAATGGCGTCAAACTCCGTTTTCGGGGATCTAGACATTGCAGGGATTTTTAAAATACCCACATTGATTAGTATTTAACAGTATTTCCCACATTTTCTTGAACCGGAAACCAAAATTTAGGATTTCAAAATGGCGTTGCATATTTATTTCCAATCCCGATTCCAAAAATATCCATATTGATGGATCGGCATCAGTATTTCCCCCTTTTTCTGATATCGGAAAGCACCGTATTGGATTTCAAAATTTCGTCGGATATCGATTTCCATCCTCTAGACGTCAACCCGATTAAAAAAAATACCCAAAGCCATCAATATTTGACAGTATTCCCACTTTTTCTGAAATAGGAAGCTGTCATCTTGGATTTAAATATGGCGACGGTCATTGATTTCAGGCCTATAGACGTCATCCCGATTCCAAAAATACTCATATTGATGGGTATATGATAGTATTTCCCATTTTTTCTGTTGTCGGAAGCCGCCATCTTGGATTTAAATATGGCGACGGTCATTGATTTCAGGCCTGTAGACGTCATCCCGATTCGAAAAATACCTATATTAATGTGTATTTGACAGTATTTCTCTCTTTTTTAACTTGGAAGCCGCCATCTTGGATTTTAAAATTTCGTTGCATATCGATTTTCGATCTTCAGACGTCATCTCGATTCCAAAAATACCCATATTGATAGGTTTTTCTGAAATCGGAAGGCGTCATCTTGGATTTCAAAATGGCGTCGGTCATCGATTTCTGGTCTCTAGACGTTACTCCGATTCCAAAAATACCCATATTGATGGGTAAACAAAGCACCCGACAGTGATACATTTGACATTCACGTGCACAGATCTATGAGCCTGCGATTAAATTAACAGAGTGAACAATCAACAAAAGTCAGAAAAATTGCGTGAATTTGGATCGAACAGCTTCGCTTTAATGCGCAAATAAGTTCATTTGACAATGAAAGACAAAATGAACACTAGTTAAGACTATACAACAGCATGAAAGCATGATCGAAAGTGGGTCTGTTGATTTTTTTTTTATTAATTTATTTGATAAGGCTCAACCGAATTAACTTTACAGAGCCGAGGATTCTTGTTCACTATAGAATACATCTAAAAACTATAATCAAAAGGTACAACACAATGAACACTTTATCTTCCGCTATCCAAAATGCCTCCTCCATCAGAACTGGAGCCGCTTCCAGTGGTTTCATTGTATGGCAAATTGTTGTACGCCAACGAGGGTCAGAGCGCGTCCATTGCAGCAATGGACGCAAACCGTGGTCAGCACTCACACACTCATCACGAAACGGTTGCTTTCCAAAGTCGACGACGCATCGACCGAAAGAACTGCTGATGAAGAACAATGAAGAGGACCACACAATGGTTGCTGCCGAGAAAACAGACGATCGCGTAGCACACATCGATAGTGGCCTGCTTTTGTCGACAGCCGAGTGAACACATCTGTTGATGTTGAAGAGCATCTGCTCAAAGAGAAGACAGAATGACTTTCAATTGAAAGTGATGGTTGACAGCTTCGTCGTCGCTTGACGATTATCGATTGAACGTAACTTTGTTGGGCCCTGGGTAGGATGGCTCAAAACGCACTCCTGGGGTAAAATGGCCCTGCGCTGTTTTTCATAGCTTTCCGATTGTCAATTCGTGAATTTAACAATCAGCATTGCTAGTTCAGTGCTTGAGCTAACATTCTGGCACATGATATTTCCAGCAGGAGTTGAAACAGTTGACGTTTTTTACTACACTCGCTTCGTTGTCGTGCGCGACAGTCTGTTTGTATTCGAACACTCATGCTCTACCGTCGTCTCTCTCACACAACACGAGCGGTAGAATAACATTCGAGCTAAAAGAAAATTATCAAAATAGCTATCATATGACATGTGTGATTTCGTTGTAATTCCTCAATTTGGTGTAAATCAAACCATTTCTGATCAGAAATATTATTACTAGGACATCATTGCTTGCTATTTTCAGAATTTACACAAGCACACCATCAGCAGCTCTTATTATGAGAAAAACTAAAATACATACATTCGTGACGGTCTTCGGCGACAGTGTCGTATGACAGAGCCTGTCATACGACATTTTAGTTTGGTACTGTACTATGATAGCTTGCTTTGCAAGTGTCGGAGGCAAAGGCAGTCAATTATCACAGAAAATGTGTCGACTACCGTGACCGCTTACAAGACTGATTTCCAGAATTAGTAATGGGAAAGCAACGAAAAATGATTTTGCGTACGATTTCTTCTTCTGATGATAACGCCCAAACTAAACATAAAGCCTTTCCCTGACTTAAAAAAACGGGTTTAAGCGACATGCACACGTATCAACCATATTGATCGGATAAGTCATCTCGAAAAAAGCTTGCCTAGATGAAACGCGTCCACAGACGCACATACAGACATCAGCAAATTTAATCTTGCCGGGTCGATTTCTCATGTTCAATTTGATTCTACGATGTCGTAACCAAACTGTCGAGCCAGATCGCGTCGAGTTCTATCGATTGAGAATGTTTTATACAGGTGAGGTAGCTTGTGTGGATGGCTATCGGGCGCAGACGGCAAGACGTGTGAAAATCGATTCTAATACCTATGTTACGCTAGTAACAAAGGTAATACGGCTCTAATCGAGATTTGCAGGGTTTTTAGGTGTCAGAAAAAATTTCCCCAAAAAATGTACCAACCCATTATTTTCAGTCTGGTTGGTATGAAAATCTTTAAATCGATTTATCTCCGTAAAAATACGGCTCTAATCGAGATTTGAAGTGTTTTAATTAGTCAGAAATTGAAAATCGCAAGTGGTCACAATTTGGGGAACCTTTTCCTTCTTGGCATTAAGCCGGAAAAGTTTAGTGGAATTTTGCCTGGATGATGAATCATTCTCATCATCCGTGAGCAAATCAAATTGATTGCTCAAATAAATTTCATCAGCAGGGGGATCAAGAGATTGTCTTTTTCTTTTGCGCTTAGGCGCCATTGTGGCAGAACCAAGTTTCTCCAAATCGAATTCCAAGCAGATTACTATAAGAATCCAAAAGATCGAAGAGGAATTTTTCAAATCGATATCCAAGCAGGATTAACCTGGGTAGGGTCCAAACAAGGATCGAAGAGGAATAAGAGTCAAAGAAGGTAGAAATTTTACGTCAAAGTTGCACTTTATCTTCCACTCTTGGACAGAGTCAGTATTGAGCATCCCCACCAGCCATTTCCTTCACCTCTGGTTAAAACCAAATCCCGATTAAAATCTCAACTTAAAACATGTTTATTGATCATTTGTGTTAAGATTGTTTCACATCCTGCACGTTGAATAAATACACCGCAACGAATACCACGCTGGCACCGTCAGGATCTTTCCAGCTCCCACAGATTATGAAATTCCATTTCCAATCGAATCAATTCCACCATCATCATCTGCCACAATGCTCTCCATTCTCACAACCGACTGGGCAAAAAGTAAACAATCTTCTTACGAATCACTCAATTTCCGCCTCAGACGAAGCGAGAAATGGAGCCAGCGGGTCAAAAGGCTATCACCATCAGTCACTACCGGCTCTCGCACTCCGTCTTCAGAGCGAATTCTCGATTCCTTCTCGTCGATCGCATCATCATTTGCGCTGCTCCGATTCGATTGACCTAGCAAAATAAACTCATCTTCCAACTTCCACCTTCCGCCTCTCCCAGCTCCTACGGCCGTTTGATTGTTCTTGGAAAGTTCTTGACGCTCGCCAATCGTTTGTTGGAATTGCTCGTTGGAGTGGTTCACAATAAATTAAATCTAAATTAGATTGAAATTGCAGCGATAACAATCAACTCGTCGTCAGTCGTCGTTGCAGTCATCGGCAGCCGCTCGTCGTCGTCGTCGTCGTCGTGACGAAGGCAGGCAAACCGAGTAATGGCTCGCAACTTGATTGACAGATCGACCCCACCGGCTGAGATTGACCTCTTATATACGGACAAAAACGACCGGTGTGTTTACTCGATATCAAAAGAAGCAAGGTGGGTAAGGGGGAGGGCAGTCAGTGTAATAAATTTTGCCTTGAAATTTATTCCGACTTTAGAACGTCGGTGGTCCAGTGGAAATCGGAAAGAAAGGGAAATTGCCATTGTCGGTGCTTTTTTCTTACTTCGTTCGGAAGGGGAAAAGAAACGGTCGGAACAACAGTGAGGGGTGGGGGCGATGAGTGATGAAGAGAATATCAACAGTATGCAAATTTAAGGGAAACAGGTTCTTGCAGACGCAGCCAAGTGGATTCCCACGTTCGGTATGGCGCTGTGAAGTAGGATAACAGGTCAGTATTTTTGCTGGTTGAGTTTTTCCTCGATTCGGGATGGACTTGATGTTTTACGTTTTGAGGAGTTCCCTTGAATCCAAATAAAATTTCAGTTTGATTTGTAAACAATGCAACAGCGATTATTTGCGCAAAGCACCGCTCCAATAAAAAAAAACAGTTTCATTCGTTTAATATTTGATTAATCCGATTGGAATAATGATTCCTCCAATAAGATCGGCATCTGCGGGGAAATCGTGAACATGAAAATAAAAAGGCAGCAAACGCTAAACTGTGTTAATTAAATTATTTGAATTTCCATCTCCCGGAACGAGCGTTAGATTTCTTAATCTACTCCTTCCGTTCCCTGCCCCTGTTTTCTCGCCCCGAATCCAACTCAAAAGCAAGCGAAAGAAGCCCCGGGAGGAAGACGTCGAACAGAACTATTTCGGCAAACTGTCGGTATTTACAGAATAATTGATCGTAAACGGTCTCCGGGCGCACCAGAGGCTCATGATGGTGTTGTTGCTGTTACACGGCGAGAAAGGAGAAAATTTCGTTAATTGGATTCAATTTGAAATTCTTGGGCCCGCGCTTTGGCCTTCTTTTCGAAACTTGCTGCTCCTGCTGGTGCCGTTGCTACCGAAACATAATCAAATTACTGGAAATGCAATCAACACGCCTAGCGTGTTTCGCCGTCGTCGTCGTCGTTGCCGTTTTTCAACTCGTTGAACCCCACTGGAAGCAACACCTACACGTTTCCATTCTTCTTGGCTGCTTGCTACACTGGGAAAAAGACACTCTTCGACATCTTGCATTCGGTGCGTGTGTACGACGGGGAAGGAGCTGGGCACAGACTGAGTTTGAAGCTCAAAAGCAGAACGAAGCGATTTCCGGTTTCTCGGAAGATTGATGAATGGGATCGTTGAAGATGTGGGATTTGCCCGGGTTCTTCGTTTGAGCTTAACGATGTTTCGTTGCTGGTGAAAGATAATTTCTTAGGAGCCATTTTTGGTGGATGTATGAGAAGGTTGCGTTGGCATTGAATGAAAGAAGAAGGTTTTTCCTTTTCAAGCGCTTGAATTGGTCAGGGTGATCTGCATTTCTAGTATGCATGTACGGACTTATATTGGAGAAACATTACTACATTACAATAGAGATAACAAAAAGGCATGTAAAAGTTTAAGATCATATTTTGTGAAATTTCAAACAATTTAGGTCATACAAAGCAGTTTAAACCTTTTGAGCATTTCCACATCAGCTGACGAATCGATCAGACCCGACATTAGTCGATTTCCATAAAACCTTGCATACTTGTTCACACAATCATAAACCTGCGGACGTCTTTTTAGCAAACCCAGTTTGTTTTGTAGAATATTTATATAGAAATCTTACATTGTTTAGTGCAATTTTCGCTGTCAACTTGACGTCCAATAGCTTCCCCAAGGAAACTGTAGTGGACGTTTGCAGACAGTTGAAACAAACAGCTGGTGGCTATGACTCACGAGGTGTTCACTTTCACCGCCCCGTATTACTGGAGACCTTATCCAGCCATAGAAGTCTCAAAACATCGAGCACCGTCGGCAGGTATCATTTGATCTACTTCGTCCAGAAGTTCAGAAGAAGATCCAAGCCATTCCAGTTTGACCTGAAGGCTCTCCCTCCATCAGTTGGCATCTTGACTGGTTGCACAACTTCGCTAGGGTTCAAAAGCAGGACATAATTAGGTGTTAGTGCTTCATCTTCCTGTGAAGCTAGCTGAACGTATGTCAATGACCGTGAATTGATAATGGACTCCACTTCCACCAAGTACGTGCGAAACGTTTCTTCGTCAGGCTTCCGTGACGTGGAGAGAGTTTTTAAAACAGCCTTCACAGAACGTACCATGCGTTCCCAAACGCCACCCATATGAGGTGCAGAAGTAGAGATAGGCAGAAGAATACTCCAACGGCTGGTTGCAAGATTAGCGGTGCTCGATGTGTTGAGAAGAGGTATGACTGGAGAAAACCTCCAGCATTACGGGGCGGGTAATGTTGGCTAAAGGTTGTGCCTGAACTGAATTAATGGATTCCTGTTGTTGGGATTACTCCGAAAAGACCTTTGGTAACACTGACTGGCGTAGAAGTGACACCACAAACCTGGTTCTCCGCAGATGTCCGATTAGGAAACTTTACACTGTTCGACGTGGAACCGGTGGGGAGATTGCTTGTCCCGTTACCGGTGGGCAGGGCCGAATCGTGGTGTTTCCTAACCCAATCATTGACTGTGCTCCTAACGCTATGGATACTTCGGCGACTCTGTACACATCCGCCGTCCTCGTCTACCTCTGCGGTGGCTTGAAGAATGTTTTATTATTATGGCCACAAAAATAAACAAATCCGGAGAACTTTGAGATTTGGGCGTAATAGATTTTGTAAACAAACACGTCAATCGCCGATTTCTCGCGAATAAAAGAACAATCTTGCAAACAAACTATACCAAATGATAGAAGTACCATTCATCATCTACCTGTTTGTGTTATTAGTTTTTTTTAGATTGAGCTTTAATTCGTGAGAAATTGGAAAATGACGTGTTTGTTTATAAAAGCAATTACGCCCTAATCTCGAAATTCTCCGGATTTGTTTATTTTTGTGGCCATAAAAAATACATGACATTTTCGACATGATTGAAGTGCATCCTCTTGGATGTAATATTAAAATTTATTTTTTTCTGTATTGTATTGTATTGTATTGTATTCAATAAATAATAGCAAATAAAATGTCTTTCCTAAGCCTCAACAGCAAAAAACAAACCAACTTGATAGTTATTTACTTTTTGACCGACATTTCATTATTATTTCTGAAAACATCTATTTTCCTACAACTTCATCTCAGATGTCGATTCGATTAAAAGAGACGTTTTCATACTATTGTGTACAGGTCGGACATCCGAAGGTTCGATTATCCGTGATTTGTGTGTGATCTTGTGTTCCGTACTGAGTACCAAGGCTACCGACGCCAAAGATGCCACACCTGGACCCTACCTATCGACCCATCAGGCCGGGGACCAACGGCTCACTCAGAAAATCCCGGTGGCGCCGACCATTGATGCATTAAACAAAGTGATATAGTAAGATGACGAAGGCATCCTGAGGTGACTCATTGCATAGTTGAAAATTTGATTGAAGATTTTCGGAACAAAACTTGATCACCTGGTGCTTTTTTGAATAATTTCTGAGCAACTAGGTATCTAGAGATTAGATCTGGGAGATCTTCAGAATGATACCTGATCAAACGGAGGTCTTGAACACATATTTTGAGGACTTTTTGGAGATCTATGATCACCAGGAGATCTTTGGATTAATTTATGAGCATTTTTGTATTTGCGAGAATAACTGGAAGATGTGGTTTGAACTGTAGGGGAAATGGAGATCTTCAGAATGATTTTCTTTTCTTTATTATTATCGAGATTTTTAGCTGTAGATTTGTTCATCACGTCACTCTTCAAAATGATACCTGATCTAGCTGAACTCTTGAATAAATATCATGAGCACATTTTGGAAATTTATAATCAGTCTAAAACAAACATCTTAGGTTTATTTTGAGATCTATGATCGCCTGGATTTCTTTAGAATAATTGCTGAGCAACTTGCTATTTCAGAAATGTGATTTGAAATGTTGGGCAGATGAAGATCTTCAGAATGATGTCTGATCAAGCTGAAGTCTTGATCAAATATTTTGAGATATTGGATGATGGAATAATTTCTGAGCGGTTTGGTATTTGAGAGAATAACTGGGAGATGTGATTGTGAATTGTTGACCAGTTGGAGATCTTCAGATTGATACTTGATCAGGCTGGAGTATAAACAAATATTTAAGGATTTTTTTGCTGATCAATGGTCAGCTGGAGATCTTGAGAATAATTTCTGAGCTACGTGGTATGTTGCGAGAATTGAAGCGTGCACGGTTCGGTCCGTCATAAACTAGCAGCTGAAGTGCCACTCCTTACGAAGGCTGCACGTCGCGTTCTGTTCGCCCGGTTGAGACTCCCACAAAGGTTGAGTCCAAGAAGATTACCTTGATTAGAAATTAGGACCGATCCTGCCAGATTGAGCTCAATTAACTAACAGCAGCGAAACCACCCTATTCCCAACAAACATAGCTCCCATACCACAAAACATAACTGAACACGAGCGGTAAGAGAGTAATCCATAGGTACTTAGAAATTTCTCCTCATTGGCAATACTGCTATTCGCCACCATGCAGTGCCAAATCTAATATACGACAGAAAAAACGTGATCACACTACTTCAAATTAAAATCTTAGAACGACAGTTTGGCGGCGAGAAAAGATCATTTTTATAATATTTCAGCAACGTTAACTAAACGTAGGTAAACTTGCTCCAGTTTCTAATTATAACAAGCTTTATTAATTGTGTGTCGTTCAGGTTTACTTCTCTTGTCTATTTACTCCTGTTTTGTGTGCGATTTCTAATTAGCTAGCCTTACTGTGCTCATGTGCTTTTCACTCTATTTCACTGTCGACAGTGAGGCATCCATGAACAGGGTAATTGCGAACAATAAGGACGTAACCTCAAATTCCATGGACGCCTTCAGACTCAACAGTCAGGGTATCATCGGTCTTAGACCGGCAAAGAAAATCCTCCGTGGCGTACTCTCCTCGGCCACACTCCAATGAAAAATGAACGGACTCACCAATAGATGTTCGTGGGGGTTGCCGCTGTTTAGATGGATCGATCACACTGATGAAAGTTGGTGGCTTTGAACAACCGTTGGATGGAATCGGTCGATCACGTGGTTCCTCGGAAACCATCGTAGGACCCCTGTCCCTCCGATGGAGTGACGTGGTGACGAATCAACTCCCTTCTGGCGGTAGTGGGGTAAGTCAGGCAAATTTCGTCCTAAGTGAAAAGGCGGGTAGAGGAAGTCGATCGATCGATCGAGCGCTCCTTCGTTCGGATGTACGCCTGGAATCTGGAGGGTGATATTGTCGCCAACGGCTGTTTCGGAGGTCATTAACACATGCACGGATTGCACAAGATTGAGCACAATTACCTTCTATCTGATTTCTAATAGCTTACTTTAACTACTTCACGACCTCGCTTAAATTCACGAACTTCCACTTGTTAGTCTGATTTGGGACGAAATGAACGAGCATTGAAGCCCTCAGACTAAGGAAAGTTATCCCGGTCGAATTCCAGGAATTTGATTTTCCCGCGTCACCCTTGGCTAAATTCGGTAGTCTAGCAATTATAGCTGGTTGGTTGTTCTAGCCAATAGATCCTAACTCTGGCTATCTCTGTCCTGTCTCTCTTAATGGAATCCTTTTTGGCCTCGACCTTCGATAACATCAAGAGCAAATTTCCATTATATCAAAAGTAACATTCGCACTGATCCGATAAAAATTAAGTTTTGTTTTGATGACCGAAGAGTTATTCCTATTTCCAATTAAACACATAATCTCATAGTGATAGCAATGTTTTTATACGTCGTTTGGTGGCCCCCTAATGTTACTTAAGTCAAATTGTATTTACCAGGATATTGGGATATTACGTGCAGCCCATTCATCCTTTTAGGAACACCGAAATTATCTTAGCAACAAACAGTTCGATTTATTCACTTTAATAATGAGAAAGCGAAACGATGAACGTCCACTTTCCACGGGTTTCTCTGCGCTGTTACTTAAGACAAACGGCATCTCCATGGAAATCGGGTGACTTAAGTAACATCGAAAAATATTTTGATCGCAAGGTGATTACGTTAAAAAGCTATTTGACTGGTAAAAATGGGATGTGATCCTATACTCGAACAGTATATAGTGTAATAGCAGGAGCATCGATTGACACTCAAGGCTCGACTTTGTTTATCTTTGTTACTTTCGACGTAATGAAAATTTACTCTTGAAATCTTCTTCGCAATTCCATTTCGATTGAGGCGTTATTGTTTAGAAGTCTGTCGATAGGCGTTATTTTTAACACGGTTGGATTAGACTATGAAAAATTGACAACAATTTTATTTTATTACAGTATTACAGTTTGCATTCAATTTTAATATATTTACAAAATACTAGAATTTATTTGATAATTTAAGATTTTAATAACAATTTACAAAATTAACGTACACACTTGGCGTACTTGTTGCAGAATATCTGAGATCTATGATTTGAATTGTTGTGCATTTGAAGACCTTCAGAATAATATCTGATCAAGCTGAAATCTTGAACAATTAACTGAATTCTGGGAGGTCTAGATATTTGTTCAAGACTTCAGGTTGGTTAGGATTTTTTTTTCTGAAGTTTTTTAACTGTCCATCAATTCAAACCACTTTCAGATATTCTCTCATAATGCCACATTGGAATATGAAAGTGTTCTCCAAAAAAAACCTCTTGATTTTGCTTTTTTAAAGGCTTCCGGTGTATGAGATATTATTCTGAAGATCTACAACCATACAACAATTGAAATCTAGATGCTCACAAAATTATCACATGTTACCAAAATTTTCATAAACTTTTCCAAGTAATCGTTCATAATGTCCTCTGGATTTATTTTCTATATTTTATATTACTGGTCTATCAGGTTCAGTGGCGCAACCAGAATTTATGTCTGGTGAGCGAAGGGAGGGGCTTGTAACAATGCACAGTGGTTCAGAATGCAGATGTAGGTAGAATATTTTGAGCCTTAAATTGAAACTTTAGACTAAAAGTCTCATCTACAAAGTTGTTCCTTATAGTTATACCCACATTTTTATGACAATGGATTCTAGTGTGGTTCTTATTATCATTGAAATAAAAAATCTAACATTTTTGTTTGAAGAAATGAAGGTATACATTCTTTGGCAAAGTCATAGCTGAGCTAATTTCAAACAACTTTGTTAAAAAAACCTTTTTTGTGTCTCTAAAATTGATCGATTTAGAGCTATTTTCTAGGATTGAGTTAGGGTGTCTATAAAAAAACAGTTGTTTTGCTCTAGTTTTCTTATTTCAAATTTCATAGCAAAGAGGTCTTCCAATAACTTTTAGATCTTTTAAAGGCGCAATTTTTTTTTCTGCATAGAACTTGTATTTTTACTAAAAATATGCCCTTTTCAAATGTTCATATCTCTGGTTGGGGAAAACAAAAAAAAAGTACCTATGGGATAAGTACTTAAGGAGGTTAGATTTTGATAAGTTTTTTAGTGGGAATGACACTGATGAAGACTGCACATTGTAGTCGAAATACGTATGTGTCATGGATACCAAAATTAATTAAGTGGAATTAAATGGAAGATAACCTTTTTTGCTGTTTTATTTAAGCATTCCGCTAACAACCCAATTTAATTACTTCATAAAAAAAGGTTTTTTTTCTGTATTTGAAAGAGCGTATGTTCTTCTAAATAATATGAAAAATAGAGGTAATTGTTTTTTAAGAGAAGAGACTTTTAGACTAAAGTTGCAATTAAAATATTCATAAATAGCTTGAGTTTAAAGAAATTGAGTGACTAAAATCGAGGTTGTTTGCATATGTTTGGATCCGGAATTTTGACGTCTGTGTTTTAAGGAGATACCTGCGATGGGTCGAAGAAAGTTTACGAGGAGGCCAGTTCCTGTTGGTGCAGCTCAACTTGGTTATTTGAGTGAGATCATTCAATTTTATTTATTTAGGACGTTAGGAAGTCAATTCAGCTTATCGTTTACCAAAACGAACCCTGCTGCAAACTCTACCCTCTTACTCAACATTCCAGTGATTCCTCGTGGAAGTGCAGAAGATTTCTCGGCTTCCATCAAAGCGAGTGTCACGTCAATACATTCCTACCCATTCCTTTCTTGACCTGCGTTCGGGCGCGGCCGGTGCTGGTATTGCCTAGTGTGAGATCACCAGTTTTTACACATTGAGGATGATTGCTACTCCCAAGCATCGTCTATTGGTTCTCTGTGTAATTACAGCTGATCTGGCAATAACAGAGTAGCAACCGTGGGCGGTCAATCATACTCATGCTTATGCTCAGAAGAGACTTTTAGACTAAAGTTTCAATTTCAGGCTCAAAACGTATCCTTCAACTTAATCCTGCATCCTGGACCACAGTGCAAGGACATAATTTAATATAATCAATATTTTATTGAAGTTCCTACTAGTGACATCCTGTGAATCAATTTCCACTCATTCCACCAAATTTACGGAAAACATTTCGATTTACAGAGGAAAGAGTTGAAAACAGCATGCTAAACATATGTACATGTTTCCCCAGCAAAATGAGGCTCCTGTCAGTTTTCGATCAAATTCCTGGGCAGGAATTTTATACCTCGGTTGACCGGAAGAGTTCCCAGGATGAATGTAACAGCAAAAAGAAGTTGGAATTCCTTAAAAAATTCCTTGTCTGGCAAGCAATCTGCAGTTGTGGTTTGAAAAGCGAAACTTTCGTAACTTCTGGGACCATGAACCAACAAATATACCAGGAGGAGTGCCTACGGATGAAACTACTGCCTTTTCTGGGCCAGCATGAGGTGGATTGCTTATTCTAGCCGGACTTGGCAAGCTGCAAGTACTCAAATTCCACCAAATTGTGGTGCAGCGAAAACGGTGGTTTCGCTGGTTCCCAATGAGATGAATCCGGCCAATACTCCGGAACTAAGGCCAGTTGAGGAATACTTATCGATTGTGAAGCACATACTGAAGAAAGGAGGGTGGAACTGCAATTGTCCTGAAAGATTTCAAGAGAAAATGGAATTTGGCAGCTAACAAAGTGGGAACAGGGTTCGTGCAAAAGATGATCGACCATGTACGAAGAAAAGTTCGAGCAAGACTGAAACAATAGCTTTACCATAAGCGTAATACCTACTAATGTATAGCTGTTACATTACATTTTTTAACCCCAACAAGATTTTCGTGTCCGAATTTTTTCGTGTTCATTCCATTCGCACTATTCCGAGAAACTTTATTATTGATGTCACACCTAACAAAAATATCAAGATTGTAGATTTCAATGCGGAACTTCAGAGTTGAGATTCTGGACCTTACAAAAAAAAAATGTTTCAAAAAAAATTATATTTATTGTGAAACTTTGAATTATTCGATATTCCGCCTCAAAATTTATGAGTAAGCTCTATTTTCAATATGTTTGAGAAAATCAGATTAAACGATCTAGAATAAAATATCAATTTTACGGCTTGAACAAATTAATCTGTTATTGCTTACAATTTGAACCTTTAAACTCGAGAAACCTAACATTATATTAGAAGATAATTGTAGTGAACACGTTTATTAGATCAAGACTCTGGTTCCTAGCATCGGTGATCAGTATCCCAAACCAAGAAATCGTACGTTTGACTTCATACATTGGCAGCTTCGTTTGGGAACGCTATCCAACCAGGGTTCCCATTGCACAGCTCACGTTGCCAAAGAACATGTGTGGACTAAATCTACATCTTCCTATGCATAAGTGCAAAGCACTTCTAGCCAACAGATTCCTGAAAGAAATTGAACATACGCCATTCGCAAACTCGTTTATCCAACATTAGCAGAACCCGCCAAATTTAGCTGCCATTCCAGCTCTTTATCCCTGTCTGAAGAGCCTTGCCAAAATATTCCCCTATATTCCCGCGCAACATAGAGAAAATCCTTCTGCTACATTCCTTCATAATGTCAATCGTGAGAAGCTGAAGAAACCAAAAATCATGGAAGAGAATGCAACCATCGTATGAACAACAGTGTGGAGCTACATAAGAATTAAAGGTCTTACCTCAAGAGAGGAATTTACATACTATCTGTTAGTAAATGGAAAGGTTCCCATGGTGCGCTACTACATGGACAGAACCGAATCGATAGTCCTGATGCCCGAACATGGTAGAGGATCTAGAGCACAAGTTTAGCAATTGCCAACTGCTCTTTGGAATCATCTTCAACCTAAGTTGAAAACAATCCTAGGTAGGAAGATAAGTTTTGCAAATCTTCGTTTTCCAGAATTAACAAACATTGATAGAAGAAGAAGATATCAGGCTTTAAAGCTGTTTATTAGTTATGTAAATTTCATTTTAGATGCCAATAACCAACTTTGTGTAGAAGCATTCGATTTTGTATTAAACTGTTTACTCGTGTACAATGTGTTAGTTGTTAATGGTCTAAACTTCAAATAAAAGTGTTAAAAAAGTAAGAGGTTGTATTTAAGACACGACCGTAGATTTGACGTTGGATTATGAAAGGTAGTTTTGATGTCACAGCAAAAGTATAGTAAATATTGAATTTATTTCTCAACTCGTTATCAGTGAAAAAGTTCGATAGGTTGAAATTCGGAAGCAGTTTGAGAGTTCTGTTTTTGAGGTGCTTTGTCAGTCATTTGTGGTCCTGAAAAGGACCGATGGGTTGAAAGCTTGGAATCCAGTTTAGAACAATGCTGCGGAATTATTTCCTCAAGTTCTTGGAGATGATAGCGGTGACCTTTTGAAAATTTATAACATTTTTATTTGAGCAGATTCGTAGATGACATTCCAATTGATTGACTTGTTTAGAATCAATATCCATCCGCTATTGACAGAGTAACAAGTGGTCAAAACCTGACCATTTTTCGTAACGCGGTCGATTTTGGTATTTTTTTTTTCAAATTGCTCCCCCAACATGTTGCCGAAAGACGTAATCCTACGTAAAAAAAAAGTACTTGTGCCGCTAAACCACCGAGCCCGTAATTATTTATAACAATAAATCTTATTGGCTATAGCAACAACTTGAACTCCTACAGTCCGTCAAGATCCTTCTGTTTAGCAACCAATCCTTCGAAAATTGTTGAAGCAACCCTCTACTCAATCACCCTTCCAGCTGACTGACTGAAAGAGTACACCCCCTTCTCCAAACATCGCTCCATCAAAGAAAAAAAAACACCCTCGGACTAACCCAAATAAATCATTCCGGGAACCCATCACCTTCCTCGAGATCCCCAAAAGCCAAAAGAGCAAACATCATCTCCTTTCGACCGACACCGATCTACGGCCTGGGAGCTATCGGGACGAGTGACTGACACGGGGTCATTTCCTCGGGAGCTGAATTGCTTTCGATAGAAACGGCAAACAGCAGCCGGAATCAAATCGTCTCCTTACGAAACGTGGAGAGAAAACACAACTCAAAAAAAAAATTGAACCTCAATATAATGTCACTCCTGGGGACGCATCGTCGTTGCCGCCGGAGACCAAATGCGAGCCAAAAGCAACAACAACACGAGGGAGGAGATCCTTGATGTTTTCAAGTGATCCTATTATTTCATATCGACTTCGGTTGATTCAACCGAGTTGCCGTGCTCTTCTTACGATGAGAGCAATTTCAAGATAGGGTGACTGGCCATTTGCCACGGCGTGAACAGAAAAGGCAGCAATAACAAAGAGCTGAATTGATCGAACAGGAGCAGCACGAAAAAAGCTCAATCAACTTTTCATCGTCGTACAATCGGTTCTCTGATGGTTCAATATGGCACACGGACCGACGACGACGACGATGATGCAAGGGGCGAGAAAAGGTGGCAAAAACTAAATTGCCTTTTGCAGGCATTGTTGATTTTTACCTGTACTAGGTGTACCGAAAGGCTGTAGTTTCACTTGAAAACTCAATTTCCATTCCAAGGCGCCGAGTTAAATCGATGAATTGAAAAACTGGCTACGTTTTGTTGGTAAATGAGTGAGTTATGTGAGGATGCCAATAGGTGGATAAATCATGGTTTCTTTCGTGTTATTTGGAATCGGTTGAGTTTTTTCTCCTACTTCAGGTGTGGGTAATTTTGAGGTTAAAGGAGAAGAAAGATAGCGGTAATGATGATTACACATTCTTTGTACGGTCTTGTTTTACTTTCAATGCAAGCGTGCTGAAATTGGACCGATATATTGATAAATGATGAACGTTTCTCCAAGGATTGACGGACCAATTTTAAAGCATTGAAACCTAAACTAAAACCCCTTGGCTTCAATTTTAGCGGTGGAAATTTTTTGATTAGCGGCTGACGAACGGCTCAACGGCGAAATTCTCCAGGGAAAACGCAAACATCTTTGATCTTTCCGTACACCCTAAACCTGTGCGACCTGAAAGTGATTCGATTGGATTCGCTCCAGCAACGACGGCAGCATCTGTAGCGGGGAATCCAATCGGGAAAGAAAATAAACCAAACCTCCCCGGGAAATGAAGGAGAGTTGATTCCTCGCTCACAGGCTCGCGGTCTTTCTCTGTATAGAAAAGAAGTGCCCGGACTCGAATATTTCAATCAAAAACAAAACAAGTGGAATGATGCAATTAGGAGTTTAATGGAATGAAAAAATAAAAACCGAAATACACGAAGCACAAGAGCAGTGTTGCCAAACTGTCTCTTTGTCATTTCAATCGATTCAATCGGTACGCGGACGGCAGCCGCAAGACCAATCGCATCGCTTTTGGTTTTTGTTTTCGCATCTCCGCTGATCCTTCAAAGCTATCAATCTCCTCCTGCACCCAAGTTGGTTCACCTTTGCTTTCGGCAGGGTCTTTTGACCTCCGTCCTGGCCCCGCTTGAACTCTTTGATTTTACGAAGCAATGTGTGTGCGCCGTTACCATCAACATCAGAGGAGATTCATTGCGTTTTCTTTATTTGCTTCTGATAGGAGCTGCGCGACAGGTGCGGGATCACTTTAAGACTTATCGAGGGTTGTTCACTTTTCATGATGTGCTTTAGTGGTTCAGATTAAGAACATAATGAAGTAGGCAGAATTATGTTGATTCCTGAAGTCAGAATAACATGGTATGAACAATATTTAACTAAACATGTCAGCAGATAGAAGTAATGAAACTCGAAAGAACGGTTCATGATTGAAAGAAGGAAACATCAGCTAAGGAGAATCATTGCCCCAGCAGAAAATATGCGTATTCATCGATGGATAATGAACTCATTTGTTCATTTCACTCATACGTTGACAGCGAAGATTTTCAAAACAATCGCAATTCATCTATGGTAAGCGTGACAGCTTTCTCACCGCAATAGGTCTGGGTTCAATCCCATCCAAGGTTGGTGAGGTTTTTTTTTTGAGGCATAAAAATCTCTGGTCATGTCTTCGTTCGGAAGGGAACTAAAGCCGTTGGTTCCGACCCATGTGTATTTGAATGGGTGCGATATCCTACGCAGGTGTGGAAGCTGCCTTACTGCACATTCGATTGCTGTCAATGGATGGCAATCAATGTCCGTCGGTGATTGGCACTAGATTGCGGACCAGAGACCGACGTTAAATGAAGGAAAGAAGAAGAAGCAAAATCCTCTCTTCGTGCTTATCGAATCGAAGATTAAGCTTTAATCCAGATTTTAGAAAATCTGGATGATATCGCGTATTGTCCTCGATGGAACTTACCGCTATCAGACTTTATTTCCTCCATGACGATTATAGGTAAATAAGTGCCGGAGTAGTCATTTCCCCTAAGTGAAAGAAGATTTTCATCATAATTGTACCTAAATTCAAGATTTTGAATTAGAACAAAATTGTGGGAACTTAAGATTGTTTTCACTATTATTCAACTTAAGGGTGAAGTCAAATTTGATACCGGTTTAAATTCCGAAATGTTGTTAGGTACCCGCGATTTACTTCTCTATTTCGAACGGATTTTGACGCAAAATGGAAAACATGTGAGTTCTAAATTTATTTACCATTCCATAGTTACCCTTAGATTTCATAAAGAGTCATTACTAATATTTTGTTGAAAATACAACACAGCTTCTTGATCCCAGATTCCTTAGTCTTTCAGCTACAATCTGATTAGATTATTACGACTGAGCAAACGCATTTTACTAGGTTTTTCTCATATGGTTTGGATGATACCCCGAACAAGTCGTTAAGCTCTCTTTTATGGTTATTTTTATTAGGGATGGTCTGCCTAATCCCTAATGCATTGATTTCTAAGCATGTCGATAACACTACCATGACAAAACTCGTTAAATAGTGCACCTAAAAGCGACCTTTTTTGGGTGACGGGCGAAAAGTTTGTGAATGGACAAATGCCTGATGTAAGCCAAGCAGACCTTCTATCACCTCTAGAAACATACCATAAATTTTCCACAATACACGGTGGTTTGCACCACTGGTTGTAATAAAAGTTTTCAGCAGCTACGCGTGAAACGAGAGCAACACGGAAACAGGAGTCTGGTACGCTTTGGACGTTATCATACTTGCAGACCGGTTTGAATGTGTAAGTTTAAATTAGAAGAACATTTGTGATGTATGGGTGCCCAAACTGTGCATTTCTCGCTGTGCACTTGGATATCTGATTGCAGACAAAGAGAGTAATGGAGAAAGAGAGCGCAAAAGCCGCTCTCACTCTCTTGTCAGTTGTGAACCCCTCAATTACCGACAGTTGCGCCGGTGCGCCTGTCAAAACTTATGAGCTTCCCCTGGTTTATTTTGATAGTGTTGTTCTGATGAATAAAGAGTTGATTAATTCAAGTTTGTTACCCAGGGGACTATGAATTTTCTCTAGATTTTGACACTGTTTTGTTTCAAAAAATGTTTTCGGAACTGTTTGACGGATATTCTTTATTACACTGCAGTCGAAAGAGTTAGCCTTGTGATAAAAACGAGAATTCAAGCTGAACATTGCATAAGGTCCTTAGTAACATTGACAGATTATCTCAGTCGACTTTCTCTTTGTATCTCCACAGCCATGTAAAGACATTCCCAGGTATTTTCAGCACACCGATCGATAAAAGAAACTTTTATCTAGCATCTAATACGACAAACACAACAAGAAATGGTTATGTGTTCAAGTTATTAACGAAATAGAAAGTCGACGAAGAGAATCGATCAATATTAAGTTTTGCAATTCCTCCTACTTCGGTTAGCGCGAAAAGGGCCATACAAGTTTTGTTTATACAATATGATAGGCCCTTCAAATGTTACGTTAGGTAGTGATTACCCAAGGAACATGCAAGCTTTAAAGAGGTTTTAAAGCATTCTACAAACCTAAATCGTAGTCTACAGAACCCTCATAAAACCAAAATTGTTACTTGGGTAATGTAGTAGTAATGGAAAATTTGTCCCTTGAATTCATGGAGCATTGAAAAATAAAACAAAAACTAATATGTGGTGGAATACTATAACGAACAAAGCTTGGTGCACAGGTAAACAAATGCGGCACGCGACGCCTCTGAGTTCGATGTTACTATTTTTTTTTTAATTCCTTTATGTTGACTACTTTTCTAACGTTCTGGACTAGGATAAACAATTTTGATAAAGTATATTATATCGATATTTAATCGATGTCTCTACAAATCGGTGATGCGCCCAGGGATTTTTCTTTAACTTCTGGAAACTTCGTAAAACTTCAAGGACTTCTAAGAAGCTCAGGGAACATTAGAAACTTATTAGAAATTTTGGCAACTTCATAGATCTACAGAAAAATCCGTAGAAACAAGGAACTTGGAAATGTTCTGAAAACTGCGTAGAAGTGGAAAATTTATTTGAGTATGAGAAGCATCGTAGAAGATAAGGGAACATTATTTTATTTCAGGGAAGCTCATTATTGATCGGGTCCCTCTATTTATTTGCAGGGCACTTGGGAATAGTTGTGGAAATTACGTACAAATGCAAGAAATTTCGTTCGTAGAACTTCGCGGAAAATTATCGAGAATCGTAGAAGTACAGCAAACTTTGTAGAAGGTTTGCGAATTTCTTAGCATTTTGAAGAACTGCGTAAAACTTTATATAAGTGTAAGGAATTTTGAAAAAGTTCAGAGAATTTTGTAGAAGATCTTGCTTGCTTCAGTATAGGGAACTTCGTTGCAGGTCAGAGATCTTAATTCGAAAAACTCCATGAACTTCTTGGGGGTTTTGAGAACTTCGTTAAATTTCAAAGAACTTTCCAGATATTAAACAATATTATTTTTATAAATGATAGGTGCTTTTCCAGAAGTGCAAAGATGTTCAGAGATCTTCGTAAAGGGTGTCCACGATGAAATTGCCACACTATGAAATTGCTCTAACTTTTTAACCGTTGGGTAGAATTTAATGAAAATTTGGGTGGATTTAGTTCATAGTGCATTATTTACATCCTGCAAGTTTTAAAGTCCTGTGATCAAAACTCGCGGAAATGGAGTCGAAAGAACAGCTCGTGCGTGATAAAATCTTGCGCATTCATCACGAGAACAAGGATCTCTCGCATCGTTCCATCGCTAAAACGTTGGGAATCGCGAATTCCACGGTGTCGCGAGTGATTAAGCGGTTCGAGGAACGGTTGACCACCGATCGGAAGCCCAGAAGTGAAGGAAAAAGTATTCCGTACAACACCAAAAATCACAACCGCGTAGTTGGGGCCTTCAACCGAAATCCGAACGCCTCCGTTAGGGATGTGGCTAAGAAGCTGCACCTAAGCCGAAGTTTTGTCCAGAAGGCCAAAACTAAGGCTGGGCTTCGAACGTTCAAGGTACAAAAGGCCCCTAATCGCGACGAGAAGCAGAACAAGTCCGCCAAAACCCGTGCCAGGAAGTTGTACCTCAACATGCTGACGAAAGTTGAATGCTGCATCATGGACGACGAAACATATGTGAAGGCCGACTTCAAACAGATCCCCGGCAACCTGTTTTTCACGACCAAGGATAAGTTCAGCGTTCCGGAGCATGTCCGCACTCAGAAGATGTCCAAATTTGCGAAGAAATTCCTGGTTTGGCAAGCCATCTGCACGTGCGGGAAGCGGAGTGCACCTTTCGTGACCCAGGACACGATGAACGGACAGGTGTACATAAAAGAGTGCCTCCAGAAGCGGCTGCTTCCTCTCCTGAAGGCCCACAGCGTCCCAACAATCTTCTGGCCGGATTTGGCCTCATGCCACTACTCCAAGGACGTGCTGAAGTGGTATGCGGACAATAAGGTCAATTTCGTGCCGAAAATGTTCAACCCTCCCAACACTCCGGAGCTCCACCCCATCGAGAAGTACTGGGCGATTATGAAGCAGCACCTTCTTAAACGACCTAAGGTAGTGAAGACAGTCGAGGAACTGAAGAAAGTATGGGTTTACATGCAAAAAACGGTTGATTCACAGGTTGTGCAGAATCTTATGGCCGGGGTTAAGGCCAAGGTGCGGGCATTTGCGTATGGACTGTAAATAAAATACGAGTAAAATGGTAAAATGAAGTTTAATAGTTATTTCTCAATCCCTGAAAATTTGATGGCAATCGGATGAAAACTCGAATTTTGCGAATCAATTTTGTGTGTGGAAATTTCATCGTGGACACCCTTTAAACTTAAGAGAGATTGACAAAATATGGAATTTGGAATAAATTCAGGGAACCTCGCAGAAATTGAGGAAATTTAGTTAAACTTAAGGGAGTTTTAAAAGGTCCCCATATAGACAAAGATGTTAGTAAAGTTCTCTGGATATTTTTTCAAGACTTCAGGTTGATCAAATTCCGAGGATCTCCAACTGTTTAAAAAATCAATGTTCTTTCAAGACTGTAGGTTGTTCAGGAAGCACCGTAATCCGGGGGGAAAATTGATCGCTGGAGTAAAATTGATCATAAGGCATTGCATATTTAATTGTGACGTATAACATGGTTGGTGATAGATATCAAGAGAAATCTTAAAAGTATATTATCATGAGACTCCAATGATCCTAACAAAACAAAAATATTGCAGAAATTTCAATTTTATAGAGCATACAATATATACATCCAAACAAACGTTCATAGGACTGCAACGATTGATGTCATTACCATTCAAGTATCATGTTTACTAAACTAAGTGTCAATGAATCCAAATTATTTAATTAATTGCGGTACAACGTTTCAAATATCAAGAAATCAAGGGTTTTTCGCAAAATGACCAGTGAATTTGTATGAAATTGAGCGACTGTGCATTTAAGACATATGTTTGGCGTTTCTGCTTAAAACATTTTTCACAAAAGGGTTTTAGCATCTGAATCGGATGCAGGGAACCCTCATTTAATAGTTGATAGTTGATTAATTTCACCCTATATCGATATTTTAAAATTTAAGATTTCTACGATTTTCTAAAAATTAACAAAACATCTAATATTATAAGAAATTTTGCAGGACGATGAAGCATATGATACTGATTTAAATACCATTAGTTTTCTCAATTTAGTTTATTGTATTAATTTTTTTTTTAACGTTATATAGTGATCAGCTTATCCCCGGTTTACGGTATTCCAAAGTTGTCCAGCTAATTGAATCTGATGGAATCTTTTATGATGAATCTAGATTTTATGGACATGTTTGTACATTCTGATTCTTCTTTTTTTTTCTTTATTTAACGTCGGTCTCTGTTCCGCAATCTAGTGCCAATCACCGACGGACATCGATTGCCATCCATTGACGGCAACCGAATGTGCAGGAAGGCAGATTCCACACCTGCGTAGGATATCGCACCCACTAAACACACATGAGCCGGGACCAAAGGCTTTACTTCTGTTCGGATAGATTTTCGGGCAGACGTAAACACGTTTTGATAGCAGCATAAGCAGCTTCAAAGCTGTAATTATATATTTGTTTGAGTTTTAATGGATTTTAAATAAAGGTTTTCACTTACATTTTCGTGTTGTTCTTCCTGTTCAAACCCGAAACTCTATGTGAACGTGAATTATCGCTAGCAACAAATTGCCCTAGGTTTTATAAATATTGATTAGGTTTTACAAATTTCGCATGTTAGGATAAGTTTAATTAAGTACTTACTCTTAGGTTTGTAATATTAAGCAATTGGTATAAATCCAGCCGTACTAATAGTAGAACTAGTTATCTATAATAAATTTAGGGTTAGGATTTTCTTTGCGCGTAAATAGGCAATAAATGTATATAATTTTACCTAGGTTGATAATTTCCTTACATTCACTTGACAATAGCTCACCAAATCTAGATTAACAAGCTTTAGGTAGGATTTACTTATAATTATATTCAAATTTGTTGACTTTTAATCTATTCTCGAATTCACTCCACTTTCACGATCACATTGTTGTTTTTTTTGCTGTAAGTGACGTTTGAGTGACACGTCACCGGCTATGCTCTGTTTGACGTTTGCTGGTTGCCAGATCTTGGGTGGTACGGAACTCACCTCGCTACCAATGAGCCTGCCCTGTGGTATCGTAACATCCCCCCGCCCGTGTAGTTCCGGACCGTCCAGATTTCTGAAGGTCCAGGAGGGCTAACTTCACTGCAGGTCGGGTCACCAGTCCATTTTTGGTTTGTACGACTGCTCGCCGAACTTGTCCATCCGCTGCTTTGGTCACGTCCATGATTCGTCCTCTTAACCAACCGTTCCGCTTGCCTTCGTCGACGACCAGAACGAGATCCCCTGGTTCTAGAGGCTTGACTGGTTCGAACCACTTGGTGCGTCTCGTAATAGTGGGCAAGTACTCGCGTATCCATCGACACCAGAACTGGTCCACCAGGTACTGTGCAAGGCGCCAACTGTCCCTCAAGCTGCTCCCGACTGAGTTCACCGAAGTTGCTGGTTGAACGACTCCCTTGGTACCGAACAGCAAGAAATGATTCGGCGTTAGAGCCTCTTGTTCCGTAGACTCCAGCGGAATGTAGGTGAGCGGCCTGGAATTTACGATCGCCTCCGCTTCTATGGCTACCGTCTGTAGTACTTCGTCGCTAGGGTGATGAGGATGATCTGCAATTGCTGACATCGCTACCTTCATTGAGCGCACCATGCGCTCCCACGATCCGCCCATATGGGGGGCCGATGGTGGGTTGAACTCCCAGCTGGTCGTAGAATTTGTAAACGTCACCGCGCAGTCTTCGTGGATATCCTGGATCTCCTTGGTCAACATGTTGCTGGCCCCCAGGAAGTTTGTTCCGTTGTCACTGTGGAAGGACTCCGGGGAACCTCGACGAGCCACGAATCGCCTTATCGCCATGATGCAGGACTGAGTTGACAGACTATGCACCAACTCCACGTGTATGGCGCGAACCGTGAGGCACGTGAATAGTGCCACCCACCTCTTCACCAAACTGCGTCCTTGCTTGACCTGTATCGGTCCGAAATAGTCCACTCCGGTATGCGTAAATGGACGAACTAGTCCCGTGACTCTCACCTCGGGTAGGGGTGCCATCATGGGTGGTTGTGGAACAGCCTTCCTAACACGACAGGTCACACATTGCTTCGACACCTGACGTATCACGTTTCGTAATCCTGGTATGTAGAACCGTTGACGCATCTCGTTGTGAATAGTCTCTCCGTTGCCATGCAGGAATCGCCGATGATAGTCCTCCACGAGAAGATGGATCGCTGCGTGCTTCTTCGGTAACAGGATTGGGTACTTCATATCTGTCGAGACGGCTCGCGCCGCGGTGAGCCTACTATTCATTCGAACGACGCCGCTCTCATCTACGAACGGTGACAGCCGGTATAGCTGACTGGACTTCGGAATTGACACTGGATTGCTGGGATTCGTCTGGTTACGTCGTAAAATTGCGTACTCGTCAGGATACATTTCCGATTGAACCTGCCGCCAAAGCAAGTTTTCTGCATCACGCAGCTCCTTCTGCGTCAAGAGATCTGGTTTGGACCCCTTTTCTCCTCTCAATCTGCGCACTGCACGTAGAACGTAGGCTGTTGTCCTCAGGAGTCGATTCCAGTTCGAGAATCTGGATACGTCGATCAACGGTTGAGGCGTGGTTCCATGGAACAAGAATTCAGCTCGCAACTCGATGTCCGTTTCCTTCTCCTTCTGAGATGGTTCCTTTGGCCACTGCTCCTTTGGCTTATACAGAAACTCCGGTGCACTATACCAAGGGTTCTTCGGATCGAAGCTGGGTCCGTCTTTCCATTTCGTGGCCGCGTCAGCAATGTTCAGTTTGGAAGGCACGTGGTGCCACTCATCCGCGCTAGTAGATGTAAGAATCTCTCCCACTCGAAAGGCCACAAATTGGTGATACCGTCGGCTATCGGATCGTAACCAACACAGGACAGTTGATGAATCCGACCAAAGGAAGCGCTTGTTAACCTGGATATCCAGCGAAGTCAACACTGAGTCGAGAAGTCTTGTTCCAATCATCGCCGCTTGTAGCTCCAGACGTGGCACGGAAAGGGGTTTCAGCGGAGCAACTTTTGTTTTAGCCGCCACCAGCGCGCATCGAGGAGAACCGTTGTCCACGAAGCGAAGATACAAAACTGCTGCGCAAGCCACTTCGCTCGCATCTACGAATAGATGTGCCTCGACGTTCTCGAGAGCGGAGCTGTTCACTCCTTTGAAGAAGCATCGCGGTACTGCCACCTCTTCCAAGCGCTGCATGTACTCACACCAACACCGCCACTTATCCTGCAATTCCTCCGGAATAGGTTCGTCCCAATCGGTACCGGATCTCCAGATCTGCTGCATTAAGATTTTTCCGTGCACGACGAAATGCGAAACCAGTCCCAGCGGATCAAATAACGACATGACAGTGCGCAGAACCTGCCGTTTGGTTGGGACCGTTGAGCCGCTAATCAACGTTTTGATCTCTTCCTTGAGACTGCTCATATCGAAGGTGAAGACGTCCTCTTTTGGCCTCCACACCAGACCCAGTATACGCTCCGAGTCTGTCGATTTCTCCAAGTTCATGGATACTTCCTGTGGTGTTCTGCATTCCCCGATGCTTGCCAGTACTTCGGCCGAATTGGAGCAGAAGTTTCGGATTTCAAACCCTGCTTGAGAGTGGATGTATTTCACCTCGTTGATCAACGCCACAGCTTCCTCTTCCGTGTCTACACTATCCAAGAAATCGTCAACGTAGTGGTTATGAATTATTGCATTCACCGCCCTGGGAAATGTCTCGGCAAATTCCTTCGCGTTCACGTTCTTCACGAACTGTGCCAGACTAGGCGAGCAGGTCGCACCGAAAGTGGCGACATCCATTATGTAGATCTGTGGATTCGATCCTGGTTCAAGGCAGAAAAGGAAACGCTGTGATTGTTTGTCTTCGTCCCGGATGCGGAGCTGGTGAAACATCTCCTTTATGTCGCCGACGATAGCAATGTCCCTCTGCCTGAAACGCAACAGTACTGCTACCAGCGCCACCAAAAGATCCGGACCCTTCATCAACATATCGTTGAAAGACACTCCTCCAGCTCGAGCCTTGGCATCCCAGATCAGCCGTAACTTGGCCGGTTTCTTCGGGTTCTGCACAATACCCAGAGGTAGATACCAGACCTTGCTGGGATCCGTAGACTGCAGCTCGTCTGCCGTGATACGATGTGCATACCCTTTCGCTTCATACTCTGCAATCTGCTCCCTCACCTTCGCTTCGAGGATTGGGTCCTTTCGCAATCGCTTGTCCAGTGCGTTCAGCCGACGTAGCGCCATTGGGTAGCTATCAGGGAAGCAGATGTGATCGTACTTCCATAAAAGTCCCGTCTCGAAAGCGCCATTCACCCTTCGGGTCGTAGCTTCCATTATCTTCCGCGCTCGCTTATCTTCTTCAGCTTCCGGTTTTATGGTGACGCTGGACTCTTCGACTGCGAAGAATTGCTTCATCCACAGATGTAGTTCTCGATTATCGGGATCACCATCAAGGTGCAGATTCAATTGTTCCAGCACGGAATCATTGCCGGAGTTCTTTCCGAAAATGCACCATCCGAGGCGCGTCTTCGTCGCCACAGGTTCGTTGTCTTTACCTTCTCGTACTCGCAACGAAGTTAGAAGTCGAACGTGTTCTAGTCCGATAATGATCCCCGGCGTAGCTTCCGTATAACTGCGAACTGGCAGACCCTTCAGGTGCGGGTAGGTCTGCTGCAACTCTTCATACTGCATTGTTTGACTTGGAAGTTGAAGCTCTTGCACTGTCCGAACGTTGCTGAGTTTGAACTTCTCTCTAACGCCAGAAATAACCACGGTCACACGTTGAGATCCTTTCTCCTCCCTCGAAATATTTCCGGTCCAACTCAAACAAAAGTTGTCGGTTGGCCCCGTGATACCCAGCGCCGATGCAATACTGGATTCAAGGAGGGTAGACGACGAACCATCATCCAGAAAAGCATAGGTGTTGATTTGCTGACCGTTACCATGGATAGTCACGGGTAAATATCGGAACAAAGAGTATGCAACCGAAGAGTGGAGATTTTGGTGCACAACGTTATTCGTAGACCGCGACGAGCTTCCTGCTTCCACTCTGTTTTGCGAGGGATTCCTAGTTGAATGCAGTAGCTTGTGATGATGAACTCTGCATCCATCGACGCCGCACTCCTTGTTGGAACGGCAGGGCCACTTCCGATGTGGTATGAGACAGCTTCTGCACAAATTCTTTTGTTTGATCGCCTTCCATCTCCCATCCAGATCGAGTCCCTTGAACTGTACGCAGTTCACGATTTCATGATTCGCACAGGCACAGTACGTGCAGGTCTTCTTCATCGGCTCCACTGACGGCTTCTTGTCGTAGTCCACTACTTGTCCAGTTTTCGTTTCCTCGGAGTGTACGTACAGCTTCGGTTTTTCCTTCCCCGGTTTGATGGATCTCGCGTTCATGGTGAGACCGTCTATTGGAAGCGTAACGTCCGAAGCCATCACCACTAGTTCGGACATGAAAGCGCTGAAGGTCGCCAGGTTGACATAAGCGCATCTGCTCTTGTAATAGGACCACTGCATTTTGAGCTGAGATGGCAGTTTCTCTATTAGCTCATGAAGCAGTGTCGGATTCCACAGATGGTCATGAAGATTGGCGATAGACATATGGTCCACAACGTTTTGCACCGCGAGACCGAAGGTTATCTGTGACTGCAAGTTATCGGTCTTCGGAGAGGGAACTGAACGCAATTTTTGGAGGAGAGAATGTATCAGAATTTCCGGTCAACCATACAACCTCCGTAATATATCAATTACAGAGGGCACCGACTGTGGCATCAGCAATCGGCTTTTAACTGCTTCCAATGCATTCCCCTTCAAACAGCGCTGCAATCGCGCCAAGTTTTCGGAGTCTGTGTACCCGCATGTTTCCGTAGAGTTCCAAAACGAGCTATAGAACAGCGGCCAATCTTGAGGATCTCCTGAAAAGTTCGGCAACTCTCGTGGCATCACCTGTCTCGCTGCAAGTTGTCCACTAGATGGCCCACTTCTAGCTGGATCGACAGGATGCTGATGTTGTGGATGTTGCGGTTGAGATGGTGGTTGTTGGCTAAACCAGGGAATGCGGGAATCTCTTGAGCCCGCCGCTGATTGCGTCACCGGAATCTCGAACTGAAGTGGATCAACGATGTATGCAGGTGGCACCGTCCCATTAGAAGTTACTGGGGCCCCCCCATTGTTGACAAACGTTCTTTCACGCTGCGATGGAACTGGGATGTGACTTACATTTCCCGATTGTATCCCACCGACATCCGTACTGGCCAGATTGTTATTGATCCACGTTGATTGACAACCGGAACTTAACACTGGTCGGGAGTGTACCAGTGGTACTGATGAGACGGGATTCTGGGATGACCCTTGACCCCCGGTGACTAATGACGTTCTTGGATTAGTACCAACGTTTTGAAAGGCGACGCTACTACTATAGTTTTGTACCGGAATGCTTGTAGCGAACGGTTGACTCTGCCCTGATACTGCGGTCGGAAATGCGGAATTGTAGCTAACAATTGGCGTACACCCATAGTTTATAGAAGAGACTTGTGGTACGCTTGTAATTACTATGCTATCCTGCAATATTGGCCTACTACTTGAGGGAAATGTGACGGCATAATCACCACATCCCGATGCCCTACTCCCACTAATTGGATCTTTATTAACTCGTGGGTAATGACTACTGGACATAGGGTGAATTTCTATATTCGGAGGCGGAGCACTACTGTTGACTTTCCGCGGACCATCCATCGTAGCTGAAGTGTCGATCCCGACAGTAGAATTGCATCTCGTAAGCAAGGAGGAACTTACCAGAGGCCGTTGGGGAACGTCGAATGTGATTTCGGTGCGTGATACGAAGCTGCCGTCTGACCTCACTGGAATCGGAATTTGAGGTACCATCGTTGCCAATGAACGCTTCACGCTTCTGGAACCATCCACTGAATTTGGCGTTGAAGTTGACGCTGGATCCGAAGTTACTATGGCGGGAACGTTTGACGTGATCGGACTTGATGTGATAGGAGCTGGAATTGTAGACTGTTGAACTGCTTCTGTGGCTACGACCGTTGACTTCATGCTACTGGAGGGCACTACTGTCACTTGCTGTGCTGTGCTGTCTTCCTGTCTGCTAAGCCACGATCGAACCTTCTCTCGACTAGTTCGACTGCTCAGTCTTGATTTCCTACTGGCTCCTTCTTCCGCATCATCCGCTTCGGTCATGAGCAGATCGTACTTCTGCCTCAAAAACCGCTCCTCCTCTTCGGCTAACTTGTTTCGCGCTACTGCTTGAGCCGCCTGTTCCTCTAGGATTCTCCTCATCCGCAACGCTTTCTGCTCTTCAATCATCTGCAGGCTTAGTTCTACTCGGGTCGAGCGTTTACTCATAGACGAGCGACTGACGGACGTCCTCGAATGGGAAACAACATCATCTTCCAGCGATCGGCATCGATCACACTTCCAAGTGCGATCCGGATCGGCGATGGAGTCCGTAACACCCGCGCAGTCGAAGTGCACCCACGTCTCACACATATCGCATCCAACGAGATGGTTTGCTGTGTCCAGCCGATCGCATTTGGCACAGTGTTTTGCATTACTGTCGCTCATTTTTCGGTTCGACTAGAACCGCCAGAAAATCTTTGAAGATTGTTCGGATAGATTTTCGGGCAGACGTAAACACGTTTTGATAGCAGCATAAGCAGCTTCAAAGCTGTAATTATATATTTGTTTGAGTTTTAATGGATTTTAAATAAAGGTTTTCACTTACATTTTCGTGTTGTTCTTCCTGTTCAAACCCGAAACTCTATGTGAACGTGAATTATCGCTAGCAACAAATTGCCCTAGGTTTTATAAATATTGATTAGGTTTTACAAATTTCGCATGTTAGGATAAGTTTAATTAAGTACTTACTCTTAGGTTTGTAATATTAAGCAATTGGTATAAATCCAGCCGTACTAATAGTAGAACTAGTTATCTATAATAAATTTAGGGTTAGGATTTTCTTTGCGCGTAAATAGGCAATAAATGTATATAATTTTACCTAGGTTGATAATTTCCTTACATTCACTTGACAATAGCTCACCAAATCTAGATTAACAAGCTTTAGGTAGGATTTACTTATAATTATATTCAAATTTGTTGACTTTTAATCTATTCTCGAATTCACTCCACTTTCACGATCACATTGTTGTTTTTTTTGCTGTAAGTGACGTTTGAGTGACACGTCACCGGCTATGCTCTGTTTGACGTTTGCTGGTTGCCAGATCTTGGGTGGTACGGAACTCACCTCGCTACCAATGAGCCTGCCCTGTGGTATCGTAACAACTTCCCTTGGGAAAGAAGACGTGACCAGAGATTTTTATGCCTCAGAAAAATCCCACCGACCTCGGCTGGGGATTGAACCCAGACCCATTGGGGTGTTAGAAAGCAGTCACGCTTACCACTATACCACCGGCGCCGGCTTGTACATTCTGATTGATAATATAGAATTAGCACTGGTCCCCGGTTCATGAGTTGATGGGTCGATAGGTAGGGTCCAGGTGTGGGAAAAAATAGAACAGCAGGTTAACACGCAGTTCAAATGGAAGGGTTGCCAAAGAAAAAAAGGGTTGCCGGCAATAGTCACACTAACCTGAGAAGTTTGGAGCGTTAAAAAGCTTTTTAAAACAATTTTGCACAATTCTATTTTTAGAATGAATAGAGCAGCAGGCAGCATATCAATGTATGTAAACAAACAAATACTGGATATGTGTGCATTCCTGAAAAAGCCAATAGAAGCGCGGGTGCTGCATAGATTGACGAGAATACGAAAATTTCTCTATGATATTTACGTAAGGTATAATTGAATCACACACGTCGAAATCATAGATATAATTGAGGTCTTCTGCTCGATAGGATGAAAATGGGTGCTTACGCCGATGCAAATGCCCTATCTGCGAATCTGCAAAAAAAAATCAGGCAACTTTTAGCTGAAAACAAAAATGTCTTAGCTCTTTATTTGACTTCATTTGTCGCTACTTTGAAATTGCCTAGTATTTTTCAATTTTATTTATTTATTTTTTCAGTCAAAATTCCGGGCAATTCGAAGGAATCATTAGCTTGGGGACAAAATCTACCTTGTTGGCAGCATACCACTTCTGAACCACCTTGGAGTAGTGTCAACTGGCCAAATCTGGCCAAAAGATGACTTTGCCCCTATGCTTGCGGATGAACAGCAATACACGCTTTTTCAGGCATTCTTCGATGTAAACTTGGGATGTCATCGTAGAGGATGTGACGAATGGTTCCGCTTTCAGACCACAACTGCAAATCGCTTGCCAAATCATGGTCTTTTTCGCGAACTTATCGGCAAACACGAACTGGAATCTTCCTGGCACATCCCCACGTCCAGTCGCGATGCCAATGTGCCGGTTCGATTGTTTACTGGCTTCGTACGACTTGTATCCTTCCCTGGTAAGGATGTTCCGTTTTAAAGTTGGCGTTATACCTTCTGGCCACATCTCGGATCGAAAGGCCTGTGTTGGCTTTAACGCACCTCAACCTTGCTGCGCAGCTGACGATCCCTGGTTTAAGTTTTTTCGTAGGTCCGCTGATTCCTTTCCACACTCAGGGTTTCCTTGTAGGTTTTGAGCACTCGGCAAAATGTTGTTTTCAGCATCTTCAGCACTGTAGCCAGCTTGGAACCGGACCATTCCGGATTTTCCAGGTGTTTGTGCACAATATGTTTTCTACTACGAGTTCCAGGGGGAGGTAGCTCATCGATTCTTCCGGTTCGCCTCCTAGCATCGTGCTATAAGGTACCAGGCGGTAACCAGGGTAGTTGATCGATAGCTCGATGACGTCATTTCGTTGGCGTCTGCAATGGGAAATTCTCATAGCAGGCGTTGACGATGGGACGTTGTCGAGTTGTTGAATAGCAACTATCGTGGTAACTCACCGATTACCTGTCGATCTGCCAAATTTGGAAAGACGTCTGCATTGAATTGTCTCATATAATAATATTCCGCCCACTATATCACAAGAAATTGCGAGTAGCTGAGTGGAAAGGAGATAAGTTAAGCATTGGGTACAGGACCAAGTCTCTCCTGGGTGGTGCCAAAAGATGAGCGCAATAGAATCATCAAGTTGCCATAAGGCACGGATGAGACTATTGCATGGCTGGGTAGTCAAAGTTTTCCATACGTTAGTCATTTCAGGTGGATTAGAACAGGTTTAGGTTTAGGGTGGGCGTTGGCCAGATTTGGATTTTTCAGATATAATCCTAAATAGGACCTAGATTATTTAATACACTAGTAACCTCAACTTCTGTCACAATGTTTCATTGTGACTAATCAACACTCAATGGGTAAAATATCAAATTTGGGGTAAATTTGAAAAAAAGGTAACTTGGAGTGTAGAGCGCACTGCCCACTGGACGATTCTGAAGCCTGACCAATATATATAGATACATTCATACCATTGGCATTTTGTATTTGAGATAAGACAGAGACAGGATGCGGAGGGCCCGCTTAGGGGGAGCATAACCCATGTTATGGCTTCCATTTATTAAATAGTTCAGATAGGCTGGAAATGATAGGTTCATGTTGAGAAAATGTACCATATGGTGCCCGTTCACTGATCAAAATTAAATTAGATTCAAATCGTCAGGCCCTGCCCTGTAATAAGGGGATTGACGATGATTTGTCAAGTTTCATTTTGCATTTGCATATAATTGTAAGTTTCGGTTTGCTTTTGTAATTGTAAGATAGATAGTTTGGCTCAATTGAAACATTGAGTTGTATAAACTTGACGAATCATACCTCTAAAATAGTAGTAGTTACAGTGCCGCATTATCTAACAACCACTGCCTGCAACAAATGTTGGAGGGGTCAGCAGGGCTGATTACGGATCAAAACTAACATAACTCTAACACTGAAATGATCCCGAAACTAACGCTCATCCATTGCACTTTGAGTCATAAAGTAGTTTTATTTATTTTCCTACTAATCTATCTACACACTTAGTTTTTTCTACCGTGTGGGTCTCGGCGGGGAGGGGGTTTCGCTGAGATTTCGGCGGGAGTGACATTTGATTGCCGAGTCTCGGATAATGCCTTTTCTAATAATCTGCCTACGTTTCTTTTATTTGTTATCTACTTCATCCCTTTTTTATTTGTCTGCTCTTCTTTCCTCTTCTCTTCTTTTGTTTTGTTTGTTTACATATAACTAATACTAATACCTCCTTGTTTTCTCTCTAATTTGTCTACTATGTCCCACCATCACGATGAGAGATGAGCTACCGTACATGGTACACGCTCATATACACTCCCAAAATAGTATGCCGCAAGTAAGTATATCACAGAGGCAACTAAAGATCCAGAAACGAAAACCGATAACGCTGAAGATAATGAGGTGTGGTGATTTATATGACTAAATAGTATTATTTATTTATACTAACCTAAACACAACGTGGGGTGACCCAAATCCAAACGATCACTAACCAAAATAATAGACTTATCTTTTTTCAGCAGCACTACACCAGCCAGCAAAGTTCAACAATCCATCGTTGCTTATGCCTTTGTTGTCGTTTGGAACCAGTTTTGCGAGGTAGGCGACGATTGTGCGTATTTCTCGCGTAACTTTTGAAAAGAGCCTATTTATAGCCTGAACAATACGTAAAGAGCAAATTGAAACATTGAACGTCGCGTGAAAGTGGAACTTATGGAAGGCCTAAGTACTTTTTCGTAGTTTTTAGTTTTCGGATTTGAAAGATCGTCGGTTACAGTGGCCTGCTTACTGAGCAGAAAAACGCGGTCCCAGGTCCTTACATATCAAAGAGATTTATGGTAAAATCGCTTGTGTATCGTGTATTTTGCGAAACTCGTTGTTGTCGTTGGTTCCGGGTTTGAATGGATACAAAAATTTGAGCAACGGTATTATGTGATATGAGGGGCTCGGTGGCCTTAGAGCAACCGTTTTTGCTTACTGAGCAGAACATCATGAGTCTAATCTCAGGCCCATCCACATTCAAGATTCGTCAATCGTTTTATTTGTTAATATGACTACATGGTAATAACAGCAACTCGGTGATTAAAAAGGTGCTCGTCTGCCTAGTGGCAAACGTTTTTGCTTACTGAGCAGAAGACCGTGGGTTTAGTCCCAAGCACCTTCGCGTTATATGATCGTTAGGACATCAATTCAGCTTATCGTTTACCAAAACGAACCCTGCTGCAAACCCAACCCTCTTATCCAACATCCCAGTGATTCCTCGTGGAAGTGCAGAGGTGTTCTCGGCTTCCATCAAAGCGAGTGTCATGTCAACACAATCCTTCCCATTCCTTTCTTGACCTGTGTTCGGGCGCGGCCGGCGCTGGTATTGCCTAATTTAAGATCACCAGTTTTTACACATTGAGGATGATTGCTAGTCCCAAGCATCGTCTATTGGTTCTCTGTGTAATTACAGCTGATCTGGCAATACCAGAGTAGCAACCGTGGGCGGTCAATCAAGCTCAAGCTCAATATGTTTTCTACTACGAGTTCCATTTGACGTTATTTCTGAACGCGATCGACTACTTTGATCAAACTTGCACCAGTTGTTCTCTATAGAATTGAAACAAACCACTGTAAAAAAAAATTCGATTCCCAACACTAGAGGCGTGCTAGCGGCGCGCGAGGGGCGAACCCATTTACATTTAGTCAGCCTTTATATCTATTTTTCTGCTTTAAACACTTTAAACAAGGGTGCCCCTGGGGGTCCAGTTCAAGGCGAAAGCAAGCAGTCGATCAGAATTTAAATCTTTCACGTTCGCCCTATGCATGACTAGGGATGCTTGAGTGCGTTAAGTCTGAGCAAAACTGTCCCAGGTTGAACCCAGGGAACTTCTCAATTAAGGTGACGACCGACCATGACTTCCAGTTTCGTAGAATGCTTGGTTTCCAAATTGTGCCGCCCAGAGCTGCGTGCATGCATCGTCGTAAATCGAAACTAGTCTTCATGTTAACTTCAGCCCCAATTGATTCCATCCGCACTACTTAACCGCCATCAACCGGTCGAATCCAATCAGAAACCTTACCCGTAAAAACAGGAAAAGCAACCTTCCAAATATCCTATTGATCGAGCACATTTTATGGACTGTTTTGGCAAATAGGGATTTTCCACACCAGCGGCTTCACTTCCTAACCCGTACCAGGCGTACTTTCTCGCCATAAATTTTGCCTCATTTTTTCGGTTCCTCTTAGTTTTCATTTTTTTTTTCGGTACTCAATGTTGGATTCTCACTTTAGGGACGGACGGATGGTCGGACGGGATGATGATGATGATGTTGATTCCTCGAATGCCTCGGATGTTCACTGGTTGGTTATAAAATGGTGCTACTGCTGCTATCCAAACACCGAAGCCCTTTCGAGAGAGAGAGAGGAAATTTACTTTGAACGAACCAGGAAAGTAAAAGTAAAAAAACAAGCGAGGCCAGTGGAGGCATATTATTTTCATAAATTTACTTTTATTTCGACTTTTATGTGGATATATTGAATCCTTTTTTTTGCAGACTGACTTCCAACCTCCACGCTTGGCTGCCATGAAACGGGACTGATGATGGTTGCAGTACGGAAAGTTGCAAGTTTATTTCCGAGGTAAAAAGGATCTTCACTTTTATAAACCTTAGTGATTCGCCACAAGCAAACCAGTAGAGGCAAACTCGGTTTCCCGTGGAGTTTATGTCGGAGTGTGTCTTGGTTGAACTTTCGGCAGCACACATTTGGCGACGAGCACACAAAATTTTAAAGTTTTCAACGCTCACAGCAAGGAAAAGAAACTTTGCCTCCTTTAAAATTTGTGACACTGCATCGCTGCTTCGGGACTAGACCTACCGCTATAAAATTGGAAAAGTTTTTCCAACGCCCCGACCAACCTTCCAGCTGGGAACGAGCGAACCCAGCCGCACGTGTACCATGTGAATAACTGAACGCGGAAGATAGGATGAGGCTGGTTTCCAAGTTCATGTTTTTTTTTTTTTTGTTAAGTTCACACCACACTCCTCTCTCTACTTTGATATGACACTGGTGAACCAGACACGTTGCGCCTGGAAACCGACGCAGAGATAAAACTTTGCGCTCACTGCCCGGAGAGACGGACGACGAAGTCTATGTACGAGTTTCGAGAAGTTTAGAGCAGCATTCTGAGAACCGAGAAACGTCGGACGTCGAGTTGACTTACTTGGCTTCTGGAGGAGTCCGAGGGGACTTTATAACCTTGGATGGGAAGTTTTCCGGCTCTCCGGATGAGAATGGGGCCAAGTGGTATCCAGTTTTTCTTTAAGTATGTTCAAAGCATATTTTGTTCGGTTTAGCGCTACTCAGTATAACCAACATTCGATGAGTCGGTTTACTTGTTCATTTTTAAAGACTTAATGCTAAATCGTTCGAATTGTGTGTACATGTCATCCTCTACTTCTCATCCAAACTGGGGCGTTGGACTAATAAAACTGCAAATAATTTGATCAAATTTAATACTCCGTAATGGTGATTGTTGCGAGAATTTATTATTCGGATTTCGTTGAAGCCGCTCGTCTTTGCGATGAGATCAGAATAATAAATTCTCGCAACATTCTCAAAGAATTAGTCTCCTATTAAGTATTTCACAAAATATTTCTCAGCAACAAATTCAATGTACTATTAGGTTTCAATTTTATCAATTTCGTTCACTACAACAATGATGACAAATCGTTTTCTGATTGCTTACTGCTAATTGACAACCCATGTCCTACCACCGTTGAGTTGACAGTTAACTCTTCCACACACAAACTCTCATGTCAATTCGAGGGACTGTCCAGTGGCAACATTCTCCCTCTCGTGACGCTCGGAATCCGTTTTGGCGTCACCATCAGGAACTACATCCAAAACCGCAAGTTTGCAAACCGGTCTCCTCAATACACCGCTAGATGTCTCTACGTCGGCTCGACGTGCTACTCCATCTTTGCCCGGATATGTCCGGATTACACGGCCTCGTGTCCACTGGTTACGAATTCCTTCGTCTGCTATTACTACTATCGCTCCTTCTCTGACTGGTGCCACGTCTTGAAACCACTTGGTTCTGCGGGAGATGATTGGTAAGTACTCAATAATCCAACGCCGCCAAAACGCATCCAGCATATGTTGCAGTAACTTCCAACTGTCCAATAGAGGTTTTCTTTCATCCACGGGAGCTTTGACCGGCTGTCGAACTCCGCTCGAACTTAGCATCAAAAAGTGATTCGGAGTCAACGACTCCTGTTCTTCATTGCTCAGTGGCACGAACGTTAACGGTCGTGAATTGATCATGTGTTCTGCTTGGTCCAACAGCGTCATGAAGGATTCATCGTCTAGCTTGCGTAACGTTGGCAATGATCCCAGCGCAGTCTTTACAGATCGTACCATCCGTTCCCAACAACCACCCATGTGAGGGGTAGAGGGAGGGTTGAAACGCCATTTGGTGTTCGTGTCCGTAAAAGTGCTGCTCGTCGCGATGTTGATTTCTCGCAACTCAATTTCCAGCTCCCTGCTAGCACCAACGAAAATGGTGCCGTTGTCCGTATACACTTCTTGCGGTGTTCCTCTTCTGGCAATAAACCGTCGAATGGCTTTCTTGCATGAATCAGCTGTCAAACTGAAGACTATCTCCAGATGTAATGCACGCACGGTAAGGCACGTAAAGACCGCTACCCAGCGCTTGACGGAACTTCGTCAAACCTTAACGAAGTAGGGGCCGAAATAATCGATTCCTACAAACGTGAACGGTCGTAGGAACGGCGTTATTCGGATCCGAGGCAATTGACCCATCTTTGGTGCTACGGGTTTCGCTTTATACACGCGGCACCACTGGCACCGAAGTGCTGCAGAGCGTACTTGAGTTCTGAGTTTTGCAATATAATGTCTCTGACGCACTTCATTGACAATCGTTTCATTGTTAGCATGACGAAATTTACGGTGATACCAATCCAGTAATAGGTTGGTAATCCGATGACCCCGCGGTAGAATGATAGGGTATCTGGTATCGTACGGGACGTAGTCTGCTGCTGCGATACGGCTATCCACGCGTAGAACACCGTGCTCGTCGAGTAGAGGAGGTAGCTTCGCTATAGAACTGCTTCTATCCAACGCCTTCTGCTGTTCTCGCTTCAATTGACTGTTATGTTTTAGAGTAGATACCTCGTCCAGATAGCACTCCGATTGTGCAAGTCTCCACAGACTCCGTTCTGCTTTCTGCAATTCTTCACTGCTTAACTCTTCTGCACCTTCGCACTGTGTATTTCCAGCTCGTCTCAAACTTTTCTCTTGGAAGCGGTAAACGTATGCTACGCTTCGCAACAGATGCTCGTATTTGGAAAATCTTTCCACCTCAATGATCGGAACTGTTAGAAAGTGACTGCATATGTATGCCGATCGTAATTCTTCCGTTGTTTCTTCCGGTATCTCGAATCCGCTGCTCGGCCACTCACTCTTCTTTTCATAGAGAAACGCAGGACCTCACATCCACCTACTATCTGGCGTAGATAATCGTACTAGAGTCACTCCAAAAATGTGTGCGCTTGACTTGGATTGAATGACGTTCTTCAATCGTTTTTCGAAGACGCGCCCCGAGAACCGCCGCCTGCAATTCCAAGCGCGGGATTGATAGTAACTGTAGTGGAGCAACTTTAGTTTTTGAAGCAACTATAGCACACCGTATCTGTCCACGATCCTGAACACGGAAGTAAGCCACGGACGCCACGGATGCCATCGACGAATATGTGCAATTCCAGGGAATCATAACAGTTAACATCGTACCCCGAGAAGTAACAACGCTTGCAGGGCCTGAAGCCAGAGTTTCCATGCCTTGACAATATTCTGCGGTATTTGCTCATCCCAATCCACGTTAGCTCTCCAGACTTCTTGTATGAGGATCTTCCCTTGAACAATCAGCGAACCTACCAGCCCCAACGGATCGTAGATTTTCATGACAAAGCTCAGCATCATTCGTTTGGTTGGTGCAATCACGCCTTCCACTAATTCTTCAAGATCTCCTTGCAGGCTAAGCGAAAAGCAGAACACATCTTCCCTCGGCAGCCAAGATATCCCAAGTAGTCGCTCAAATCCACTCTGGTTGTTCATCGTGAGGTTCTTGACAGTAGCTGGGTTAACTTCTCCTATAGCTTCTAGCACTTTGGGTCTATTTGACACCCAGTTACGAATGTGAAAACCTGCCTTCCGATGGACCTCCGCCACTTCCAGAGCCAGCTCAATCGCTTCTTCCTCCGTGTTGACGCTGTTCAAGTAATCGTCGAAGTAGCGTCTATTCTTGATTGCTGCCGCCGCTCTTGGATGGTCTTGCTCGTTTTCCGCTGCATTCAGATTTTTTACATACTGCGATTGAGCTGGAGAACAAGTCGCTCCGAAGATCGCCACGTCAGATACCATAGTAGTCAAAGGTTGAGATGGCGAGTTGCGGAACACGAACAATAGTGCACTTCGGTCCTTTCTTCTGATTTCCGACCTGCAGGAACATTTCTTGGATATCGCCAGAGAATGCCACTTCCCGTTCACGGAACTTAAACATAACATACAGCTGCGGTGTTGGCTGTTGGTTGTTGGGGAGATCAGTACTTTGAAAAGGGTAACTTTTGAGACAAGACACCCGAGCAAAGTCGGTTAACGAAATGAAAGAAAATCGATATTAAATTATGCAGTTCCTATCATAATGAAAACTCATTTTGATTTCAATTGTCGTAACATACATAAGGCTTATAGCATACTGCGTTTTCATTATGTACACTGAGGCAAAAGAAAGAAAGAATTCCATCACAACATTTAGTTGAGAGATTTTGGTAATATATTGGGGGTGCAATTTCAAAAAAACCAGAATCGACCGCGTTACGAAAAGTGGTCAGGCTTTGACCACTTATAACTCTGTCAATATCGGATGGATTTTAATTCTAAACAAGCCAATCGATTGGAAATTTTTCTACGAATCTGCTAAAATGAACACTTTATCAATTTTCAATAAGTCACTATTGAAAATTACACAAATGTCCAAATGGTGCAATGATGATCAACATTATCACTGATTACCTAAGAAAAGCGCTTACCAAACACAGATTTCAAAATCGAATTCCATCCGGTGTGTGGTGAGTGGTGGTGTCCCGTCGTCATTAACAGTACATTTTGCTCCAGTGCACAACGAAAGGCTTCCCGCAAGCAGGTAGCTATCAAGGCTGCCCTCAAGAGCCCTCGATCCACCGAAGAAGGAGTAACAAGCCGCACCGCTACTGATCGGCTTCAGTTGCTCATCGTAAGCCGCTGTGGGCTATCTATGCCAAGCGCGTCACCCTCGTTCCAAACAACATACAGCTCACCAATCTCATCCGTGTTGAACATCCTAATAGCTCAGCATTACTCAACCATCAGTACAGCAACATCACCTCTAAATCTTTTTGGTTATGTACTCAGCAACTAAACGTTTGTGGTCAAATGCTTAACAGTATTGAAGTGGTATAGTACATAAAATTTTTCGTAATGACCGAATACCAAATGGCCTTGTCAATTCACCAGAAACAGTTCGAATTAAGGAAGGGTTTTCTCAAGGACACTAGAAAAATGCACAAAGAGTTTATATGATTGATCGCGAATATCTCGCGATTGGAAAATTTTAGCATGGAATTCCTCCACTCAACTTTCGTTTTTTTTTTATCTATTGAATAAACCAAAAATACCGTTCGTTTTGTGCACGAAAATTAGAGATTTTGTCATCAGAAAACAAGGCGTTTCCGTGATGGGAAAAAGTGGTTTCCCTAACACAGCCGCCGAATATTGATACCGAGCACGTAATTCTACGTCAAATCTACGGTCGTGTCTTGAGTATAACCTCATGCTTTTTAAATGAAAGCAACATAACTTCAAATTCTGCTGTTGTCGGCTTGCTGAAAATTGTGCATTTGTCGTTGAACTAACGATTATTGTTTATTTGTTTCGTTTAACACATTTTAGGTACTTCAAGACTTGTCCTGGGTGAGATTTGAACTCAAATCTTTCAGCGTGAGAAGCATGAATGCTAGACATTTACGCCAGGCCCGTATTAACTTCACTGAAAGCAGGATCCTTTTGAATCAATAGTGTGAAATGTTGCTCTCAATTTTGCCGTTAAGTTAAGCAACATGAGATCAACTGGAGTGGTCAAAATAAGTTACTTAATGTTTAGCAGCAAATGTTGATTTCAATTTGATCTGCATTTGATTTGAACGGGCACATCCTGAATTATTCCGCTCGAGAAAGGTCGACTTGGTAATGGGCATCCAAGCTTTCTTCAGCTTTTTCAATCCGGAAGGAAGATTCCACTGGGAACCAGTCTGCCAATAATCACCGAATCAGTTTTCTGATGGAGCAGCGAGGTCGCTACATCAAATCATGATGCTAGATATTCATGCAACATGTCGGTATCGTGCAACCTGGAGGAGCTAATGGCATGGTATTGGTACTGCGAGGAAGTGGGAGTCGTTAGCACATTCTCTCCGGACGAGAAACGTTGCGAAGAGCAATTCGAGCGAACTGTCGAACGGAATTCGGATGACCAATGTACCGTTACTCTCCCTAAGAACGACGATGTTTTAGCGGAAATAGGCGAATCGAGAGACATCGCGCTACGACGACTTCGAAGTGTGGAACGGCGACTGGAAAAGGATCCAGACGTTCAGAAGCAGTACTTCAACTTCATGACGATAACGAGGAAGGGACAGACAGTCAAACGATTTTCCTGTAATCAAGGAGTCAAGCACCACGACCAAGGTGAGGGTGGTCTTCGATGCTTCGAGCAAGACGTCTTCTGAGATTTAGCTGAACGATGCGCTCTACGCTGGACCTGTGGTACAAAAGAACTTACGGTCAATCGTTCTCCGCAGTTGTACAAGTCACACACTAATCGAGTCAGTACGGTTTTACCGAGTTTTTGAATTACGGAACTGTTCGGTAAAAGTTTAAAAATCTGTGGAAAATTTATTAATGAGAAAATTTGTTCTGAACTTGTACATACATAGTTTTGTTAACCCCATTTAATGATAGAAAATAAATTTGGTCGATTTCATTGATTCCTTACGGATAACGGTCATTTGAATTTTTACCGACTTTTTCAGCAATTCAAAAACCCAGTAAAAAAATACTGACTCCTGTAAAAAAAATCTTAGTGTGCAGGTGATGGTTGTAGCCAGGCATGGAAAATCATTTGCATTCATTTCGTGCATTCATTTACATTCATTTGCCTATAACTTTTTTCTTGAACAGCATTCCGCAAAATGATGTATGGAGCTTTTGTAGGTTTTGTTATTAGCAATAACTTTTGTTGACAAGTCAAATTCGTATCTCTCATGCATGACGAACCAGAGCGAGCAGAAGCCTCTACTGTGTTTTAGTGAATGTATTTTACATTCACTGAAAAACAGTAACAAGTTCTGCCCGCTCTAGTTTGTGATGTATAAGAGATACAGATTTGAGTTATGAGCAAAAGTTGTTGTTAATAACAAAACCTACAAAAGCTTCATACATCGTTTTGCGGAATGCTGTTCAAGAAAAAAGTTATAGGCAAATGAATGTAAATGAATGCACGAAATGAATGCAAATGATTTTCCATGCCTGGTTGTAGCCGACGTTGAGAAGATGTTCCGACAGATTTGGACGAACTTGATCGGCCCTCCTCTTTCGATGGAAACGTTGGCCCTTATTACCAATGTCACTTCCCGGTGCAGTGACAACTTATCACTCACGGTTAAGTGATTCCCATTTGATTTACACGGGCCCTTATTACGAGTGTCACTTCACGCTGAAAACGAAGTGAAGTGACAACTTATCACCCACGGTGAAGTGATTTCCATTTGATTTACATGGCAATTACTTCACCGTGAGTGACAACTGGTCACTTCACTTCGTTTTCACCGTGAAGTGACACTCGTAATAAGGCCCATACTCAGAATAAGAGCCGTGATTGCCGTACAAATCAAATGGGAATCACTTCACCGTGACGAAAAATGACAAGTTTTCACCGTGAAGTGACATCCGTAATAAGCCCCGGGGCCTTATTACGAGTGTCACTTCACGGTGAAAACTTGTCATTTGTCGTCACGGTGAAGTGATTGCCATGTAAATCACATGGGAATCACTTCACCGTGAGTGATAAGTTGTCACTTCACCGTGAAGTGACATTGGTAATAAGGGCCCAAATTGGAATCACTTCACCGTGAGTGATAAGTTGTCACTTCACCATGAAGTGACATCGATAATAAGGACCCCGAAGTGACCAGTTGTCACTCACGGTGAAGTAATTGGCGTGTAAATCAAATGGGAATCACTTCACCGTGAATGATAAGTTGTCACTTCACCGTGAAGTGACATCCGTAATAAGGGCCCAGGGTCACTTCAGTTTCTTTTTCACCGTGAAGTGGCACTCGTAATAAGGGCCGTTGTAGTGTATGAACTGCTGACGGAGACGTATGGCACCAAATCAGCACCGTATCTGCAGACTCGTACACTGAAGCAGCTGGCAACTGACGAACGAGAGCAGTATCCCTTGGCTGCACCAGCGATAGAAGAGGACGTGTATGTGGACGACCTTATCTCTGGTGCGGACGACGTCGAATCTGTGGTCGAATTGAGGCGACAAATCTACGCAATGATGAACAGTGGAGGATTCAAGTTGCGAAAATGGGCTGTTCTATTCCCAGAGAAAATTTGACACTACCGGATGCTAACGGAATCGATTGGGACCAAGATGCGGAGGTGAAAACATTGGGTTTAATCTGGCTTCCCAACGTGGACTGCTTCAAGTTGCAGTTCGACATACCACCACTCTCGGAAAATCAAATTCTAACGATGCGACAGGTGCTCTGCTTTATCGTAAAACTTTTCGACCCACTGGGACTGATCGGTGCAGCGATTGCAGCGGAGAAAATCTACATGCAACGACTCTGGTGTTTGAAGGACGATTAAGGACGAAGTACGCAATGGGACAAGCGAATTCCCGCACTGAACAAGCTTCACATCCAACGGTATGTCATAGCACCAAGACCGGTGTCCGTGCAATATCACTGCTTCTCAGATGCATCAATTCTCGCTTACGGTACGACAATCTACGTTCAGAGTGAACGGTAGCACCTCTCAGAGTGCAATCGCTACCACGGTTGGAGCTGGCCCTTATTATGGGTGTCACTTCACGGTGAAAATGAAGTGGAGTGACCAGTTGTCACTCACGTTGAAGTGATTGCCGTGTAAATCAAATGGGAATCACTTCACCATGAGTGACAAGTTGTGACTTCACCGTGAAGTGACATCTGTAATAAGGGCCATGGAGTGCTCTTCTGCCGGCTCCGCTATGGGAAAAGGTAGCTGAATCTCTGAAAGCAGTCAGCAACGTTCACTTCTGGTCGGACTCAACCTGTGTTTTTCACAGGATTCGTTCTCCTCCAGGAACGTGGACTACTTTCGTGGCGAACAGGGTTGCCAAAAATCAAGCACCGATGACGGAAACATCTGGAGACATGTTTCGGGAAGCACCAATTCAGCTGACCTAATTTCAAATGGAATCGCTCCGAAGGACATTGTCGAGAACGACTTATCGTGGCATGGCCCACCTGGTTAGAGGATTTTCCCGAAGAATGGCCGAAAGGCGCTGGAAACCCACCAGAAGAAGAATTAGAACGACGACGCTGCGCTTCGTCGATGGAAAGGGAGTTCGTTTCGGATTACTTAATGAAGTTCTAGACTGATTCACACAACAGGGCTACGCTTCATGGACAACTTATGGGGTCCAGAAGAACAAAGACGGACAGATTTTCTATCCGTTAGACTCTCCTACTCGTCGAAATTCTCCCTTGACGAGGTTTAACTCTCGAATCGACGAAAACGACATCCTGCGAGTTGATGGTAGACTAGCGTATTCCGAGGAATCACAACAGATGTAACATCCGATGGTTTACTGCTATCATCACCACAAACATCTCCACGGTTGACCCCAACTACTTTTGGGTACGGTTCGGCAACGATATTGGCCACTAGGAGGTAGAAATATTGCGCGGAAAGTTGTTCGTCAGTGCCAGCGTTGCCTTCGAGCGAGACCGTCGATCATCGAGCAGCAAATGGGTGAGTTACGGTTTCGAGACCGTTTTCCAAGACTGGCTTCCTTGCAGGATATTGGCCACGGTTAGGGCTCAGCTTGTGTTTCTTCTAGTCCGGAGAAGTTCTAGGCCGATAAGTTGACAACGGCTTTCGTAACTGGGTAATCGAAACGGATCATTCCAAGGCAATCTACGCAACGCAAAACGAAGAAAGCGACGTTGAACAGATTCAATTCTCTCGGCACCGTTGTTGTAGTTTGGGTTCCAAACCGTTGAACAATACTCAAGCGTAATATGTTTGTCAATAGAGAGATTTTAGACAGTAGATATCGGAGAAGTTTTTAGCTATTCTAAAAATGAACCCTCGAGTTCTTGACGCCTTATCGACAACATATGCGAATACATTCAGCTGACGTTGAAAAAGGTGACAGTTAGCAATGGAGCAGGAGGAAGATTTTGAGGTCATCTGCATGTGATAACCGAGGAGCTTCGATGGCCAGATGCACGTCGTTGAAGTACAGTATCAAAATCAACGGTCTCATGTGGCTTCCCTGAGGTATACCTGATGTGGCGGGCGAAGAAGCTAGTTGATCTGCAATCTCCTATGGCAACCTTTAGTTGGCGACCGGTAAGATATGATCAAAACCAACTCAGAAGATTACCGCATACACCGAGCCTGCCGAGTTTAGCAATCGCAATAGCATGGTTCAACTTGTCGAATGCTAGGATAGGGTCCGTTTGAACCCGATCCGACATGCTTTCGATTATATATACGATGTGAAACACAGCAGATTGGTGGTTGTAGGGCGGCCGACAGTAAACCCATGTTGATCAGCACTCAAATACTGCTTGCAATGGGACAGCAACGGTTCCATAATCACTAGCTCGAATAGCTTCGAAACGGCACTTAACGTTTGCTTCCTTTTTTGTGGACGGGAAACATGTGCGCAAATTTCCAGCAGGATGGAAATATGTCACAGGAGAGAGACATGCGGAACAGGCGATGAAGCGGAATTAACAAGCTAGCAATGGTTATCAGGTCCAGGATTAAAGGCTGACTTGAGCAGAGTCACGGCCTTGGAAATCATCTCAGCATTAACATCAATTGCACCCAGCGTTTGATCATTTACTGGAACGTTCCTGGCAGCCAGGTTAATGTGGTCATCAGTTAGAATCTCATTTTTGTCGGAAAAACTACAAGGGACAACCCAATGGGGTTGTACGCAATGGTGACGTAGGACTACGTGGTCTGATATAATAAATCTTATTTGTTAACTGCAGCAAGCGCTTGTGTTTTGTGTAGGAATATGATTGCCCTGAAAAGAATCTTTTGATATGAATTTTAGTTGGGACATGTTCAGAAATTTAACTCTTTTGAAAATCTTGGTGGACCTGAAAAGGACCGTACAGGCTTAAAGCATTTAGAAGATGATGCTAACGTGTAGGCTGGATCAGCAAATCGGACCGGACAATCCCATAATCTTCGGGCACTCGCAAGAGTCTCGGCCGAGGAATATCAGTGTCCACTCAGCTAAAGCTCCTCCCCTTTTAAGTTTTTCTCGTTAAACTCCTTCTCTAAACAAGTTGGTAAATCTGAGCCTTTAGCAGACCACTTTTTTCGGCGATTTTATGATCCTGTTTCACGTCATGGTTCTTCTCTATGCCTGTTCACAAAAATTAGTACATTTATTTATTTTCTCTACTACTACTCAAACGAGTAGAAATAAGAAGGGATGTCAGCTACGCGCTCGAATAATTGAAAATTCGATAAATATTTAATAGAATAGCTGGAAAAATCTTTACGATTAGGCATCCCTAGAAAATAGTGTGATTTCAAGTTTGTTGGTGGTCTTTCGAAAATGTCGAACAGCAGAATTGGAACCAGCAATTGTAACCCAAGCACCAAAAGCGGTGCTATGCTAGTTTTCACTCCTATGACGACGACTTAATTAGGGACTTATAAGCAGAGGGATGAATCGATTTCCTCTTTTGATGACCATGGCTTCACTAACCTATTTCGCACTACTTCTGCTATGCTCTTCTATCATCCAGAACAACAAACGTATCAATAAATGTGTTTGCCGTCGAGTTATTAACGAAACTGAAAGTCGAGGAAGAGAATCGATCAAAATCACTTGCACCCCTGGATACAAGATTACAACAGATTACAACCAAGTTTGGATTACAAGATTACTCGTATGCATGAACGAAATTGGTAGATTTGTTAGTTATTTCGACGCTTTTGGACAATGCTTGAAATTCATAACTTTACAAAGGTTGCTTTCGATGCGTAGAAATATTTCTGATCGATTGGTGATAAAATTATTGAAATTGGTTCAGGGGCAGCTGAGTTATTAACGTTCAAAATCTTTCATAATTTCGTTACATGTTCCAAAGTGTACCCCCGTATAGAAATCACAGACGTAGTCCTACGTCAAAAAGGCGGCATATATCCTGAACGGTGGCAGCAACTTATCCGTTGAATTCCATAGACGATGGGAGGCCAGATTCCTGCGTTGCTCGTTCACGTAGTTCCAAAAGGATTTCGGGTGTAGCTTAGGTTTGCGCTGGATGCCTCGTTGGAAACTTGAAAAGCATTCACGACTGACTCGCTGGTACATGTGATTCAGCCTCACATACTGTAGTTTCAGAGGAGGCGTGCGATGCTTCGTAAATCTTCTTAAAATACATCTATGATTCTACGGTGGTAAGCTTTAAGGAAGTCATAAGAAACCGTAGCAGGATAATCGTCGTAATCACACACGAGTTTGTCCTTAACAATGACAATTAGAGGATGGTGATGTGGAACTAGCTTAGTTAGTGCACAAGGAGCCGAAAAAAATAATGGAGTCCTGTCCTGTGTGCTCACGAAGCAGAGGTCCAAACTACGATCATTTTCGCTAACTACATGGTTAATTTGAGAAAGCGTTGCTGCGCTGTAGTTGTCGATAAAGCTAATAGCTCCTGCGTGAAATGTAGAGCTATCAGGATCTGGATACAGGAATCCGCTATGAGATGGACTCCACGAAACGCCTGACAGATTGAAGTCGCCCAAAAAGGAATATCTCATCAACTGGAGTGGCACTTTCGATAACTATGAAAACTGACAGACAGTGAGTATCGATGAGTTCATTGTCCCGGACTCGATCAGGTGGAATGTACAGAGCGCATAGAAATAGTGTGCGATTGCAACCCACCACGGACAGCTACAAGGACACCTCCACCAGTAGATTTACGGCTGTTGTTAGGATTCGTAGTCAGGACCAAAGACTTGACTGGAAAGCGTTCGATAATCGAGCCACGTTTCGTACAGGACAAATATATCGTAGCAACAATCCGATACAGCTAGGCTGTACTCTTCAACATCAGGTTTCATTCCACCGGCGTTTTGGTAGAAGATCACGACGTCCTGCTTGCGGTAAGGAATCGAACGACTGTTCTCCTGGAAATCACAGATATATCATGCAATAACTGACCATCATCAAGTCTGATTGAATACTCGCCATAGTGAGTGGGTTGCATCCGACAGCAAGTCCGGAACGACTATGATAAACGAAGGCTGCCGATGGTTGTTCTCAATTCCCAGCTCTCCCGGTTTTTCCGGTGTTGTGGCCATCCTGGACAAACCATACAGTACAACTTTATATTAAAGTTCGTTTGCGTTCAATTGGGTTTGCACAAGACAGATAACGGTTTTCACCTTCTTTCAGTTTCTCGCCTGTTTCGTTCCGCTGTTGTCAGTTCATAACCAACATGCAGAGCTACGTAATGCTTGGTGGAATTTAAATTCGTTCAGCATGATTTGTGTGACCTTCGATCATGTTGTTCCTAGAGTGCTCGCAAGAGTCTCCAAACTGGAAGCTGGCCCAATTTGAGTAATAATTTGCACCTGTTTTATTGTTTGTTGTTTCAATAGTACCTTCTTAATGATTTCCGAATATTCATATCCCGCCAAAATTACACACCTGCTCCTTCAGAATATTATCCAAGGCTTTCCCCCATTGTGGTATGGATCAACTCACCGAAGCATCCGACCAGTACACGATGGGTTTTTCATTAGCGGTCACACCGGGCTGTTGATTGCACTCGCTTTTATGTGCTATAGCTTTGCCCAAGTATTTACAATGGATTGAAATTAATTTCGACTTGCAAAGTACGGAGCAGGTGCGTTGTTGTGGTAAAATTTGATCGTCAAAGCGGACATCAGCAAAATGCAAAACCTACAGGTTGTAGCCCCAAGAAAAATTCATCAATTTTTGGGTGCTAAAATGTAATAAACCATCCGGACTGTGCCTCGTAATCCAAGTCATGGTTCTATTTTCAGACGACGGTGTGGTATCATTTGGATGCAAGAAACACGTGGTCGAGTAAGACAAGAACAGCGGTGCATCTTGATTTATGATTATTGAGCAACGAAAGTACCCACAAAATTTCGGTGCCCTCTTCTGCCATATTCAGTTGGCTGCCAGTTGGACATAACTAGTTTCTGCAAGCTGCTGTTGGGCTCTGGTCTGGCGGAGGAGCAATGGCAGAGCCATCGCCATAAATTACGATTTATTGCCCGAAAACGATGGAATGCACAAGTGTCTTCTTTGCCGTCCAGAGGAAATAAAAAGGTGAGCCTAAAGAGCCCAGCGATCACGAAGCGGTGACTCAGCTGGAGTTGTCGGCTAGTTGACCAAATTGAGTTTTCCAAATTTGTCCTCCGCCTAGCGGAACAAATCCTTCGAGATGACCCAGCAAAACTAAGTCCGGATTAGTGACGCAATCCCAAAAAATATGCTAAAACCCACAAATTGCCTACCCAGGACTTGCAACTCAGCGGCATCTTCCGACCATCATCATCCGGGCGAGAAAGAACAGCATCCCCTTCATTTTGCAAATCTCAAGGACCTGTCACCGTAAGCAAAAAGGGATATAAATAACAGCCCTAGATTAATCTGCATTTTTCGTGCCTCAATTAATTTTGCACCTCCGCCGTCACAGTGCAGAGAGTACCGAGAAAAGGGTTACTTGATAGGGCCCAAAGCAAAGACGAAACTGAAACCGGATGGAATCTCATTTTCCCAGCTGTCACAACTAGACCCTTGAAAAAGGAAAAAAAAAAAAAATCTTCCAAAGCGAAAAATGTTCCCCGAAAAAGACGACGGTTGTTGGTTGGTGAAATCATTTGTCATCTTTGCACTTCCCAGGACCGGGAGATCTGAGAGTCGGCGGCGCTGCCTCGGCGTTGTAATGTGAGATATCTTTGTCACCGAGTTGCTCGACGACTGACAACGAAAAAGGATGACACCATGATGTCGGCCGCCGCTGGGAAGAGGAAAAGATAGGGTTACTTTGGAGGAAAATGAACCCACCTCTGTGTCAAACTTGGCCGGGATGCACGTCGTCGTTGTCGTCGACGGTAGGTCTGAGCCTGCCAAGAAAGCGGCGTGATAAATGGCCGTGTTTGTCTCTTTCATCGTGACGTGAAAAATCATCACACCGTCTCCGGGGCCGAAAATTGTGGATTGGAATTTTTGATTAAAATGTGCAGGTCCGGTCCGGTTAGTTGTGGCGAATTTGGATGTCCTTGGTGAATTCGGTTCAGGACAAGGATTGATAGTTGATAGTAAGTTAACAAAATTACGTTAGATTTTAGTGGTAGAGAAATTGCTTGTAGCATTCGTCGAGGTTATGTGATAATGTGCCACTTGGGCTTGAGTTTGACCTTAGATGACCGTACATCTGCAAAATTGTACGTAGTTAGAAATGAAAGGGTCTTGGCGTGAGCTAACCAGTCGCTCCGGATTCACTTTGGGAAGTGATGCGACCCTATCAAGTCAGTAATGTAAATGAAATTGGGATAAACCCACGATCTTCTGCTCGGTAATCAAAAATGGTCACCACCTGGCCACCCATCCTCTTACATAACAACAATCCACGGTGACCAAATATGTGTCCAAAGCCAGATCAAGCATATTTGATAGCGGAAATTGTGTGCTTCCTTCCGGTCCAACCGAGTTCAATCAGAGTTTGTTTTCTATATTTTCTTCTAGCGTACTATTTAACCAAGAATATTCTGCTTAGTAAGCAAGAACGGTCGTTCCTAGGCCACCGAGCTCCATCTAGAGACATGAAGCTAGTCAAATGGAATGAATTTGATAAATCATGAGGTCATCAGAGCCGTACTCCCTGGCTCTTTCACTTTTACGATGCCCTCATTACATTCCATAAGGGTAACGTAGAAGAGAAAGAGATATTGCATTAAATTCTCACTATTATACCTTTTATTCGCTGACATGAAGTGGGAGTTATTCAGCCCAGAGATGCCAGGTGTATTTAGAAGAAAAAAAATCAACAAGATCGACAAGATGTCTTCACATATCTTCACCGTTACTTCTAAAATTGTCGGTTTCTCAAATGTACACCAGTCTGCGCAGAATTCACATGTCCGGCCAATCCGGTTTGCGTATCTTCGAATCACCGCGGCTACTGCCAGTGTCTGCCGAGTTATACTGGAAATCGCAACGACAGAAACGGATGTCGTCCAGAGCTACAAAACAATTGTCTTACCAGTGCAGAATGTTCTGAATCCAATGCTTGCATCCAGGGCTCTGTATTTTCGAAACAAAGAAAAGAAAATGAACCCTCCGCAGAATCGCTTCATTTCGTGCAATATCATTTTTGTGTAAGTCATTGTGTTTCTTGTTATAGAGTCTTCCTTTCAAACATGACTTGACTATCGCTTGTTTCGATCCTCAAGTGCTACAGTTCATTTCATTTGAAGCAAAGGCCTTGTTTCAATTGACGCAATGAATGACCCGAAAATTGCTTCCTTCGTTTTTTTCCACTTTCACTTCAATTCGGGCTCATGCGACCTGTCACGCATCGCGTCGTCAAGCATCAAAATATAGTATCCGCACAATATCGGTTGCCAATATGGTATCCGGATTAAAGGAGAAATGGCTCTAATGTTGACCTATGGATCTAAGATTGGGCCCATCGCTAAAAATCTGCCATTTATCAATTTTATCTAGATGACCACGTAATTGCCTATTTAGCAGATTGCTGAATTTATGTATGGGCCCCGACATTGCATCCACTTTCCCTATTTAGTAATAATATATTATTTTATATTAAACGAAAATTAAATTAAAGAGGCCATTCTGGATTCCAAGATGGCAGTCATCGGGGTGAGGAAAGACTCAAATACCCTACAATATGGGTATTTTCGGAACAGGGACGACACGAAGGTACCGAAAATCTATATCCGACGCAATTTTTTAATCCAAAATGGCAGCCATCGGGTTTCAGAAAAGTGTCAAATACCCTACAATACCCAAGTAACAATTTTGGTTTTATGGGGGTTCTGTAGACCATGATTTGGACTTGTAGAATGCTATAAAACCTCTATAAAGCTTGCAATGTTACTTGGGTAGAGACGGGGATGGCGCGTAGATGCTGAACATCGATACCCGACGCCATTTTTGAATTCAAATAGTGACCATTGGTTTTCGGAAGTTTCAAATACCCTAAGATATGGGTATTTTCGGAACGGGGACGACGCGTAGATGCCAAAAATCGATATCCAACGCTATGTTGGACTCCAATATGGCGGCCATCAGGGTTCAGAAAGCGTCAAATACCCTAAGATATGGGTATTTTCGGAACGGGGACGACGCGTAGATGCTGAAAATAGATATCCGCTGCTATTTTGGAATCCAATATGGTGGCCATCAGGGTTCAGAAAGCGTCAAATACCCTACATTATGGGTATTTTCGGAACGGGGACGACGTGTAGATGCCGAAAATGGCGGCCATCGGGTTTCATAAAAAGTATCAAATACCCTAAAGGCCGGCGTACAATGAATAAGTTTTCAGGTTTTTTGACAGTTAGCCCATGCATTATCCGTCAAAACACCCGGAAACTTATGCATTGTGCACCAGCCTTAATATCTGGAAATTTTCAGAACGGGGACGACGCGTTGATGCTGAAAATCGATATTCGATGCCATTCCTTCTGAAATCGGAAGCCACCATCTTGATTTTCAAGATGGCGTCGGATATCGATTCCTGGGTTCTAGATGTCACCCCGATTAAAAAAAGCACATTAATCGATAATTGACAGTATTTCACAGTTTCTCTGAAGCAAAGCCACCATCTTGGATTTTAAAACGCCATGAGATCAATTTTCGTTATCTACGTCTCATCAATATTCTGAAAATAACCGTATTTTAGCGTATATGACACTTTTTTTTTTGCAAATCTGAAGTCACCGTCTTGGATTTCAAAATGGCGTCGGATATCGATTTCCGGCTTCTAAACGTTACCCTGATGCTAGAAAAAACCGTATATATGGGTATTTGATAGAATTTACAACTATTTCTTAAACCGGAGGCCATCATCATGGATTTTAAAATGGCGTCGAATATCGATATCCAATCTCCAGACGTTACCCCGTTTCAAAAAATACCCATATTGATGGAACGGCATCAGAATTTCCCATTTTTCTGAAATAGGAAGCCGCCATCTTGGAATTCAAAATGGAGTAGACTTCATACCGATTGCAAAAATATCAATATTGATGTGTATTTGACTGTATTTTCACTTTTTCTTAAGCCGGAAGCCACCATCTTCGATATCAAAATGGCGTCGAATATCTATTTTCACCCTCTAGACATCAACCCGATTGCAAAAATACCTTTATTGATAGGTATCTGACAGTATTTCCCACTTTTTATTAAACCTGAAGTCGCCATCTTGGATTTCAAAATGGCGTCGCATATCAATTTTCGATCTCTAGACGTCACACCGATTCTAAAAATTCTCATATCGATGGGTAAACAAACCACCCGACAATTATAAATTTGACATCCACGTGCACAAGATCTATGCACATACGCTTAAATGAACCGAGCGAACAATCAACAAGAGTCTGCTCGAATTTTGATCGAACAGCTTCGCTTCAACGCAAAAGTAACTTCATTTGACAATGAAAGAAGAAATGAACACGAGTCTAGCCAAAACAAACGGCATGAAAACTGATCGAAAGTGGTTCTGTTGATGCTGACGGGGATCTGCTCGAAGAGAAGACAGAATGACTTTCAAATGAAAGTGATGGTGTAAAGCTTCATCGTCACTTGACGATTTTCGATTGAAGGTGACTTTTTGGGGCCCTGCTTGCATCACGTACCAGGGAGCATTGTCGTGTAGGCCAGCCTGCGAAAATATCAGGAACAATCACGATACCCAATGTCAATGTCCACCATACGCGGTAGATCCTTACGATTTGACGAAAGGCTGTCAATCCGTGCCCTGCGTGTACAACAACGACTGTCCACCAACGCAAATGTGCAACCGAGGGACTCACATGTGCTACGATGCCTGTCAGGAGGACACCTGCGGAGACAATGTCGTATGTATTGACGAGAACCATCATGTGTCAATGTTCTCCGGGGTACAAGGCCAACCCAATCGCTGACGTAGAATATACATCACTAAGATCTTGTGAACTCAACCCTCAACCTAGTGAGTGAACAGACACTCAATGTCATGCAACGGCTCGTTGTGAGAACATACCAGGTTCATATAGGTGCAGTTGCCCTGAGGAAGCCATTGGAGATGCATACCCCCATCCAGGTTGTCGTCTGCTGTACCAATGCTACAAGAACGGTTACGATGTTGTCGGAGGATGATGTGAAGATGTGGACGAATGCCGTGCAAATCTATGCCACGCAAACGCAACTTGTCAGAATCAAGGGTAGTTCGTTAAAGTAAATAGAACATCATTTGACTTTAGTGAATATCTCAAAAGTAAAGAAAACGTTGTAAGAACTTCATAGATCTTCAAGGAACCTTCGAGGAACTGCATAGATCTTCAATAAACATTGTAGAACCTTTGAAAGCAACGTTTACATTTATTGAACTGATTAGAAGTCCTGAAAACATTCTAGAACTGCAGCAAATTTTAAAGAAGTTCTGTTAACTTTGTAAAAATTCAACATACTTTGTAGATTCTCAGTGAACTTCATTGAACTTCAGAGAATTTCATAGAACTTCTGCAAATATTGTAGAAGTTCAGAGAACTTAGTTTAACTTCATCAAAAATCGTTGAAAATTAGTGAAATTTAGCGAATTTTGAAGAAATCCGGAGAATTTTATTTAAGTTCAGGGAATTTTTAAACTTCATAAGACTTTTTTTGAACTTCAGGGACTTTGTAGATGTTAAGTTGACATAATAGAAATTCAGTAAGTTTAATTTAAAGTAGGGAAACTTTGTAGAGCTTCAGACAATTTCAAAGAAATTCAGTTTTTTTTAGTAAAAAATCGGGAATTGGGAAACTTGTATAAGTTTGGGAAACATCGTTGAAGTTTTTTTTTGTTTAGCTGTTTAGTTTGATGCCTTAATGGACTTTGAATATATCAGGAAAATTAGTAGAAATTTAGGAAAACTTCAGGGAACTTCGCAGGAAATCAACGTTCAGGGAACTTTGGAATTCTGAGAATATTGTAGAAGTAAAGCAAATTTCGTTGCAAATCGAGGAATTTGTTTTTAGACGTTCAAGGATCTCCATAAAAGTTCATCCAAAATCATAGAAGCTCAGAGAGTATTGTAAAAGTTTAGCATACGTCTTAAAACTTCAGGGTTTGATTTGGGAACTTATTGCATGTTTTGAGAACTTTATTGAGAGAACTTTGAAAATCTGCAATTTGGAAGAAGTTGATAGAACGCACCTCAGGAATTGTTTGATGCAAATGCCACCTTCGCCACCTGCTGAGTACGGTGCTGGTGGCCATTTTAGGAAATATTTTGCACAGTAAGCAAAAACGGTGGCCATTAGGTCACCAAGCCTCTCCTGTTACTTCGGAGTCGAACGGATCTGGGTATGCTCAGATGATCCCATTGATAGTTATGAGGACTTACAACGCCAGTGCGAGGAATCTCTGCAGAAACTAATAAGGCTTATGTTCGGGGATATTCATATACCATGTGGACAATGGACAATTGTGAACATCTTCCAAGTTCGATATTTTTATGAAGCAATCTTAATATTCTACCAACATTTCAGGACCTCCCTTTGCTCAGTTGGTAAAGGCGCAGCTACAAAGCACAACCATGCTGGAGGTGGCTGGGTTCGATTCCCGGTTCGACCTAGGAATTTTTCGGGTTGGAAAATTTCTCGACTTCCCTGGACATAGAGTATGATTGTACTTGCCACACAATTATACTAATGCAGTTATGGTACAGCCATCGAAAGCTCTCAATTAATAACTGTGGAAGTGCTTCGATAACACTAAGTTGAGAGAGCGCAGTAAGCTAATATGCAATAAGTAATAAGCTTTAAATGCGAAGAAGATGAAGAGAAGATCTCAGAAAATCTCCGAACTTCTCCGGGAAGATCCTTAACTTATTCTACGAATATTCCAGAACATCTGGGAAGTTCTCTGAAATTAAAAGAAGTTCCAAAAACTTCCATGAAGTTCATTAAGCTTGATTGCAGTAAGGCCTCTGACAATTTGCAACGAAGTACCATAAACTGAATCGAAAATCTATGAAATTCTATGAAGTTTCCTGAAATTTAACCATTTTTTAGAGCTTCTTCGGAATTCTCCGAGAATTCTACGAAGTTATCTGATTTCCTGCATTTCAAAGAAGTTTTTCTAAGTTTCTCGAATTAATGATACTGTCGTGCAGTTTTCGGACGCTACAAGTGATTTTAAGAAAATTAAGCAATACATTCAAGAATGTTGATGCTTAGCCTAAATAGGACCGTATTTTTTCGAGGATCTACAAGAAAAAATCTCAAAATATGGTTCTTGGAACTGACTTCTTGTAGAAGTCTTTTTGGCTTCCCCTGGTAGCGTCGTCAAAGCTATCCAGGAGGTTTCTCCAGCAGTCATCTATCGAAAGTTTGCTCCAGTTTCCTGCAGAAATTTCTTCCGACTTCGTCCAAAAGGGCTCCTACCTTTCACTGTTTCGGATGTTTTGAGGATTTCCCCCGGGTACTTTTCTGTCCTTTACCGAAAACTTATTGCAACGTCCCACGAATTCATCGACCTTTTCTATTCGATTTCCACCGGACGTATCTTCCAAATTGCTCCAGAAGTTCCTTCCTGTTTCCCCCGGATATTCCTTCCAACTTCTCGCAAACGCTTCTTCCAATGGTCAAGGTTCCAATTACATTCCCAGACTTTCACTGTTTAGTAAGGGTACCAAGTGCAAGGTACTTTATTTTGATGCCTGCGAAAGGGATATCTAGCTATGTTGAACAGTTTATGTACCAGCTACCGCAGTGGTATCTGACGGAAAATAACAGCAGAGGTTTATTCAAACAAGTTTTTTTTTTATTTATGGACGCCTAGACGGCACAAAGAATCAAAACTTACCGGTGTCGAGTAGGGATGCGCCGTCAAGCAGACTCCGTCCGCCTTCAGCTGTTCCTGCAGCAGCGCCTCCAGCTCGCTCAGCATCAGCGGCGAACTGTCCCGCTCCAGGCTGTCACTGTTATCCGACAGCAGCGATTTGGGATCGTTCAGCTGAAAATACACACTGGCTGCGCCCTTCTCCCTCAGCAGCCGCACACTCTTCAGCAGCTTGCTCCGATGCTGCGGATTCTGAACCCCAATGGCGTCCAGATCCGGATCGCCGACTTGTTTGCAAATTTCCAAATCATCGTACCCATTGTCCAGGAAACTCTCGGCGTACTGCCCGAGCCCCAGAGCACGCAGCCACTCGCAAACGATGTTGCTGACTGCCATCTTCCTGCCACTTCTCACAGTACGCACTCACCACCGTCAAAACGTCAAACGGCGCGCGATTCTTCCCCCGAAAAACGTCGATTACTTCGCTCTCGGTTGGTTCTTCTTCGTTCTTGATGCAAAAAGTTAACGACTAATTAAAACTGTACCTCGCCACCGCCCCCGTCGATGGTCATTCATTGCTGGGCGCTACATGCTGCCCCCGGTGGTACCACATTAAACTTTTCTACTCTTTTTGTTACTCCTCTACCTATATCGTGAGGTGGCTGACTCGCTTCGTTTTGCTTCTTGTATTATTTTCTTCGCGGAGAGACAGAAAAAGAAACTTTATTACTGTGGTCCTGCGGTTCCTCCGGGAGGGTTTCGTTGTTTACATTTCGTATCGTATCAACTCGCTTCTCGCTTTTTGTGGCCGGGGCCTCCGAGAGTCATAAACCGTTCGTTGTTTGTTTGAGGTTCGCCGCCCAAATTGCCCCCCGTACGTCACGCTGTTTGATGGCGCTGCAATCTGCAAAAGGAAAAAAAGACAAAAGAAGAGAATGCACATTAGAATCTGCATGCATGCATGGCATATTACACCGTCCCACATGTATCGTGTCGTTGGAGACGGGACGGGGTCCCTCGAAATTAGTGGAAAGTAATGACGATAATGATGATTATAAAGCCAGAGGTGAAACTTTATAACGAGTGAGATTTATGACAGCTACGTGAATGGCACGTCACTTGGCCCGGGTTGTGGTGGGGCCAGGGTCTGAAAGTCTTCAGGTCTGGTCTGAGAGTTGCTATTTTGTTGACGGCAGCAAGATTTATGAATGGGGCAATTAAAATATGACTTTGTGCGCGGTTGACGGCGTTGACGGGTGGATGATGGCTAGGATGAGCGCAGCGAAGAAAACGGTGAAGAGATGTGATGGTTCAGGTTTCAGCACCTTTTTTTTTCCTTTATAGCAGTGACTTGGGATTTACGAGAAAATGAGAAAATGGAATTTGCTCTAGAGATCAAGACGCGGGACAGGGAGTTTACTTTTGAAGTCTAGGTGGTGGGTTGATTACATCGTGTATAAATGTAAGGGTGCAAATCTGAGAATCCAAAACCCCTTCAGTAGAATACCCATTTCGACGAAAATCTAAAACTTCCAACCAAATTAGGATGATTTGATTGTAGACGCCTGAACGACGGTTGACGCCACAACCGCCCACTGTACTAAAAGATAATAATATGACTCTAGGAAAATATATTTATTCTCCATTATTCGGTAGATAAAAAGGTATCAAGAATCGGATGCCACAGCCTCATATTGTTCAGAACCTTTGAAAAGGTTCACTTTGTAAGAATCCCCCCCCCCCTCCACACCGTCATGCATGGGGTCATGCAATAATTACGTTAGCACGTTTTTGGGATTTACCAAACCCCCGCCCTTCCATTGTAAGACTAACAGGGTGGCCAGTGAATTTTCATTTTGAAATTCCCGGTTTTTTTCCCAGTTTAAATCTTAAACAATTCCCGATTGTTAATATTCAACAAAAAAAAACGAAATTGAAAGCATTTTTAAGAACCTGCTGAAAGGAATTTACTGAAAAGATAAAAAAAAAGTGATTTAAGAAGATTCCCAAGATTCTGGAGCTTTAACATTTGTGTATAGTCTGAACCCTAGTCATAATTGTCACGCTCTGAGACTTGGAAGCATTTTAAGGGTTATAAAATATTACATAACAATCAATAGAATCTAGCGGGAAAACCCTGGAATTTTTAATAAAATTTAAAATAATTCAAAGTGTTGATTTCAAACAAATATTGAATTCCCACACAGTTTTCGAAGGAGAAGTTCTGAGCAGATATCCAGAATTATTCTGACATGAAATCCTTAGAAATTGTTAGATGAATTTCGGAGGATTTCTGTGGAGAAGAATGCAAGTTATAAATTAAATTGTTAGGTAATTTTAGAAGATTTAAAAAGGAGTTGTGAAAAACATAACTTTGCGGAAAATTCCTACGTGATTCTGAGGAGATTTGAATGACAGATGATTTTAAGAAGAATTTAAGAGAATTATCATCATATTTCAACAAGAAACAGAGTTCTTAGAGTGTTCTGGCAATAATTTCAACCCTAGTGCGATAAATTCATCACAGAACTCCAACAAAATTGTTTGCAAAAAATTTGCTGATAATTAGGAAGAAATTCTTTTAAAAACTCCAAGGGGTTTCGAAATAAATTTTCGAAAGATTTCTTCTGTTTTCAATAGAGTTAAAATAAATTTTTGTAAAGATTTCCAAAGAAATAAAAGTCTCCGGATAGGCTCAAGGGAATTCTAAGAAGGATTCCAATTAAATTCTTAGAAGGGGTTGCAAGGAAATTCCAAAAATAATTCAACGGTAATACGGTGTTTTTTTGTTTATTTCTGAACAATTTCAAGATAATTCAGAGCAGAATTCCAAGTTAATTCTGAAATTTATATCATGAGAATTTTGAACAACGAAAAATTAAAACCCCGAAAAAGAATAATTCAGTTTCAGTTATAACAAATATTTGTTTTATAGTTGAAGATGCTAATTTCAAATAACAGACTGTAGTGGTAGGGAGGCGAACCAGCCCAAGGCTGAAAGCCTCCCTAATAAAGATAAATAATAATAATAACTGTAGTGGTATATTTTATACGATAGATGGAGTAGATAAAAGAATAGAGTTGATAGTTCCGTTAGAGTACGGCAGTGTGAAAATTGCATATAGATAGTAGAATAGCGAGCTAGGACAACTTTTAAGGAAGGTACAAATCGGTTTTTTCATCTCTCTTTACCAAACTCCCCTTTTGGAGAGGGATAGTGAGGGGTGTCCTTCCCCTGGCCACAAAAAAAATATTTGTTTCCAAAGTCCAGTATCTTCAATATTTTCTATTAAGGACCATGCACTTTACATCTGAAATTGAGACGACAAAAATCAATTTTCAATATTGCTGAGTGATTAAATACTAAAAACAATAAGACGGGAAACTGAAGAAAATTATGGAGCAAATAGAGCAAGACATTCATTTGTTAAAGAATTGGTTTATTCTGAAATTCTGGTGTCAAAATGTGTTCTTATGGTATTATGGTTAATTAATTTTTCCTGGTTCTCTCAGGGTTTTTCCCGAGAATTCAGGATTTTCCCGGTTACTTTTCAAATTCCCGGATATTTCCCGGTATTCCCGGTTTTCCCGGTTTGCTGGTCACCCTGGACTAAGTACTATTAAAAAAAACCATTTTTTGCTTGGTAAGATCATACATAGTCTGAACATCGCTTGTTCTTGCGTTCGTAAGATATTTTTGAGAGGACGGGGTCTCTCTTGTAAGAAAACGTAAAAAATCTCTATCACACACTTAGAAATACCTAATTTTACACGTGACGGAATCCATCTTTGACATAAAGGATGAGACGTAAACAAACATGTCACGTAAAATTAGGTGCTCCGAGACTGAAAAGTTCGGTACTCGACGAAAAGTACGTTTGATTGAGTTGAATTTCGTATCTATTATGACTCAATTTTAGGTCAAAATTGACGCTCGTATATGTCAGTCTCAGAGCACCTAAATTGACATGATTTTTAATAAGTGTGCACTTCCTCCCCCACTAAGTGCGTACGTAATTATTGAATGGCTCCCATGAAAGTGAAATCTAAAATAAGTTAATTCTTCAGGTTTAGAGAAACAAATTCCATGGGTCTATAAATAATAATAAAAACAAGGGGTAATCAACACTGCACACTGTGCCAGAACACAGTATGCCACACTGATCGGCACAGTTTGGCACTTTAAGAGACACACTGGCAAGTAGGATACAAACAATATAATACAAATCGGCATGACTGTTGAGTGTTGACGTTTCGCCAATCGTTGCTTAAGTTGACTACTTTGTTTACCTTGAAGTGAACCTAGAGTTAGAAAATTATATTTCATACTTGAAACTTGAAACTGGTGAAACAGCGATTTGCGAATCGTTCCTTGCAACAGTTAGACACATATTGTAAGCATTTTCTGAACCATGATCCCTTCACAACTAGCAAAACTCAGATCCATTCATCCGATTCACAGCGAAAATCCTAGCGGGTTTCATTCAGAACAGCTTCAATTCGGGCCTCACACCTTCCGAGTCCTTACGGCCGAATCGGGTTATCTTCAGCGATGGTTGGTAAAATACCTGGTAGATCTGATCGTATTGGACGATGGTACGGTTCGAAATGCGATCGGTGAAATCGTTGAGTTTACCTATGGTGCAGACGGGTTGGGTCTCGAGTCCATGGAAATCAAAAACAATTCGGTAGACATTCAACGTCAGTTTATGTACGTTCGTAATACAAATCCCTGTAGGGACGAAAATTCTCTGAACGTAATAAAAATTGTTACACCTGTGGAGAAAAATTTGAGGAAGTCTGATCTCGTATCATCGTAAATTGCTCGTACATACCAACTAGACTGGGTAATAGACTGATGCAAAATTTAAAATGTTTGCTCCACAGTGCTCCAACGGTTCCAAATTGGGCCCTGATTAGGCTCTTAAAATTTGAACTCATTTAGTGAGAAACTGACTTGGCACAAACCATTTGAAGTTTATATGGGAATTACTTGGAGAAACCATAATTTCGGTTCATATCGATCTCAAAATTTATCAGTTCACTCTACTTTAGAAAATGATAGCTGAGCTTGTTGAAAATTTGCTCAGCTACAACTTTGTTCAAGACCATTTTTCGATCAAATGTAAGGAACAAAAGTTATTAATGATTTAAGTCACTGATGTCTTATGATTATGCTCAATCAACTGTTCAGCAGGCATCATTGGTGTTTATGGCGCGTAGAATAGAGGACAAAAATCATGGCTACTATGTCACACTGCAGAATACAGTGTTGCCCACAATACAGTTGTTTAATCTTGCCATAAGATTATCAATCTCTCAAACAATTAATAACTATTTAATTTGACGTTTGGCTGAAAAACGATTTTCTGCAAAGTTGAAGCTGATAAAAATTCCCATAAGAATAGCAATAGATTTTTTAACAGTACAATATGTAAAAAGGCTAGAAGACAATGAACAAAAAGTTTTCTTTTCCCATAGTAATTTCCATATACACTTAAAATGGTTTGTGCCAAGTCAGTTTCTTATCAAATGAGTTTAAACTTCCGGAGGCTAATCAGGGCCCGATTTGAAACCGTTTGAACACTGTGGAGCGAAAATTTCAAATTTTGCATCAGCCTACTGGGTAATGCTATGGCTATGGAAATTAGAAACTGGCCAAACCGACCAACACGGTTTCGCCTGTGCCCACCCGCCCGTTGCCTTTGATGGCCAATCCGCTAGGAAACGCAAACACCATCAAGGAAGGACATGGATCCTATGTACCGGAATGGAACTGTACCGGGGATGGCGGAACACTTATATGTTGCTATCTAGTCTCGAAGCGTACAACGACAAATCAAAGCAGGATCTTCAACAGTTGAACTACATTTACAGTTGTGTTGTTATATAATAAACAATAAATTAAATAAAGCTGAACATAGAATTGGGCACCACATTCAGATCCCAATCTTGCGCAGGATCTTCTGGAATGGATTTATTCATTTCTTTGCTGGGATAACTCTGAGACCACAGTGATTAGTCAAAGTGTTGATTTCATGATCTTCGTTTATCTCTCCGTATAAAATATAAAACAACCGAAGCTATAGCGACGGAGCAAGTTTATCAACTATTAGATCGTTTCTTGTAGCTCTTGAATGACGAATCGTCTTCACTGGTTAAGTTTGTGATCTGTGTGACCTGGGCAGAAACCTCTCGAGTTCTATGCAGTCCTATATGTACTGGATAAAGCGCTTCCAATGAAGGTGACTGTCCTATTTCATCGGTGACACATTGACCATTGATTTACATTTGTGTTACATTGCACAAGGTACCACTCCGTGAACTTGATAGCTTGGAAGTCTAGAACGGTTGGGTGTTTCAGGTATTAGCCATAATACTGATCGACTCATACTTCCGACTCGATCAGAATAACTGGATCGAGGATGTTGCTCTTAGGTTGCAATGTGGAATTGAACAACTACCTGTTTTTAGTATGCCATGGATCAAGTTACGCCTTTATTTCTGCACATCCGCAAGGAATTAGCAATTCAAAGGAATATCGTGCCAAAATCTTGTGAACTTGTTGAATTTGCAGGTACAGGTTTAATGACATATTATTGAGAGTATGAAACTGAATGATTGCCAAGAACGATCAGAAAAATTGAAAATGTAAACACAATCTAAAAAGTCATAGAGTCACCCCGTACCGACTAGGTTAACATGTCATAAGGAATATTCAGACTAATTTTAAATAGAATGTAAGGAGTATATAAGGAAGTTCTATTAAGTTTTTTCGAAACGAATCTGAGGATGAACTCTTCGATCTCAAAACAACCTGGAAAATCACCAAAATTCCGGGAAAACCCCGGGAAATTACAAATTTGGGATTTGCTGGTCACCATGATTATTGCTAATGCATATTTGATTTTTGTTTTATGCCACCCAAAATTTGAAAATATAGCTCATTTTAAAATCGTTTTCCACTCTACGCTTTATCCTAAAAGAGCACAAAATATTAATTTATTAATTTATATTAATTTATTAATTTATCATTAAATGAGTTGCTTATACGTAAATTTATTTCTTTTTTTTTATTTAATATTTGCCCCTCCTCGACTTATTTGAGTGATGTCGGACATAAAATGAAAATATTATTTGCATCATCCTTATGCCTTATTAGGTAATCAAATAATAATAACAAGACAAATGTTGACAATTTTTAGACAATCAATTTTAAAGACCTCGGATATAGAAACTTTTTAAACACCTCAAATTTTCATAGCTCATGGACCTACACAATTTTTCTAGATAGCGGTCCAAGAAGAAATCGCATTATTCTGAAAGGAGGAAAAAATTTCAGGATGGAAAGATCGTCAGTGCACTCGGCAAATTAATCTGACTCATATTTGAGTCAAGTTCACTTAAATTCGCAAAAACCTAGGTCACTCAAATATGAGTGATATTTGCCCATATTCGAGTAAAATTTACTCAAATGCGAATTTTAGTGAACGGGACTCACATTAAGATTTATTTGCCGTGTATATTATTTTGCATGCATCTCGGACTTAGCATCTGGAAACCAAAAAAAAAAAAGATTCCGGGATAAATTTTAGAGATTTTGGATCCATTCTTCAATGCTGGAACTTAAGCATTCGAAATCTCTAAGACAAACAAGTTAAGAAACGGCCCGGAATAGTTTTCATATTTTGAATATATGGAATGTAAGTTCACAGTCCTTTAAAAATTTAAATATTTATGAAACGTAGGGAAGAGCGCTGCTTCGTCGTAATCGCCCATTTCCGTTCTATCGAGCAGAAATCATCAATAATATCAATGATTTCACCATGCACAAAACAATAATACTTGCATGGTGAAATCATTGATATTATTTGCCTGTAGACTTGGAGACATACTTCAAGTCTCCGCGTATTGTCCGGCTTGATCGCCGGCATCATCAAGAAAGACATCAAGTACTGCACCCTACCCCACTACCGCACTTCCATCATCGAGGCTGTCGGCGTAGAGGTGGAAACATCGACCGGAAACGTCCGGTTCATCGCCGCCTACTGCCCCCGGCAATGTACCGTTAGCAATGGTACAGCACAGCAGTTCAAGAACGACCTTGCCATCATAACCCGCACCAATGCCCGCTTCGTAATCGGAGGGGACCTGAACGCCCGGCACGAGGCCTGGCGGAACTACCAGCAGAACCAGAACGGCCGCCTACTATTCGACCATTCCCAGCATGGTCTCTGTTCCGTCTGGTTTCCGGACGAACCAACCTTCACATCACCGGCGGGCAACCCATCGACACTGGACCTGTTCTTGGCAAACACCGGATTAGCCTAGCCGGTTGCCGTCAACGACCTGAGTTCGGACCACCAACCGGTGCTGACTGAGCTGGGCTGCAACGGGGCCTCTGCACCGCTCGACACAGTGGAGGACATCGACCGGGCCCTGGAGGGTCTCCATCAAGCCATATCCGTGGCTGACGAAGAGTGCGTTCGACGAGTTCCTGTGTGGGGTAAGTTTCAAGCAATTGATTCCCACACCAAACTCTTGATTCGGCTCAGAAATGTTCGTAGACGCCAGTTTCAGCGGACTGGGGATCTGCAGCGTAAATACGAAATGGTCGATCTGAATCGGCAGATCGCTTCCAGAATGGTCTCAATCCGGAACGAGAGTTTCGGGCGGCTCTCCAGTCGCATTTGCTTGGCTCTACAATCCCAAGTCCATTCGAGAACCAGGTTGCGCAGTGCGTCCAGACGTTAGATGCCTCCCCTTGTGCCATCCCTCCAGAAGAACGGATTACATAGGAACAAATTTGCTCAGCGCTGAAATACAGTAAGAACATGAAGGCTCCCGGGTTTGACGGAATATTCAACCTAGCGTTGAAAAATCTCAGCCCGAGGGTGCACTCGCTGCTGGCTGCCATCCTCAACAGATGCTTGGAGCTGCACTACTTTCCAAGCATCTGGAAGGTGGCAAAATCATCCCGATCCGCAAACCTGGGAAAGACCCTTCACTACCGTCAAGCTACAGACCGATTAGCCTGCTCTCAGCGCTGAGCAAGCTGTTCGAAAAATTGATCCTCAGCCGACTGAAAAAGTTTGTGGAGGAACATGACATTCTTCTTCCGGAACAGTTCGGGTTCCGCAAGGGGCATTCCACCAATCATCAGCTAGTGCGGGAGATGAATAACATCCGAAGTAACAAAGCTGTATCCAAGTCCCCAGCCATGGCCTTGTTAGACGTCGAAAAGGCGTTTGACAATGTCGGGCACGACGGACTTATATAAAGGGTGATACGGTCAAAATTTGGTCAAGGGAAAACGCGTGTAAATCGGTGAAATCGTTTATTTAAAAAATCAAATTAAATTTCTTTTTCAAGTTCAATTAGGATAAAATTCAGGAAAAATATTCAGTTAGGCTTCCGCTTTTCCAAATCCGAATTGCCGGGCCTTACGCTTGACCCCTGCCATCAGATTTTGTACAGCCACCTTGTCCACCTTCTTCGCCGCAGAAAGCCAGTTTGCCTTGAACTGCTGCTCGCCCTTAGTAGTTTTTTTGGTCTTCTTTAGGTTCCGCTTGACAATAGCCCAGTATTTCTCAATTGGGCGGAGCTCTGGCGTGTTGGGAGGGTTCTTGTCCTTGGGAACCACCTGCACGTTGTTGGCGGCGTACCACTCCATGGCCTTTTTACCGTAATGGCAAGATGCCAAATCCGGCCAAAACAGTACGGAACAACCGTGTTTCTTCAGGAAAGGCAGCAGACGTTTATTCAAACTCTCTTTCACGTAAATTTCTTGGTTGACAGTCCCGGAAGCTATGAAAATGCTGCTTTTCAAGCCACAGGTACAGATGGCTTGCCAAACCAGATATTTCTTTGCGAACTTTGACAGTTTCATGTGCTTGAAAACATCTGCTACCTTTCCCCTTCCTTTTGCCGTATAAAACTCCTGTCCCGGAAGCTGCTTGTAGTCGGCTTTGACGTAGGTTTCGTCGTCCATTACCACGCAGTCAAACTTCGTCAGCATCGTCGTGTACAGCCTCCGGGATCGCGCTTTGGCCGTCGTATTTTGTTTATCATCGCGATTTGGAGTCACTACCTTCTTGTAAGTCGATAGTCCGGCTCGTTTTTTGGCTCGATGCACGGTTGTAGACGATACACCCAGCTTATTTGCGGCATCTCGGAGAGAGAGGTTAGGGTTTCGCTTGAAACTACCGGCAACTCTCTTTGTCGTCTCAGCGGCTTCCGGTTTTCGATTTCCCCCCGATCCAGACTTCCTGGCTGTCGACAAACGTTCCCCAAACACTTTAATTACATTTGTAACGGTTGATTTGGCAACTTTTAGCGATTTTGCCAACTTTGCGTGCGAGTAGCTCGGATTTTCGCGATGCGCGAGCAAAATTTTGATACGCTGCTCTTCTTGCTTGGACGGCATTTTGACAACTGAAGAGTGAATTCCAAAATCAAAATAGGAGCAACATTCTACACACACACACCTTCAAAATGAGGGGTGTTCAGGTTTTTTAAATGCAAAATTGAAAGAAATACGTCAAGTTGATATTGACCAAATTTTGACCGTATCACCCTTTATCTGCCAAGGATACAACACTTGGAGTGGAATTAGATGGAAAATACTAATCCTTTTCTTTCTCTCCATCTAAAGGAAAGGGTGTTAAACAAGGCTGCCCTCTGTCGCCAAGTCTATTTACAATTGTACTGCACTGGGTATTATGTAAGCTAAAGGTCATTCATCCAGAAGTCCAACTCGAGCAAGGGCGGCAGCTGAGAACGCCATTAATTTTAGCGTATGCAGATGATTTGATGATCATTTACAGAAACATCAACGAGTTAGACAAGATCGTAGGTACTTTAAAGGGACTGCTGGAGGAAGTGGGACCGCTGATTCACCCGGACAAATCTGAACTGCTGGTACGAGACCCACTTTCCACCAAAGTAGCTGTGGAAGAAAGTATCAGCATAGGCGGAATTCAACTAAACTTCCTTCAAATACTTGGGAGTGTATCTAACAGCTACAGTAAGCCGCCCCGTGTCAGTTAAACAAAGATGCCTACAGGGTGTTAAAGTTAGCAAAGCTGAAGAACAAAGTTCCTTGGGAAATTGGTCCAAGAGTATATAACTCTGTTGTGGTACCCACGGTAACATTTGGTCTCAACGCAATGTCGTTGACGGCCCGAAACAGAAGATCATTGCGTCGCTTCGAAAGGAAGACTGTCCAAAAATGGTACAAAGTGAGTGGGGGTGTAACACACGGAAGCTACTGCAGAACCGTATTATAGGAAAGAAAATAAAGCTAAGAAGGATTACTTATTGGGGGCATTATTTTATGATTCTTCAATATTGTACAAATATTTACACATTACACACAATACACATAGTAACTCGGAGCGTTTGGTACGGTATGTCCATGCATCCTTCCACCCCTGTAGATTCAAGAAATGTTCCCATTCATTTCCAAGAATCATCTTTGCGGCAAATACAACGCTGTAGGCCTGGCCGTATTGATGTTTATATCATATCTCAAATATGCTGTAAACATCAATTAGACAAGAAAAATGACTAGACCTTATCTAACTTAATCATTTTCCAGGATGCTTTCTCGTACTGGCTGCGTTTGTATTAGATTAGATTAGATTAGATTCACCAACATTCGAATTGTCAATTCCAACGTGAAAGCAGTGCTGTTGTGTGCCAGCGAAACATGGTACGTAGCTGTGGATAACACTCAAAAGCTGCAGTTCTTCATCGACCGATATCGACCTAAGGGCTTACGGCGACGAAGCCTCAACTACGAAATCAAGCAAGTCGACCTGGCATCAGTTCCATTTGCTGAATTCTGAAACATTATATTACACTATAAAAAAATGCACTTTCTGTGTTTGTAAATGTAAATTTATAATCAAATTTTAATTCCCAGAATCAAAAGTTCGCCATCGTTCAACTAACTTTTACATAGCTACCATGAAAGCTTCCGGAATCGTTCTATCAACCCGACCTACCATATATGCAATCATCAAGTGCAATAAAGAATCCCGCAAGAAAAGCAAACAATTTAAAAGATTTCAAATCGAAATGGGCATTACAATAAGACCCACCAAGGTTTATCCATATGCCGCGTGCCGTGTTCGGTTTCCATTTAACTTATTTTATGATTCTATTTACCATGTTCGTGTGCACCTGAAGTAACACTACAGCCGTCGATCCTTCGGAGCGAATGCATACTTACGTATGCAAATGAACGCAGGAAATCGACGGTATTTTCCCGACGACCATTAGGAAGCAAAACAAAAAGCTTGTCGACAATCGTTTGTTGCACGAATAATGGGCTTCTTGAGGATAATGAATCGCACTTACCCGGTTCATTTTTCATTCAATCATTCAACCGCATCAGAGAAAAAGGAGAAGGGAAAGCCCAGTTGTAAACTATAATGACCCGTTTCGGAAAACTAATAAAACTGGAGCCAGTCGTTGTCCGAATTCAGGAACCAAACTAACAATTAGTGAACTCATAACTGGTTTATCGGAGGATTTCGCCTCCGGGTGAGGTCCTGCTGACAACGGAAAAAGTTGAAAATAATAATAATTTCAGATCTGTTGTGGACCAAAAGTTGAATCATAAAAAAAAACAGAACACGCAGGAGATAGAGGGTGGACAGCGGAGACACAGCCAGCGACAGCTGTGTAGGCAAGTGCACCCAAAAAGGCAACCATCAACATGCTGCTCTTGAGGCTGCTACCGGCGCGACTTGCTTGGTCCGAAAAAGTGAAAACAAATTCAATTGAATTAGCATAAATGTAATTAAAACTTTCCAACTACAAATTGGGTGGGCTACTGGGGCGATGCTGAGCTGTTGTTGCTAGCCAAATCTAGATTTCAAAAGGTCCTATCTGCTTCTCTTCATCGACTTTTTTTCCTTTGATAACCATGGTTATGCAAACTGATTTCGGCGTTACAGCGAATGTTTTTGCACCTGAGATAATAACGAAAGAGAAAGTCAGTGAAGAGAATCGATCAATGCAGATATGACCTTTTGAAATGATCGTTTAGGAATGGTTCAGAACTTCCACACTAGGGTTGGGGAATTCAAGGGAAAAAAGTTGATATTATTTTATCTCTCTCCGTTTCACCGCCGTCGCCCAGATAGCAGCCTCCGGGATGTTGGTGTTTTTGTTTTAAAAGCGGTATGTGTGAGTACTAAAAAAAGCAATAACACCAACAACAAATGCGAGTGAGCAAAGGGTATGTGTGTGTGTATTTATGTGTCCTGCTGATTGCACTCAACACTTGACTCGGTGACCTGAACTCCGTCCGACTGGGTTAGTTCGAGTGTACAATGTGCAACTGGAAAACTGCAACCGTTAGTTAGTTAGAAGGAAGCCGGAGAAAAGGAGAACTTCATTCAGCCGAGTGCATGGCAGTACAGTCAGTGCGGAACCAACGGCTCGGTAATTTAGCATTTTTAATTTAATTGCTCTGCCAAATAACTGTCCGACTTGGAGCGGCCCAGTGTTAGTTTGGAAGCTATTTTGGTTTCCGCACAATTCGCATAACCAGACAAAAAGGTTACATTTAATAATCAGGTCAATTCAATAATAATTTCAAAATTAATGATTTTTAAAATAAATTTCTAAATCAACAAAGATTCTATTCAATATTCATTATTTTTGAATTAGGCAACAAAATCAAAATTGGGTTTCAACCTGATGCAAAATTTGAATTTTTCGCTCCACAGTGCTCAAAATGGTTCCAAATCGGGTCTTGATTAGCCTCCCAAAATTTAAACTCATTTGATAAGAAACTTATTTGACCATTGGCCATTTGAAATTTATATGGAATTAACTATCGGAAAAGCACACTTTTTGTCCATTGTCTTCAAGCCTTTTGCCATTGAGTTTGTCGGTGAATATCGTGGAGAATGATTGTATATTCTGCCATTTCTGAATCAAGTGCGGTTTGAATTCATAATGCATAAATCCACACCATTGGACAACGATCATGGCTGGATTTGGTGCGTTTGTTCCAGTTGATGAACGTTCTTATAATTTGTTTTATCATTGTTCTTGATTTCTTGATTTTGTGAGTTTTTGAGCTTGACTTTTCGCTGATCGGAGTGTGTGGTTGGGATTGGAGATTCTGGTCAATGAAAATTATATGGAAGTATCGTTATTCATATCAGATTATCGTACAGCTTTAGAATTAACAGCACAAAACTTATGACACAGATGTTACAAAACTACCGACCACCATTATTTCTTATCAGCTCAATCCAGAACGCACTGCCTGCCGCCTCAAGGAAGCCCTCGATCCACTCAACACAGTCGCGCCTTCTGGTTCCTGCCATCGTAGTCGTTCTGGCCCTGTGGTTGATGATTGTGACGGGGTCTTCCAAGCACCTAATTCAGGCAAGCATATTAGTTTAACAAACTCTTCCCCGCCTGATTTCTCTCCGAGTTGCAGCAATACGTCATACTCCGATGGCTTCAAATCCCACATCACCGATGGGACATACAGCACTGCACCGGATCTTTCTCGCCACGTTTTGGAACATCCCTGACCAGAACGCGGTGCCTGCTGCCTCAAGGAAGCCCCTGAGCCACCCAACCCAGTCGCGCTTGCTGATTCCTGTCATCGTAGTCGTTCTGGCCCTGTGGTTGAGAATGGTGAAGGGGTCTTCCAACCTTCTACATCAGGCAAGTATGCGTTTGCTGAAAACAGTTCTTCTCCTGATCCGTCTCTGTGTTCCAGAGTACCACCATGCTCGTTTCGGCTGATCGATCATTCTGCAGACCTCCAACCGACTTCGTTCGACCGCCTGTTGGTGTATTACCAGAACGTTCGTGGCCTGCGAACAAAGATTGATGATTTTTTCCTGACTGTCGTTGACGATGTCATAGTTCTTACGGAAACCTGGATCGATGACCGCATTAATTCATCTCAATTATTTGGCAGTCTATTCACGATATTTCGAAACGACCGCAACCACCAGAATAGTACCAAATCGCGTGGGGGAGTCATCTTGATTGCGGTATCCAAACGCCTAAGCTCCTGCATCGATCCTGCTCTAGTTTGCACTTCTCTAGAGCAGCTGTGGGTCAAAATAACGACGCCTCGTAGATCAATAAGTATAGGCGCTATGTATCTACCTCCAGACCGGAAATCTGATTCGAGCAGCATTGCAAACCACATCAGTTTGATTGGTACCGTGTTCTCTCGACTAGAACAAAACGACCTAGCTCTGGTATTTGGTGACTACAGTCAGTCTGGGCTCTCATGGAACATTCCTGTAAACGATCTTCCTAGCATTGATGTTCTTCGCTCGAACATGCCCGCATCCTGCTGTGCTCTCCTTGATGGTTTCAACCTGCATGGCTTAACGCAAATCAACTCGATACTGAATAGCAACTCTCGGCTGCTTGCTCTCGTTCTGGCGAACGAAGCTGCAGGACTGGAATGTTCTATCCTAGAAGCCCCAGAGCCTTTGATTGACATTGACACCAATCATCCTGCGTTGGAAGTTTCCATCAACCTATCTGTTCCTGTTCGCTACGATAACCCCCCTGTTGATGTACACTGACTTTCGTAGAGCAGATTTTGTCGCGCTGAGTCACTCACTTGCCCAGGCAGATTGGCAGTTCCTTGACACGTTTTCATCTATTGATGAAGCCGTCAACTACTTCGCTGAGGTCGTTGGCCGGGCAATAACTGCTGCTGGCCCTGATGGGATCCCCCCCTCAAGCATCCTGAAGCGATGCTGTTCAGAGCTTACAACACCGCTTTCGAAGCTGTTCAATATTTCATTACAGCAGAGGGAGTTCTCTACGCGTTGGAAATCGTCATTCATGTTCCCGATCTACAAGAAAGGAGACAAGAGAAACGTCGAAAATTACCGAGGGATTACATCACTCAGTGCCTGCTCTAAAGTTTTCGAAATCATCATCAACGACGTATTATTCTCTAGCTGCGGAAATTACATTTCTCCTGACCAACACAGTTTTTATCCCAAGAGATCAATTTCAACAAATCTAGCTCCGTTCAGTTCTTTATGTCTTCGGAGTATGGAAGCTGGAGCGCAGGTGGACGTTGTATATACAGATCTCAAGACTGCATTCGACCGGGTTGACCACTCCATACTACTAGCTAAACTTGAAAAACTCGGTGTATCCTCGGGTTTAACTCGTTGGTTCAAGTCCTATCTGACCAATCGGGAACTTTGTGTTAGAATCGGATCAGAGCAATCGGACTATTTTACAAACAGCTCCGGTGTTCCTCAAGGTAGCAACTTGGGACCATTGCTATTCTCGATTTTTGTGAATGAGACCGGACTGATCCTCCCAACTGGTTGCCGATCGTTCTACGCGGAAGATGTGAAGATCTATGTGATTGTTCGTAGCTTCGCCGATTGCTTGCGGATTCAGCACCTAATCGATACTTTCGAAGAGTGGTGCTCAAGAAACTATCTCACGTTGAATGTACAAAAATGTAATATTATCTCATTTCATCGCAAGCTGAAACCAGTGGCATTCAACTATACGATAAATCACCAACTTCTGCAACGTGTGGACAATGTTCGTGACCTAGGAATCACGCCTTAACATTCAAGCTTCATTACTCGGGCATCGTTGCGAAAGCTAACAGGCAACTCGGGTTCATTTTCAAGATCGCTGACGAGTTTCGCGATCCTGCCTGTCTAAAAGCTCTATACTGCTCTCTAGTGCGATCGATCTTGGAATTCAGCTCGGTAGTATGGTGCCCGTATCAAGCAGTTTGTATAGCGAGGATTGAATCTGTTCAAAGGAAATTTGTTCGGTATGCCTTTCGTCACCTTCCTTGGAATGACCCTGTGAACCTTCCGCCGTACGAAGATCGTTGTCAACTGCTGGGTCTTGAAACACTAGAACATGGACGGACGATTAGTCAGGCCGTGTTGGCAGTGAAAGTACTTATTGGTGATATAGACTCTCCAGGAATCTTGGCTGAATTCGAAATCTACGCACCCGAACGAGTTCTTCGGTCGAGGAGTTTCCTGCATCTTGGACCTCGTGCTGCGAACTACAGCTTGCATGACCCAATACGGTTCATGTCTGGGCGTTTCAACGAGTTTTACGAGTTTTTCGACTTCAACTGTGCAGCGGAAACCTTTCGTCACCGTATTCAACGCAGACTTCTGAGAAGGTGAGTAGCTGTCAATCTAATGTACACGTGAAGGATTGTGCTACCTGTTTATTTTTTGTTTCCGGTTCAACTGCATGACCAGGACTTCTACCTGATTCACGGACAACTCTATGCCATAGGAGGATAACTTTTTTTTGATGCTATAGACTTGATTAATGTTCGTTGTAATTGTATTGTATTATTGTGATTCAGGCTTCATTTAGACACGTTAAGTCCGATGAAGAAAAACAAAATAAATAAATAAATAATATGATGTAAAGCGAAAAGCAATTCGGTTGGAATGCCGGGTATGTAAAAAAAAGTCATACTTGAGTTTCAAGAAAGACGAGTTGATTGGAACCCATATCAAATCCTTCCCAAGAGCAGTTGTTGTCGTCGTCGGTGAGGTCGCCGCCGGGATAACAACACGTTGAACGGAAACTTGATCGTAATTGTTTTGTGATATAAGGAGCTCGGTGGACTAGTGTCGACCGATTTTGCTTACTGAGCAGAAGACCGTGGGGTTCAATCCCACGCTCCTTCACGCGGGCGGTCAATTATGCTCATGCTGATTGTCTTCTAGCCTTCTGCCATATTGCACTGTAAAGAAGTTCTATAGGTATTCTTATGAGACATTCATTTTCTCAGCCTCAACATTGTAGAAGATTGTTTTTCAGCCAATCTTAAAATTAGATAGTTATGAATTGTTTAAGGGATTGATAATTTTATGCAGGATCAGACAGCTGTTTTGTGAGCAACACTGTGTTCTGCAGTGTGACATAGTAGCCAGTGACTTGAGTCGTTAATAACTTTTGTTCCTTACATTTGATCGAAAAGTGGTATTTAACAAAGTTGCAGCCCTGTCGTTTGCAAAGCAGTATGATATGGTAAATTTTTAGATAAATAGTGATTTCCATAAAAACTTCAAATGGTTTGTGCCAGGTCAGTTTCTTACTAAATGAGTTCAAATTTTGGCAGGCTTTGGCTTCGCTTGGCTTTGTTCAATTTGGATCCGTTTGAGCACTCGATGACCGCAATGCATCGAGGTTCAAAGTAGGACGTGCGTGTGAACGGATCTGTTGTTTACCCGTTTGAGAGAATCTATCGAGAATCCACCCCATCCTTATGTGATGTAATAAGTAAGTTTGTTCTAATTTTTTAATTTTTTTTTTTAATTTAAATGAATGAATATAAAAGCCAGTATAATGAAGCATTATTTGAGAAAACATGTAGAATATTGACTAAATGGTGATTAATAAAATAACATAAAACATGATATGCGCGAAGTGTCCTGATTGTGATATGTTGCTTGCTCATACTTTAAACTATGACAAACTTAATGACGTTGAGTACTGGTTCACAAACATTCACGTTTTTGAAAAAAAAATAGTTTTGAAAATTGGTATATTTTTACACTAAATTTGCTGTATATCACACTGATGTTAACAAAAGTAGTTGGTGTCTTGTGAGAAATTGCGTATTTTACGTTATCTAAAACTTTCTACAACAATTTGGATTGATATAATGTACTTAAGTATTAGAAAAACTCTAAAAACAGTTTTTAAGGTAGTCCTGAGAGAAAGCTAGCTATATCTCTCGGGGTTAAGATGTAGAGATTTGATGTCTTTAGCAAAGTTTCTTAAAATTTGATTCTCTACAACTTTGCCGAAGACATAAACCCATAATCTCGTAACTACAAAAAGTTAGATTTTCTTAGTGTAATACCCCCTTAATAAAAATTCAGGTGCATTTTTCAAACGATGCAAAATGAAATTTGAAGAAACTTCTCTGGAGACACCTAGGCACTAAAACGTTGATAAAGGTGAGAAAATACTTTTGAACGTCTTTTTTTCATTACGGCCCCACTGTGCAACGTAAGGAAGGCGGCTACCAGACCTGCACCCTACCTATCGACTCATCAACTCATGGACCGGGAGTCAACGGCTATGCTTTCCTTGCGAAGGAAGGCGTGATCAGAGATATTATGCCTCAGAATATCCCGGCGGCGCCAACTGGGATTGAACCTAGGCCTTCTGGGGCGAGAGGCAATCACACTTACCACTACACCATCGGCGCCGCTTATGTAGCTACGGTTTTTAGTATGGCAAAAAGTTTGATGAATTTTCATTAGTTTACCAATGACGAACTACTATAATATTATGTATCGCATGATATAAATATGAATCAAATGGTGTAGTAAGAATTGGAATCCATCCATAAATGACAAAGTTATAAGCGTTTAAAACCTGACATTATTTCGTCACAATATTTTTTGATTTGCATCCCACTATATTAAAAAAAAACACTATCGAATATCAACAGACGAACGTTCGAATAACTTTGGCGCCTATTGTAATAACTTTTCGTCATCAGGAATAACTTAAAAAAAACTGTTCAGTTTTGCAAAAAATCCTGTATCATTTGATTGCGATGCAGTTTTCATGGTTTTCAAAACTTTGAAACCAACAAGTAGAGTTGTGTCGGTATTACGTCCGTTCAGCTTATAAAGTTTCGGCAACAATTAGCCAAATGAAGTGATGAGTTTTTGAGCATGCAGATATATATTTTTCCCTATATTTTAGAATGTTTTGTTATGCTAAAATGGCTCCGTAAAGCTCTCCTTAAAGAAAAAAAAAAGTAATAAGTTGCATCCAAGACACGATCGTTGATTTGACGTAGGATTAAGAAAGATAGTTTTGATGTCACAGCAAAAGTAAAGTAAATTTTAAATTATCAGTGAAAAAGTTCGATAGGTTGAAATTCGGAAGCAGTTGGAGAGTTCTGTTTTTAAGGTGTTCTGTCGGTGTCCATGTAGCCAATCCTGGACGATGTATCTTGGATACAAGCTCTTACTTGAAGTCTTTAGTTAACTCCTTTATCAGTCATTTGTGGTCCTGAAAAGGACCGATGGGTTGAAACCTTGGAATCCAGTTTAGAACCATGCTGTGGAATTCACACCGGAAATGGTATTCGGAAATTGAATCTGTGTTAGGGAAAACACGTCAATCACAGAATCTGATCATACCGAACGGTACCTACGTTTATGCTTTTTGATGCAAATTTTAAGCCCCTCTTATTAAGAAAATTCGGGAAGATTTTTACTGCATCAAAAAGGCAATCGATGATTATTTTAATTATCTTAGCAACAGTTGCACATTCGTGCAATTTCTAAAAAGACCTTTTGAAAATTGATAGTCGTAATTTTAACAAATTTGTAGATAAATTTCATATCGACTGGCGTATTAAGAATCAGAATCCATCTTCTCTGGATCAGAATCAGACCACCTTCATGCCACGAGCGACTTTGGTTTTTGAAATTGCACACCCAATGTTGCCTTAAAAAAAAACATGGTATGTAAGATTTAAACTTATGGAAACTGACATCCGATTGATGACCTTGACAAATGTCCAGAAAATACTCTTTAACAAATTTATGGTGGTCCTAAAAAGGACCGTTTTGTCGTGATGGTTGAGTACGAGACACCACCTGCTGCTGATGATGACCACTAGACAGCACCACTCACCACACGCGGTGATTGAATAAGCACCGTTCGGTGAGACCTTAGTGAATTCGATTTTGAAATTGATGTTAGCCGAAGCGCTTTTCACAGTCAATCGGTGATAATTTTCATTAATATAGCAACAGTTGCACTTTCGTGTAATTTTTAACCTTTTGAAAATTATGAAGCGTTCATTTGAGCAGATTCGTAGATGACATTCCAATCGATTAACCTGTTTAGAATTAATATGCATCCACAATTGACAGAGTTATAAGTGGCCAAAACCTGACCACTTTTCGTAATGCGGTCAATTTTGGTTACTTGAAATTGCACTCCCAATATGTTGCAGAAGACGTAATCATACGTAAAAAAAAATAACAAATTAGTAAATAATTGCGGTTACATTTTCCACTGCAAGTCCCGAAAAACTTCAAACAGTTTCAGCTAACGACAGACTAGACGAACCTCCAGGAATACCCGATTTACATCAACATCAACGATCTAAAAGCGATCGCCGTAAAGTTTCCTGCACTGCTCAACGTTTGCTCGAACTCGTGACCCTGAAATGAATCGCTTTTTGCACCTGTGTTTGAAATGGGTCGGAAGCAACTTCTCTACCGTTCATGATGCTAAACAACCTAAATACACAAACATACATACATTATGAACGCACATCTGTTTCAGCGTCGTCGTCGTCGTCGTTGCCGTTGCCATTCCGGGAAACACGAGAACACTCATTCAGGAAAACTCCATGATACGAAACACTTCTTTTATCTCGCAGCAGCAGTAGCAACAACAGCGCTGAAGCATCCCTATCTACAACCCGAGCCAGAAACAGTAGCCAACAGCAAGCCGGTGCAAATCAGGACATGGAAAAATTAAACCTAATTAAATATTCACGCTGTTCAGCAGTAGTTCGGCCTGGATTCCTTATTTTACCTGTCGACGCGGTGTTGCTTGTGAATAAACAACGAACATGTGTGTTGTTTCTACATTATTTGTACAGGCAAAGGTGTTGTTGCACGATTAGGAGAATGTCAACAATTGGCTGTCGCGTTGACAGCTCTTTGTTTACAAACCCTGCCAACCGGAATAAATCACACTTGCGTCAAACTTGTCTCTGTTCCCGGGTGCCCATCACCACACAGAGCTGTCAAGTGTTCGTTCGTTCAAATCCATTCAACCGTCAACCCGATGCGGCCATGACAGCTGAAACCAAACAGAGCGAGCACCCGTTGCTGGCCAGCTCCATTCGTTTGTAATTGGATATGATTTTGCTACAAGTCGCAGACGACCGGGAGGGCTGCACTTGTTCCTAATCATTTTCGTTTCTGAAAACATAGCCGTCTGAGTTTGAACACTACTCCCATTCGTTCTCTACTAAACGTGTCCGCCCCTCTCATTTGGTAGGGATTAAATTGCGTGTGCAGAGCCAGAAGGACCCCTGCTTTCCCGTTGCCAGAAAGGCATGTCGTGATTTTATAATGAAATGAAAATATTTTCATCTTTTTATTTACCATCCACCAAATGAAGCCGAGTGTTCTTCCCCTCGTTCCTGGCCGGGCTGACTCTGGGAGGTTGGAACCCGGTACTAGTTTTGTTCATTTAAGTCAGGGGTTCCCGGATCGGGCACCAAAGAGCATTTGGTGGTAAGGCAAAGTTAAAATATGTGTCATTCTTTGGCCTGGAAAGTTTGAAAACCTCTGTCAAGAACATTACGACCGTCGTTCAGCTTGTTGGGGTTTAGCTAGCAACATAAATCGGGATGCAGAGGGTAGGACTTTGAAAGAATCGTTATCGTGATGGTGGAAGAGTTGCGTGATTCAAGAATGGGCCGCAGGTGACCACACACACGCACATAGGACCGTGCCTTGTTTGATAAGAGTTTTGACACCCGGATTCAAGAGATTGCAAGTGACCGCAAGTGTGTGTAATGAAAAATGCGGCAACTGTCACAACTGGTTTATTACATAATCAAAAATCTCGAGTAACAGTTGCCGGTGAACATTTCCATGAATTTCAAATGAATCACCGCGGTCTCATTCGGCTGCTCAGTCATGGGAAGCAGTCCTCTGGGCGGGGATTTCCTCCGGTGTTAGGTCCCTACGAAAAAGGGAACACAGTGATGACACTTTCCCGAGCGGGCGCGATTGCAAAGCAGAGATACGTCTTATTGTGTCATTTGTGAGGTTTACTCGTTGTCGTCGGAGAGGACGAACGGAATAAATTACCGCGGTATGTCCCACGGGAACTGGGAATGTTCCTGCAGGCAAATGCGAAAAGAGAACTTTCCATCGAAGTTGGTTCAGAGGAGGTGCGTTGAAGTGTTACATCTCCACCGATTCCGATGAGCGTGAAGGGTAAATTTGACTGAATTTAAAGAACTCTCGGTAGCACCTAGGGTAGTCCAGAGATGAATGCGTTAGAAACGATTCAATTTTTCGAATTTGACCTGTTATGAATGTTCACTAAAGTCATTTGACCGTAAATGAAATTTTGAGACTCAACGAATTTGATGTTTGGAATGATGTTGAATTGAAGTTGATGCGAAGAGCAGTACTATCCATAATCGCATAACAGTCCAATATGGGACTGATCTGCGATTATGGGCAGAGCTGGTAGTTCTAACTAGAATTGAAACTGACAATATTCTTCGGACACAATATTTAGGAAATCATTACTTTGAAGGGGTTTCATTCCTTTGATGAATGTTGTCATCCGAACATGATGTAGCCAACATAGAAGAGACCATAAGGTCTTTTAAAAATATTTTGGCATTATCAAGCTCATTTTGGCGAGATTAACGGTGTTTTTTTTACGCATTGATGAAGACTGCACATTTACGTACGTGGATACCAAAATTAATTAAGTGGAATTAAATGGAAGATAACCTTTTTTTGATGTTTTATAACACATCTTTTATAAAGACGTGACAGTTTATCTTTTTTACAGGATGCAGGAAGTTGATATAAAACTCGATTTCTTTCCATATACATTTTATTAAATCATAAGATCAAAGTACTTGTTTAGGGCTTTCTACACCTAACTTATATATATATATTTTTATAGTACTTTTATTTTTCTATGCTCATTTGCTGTAGTTTTGAGGAGCCGATATTCATTGTTTAGATTACAAAATTACTTAAAACTAACTTTAGTAAAGCGGGGGCCGATTACTCGTGGCTATCTCGAGGTTAGGGGTAACAAATTGTAACAAATAAACTTATCATAAGTATCATCTCTAATACTTATTCTTCATCGTGGCTGTCACTAGTTATCATATTCATCAGAATCGTCATCATTGTTACAAGGTTCGCATTGAGGATTCGTGAAAAATTCTCTCATTTTTTGACTGAATGTTTCGTCAGAAGATCTTCTTCGTTTAGAACTGTGTGTCATAACCAATGTTTCGATCTTGGGGTCTGAACGAGCCAATGCTGACTTCATCAAATCTGACAAATTGGCCTCTGAAGAAGTTTTGCGAGCAAGATGGAAACGAATATATTTATAATGTGGCAAGATTCTCCACGTTGTTCATCCACAAAACTCAAAGAAAATGGCTTTAAAATAAACGAAATTATTTTGTTTATAATGCATAGATAAGAAGCAATGATCTTACCAACTTATCCACGTATTCTGCTAAATGTTCGTATTTATGAATACATGGAGGTAGATTTCTTATACATGGAAACTCTGTAAACACAGCTCTTCTAAGTTGTTGTACAACTCTGCTAACTTGTCCTTGCTTAAAAATTGGTTTGACAAGGCCAAACAGCTTATCAAACGCAGGTTTCTCATCATATCAGCATCCACAGAACTTCTGCAAACATTTCTGGCTCAGAGAGTAGCCTTCTGGCCATGCTTCCATTATTGGAACTTGCACTACCTCCAATTTTCGGGCGGTTTACGTGCATCTTGAAATGCCCTTCGAGTTCGTTCGCCATCTGTCTGGCTTTCAGGGTGTCGACTCAAAGTCGAAAATAAAATTCCCTGACTTTCCCTGACTTTCCAGTCGGTTTTAAGAAATATTCCAGTCATCAAAACTTCGTTATTTTAACCTAAGAAGCTACAACGTGATGTGCTTTATTATACCGTAGTGTAAATTAAGATTAGTTTAAAATGAGCAGCAGGGTAAGCTTTCGAAGATATCAAGAATAGCATACTCATGGCACGTACAACAGAACTTGATACTAATACAATTTTTACAAAACATATGACCGACTATCTACGAAGGATGTGAATATGCCTAGGGCTATAAATACATATTACAATATAATAATGAATAACTACTGCTCACAACTAGGCTCACTATTAATTACTAAGTAATAATATGAATATTTAATCAATGTCACCAAGCTCTCAATTTGTGTTCATAATTTCACAGCCAAATAAAAATCAACCCGTAGACGATCCTTTCTCTTAACATATAAATTATTGTAAAATAGTAGAGCAGTGATTATTCTTGCTTTGGCAACCGAACCTGAGGATGCACTGCTCATGCATTAGTCAGTTTCGTACTCTCTGGAACTCCATATGACAACCACAGACATGGCAAAATAATTTAAGTTTAATTATCATTAACATTTTATTCTCTCGGTGAGTTCACATTACAACGAGAAATTGCAAGTTGAATTTGTGTTTATTTTCATTTTCAGATTACTTTTAAAAATGTTTATCATTTGAGCAGAACAATTTTCTCCTGCAAACTCTCGGCTTCTTTTTGAGCATCTTGAGTTTTCGGAATCGAGAGCTTCTTTCATACGACGATCCTTGTCTACATGGAAAGCGAATGAGATTTTTCGAACTCGCTGAATAAGTTTATTCAAAATTTGTAAGTTTTCCAACCCGCCTGCATGAGTAACACCATCATAGATCTAACGTTGCGCTACGACTGAAGGCCCAAACGCAATGTGGGCGGAAGCGGAACGGAAACGGAAAGTTTGACAATTGTCACAAATGACATCAAGATGCCTAACCGCAGTCGATTTGATTCTAACTAGTTTTCAATCCGACAAATAGGCTTACTCAGATCGGGCTTTTCCGCTGCCACTGCCGTTCCGCTGTCATTGCGCTTGGGCCTTGATAGGAAAGTCCTCATGTCTTCACAAAGATATTCTGCATTTACCGAAAAACCTCTCTCTGCATTGGCGTTGTCATGCGATAAGCAGCAAATCATTTTCACAACCAACAATAGTTCTAAATACGCCGACCAATAACCTGTGCCAAAAAACGTCCAGTTGTTCCTTTTTGCGATCTTATTGATCAAATGTGCATTTACCTGTGCAATATTGTTCAGATAATCAATATTAATAAACCTTTCCATAATGCCTCTAACCATTTGAGACATCGCGTTGCACAAAAAAGACACCATAGGGTTGTCCGTCTGAAATTCGCATTGAAATGGCTTAACTTCGACACCAACTGATTTGAAGAAAGCTAGCTTAATACCACGTTCAGACTACTACAGAGTTATAACATGTTATAACGGTTGTCAAATAATTGCAACACAGGAACCACCATCAAGATAGTGCTATAAAATGTTATACATCTGTAATCTGAACTTACTATTTGCCATCAGCAGCGAGTCATTCAAACCGTTTTTAACATCTTGGTAGGAAGCTGACGTTCATTCGATTTTGTCTTTCTGGACGCCTTGAATAAATTTTCGTATTTGCGGAGTAATTTTGCCCTCTGTAGGGCTGGTAGCGATCACTGCTGTCAGAAATAGTGATTTTCAGTAAGAAATAAATTTAAAAAAATAATTTTTTTTTTGGTTTTTGAAGACCATTGTCTTTCTGTAATGTTTCCAAAATTTTTCTAAATTTATGGAACTTTTGTGCTCCCGAAATTTTCATGGAATTAGAACGAAATAATTAATATATTTCTATGATTTTCACTGAAGTTCTCAAGATTTTTCTGAAGTTCATAATACTTCCCTTAAATTATCAACATTAATTTAAAACTTCTTCAATAGTCTAGACTTTCTTGGTGCCTAAACGATTACTGAATTTCTTTAAAGTTCTCTAGACTACCCTGAATTTATCAGTATTTTTTAAGAACCCGCAACTTTACTGAAATTAATTAATTTGTCTTGAAGTTTTGACAATGTTCCTTAAGTATTATAACCATTATTAACACTCGCTTTTCCCTGAACTTATCTATGCTTACCTGAAGTTCTCTAAATTTGTTTAATAATCCAGCAAATTTTCTGATACATATTCATAATTCCCTGACGCTTCTGACATTTTAGGATCAATCATAGAATTCTTGGAATACCCTATAATTCCACGGAACTCCTTGTAAGTTGCTGCAAATTTGCTTAAGTTAATGGGATTATTCTGAAGCTATCTGATCATCCTCGAAGTATTCGGAACTTCGCTGAATATCATTAAGCTATCTAGAAATATCTAAATTTAGTTCTCTGGAATTTCTAGAATATATCACTGCTTGCTAAAAGTTCTCTCTTTTTTTATTAATGGAACTTCGTTTATGTCTTCTAACCAACTAAGCTAAATTTTCACATTTTTGAAGTTCTTGAAATCTCCATGATATGACACCCTTAAAATATTATCACGTTTTCCGGATGTTCATAAAATTCTCTCGGAGCTTTGCTGAGGTTTTCGGAAATTCACTGAGCTTCTCGAAACTTTTTTAAGGTTTCTAATATTTCCTTGAAATTATTTGAACGACCCTTTGATTCTCTGATTTGTCTTGATGTTCTCGAAGCTTAAATTTGTACATGGAATACGAAACTTCAAGACATTGAATATTTTTAGACTTTGGACATACTTACTTAGAAAACTGAGGTAATTTTATCCAGAAAAATGAATAGACATCCATACATAGAGAAAGACGATTAAACGTCACAACGTAATGAATAATTAATCTTGAAATAAATTTACGCTAAAAAAGTTGAAAATAGTTACTTATTACAAGAAAAAGTGACTTTAGTGACTTGGCCTTAAAAAAAGAGACTTTTTAGCAACTGACTTGAAAAAAGTAACCAAGTCACTAAAAAGTGACTCGCTACCAGCCCTGCCTCTGAACAGCAGCACTATTTTCCAACCATCGGTGACCGCAAAACTTTAACGGGAATATGGTAGATCCAGATTACATCGTGATAAACGCTCGTCTTACTGGTACATCTTTGAAGATAGTGTAGATACCACGCAAATATTGGACAACATCCCAACTGATACTGCGAACACTATCCTTGAAGCGATCGTCAATGAAAAACTATTCAATCAGATCAAAAACAGAATCACTAACATGCAACATGGTTTCTTCAAAGGACGATCAACTAATACAAATTTACTTGAACTCGTCAACTATTCTTTGGTTGCAATGGATAATGGAAACCATGTAGAAGCACTCTATACCGATTATTGCAAAGCATTTGATCGTATTGATATACCCATGCTTCTTTTCAAATTACAAAAAATAGGAATTGAACCTGGACTTCTCAAATGGCTTGAGTCATATTTAACTAATCGCCAACAAATAGTTAGATTCAAAGGTGAAAAATCACTGTTACTTCTGGAGTCCCCCAAGGCTCGCATCTAGGCCTTCTTTTGTTTATTTTATTTGTAAACGACATCTCCTTTATTCTTAAAAACATAAAAGTTTTAATCTATGCGGATGACATGAAACTCTTTCTAGAAATAAGAAATAAAGAAGATATACAGACATAGGTACCAGATTGAAATAAACTTATTCTATGTTTGGTGTAACAAAAGCCTCCTGCAACTAAACGTTCAAAAATGTAAATCAATAGGGTTTTCGATCTAATTTCCGTCCTACTAAGCACAACCCGCGCTTTACCTCTCTTTTCTGAACGAGTTTAAACAAAAAATGTAATATTTCTGTCAAAGATGACTTCTAAATTTATTCACCTTTCTATACGTACCATTGGATTTGATAAAAAAAGAGTCACAAATTATTGAGATATTGCTTAAAATATAACACTGCTTCTTGATTCTAAATTCGTCCTACGAGTTTCAATTCCGTCCAAACGCATTGAAACGCCATTAGATTTTCTTCGTCCTACGGATAAACGTAGAAAAAGGGGATTCGCTAGGAGCGCTTCTTTTGTTTTGAGAACAATGAGCGTAAATATTCATACAATGCGCTCTAACAGGATTTATGTTGTAGCTAATGAACTAACGCATCGGAACAAATCTATTATTGATTTGTGCACGGTGAAATCATTGCTATTATTGATCTTTTCTGATCGATAGAACGGAAATGGGCGATTACGACGAAGTAGCGCTCTACCAGCTATTAGTAGAAAAAGAAACAAACCAGAAAATACAATTGTATTAGGAAATCAGGCAGTAGAAAATTGTGAACGAGTTAGGGATTTAGGAGTTATAATTGATTCAAAACTAGCATTCAATGATCATTATAATACAGTTATCAACAAAGCAAATACCTAATATGCTTGGCTTTATCAAACGATTCAGTTACAATTTTCATGACCCGTATACAATAAAATCACTGTACATTTCATATGTAAGATCAATACTTGAATATTGCAGCATAGTTTGGTCACCTTTTTCATTCACGCATGAGGAACTATTAGAATCAGTGCAAAAGCAATTCTTACTATTTGCTCTTCGTAAATTAGGTTGGACAAGATTTCCTCTTCCATCTTATGAAGCACGCTGCATGCTCATCAACATTCAAACATTGAAAGCGCGTCGTGAATTTGCAATGGTTTCGTTTGTGAACGATATAGTATCGCATCGAATTGACTCAGTAGAACTGTTATCAAAGCTTAATTTTTACAAACCTTCTCGGCAACTGCGAACTCGAAATATATTTACTACAAATAACGATCGCACAAATTATGCCAAATTTGGTCCACTAAATCAAAATATGACTGCTTACAATAAACATAGTGAAGCTATTGATTTTATAATGACAAAAACCAGATTAAAGCAGTACTTAAAATCTATTCGTAAATTTAACACATGACTTGTAACTTGTAAAAAATGGTCTACATCTGATTGACGACAAAATAAATAAATAAATAAATAAATGAATGCATTATGCAAAATAAACAGCTCACAGCTTCCCAGATCTATCAGCTTCTCGCCACCTTTTTGTATCTCTAGCTTCAATTCACATTGGGCCCATCCATGGACACTTGCAGCAACTTGTTCGAAGAGATACCGGCAAGGGCGTCCATAAACGCAGCGAGTAGATCTGATGCCCGGGATCTTCCCAAAAACATTGACGTCATGCACTGATAAAATTTCAAAGATTGTTTTTATGAGTTCCACACATGATTTTTTGCAATGTGATCAACATAATTTTTTTCCCTGACCTACACTAAAATTCCCTGACATTCCCTGACTTTCCAGATCATAATTAGAATTCCCTGACATTCCCTGACTTTCCAGGTTTTTCCAGGTAGTCGACACCCTGGCTTTAGATTTCACGTCCTGATGTGTGGGGGCCGGGTGTTCTGGGGCCGTTTTTTTTGCCGCTGTCCGAATCATCCACTCCACACAATTTAGGCGGGAATTAAAATACGGTCCTAATCGTTCATCCGCACCCAGTGCGCAAAGTGGGCATGCGTGGGTGGCACGATTGCCAACGATTGCGTTGGCTACTTTCCCATCCAACAGGCTGAAATTGAAACCATCAACTCAATGCCGTTTAATGAAACTACGATTGGTTTAGCGTTAATTTCATCAACCTCAAAGAAGAAATCTTTAAAACATTTCTTTGATAACCTGTCGCTTTCCTTAATCTAGCTCATCGATCGAACTCTACAAAATGATTGTGATTGTGGGTTTGGATTTTCCCAAATAATATCTCCATTATTCCAGCGTAAGTGCAGGCTCATATAATGCTCAGTGAAAAAAGAATCCTCTTTGAATAAAATGTTTGCTTGATTGTAGTGGCAGAAACCGGTTGCAGAATCTGGGACACCTGTAATGTACATCAACATTCGATTCCTCAGTCATTTTTAGAGTAATACAGTACACGAGGGTATAGTATGACAGGCACTAACGTGTATAACCGTGTAACACTACTGATTAACTTCACAAATAGGGGAGAATTAGGAAAAAATGGCTCCATACCTCAGCTTACCTTTCGATGTAATCTAAAGCGTATTTTTTATCCCTAAGGTGTTTTCCTTCAAGAAGGACTATCATTGGAGAGGTTTTCTTATCACTGACTACTGTCTTTTAAAAAAATATCGAAAATAAGGTAATAATTGACTAAAATGCATAGTCTTCACAGACTGGTGATGTATGAAACCATTTTAATGGATTATCCAGATGTTTTCTACAAGAATGACAATATTTCAGAACGTATTTTAACCACAATGAGGTATTTTTAAATCATTTATACAAAATTTTAAGAAATTTGAGTAAACTGCTACAAAAACCCCAACTTGCCTTATTTTGCACAGGACGAAACTATTTTCACTGGATTCCTGAGACTTTTTCCCATAAGAATGATTATATTTGCAAAGGTTTAATCAGCGCTGATCAGAATTAATGAATTTTGCTCCTTTTATGTCGATTTTTTTCCCACTGTGCGTCGGTAGCAATGGAAAAATAAAATAAAGCAAAACTAAAAAAAAAAACAGGAAGACGTTATACTTTGTTCCAGACGCCATTTCGATCGGAAATGCCGATTAGATGCTAACAAAATTTAAAATACTACATGGACGCCATTTTGAAAATTTTGCAAGATCCAAAAAGACCAATAACAAACGCAAGGTTGATAAATAAAAATTCTCCATATTTTACCTAAAACTGCTCAGTATCATTTTACAGTACACGACTACAAAACTAGAGCAACATGTGAAAGCGGACAATGTACCAGGTGAACAAAAATGGCAATTACTAAACAATCAGGCTAAGGCCTTGCTGTCCTCTGCTGTCCGAAGAAGTCGTCTCCACTCTACTCGATTCATGGCCACACTTCGCCAGCCTTGTAGTCTACTTGGTCGATCCACCTTTCCCGCTGCGCGCCTCTCATGATTGTTGCTGTTGGGTGGGTTTCGAGAACCATTTTCACTGGGTCGTCGTGCGGCATTCTTACGACGTGCCCAGCCCACCGTAGTCGCACAATTTTTGCAATGTGGACGATGGATGGTTCTCCCAGCAGCTGGTGTAATTCGTGGTTCATTCGCCTTCTCAACGTTCCGTCATCCATCTGCACTCCACCGTAGATGGTACGCAATACCTTCCGTTCGAAAAAAAAAACCACCGCGAGCATAGTCCAGGTCTCGTGGCCGTAGAGAACCACCGATCTAATCAGCGTCTTGTATATAGTCAACTTCGTGCACGATTCCCTGGAATAATGGGTCTTTGAATTCCTCTGCTGGTATCATTTTCGGCAGTCACCAGTGAGCCCAAATACACAAACTTGTCAATCACCTCGATTTCGAATTTGGAGTGGGAGGCTAAGATTGTCTTCCCTAGAACCTCTTCCTCTCATGCATTTCGTCTTCGATGCGTTGATGGCAAGTCCAATCCGCCTAGCTTCAGCATTCAGTCTGATGTACGTTTCCGCCATCGTCTCAAAGTTCCGTGCCATGATGTCGATGTCATCGGCGAAGCCAAGAAGCTGGATAGACTTCCTGAAGATCGTGTCACTCGTGTCTATCCCAGCTCTTCTTATCACACCTTCTAATGCGATGTTAAATAGCAGACACGAAAGTCCATCACCTTTCGGTAACCCCCTTCAATATTCAAAGGAAGTCGAGAGTGTCCCCGATACTCGAACAACGCACATCACTCGATCTCCTTGACCAATCGCGTCAGTTTATCCGGAAATCCGTACTCGTGCATAATCTGCCATAGCTGATCTCGATCGATTGTGTCGTATGAGGGGGCGACCCCGGCGTAGTGGTTAACATCCATACCTCTAACGCCAAAGTCACGAGTTCAAATCTCACCCCCGGACAAGTCACGAATGACCCAAGAGTGTTTAAGTAACTGTAATAAAAAAAAAGTAGTGTCGTATGCGGATTTGAAATCGATGAACAAATGATGTGTGGGCACGTTGTATTCGCGGCATTTCTGCAGAACCTGACGAATCGCGAAAATTTAGTCCGTGGTAGCGCGGGCACCAATAAATCCCACCCAATCCCATGGTGACAGGCGGCGGCATAGAATTTGGGAGAGTAACTTGTAGGCGGTGCTCAGCAGTGTGATCGCGCGGTAGTTGCAGCAATCCAACTTGTCGCTCTTTTTGTAGATTGGCATACGACACCTTCCATCCACTCCTCCGGTAATATCTCCTCCTCCAAAATCTTGGCAATTACCCAGTGCAGCGCTCTAGCCAGTGCTTCACCACCGTATTTTAATAACTTATGTACATGGTAGTTGATCTACACCAATTGCTTTGTTGTTCTTCAGCAGGGGCCGGTAGCCTGTCGTCTTCTTCGCGTGCTCCAAGGTCTGTTGCCGTTCCAACTTCGTTTTCTGCTGCATCACCGTTGAGGTGCTCGTCATAGCACTGCTTCCACCTCTCAATCACCTCACACTCGTTCGTGAGAAGGTTACCCGTTCAAGTCCTTGTACATATCGGCTTACGGCACGTAGTCTTTGCGTGAACTATTTAGCTTCTCCCAGAGCTGCCGTGTGTCGTTTACGCGGCACAGATTATCTATCGCCTCGAGATCTCGGTCTTCCTGCTGACGCTGCTTCCTTCGGAAAACTGAGTTTTGTCTGTTCCGCGCTTGTCTGTATCGCTCCACATTCAATCTCGTGCGGTGTTGCAGCATTCTCGCCTTTTCCTCTTCTAACATTCTACTGCATTCGTCGTCAGTCATTTGTTCGGTCCGGGGCCGCAGTACTTAGTGCCTAGTGTACTTAGTGCCTAGTGTACTTAGTGCAGCAGTACTACCTATGGCGGATCGAATGTCCCTCCAGCCATCTTCAAGAGTAGCTGCGCAAAGTTGCTCTTCCGTGGGTAGTGCAGCTTCCAGCAGCTGTGCGTAATCCTGGGCAACTCCGGTGTCCCGTAATTGCTCAGTGTTGGGTCACGGCGTTCGACTTCGACGGGTGTTATGCACCGTCGAGAGTTTTGAGCGCATGCATACTGCAACTAAGTAGTGGTCCGAAACTATGTTCGCACTGCGGTACGTGCGAACGTTGATAATGTCGGAGAAGAATTTCCCGTCGATTAGAACGTGATCGATTTGGTTTTCTATGTGTTGGTCAGGTGATCCTCTGGTGACTTTGTGGATATACTTGCGGGGGAAAAAGGTACTTCGGACTACCAAAAAACGGGAGGCTGCAAAGTTCACGCATCGTTGGCTGTTGTCGTTCGATATAGCATGCATGATGTTTGGCCCGGGTGCCAGTCTGTACATTGCCTCCTCGAGAGATAGGACTGAGCGTTCATGTCACCGATGACGATTTTGACGTCCCGTTGCGAACAGCCGTCGTACACCTACTCCAGCTGCGCATAAAACGCTTCTTTCTCGTCGTCGGGTCTCCCTTCGTGTGGACAGTGCACGTTGATGATGCTGTAGTTGAAGAAACGACCCTTAATCCTCAGCTTGCACATCCTCGCGTTGAGCGGCTGCCAACCATTCACGCGTTGGCGCATCTTACCCAGCGGTTCCACAGCTCTGGCAGAAAGTGCCGCTCAATGCCCGCTTTTCCATACCCTTACCCATACCATACCTCCCGTCTAGCAAAGTTCCTGCAGTGCTACGACTTTGAAGTTGCATGGTTGAAGTTCGTCATAGATTAACCTATCGCAGCCCGAAAAGCCGAGCGATTTGCAGTTCCATGCTCCGAGTTTCCAATCGTAGTCCTTTTTTCGTCGCGTAGGTCTGTGTCGATTGTTACGATCCGTATAAATATATTAATATATTAATATATAATATAATATATTTCTTTCTTTTTTCGGTATTTGCAAATTTATATTTTTTCCAGGGCGACTTGTTGAACCTGCCCCAACCCCCTGTCTCATCAGGGGACCATCGTGCACAGTCGTGATCGACCACTCTTAACATGGAGAACAGATGCCGTTTTGAGCCGTACCTCCATGGTTAAAAGACGCTCGGGTTTGGTGAAAAAAGTGGTAGCTTCTTTATTTCATCGCGGATCTTGGTGAGATTGTCTCAATTGTATTTCTCTTGCCATTTTTGTTGAATGTTTAGGCTTTATTTTTTCTGATTTATTTATAGGTCTTTTCATCAAATACGGGCCTGTACTGTCTGCAACTGAAGTAGGTGTGTGTACATACAGTATATCTCAAAATTAAGCGTACAGATGTACTTAAATTTTAGAAACAGCTTTAAAAGCACAATTTAAAGAGCTATGTTTCTGAATTTCTAGCTGCCATATCATCATTAATTCACCAATTATTGGTACAGTGTTGGACTTATTTGGTTGCGTTTATTAAAGTAAGAGCTATTTGAGAAAAACGCCCTTTTCCTTGAAAAACCTTAATAGGGGAAATGGCTCTAATGTTGGCCTATGGAGCTAATATTGGCCCCATCGCTAAAAATCTGCTATTCATCAATTTTATCTAGATGAACGCGCCACTGGGACGGTACTAATGGATATTTTTGGTCGCTATTGAATAGTTAGTCGATTGCTGAGTTTATGTATGGGCCCAAATTAGGTGCATTTAGGCCGACATTACATCCGTATAATAAAGATCTTTCATAGTCCACTAATTTTTCTAAAATTCGTCCACTAGATAAAAAGTTGAAAATCGTGCGTTTTACTAAAATATATCCAACATGTATGAAATGTTATTCCAATAAAGTCCAAAACTTAAACGATAAATCAATAAACAGAATTTATAAAAGCAAGCATTCAGAGTCTCTACTCAAAGTTGGAAACAAAGTCGTTGGAATGTTATTCCCTGCATTTGAAATTGGTCAAAGAATTCACAATTGAATTTCCACTGTTTTTGACTAAAGTAAAAGTATTGGAGGACTGCGAGGAAAAAAGGAAAAAAGGAAAAAAGAAAAGATCGTTGACATGGAGACTGCAATCACTCACACACTTCCTATTCAATTACACGAGACTGCCAGGAATATTATTTCAGAGACAATACAAAACGGAAAGGGACATTCACTTAATAAAACCGAAAAAGAGGAAATTCGAATTATCAAAGAACTAAAAACAAAGCCGGTATTCTACACAAAAGCGGACAAAGGTAATGCAGTAGTGATTTTGGACAAAGAGGACTATGACAATCGGATGACGGAAAAAATTACTAATGGCCCATACAGACAGTTGAGGATTGACCCGCTCCCATCTATAGTTAAACATGTGGATAAAACGTTGAAAGAGTGCAAGGCGTTTATTGGCAACAGTACGAATCAATTGAAAGTTTCAAACCCTATTCTACCTAGGATCAAAGGTTTACCAAAGATTCACAAACCAGGAAACGAAATGAGGGAGATTATCTCGGCTGAAGGATCCCCCACTCATAAGCTTGCCAAATGGCTAGTGAAGGAATATCAAAATATACCTAAACCCTTTTCCACTCGCTCAGTTAACAGCACACAGGAATTCGCAAGTCAGCTTCAGGCATCAGGAGAGATTCGGGAAGATGAAGTCATGGTTTCATTTGATGTCACAGCACTTTTTCCGAGTGTACCAGTAAAGGAAGCCATCAGCCTTTTAGAGGACTGGCTTCTGAAGCAACGTGAGGATTCTACTTGGAAAAACAAAGTTCGGTCATATCTCAAGCTGACTCGTCTTTGTATGGAGGAAAATTATTTCATTTTCAGAGGAAATTTCTACAAACAAACTAAAGGCGCTCCTATGGGCAATCCGCTTTCTCCATTTTTATGTGAATTGTTCATGGTGAACCTAGAAAATACTCTGGAGGATAGGAATTTGTTGCCCAAATGTTGGTATAGGTACGTGGATGACATCTTTAGCATTGTCAAAAGGGAAGATTTATCAAAAACTTTGGAGGCCATAAGCAACGTTCACAAGGACATCAAATTTACTCACGAAGAAGAGAGAGACGGTAAACTCCCCTTCTTAGATCTTCTCATCATCAGGGAAACGTCTTCGTTCAATTTCGAAATCTATAGGAAACCAACAAACACAAAGAGAGTAATACCAAGCACTTCAAACCATTCCCATCAACACAAAATGGCCGCTTTCCACCACATGGTTCACAGGATGCAAACTCTTCCTCTTAGTGATACAGGTAAATCAAAGGAAATATCTCACATTTTTTAAATCGCTAGACTTAATGGGTATCAATAAAAAACAATTCAAGCAGTAATAGATAAAAGAACAAGGGATCATTTTAGGCGTATTTCGACAACTCTTACTCCAGTAACTGAGGGTTTAAAACGGGTAGCGGTGAATTTCGACAAAAACATTACCAAACCATTGATTTCAAAGTTTAGAAGTTTTGGCCTCGATTTAGTATTCAGCAGTAGGATAAATCAGCTGAAGTCACTGTTAGGATCAACTAAGGATTCAATAAATGTCTTAGAGAAAGCCGGAGTCTACAAAATCTCTTGTCCAGATTGCAATAAAATCTACATTGGTCAGACGAAAAGGACTTTGGAAACAAGGTTTAAGGAACACATCGCAGAGGTAAAAAAGGCTAACAAAGAGATGGATAAAGGGCTTCATTATGAATTTAAATCCAAGGTTGCAGAACATATCGTTAAAAAGAGGCACAATTTGACTAAGGAAAACATTAATATCCTGCAGACTGTATCTTCACCTTGGAAACTAGACGTAGCCGAAAGTCTAGAAATATTTAAACATAATCCATCAACATTGCTTAATACAGATCAAGGAAACGGATACTCGAGACTCTTTAGCATGCTACCAAAAACAACACATCGTAGCATGCCTCTACCTGTTGGAGACTGAATTTAGGTACCTGTTTAGGTAAATTTTGACATGGCAGTGGATACCTGCTGATTTTTAGTACCTATTGATTAGTATATAACTCGTAGATTAAAGATGGATTCTTCAGTGGTGTTGAGTACTTGGCACTGATGAAGTCTGCAAGTAGTAGACGAAATACGCGTATCTGTCAAAAATATAAGCAATTATAACGGAATTAAAAGGAAATATACCAACCCACTCACTCATAAAGGGATTCCGTTAAGAGGTTCGATTTAAAGGATTAATAAACATCAGAATACAGAATTTAAAAAAAATGTTCGTTCAATTTTGCGCAATACACTTTATGTATGTGTGCATCCGTGAGTGTATATGTGTGTGCCCGTGTTGGTGTTTTCATTTATCTTTCAGGTATCCGATAGGGAAAAAAAATGTCACTATCATATGACAACATAGGTAAGTGGTTGTTAAGATAAGATTGATTAAACATACAAGGAACTCATCTGCAGGCTTTATTTGACAATAGTTCTTTTGTTTTGTTTTTTTTGAAATCATGTGAAATGGTTTTCAAATCAAACATAAAATACAAAAACCATGATTAATGCCTTGAGCAGAGAAAGTTTGAGAAGTTATAGAATTTCAGGTAACTTTGAACTTGTTACAAATATTGCATTAACTGCAGCTGGGTGCTTCTGGCTCAATCAATTATTTAAAAAAAAATACTCTATCGGGGACCCTGAGGGACCATCTGTGCACCCGATTGAAGCGGTTTGAATGGCGAGAGTGTTATTTAATTGCCAACTCCTTGTTGCTAACATGTCGTGGATAGAGGACGGGCTCTTCTCCCCATTTATTGGGACGATCTACAACACGATGCACAGTGGTTGAAAAGTCCATTTTGACGCTCTTAATTAATAGCACCATGGAAAGTGGATTTAGAGTAATGACGTCTTGAGCAACGTTGATGAGTATGCTTCATCTTTTGAAGAAATGGGTTTTATGATTAATCCCCCTAAAAGTGAAATGAAAAATTTATTTTTTCACAATGTCGAGATAAATGGTTGACGTCTTCAGCAAAGTTGTAGCAAAAACAACTTTACTGAAGACAAGAAAGTCGTAAATTTCACTCAAATCGAGATAGAGAGCGTTGTTTGAGGACGGACCCCCAAAAACACACTTTTCACATATTTTCTTCACTATGTTTAACAAAGTTGATTGGTATACTGAAATACAAATCTTTTTAGAATATACTATACCTGCATCATTGTAATAGGATGAACTACATTAAAAGAGCTTTCAAATGGAGGAAAATTTGTCCTTCCATAACCGTCTGCTGGGGAGTTGTGATCAAAACAAGTATCCATATCTTTACTCTGTTTTATGATATAAACCAGTATAAAAAAGATAACTGACTTCAACATAGTAAAAATATGGATACTTGTTTTGATCACAACTCTCCAGCAGACGGTCGTGGATGGACAAGTTTACCACCATTTGAAAACTCTTTTAATGTAGTTTTAGATGCATTTGACTTCATCTGCACCTTCTTGCACCTAAGAAAGATACGCAAGTCCAAAATATGAGGAAAATAGAAGAAAATTTATTAATACCTCATCCTATTAAAATTATGCAGGTATAGTACAGGGTGCGTAACGAATTTTTGCAGTAAATGGCATATTTGAGAAAAAATACACCAGTTAGTTATTCTAGCAATGAATTTTGTGCGATTTATTTTCTTTCGCAGCATATGGAAGTTGTAAGTAAATTTATTCAAAAAAATTGCCTTCCCTTTCGACGACTGTAGTTAGACGCTTCCGGAAACTGCAGTATGCACGTTTTAAAATGTTTCGATCCATAGATGTCATCACTGCCTTGATTTTAGCTTTTAGCGACTTAAGTGTGGTGTGAAGGGTTCTATTGGTATCCCGTTGGACGACGCCCTATACAAAATAATCCAACGGATTGATATCGGGACTGCTTGGGGGTCAAATTTCTTCCTCCCAAATTTACGAAATATTTTCCGTAAGCCATTTCTGTGCTTTATTAGCAGTATGAGCAGGTGCTCCGTCTTATCACTTTCCCAAGCCTTTTTTAATATTATACACTGTTCTTTCAGACACATTTACCGACCGAATTATTTCTTTCATGCATACTCCGGCGCGCAACAAAGCGACAACGGCTGACAGATTGTTCTCTTGTTTCGACATCTTTACGTTTACTCAACATTGTTTGTTTAAATCTTACACCTAACAGTATAAGCTATCCAGTGCTGACAAATATATCTAAATCATGATGCACAAGCATGAGAAATTACTATTTGAAATTTACTGCAAAAATTCGTCACGCACCCTGTATGTTCTAAAAAGATGTGTATTTCAGTATACCAATCAACTTTGTTGACCATTGTGAAGATCTAAAATTAAAGAAAATATGTGTTTTTATGAAAACCTGTTTACGGGGGGTCCGTCCTCAAACAACGCTCTCTATCTCGATTTGAGTGAAATTTACGACTTTTATGATTCTCAATCACTCCCGTGAGTATCGCGTAAGTGTCTCTGCTTACGGGTCCGTCCCACCATTTTTGGCCCTTCATACAGGAGTAGGATAAAAAATCAAATCTTGATCAAATCATGCAGTAGGAACAGTCCATTGCCATCATCACCATCATCATCATTTTGAAGTATCTAAAGCTATGTGGACGAACTTTAAATCAGGGTGGCCAGTGGATTTTCATTTATAAATACCAGGTTTTTCCCGGTTTTCCCCGATAAATTTAAAAACATACGGTGTATAGTATTCAGCGAAAAACGAAATTATTTAATGATTAGACCAAGTGCAAATTTTTAAATTTATTTGTGGAAAAAATATCTTTATTATTAAGCCAACATTTGAGCCATTTCCGCTAATAAAACTGCGGGATGAACTTCAGAATATTTTCTGGAGTGAATTCCTACAGTGTTTTGCAGAGAATTCCAAGACTTTTATAAATAATAGGGAGGATTCCTGATATTCGACAAAATCATGAGATTATTTAGAGGAATCCTGAAAATAAAAGTAATTTTGATGACATTTTGAAATAATCTTATGAAAATTCTTTGTTCCAAAAAAATAATTCAGTAAAGATTTAGATTCCGTGTACATAAATTTTCTAGGATTAACAAAATCTGGGTTCACAAACATTGTTCACTCCTGGCTTTTCTTTTTCGTTGATTTGTTTTCCATCGATCTTGTTTTCCGTACTAAGTATCAATACTACCGACGCCAGGGAGGCAGCTCCTACACATGGACCCTACCTATCGACCCATCAACTCATGGACCGGGCACCAAACCGCTTTACTTCTCGACCAAAATGAAAAATATGACGTATGATTGATCTGCTTCAAAGACATAGATTTTAACACTGTCGTACTATAACGGAACTATCAACTCTATAATTGAATCTCCTCATCTATCGTATAAAATCTCCACTATAAGTCTGATATTTGACGTTAAGCACCTCCGACTATGCAAATCGTTAAATTCACGGATGAAGTAATAACACATGATTAGTTTAAGTAGATTATTTTCGATTTTTGATTGATTCTTCTAGGAACTCCCTGAAGGCTCCTTCCATAAGTCCATCCTTAGAATTTCCATGAAATTGACGTCAGAAATTTCATAAATTTCTGCTTAGAATAAGTTTGGACTTCTCCCCTTAGTTCAATTGGAAATTCAATTCGTATTCTCCTTAGAATCCCCATAGTATTTCCTCAGAATTTCTCAAAACAAAAATCCATCACAAACTTTGAAACCCTTCTCAGAATTCCTTTGAGATTGAACCCTCAAACTTCGATTCCATTGGAATTCTTCTCGGAATTTATTTCGAACTGTTTAGAATTCTCTTGGCAGTATCGTCAGAAATCACCCCAGAATTCTTTTAGAACTATCCGCAGAGACCATCTTTGGAGTTAACGGGATTTTCATGGAATTTTCATCAGAGCCCCTTTTCAAGCAACATTTCAGAACTAATTTTGAATTCTTATTAGAATTTGACCTAGAGTCCTCATCCAATCATCATCGAATTCTTCTCAGAACTAGAACTCTTCTCTGAAATGCACTCTCAATTATATTAGAATTATTTCCAAAATTGTTTCGGAGCTGAATTTTGAATTTAAACAATAATCAAAAGCGACGCTCGTATGTGTTAAGCCAAGTTTAACTATATAGGAAAACCTGGCTTAAGATTTAAGCGCAGAAGAAGAAATCGGTCCTCAAAGCACTTAATTTTACATGAGACCTTCGTAGTCTGTACTTTGGTATTCTTCTCTCATATATCTTGGTGTCATCCCTAGAATCCTTTAAAATTCTCTTAAAATTTACTTTGGATTTTTTAAAGTTCTTAATCATCCATGAAAAACTTTTGAAAATCTGTCACTGACAAATACCTTTGCAAAGTTTCCAAGGTTTACAATTTATTTTCTGGGAAAGGAGGTATATTTTCCCCGATTTTTAATCGAAATTGTAGGCATTTCCCAATAGTTTTTCTGGTGTTCTAATGTTTTAAAATTTTCAATTTTTTAACAGATATGTATATTTTGTTAAAACTACTGTAGACTTTCTTAGTCCCAAGTACTCAATATAAACATTTTGGTGATATTTTTAAAGTTCACTCTATTTTAGTGGTGAAAAAGTGACTTTAGTGACGATTTTTAGGGAAATAGTGACTTTAGTGACTTTTTGGTGTAACTTTTGCTGTGACTTTTTAGTGACTGGCTTCAAAATAGTGACCAAGTCACTAAAAAGTGACCTGCTACCAGCCCTGCCCATGCTTTGCCAGCAACTTCCAGACCCTTTCATCCATCCCCTCATACCTTACAAAATCTTGCTTCAGGGTATCCTTCCACGTAAAGCTAGGTCTACCCTCTTTTTTACCAATTAAACTTAAATTTAAAAACTAGTTTGACCACTCAACTTGAATGGAAGTATCGAATAATCCTCCGGTTCCGAAACTGCGCGTAATTGGAAAACTCCAGAGACGTAGACTTAGCATATCCTTGGGAATTAGTTGAGTCACTGTTAAAATTACACACTATTTGAAACTGGCAATCGTATGCTGGGCCGAAAAGAAACATTTCAACCGAAAAAAAAACGAATAGAAATAAATTCAAGGAGTCTACTAAACTTGACGTCCGCTTTAAAAGCAAAGCCTACTACTTCGTGATTCAGTTACAGGGTGGCCAGTGACTTTTCATTTAGAAATTCCCGGTTTTTCCCCGGTTTTCTCGGTTCAAATCATATAAATTTCCCGGTTGTTAATATTCAACATAAAACGAAATTGCACGCATTTTTTAAAACGTGGCCAACTGTAAAATTTTGAAGGTTATTTTTGGGAAAAATAAAAGCAAAATTACCAAAAGTATTTTCTAAAACTAAAGACAATTTATTGATTTTTCGAGATACTTTTAAAAATCAAATTCTACCACTTTTTATGCTCAATACATCTTATGATTTCAAAACCCTAGAATTTATTGAGTAACAGAAATTAACGTCACTAGGGCAAATGCTATCTGGATTAATAGGTTATAAGACAGAATTTTGAAGAATAAGAGATTTAATTTTAAAAATATCAGAAAAAATGAACTTGATGCAAATGAGAATTAGAGCAAATTGTTAGGAATATCGAAAAAAAAATGTGTCTCGACTCCGTTGTCTACACGAACATAAATATTAACCTTAAAGCACTCACGCTGATGTACAAAGTTAAACACGAAATAAATATGTAAAACCTACTGACATTGCAACTCGCTCAACGTGAAAGTAAACATGGTTAATGAAATTTAATACCCACGTCCAATTGACCAATACCAATACAATTTGATACCCACGTCCAATTGACTAATATTGCTTCTGAGACTTTGAAATTTGTGTAGGGTCTGAAACTAGATTGTTTTTCTTCAAAATTTGGGATTAATAACAATCTTCGTAATGCAAAATTTGAAGAAAGAATAGTCAAAATGTGGGATTTTTTATTTTTTTCAAGATTACAGATTTGAAAAAAATATCATAACGTGCAGTTATAATTAATTATATGATTTGAGTAGTAGCTATACTGAAGATCCGAGAGATGTCGCCCCTTCAGTGGTAGGAAAATCTTTTTTGCAGTATGGAGAATATCAGAAAATCCACGATTTGTGACTAAACATGCTTTCACAGAAGGAAACAAATAAACGAGTGTTTACCTTATCACCATAGTAATGTACTCTTGCAATTTTTGTGCATCTAAAACTGCCCATAAAGTGGATAATTAATAAAAACTGAAAATTTCCATGCATTTTCAAATGTTTTCCTACCATACTCATACATTCGATGTGACTGGCCCTCTGGATGTGGATGATGTCAAAAACAACAAAACATGATTAATTATCAAGGCTCTGAGACTTGCAAGCATTTTAAGGGTTATATCAAATTACAAATCAAATCGATAGAATCTTGCGGACAAACACTGGAATTATTAGTAAAATTCAAACGTATTCAAAGTGTTGATTTCAAACAAATATTGAGGAGGATTCGCACATAGTTTTCGAAGGAGAAGTTCTGAGCAGAGTTCCAGAATAATTCGGACATGAAGATCTTAGAAATTGTTTCATTTTCATTTTCATTTTGCAGCGTTTGGTGGGGCAATGGGAGCGCAAGTCAAACCAAAGCCGAGGATAAAGAACGGATAATGGCTGAATAGTCTATGCGGACCACTTTAACGCCATGGGAAAAGGAAGGGATAGAAGAGGCCGGTTATTGGGGGGTTTTGAGAAAATGACACATAGTGATGCTAAATGTAAAGAAACCGAAAATCCATCTCCCACTGATTCATCCTTTCACATATATACCAAATTGATATTTTAAAGCAATAATCAAAATAAACAGACAATGCATGAAAAGGCTAGTTGCCAGTTGCTTTAAAGGCTAGTTGTCTCCCTAAGCGGACCGTCCGCATCCTAACTCTTCTGTTAATCCACTTAATGCTACTAGGCTGTCTAAATTTTCTTATTTAAGTTCGTTTGATGATTATGACATCTCTAGTCTAAGTTAATAAATAATTGAAATCTCTAATCTACCTACCATGCTTTATTAAGTACCTGCACTAACGAGTTTCAAGTTTTGACTTTGGCCTATATTTAATATATATTAGTTCGTCCACTTTGAAGATATTTTCCTAGCTGATTTTTAAATAACATAGGGTATATGCTTCAACTACGCTCACACGTTTCCACTATGTCGCACCACAAAAATACGTATGGGTATGTCACAATAGAAGCACGCCACAGTGGAAATCCCGAGCCATAGTTCAAACACTTATCCCAAATCAAAATGAAGCACATATACGATTAGTTGCAATACCATGTACAAAAATGGTGTTTATCATTGTTCCTTGAGTAATACCTCAATGAAAACAACCACGAAAGCTTGTCACGCAAGTAGAAGGAGCACTGTTGGGCACTTTCTGAAATATTTCAGTAGTATTATTCCCTTGCAAACCCAAATTAATCTATCTGCGTAAAAATAAATAAAATAAGAGTGATTTGCGGCAAAACCCGCCAGTATCGCACCCAACGTCAGTGCCTATACGTAAGCGTACTACAACGCGGCTTTCAAATAAAGGAGTAACAAGTGTGATACTATCACTTCAGACTAGAACTTTGGTTATCTTATGCAATTGTTTACCAGAGAGGGGAAGCTCAGTAATCCTCATCGCATGCTCATGACGCTATTTTGCCAACGATGCCGGACCTAAACCAACCGTCCCCAACGCTCCACTATGAAGCATAAGATTAGGCCCGCCCACCAACGTCCAGGTTAAAAAACTAGCCAAGGGGAGGGGACATGAAGATCTTAGAAATTGTAAGAATTGGGTGGAATTTCTGTGGAAAGATTGCAAGTTCTGCATTAAATTCTTAGGTAATTTTTTAAAGATTTCAAAAGGAGCTGTGAAAAAAAAACTTTAGAGAAAATTTCTATGTGATTCTGAAAAGATTTGTATGTGGACCATGAGAAAAAAAGAATAATTCCAAAAGAATTATGATGAGAATTCAACAAGTCACAGAGTTTTAAGAGTGTTCTAACGATAATTAAAACCCTAGTGTGAAAGATTCATCACAGAGCTCCAACAAAATTTATTGCTAATAATTAGAAAGAAATTCTTGAAAATACTCCAAGGGGTTTCTAAATAAAATTTCAAGAGATGTATCCTGTTAAAATTAATTTTAAGTTAATTCTGGAATTCATATCATGAGAATTTTTTTTAATAAAATTAAAACGCCGGAAAAGAATAGGTCAGTTTCAGTTTTTACAAATATTTGTTTCTTAAGTCCAGTGTCTTCAATATTTTGTTTTAAGGATCATACACCTTTTATATGAAATTGAAACGACAAAAATCAATTTGAAATATGACAGAGTGATTAAATTCTAAAAACAATAAGACGGGAATCTGAAGAAAATTTTGCACTTATAGAGAAAGACATTCATTTCGTAAAGAATCACTCTGTTTTAATGGTTTATTCTGAAATTTTGGTCTCAAAATTTATTCCTATAGTGTGGTTAGTTTATTTTTCCCGGTTCTCTTATCGAAATCCCGGGTTTATCCCGGTTTTCCCGGTTGCTTGTCAAATTCCCGGATAATTTCGGTATTCCCGGTTTTCCCGGTTCGCTGGCCACCCTGCAGTTAAGATTTAGATTACGTGTACACAAATTTTCCTGGATTAACATAACATCTGGGTTCACAAACATAGTTGACTCCTGCCGGAGACATCATTTGAATAGCTTCATGTCACCGGGCTTGAACGATCGTCGATCGTAATAGATTGTTGTGATGCAAGGAGCTCGGTGGCCTTGTAGCGACCGCTATGGCATACCGAGCAGAAGAAAGCGGAATCAATCACAGACTCCATTTTATTATAGAAGTTTTTTTGTGGTGCAATTAAACGCAAACAATCTTTATCGATAGAACTCGGTCGAAAATGAAAAATATGACGTATGCTTGATGTGGTTCTAAAATGTTGATACCTCCTACCAGGACACGATTAATTTCAATAGCTTCATACAGCCGGACTTAAACGTTCGTCGGTCGTGGTGGCAGTGTTTTTTTTTGTGATGGAAGGGCTCGGTGGCCCGTTGGTTACCGTTTTTTGCTTACTGAGTAAAGTATTGTGGGTTGTATTCCAGTAGTAAGCAGAAGTTAAAGGGAGTTAATTTTACTACAGCGGCAGAGTTTAAGTTTATTGCGTGCAGTCATAAACTTTGAAAATGCTTTACTGAAGTCGGTGTATAGTGCTTCAACGTGCTTGCCACTGTCCAACGCTTTAAGAATGAAAGATACATATTCTAGAAGATTAGAGTTAACGGCGCCGGTGGTGTAGTGGTAAGCGTGATTACCTCTCACCCCAGCAGGCCTGGGTTCAATCCCAGTCGGCGCCGCCGGGATGTTCTGAGGCATAACATCTCTGATCACGCCTTCCTTCGGATGGGAAGTAAAGCCGTTGGTCCCCGGTTCATGAGTTGATGGGTCGATAGGTAGGGTCCAGGTGTGGGAGCTGCCTTCCTGGCACGTCGGTAGCATTGGTGCTCAGCACGGAAAACAAGATCGACGGAAAAAACAAACCAAAGGAAAAAAAAAAAAGATTAGAGTTAGTTGAGCGACCTTTAAAAAAGCCGTGCTGTTTACTTGTAATTAAATTTTTCACCTGCTGAAAAATATTGCCGTTTACGATTGATTCAAAAAGTTTTGTAATTCAAGAAATAATAGCAATTCCACGATAATTTCGAATGTCTGATTTTGCACCTGATTTGAAAATAGGTACCAAATAAGATGATTTCCAAATTTCAGGGAATTTTCCATTTTTCAGAGACATGTTGAAAAGACGCTCTAGAGGAAATGCGAGTTCTTCAGAAAGGTTTTTCAAAAATATGGGTGCGATGCCGCCAGGTCCAGACCCTTTCGACGCGTTTAAGTTTTTAGTGCATTGGGGACTTCATGTTGAGAAAGTTGGTTGACAGAGATGTTTTAAGAAATTTCAGGAATGAATGCAAAGAAATCGCGGTTACGATCTTCTTCGGAAAATGTGGTGTATACTTCTTGGAAGAAATTTGCAAAGAGATTGCAAATTTTAGAAGAATTCTCACCTTCATTTGCATCCATATTCATTCGCGAAGGAAAATTGCTACTTTTTAATTTCGTGTTTACATAATTAAAAATGTTCTTAGGACATGACTTGACTTCATTTTCGACTTGGCGGTTATAGTCCTCATATGCAGAGTTGATGGCTGTATTTAATTGGTTGCATAAGTTGTGATAGTTTCGCAAATTGGTTTCAGTTGAATTTTGAATTCATCGTAAAAATGGGCTTCCTCTGAATGCGTTACGATATCCAGCGTTTCAAAGAATCATCCGACCCATTGAAGATGGACTAAAGACTGCGCAGCACTTGAATCCGAATTCAATTAAGCCGTTTCTGAGCCGTTGAAGTCGATCTGGCGTCCAGAATGGATCGGGATTGCATATGCGTAAACATCCAGTATGTGAAAAATAATTACATTATTATCAGAACGTCATCGAATTACACGTTAATCACACAGCTGTTAATTTGACCACAGAAATTCTAAAAATTCTGCACCCATACGGAATCGACATTCGGCGCATCTTAACGGTGGCATCTGACAATGCGAACAATATTCTTGCCACAGTAAACCGGCTCAAGATGACACAACAAGAGGCCCTCAACGGTTTTGATGCGTTGCTTTGTGCTGAAGGACACACGACTCATCCAAGAATTTCGGATGCAGTGTCTGATGACGAATTGGAGGAAACGGTTTTGGGTCGATGATATCGAAATCGAGGATGCGTCGGAAGATGTGAGAATGGAAAAAAGGATGGAACTCATAGATCCAATTTTGCAAGGAGTTCGTTATGTGGCAAACACTTTGCAGCTGGCAGTTACCGACACTATAAAAGCAGTAGAATTGAAAAAATCAACTTGCAAAAACGCGGAGTGCTATGAGTAGGGCAGTGAAAACTACCCTATAAAAGGATGTTTGAAGTCAGCAATAAGAAGAAGCCATAGCTGGACTGCTTGACTAGGTGGAATAGCTTGTTGGAGATGAAGGACTTCATTTGTACGTTGACGGAAGGAGTCGAGGAAATGATCATCGACATTGATTTGTAAGAGTTTATCCAGCGCTTTTCGGCAGTCTTTCGACCTGTAGCTGAAGCAACTACGAGATTGCAGAACTCTCAAATTACTTTTGATGATTTTTTCTTAACATGGGAGACATGCACATTTGATCTCAATAGTTCCAAAGATGATATGGCGTTAACACTCACCAGCAAATTGGATGGCCGACGAGTGAAACTTATGGACAACCCTTCATTCCTGGCTGCGATATATCTTGATCAGCGGATCAATTTTCGGAACACGCCATTTATGACTTTTTTCGGTTTTCAAAACTTTAGCTAACATATACTTGTGATTTTATTAAACTTTCAGAACTTTTTAAAGGATTTTTTGGGAAAACATGCGTTTTGTTTTCAACCCAAACAGTAGTCAACCTGAAAGCATTGAGAAAACGGCGATTCTTTTGAAGCATATTTGGCGTCTCTTGACGAAACAAATAATACAGCTCTAGATGCTAACATTTGCGATGAACTGATGAAATTAGCATGTATGCCACACTTGAAGCTCAACACCACAGGATCGGAACCGGGAACTATACTGGACCATTGGTTTAGGATGAAAATTTCAAAACCGGAGCTTTACCTATTGGCATCTGCTTGGCTGGGAATCCCTTTTTACACATGTGAGCGTAGAGAGATCATTTAGTGCTCTAGCTCTGGTATTGACCAAACAACGATCTTTGCTTGATGAGCAGTCCTTGGCTGATGTTTTTTTATTCGACTAAACAGCGAATTGCTGAAAAAGGTTGATTGCAGCGCAATTTGAAAGAATTTGTTAGAGCTTTTACATTCTATAGTTTCATTTATTTTACATAAGTTAACGTTAACCTTATAGTCCTTAGCATTTGATTAAATGAAAATCATTAAAAAAAGAAAAAATATTCTTCGTTTTACTTATTAACTAATTAATGAAAAATTGAGAAAATGTGCATTATCCAGCATTAAGAAAATACCACAAACTAACAGAACACAGACTATTACTACTTAGTTGGAGACAGGCATGGAAAATCATTTACATTCAGTTCATGCATTCATTTACATTCATTTGCCTCTAACTTTTTTCATCAACAGCATTCCATAAAATGATGTATAGAGCTTTAGTAGGTTTTCTTAAAAGCTACAACTTTTGTCCATAACTCAAAACTGTATCTCTTATGCATCATGAATTAGAGCGGGCAGAACTTGTTACTGTTTTTCAGTGAACGTAAAATACATTCACTGAAAAACAGTAGTGGCTTCTGTTCGCTCTGGTTCGTCATGCATACGATATACGGATTTGAGTTGTGAACAAAAGTTGCAGTTATTAAGAAAACCTACAAAAGCTCCATACATCATTTTGCAGAATTCTGTTGATGAAAAAAGTTAGGGGCAAATGAATGTAAATGAATGCACGAAATGAATGTAAATGATTTTCCATGCCTGGTTGGAGATGCTAATTTCAAATAACAGACTGTAGTGGTATTTTTTATACGATAGATGGAGTAGATGAAAGCATAGAGTTGATAGTTCCGTAAGAGTACGGCAGTGTGAAGATTGAATATAGATATTAGAATAGCGAGCTAGGACAACTTTTAAGGAAGGTACAAATCGGTTTTTTCATCTCTCTTTACCAAACTCCCCCTTTGGAGAGGGATTGTCCCCCTGAATAAAGGAATCCCCCGAATAGTGGTGCCATCCACCCACTGCAATTGCTCGGTTGTCTTCCAACCAATTGAGCCGATTTTCTGTAGGTGCACACCCTAATCACAACCACATCGCTTTAGTCTGATGTACGTTTCCGCCATCATTTCAAAGTTCTATGCCATGAATTGAAGTCAAGAGTGTTGCTGATTCTCGGCCAACGCACTTTTTTGGGCATTCCACTCCATTCACTTGAGAAAAACAGAGAGTATAGAATGTAAAATAACCACAATGCTTATTTTGCGAACATGATATGATTTATTTTGGAAATTGTGCGTCTCAAGATTTAGGTAAGAGGTGAAATTAAAATTAAATAGGAAAAGAGGCAAGGAATATTGCAATCAACCAAAAACCAATGTCACTCTTAAATTAACCAATAATTAAAGGGCAGCAAATGTTGGTACGATATGGTTGGGTTTGACACCCAGTTTCCCTATGCTTCATTTCCTCTAAGATAGAACAGGCATGTTGTGCCAAACTCAAATACCTAATTGTCATAGCAACCAAATTTCATTCGTCTAAATTTTTCACAAACTCGAGCTTTGTGCTTCTAACATCGACCATACAGCACATGTGATGCGACACGTGAAACCAAGGTTGCAAAGACTCATTTCAGCTAAAATAATGGTTTTCGGAATAATAAAACCAAAAGATGGTATGATGGCATGTTTTACTTGTAACTTACAAGAAGAGGTTACAAAGTATGCGTTGGAAACATAAAACCTGTAAATTTTGCTTTCTATGAGTCACAATCAGCGATTTGCTGATCGCTGAGTGAGTGAGTGAGTGAGTGAGTGAGTGAGTTTGTGAAAAATCGCTGATTGTGACTCTCATGAAGTGAAATAAACAGGTTTAATATGTCAAACACATTCTTTGCAACCTCTTCTTGTATCCTACCAATTCAAAATTTGATCATGGCATCTAATTATTTCATAATTTAGAAAAACATTTTTTTAGCTGAAATGAGTCTTTGCAACCTTGCGTGAAACCAGCGCAAGCCACGTCACCATCGTTGCGGCTTATTGCCCCAAACAAGTCAACATCAAGGATGGGTTGGCAGCAGACCTAAGAAGAGATATTATCAAGCTAACACGACGGTGGGAAAACTTTATCATCGCTTGCGAACTGAACGCTAAACATCAAGCCTGGGACAACAGTCGGCGCAATCAAAATGGCACCATCCTATCATCCGGTTGAGTAGGTTCGGTGCTCAAGCCACCATCGATATCTATCAAGAACTCAGCTCGGTCCACTACCCGTTGGTGGCTGAAGTGGGTTCCTCAGTCAACAGGTTCCAAGCATTGCGGCGAAACTACCATCGGGTAGATTGAGTGCAGTTCCAACACTGGGTTGACACCGGTATCGTCTCCGAGTACCGACGACATCGGGCGGTGTCTGCGCTCTATCGATTTTCCGAGCCAGGGAGCAACATGTGGCAGTATCCAGACAGGTGAGTAATACTCTGAACCCTGAAAGACCCACTAAACCCAAGTAACAATTTCGGTTTTATCAGGGTTCTGGAGACCATGATTTAGACTTTTAGAATACTTTAAGACCTCCATAAAACTTGCAATGTTACTTGGGAAGACCTCATTAGCCTCCACAACACAATTGGTAGCAGTACCAGTGAACTGGGCTCCCTAGCCTGAAAACCAATTGCAACCGTATAAACAAAATCATCCAAACCATGGATGGTGGATCTCAGAAATAACGATTTTGCAAACAAGATTCGCTCTCTCCCAGATTGTGCTAATTCATTCTGGAAAATTGCAAAGATTTAAAACTAACTAAAACTATGGAACTTAAGGAATAAACTCCAGAACTAGGCAGCCATCGGAATTATTAAAGCAATAGTGTTCTGGATATTTGATTGGAAGTTATTGTAATTCTGAATGTTTCAAAACCTGTCAGGCCCGGCAGTTCCAGAAATTGAGGTCCTGATGCAAGAATCTCTGAAGATTTTACGTTTACGATATCAATGTTCCGATAACACCAGGGTTTTAAATTTTGTTTGGGAGTTTTCCGAAGTTCTTGTGTATATGATACAGATAAATTTGCGACTCGTAGTGACACAGATGAATCCAAACTGCTAGCAATGTAGAGAGGCAAGGCGTAACCTACTCTTTCAGGTCAACGCTATTCCGTAACATTAAATGCAGCATTGCGGCGCGAATCGCTATATGATGAAGATCATCAAAGTTCCCAACTTCAAAACTTAATGTGGACAACTCTCCGTTTCCAAATTATGTGAAACTATTCATGGAATGTTCTTTAAAATATTCCCCATCCAATCAAAGTCCCCCGTCCATAACCTCCTCTAGACTCCAGAAAACGTTCGCAGACGACGGTGTGTAGTCACTTAATAAGCACTCATCTCACCCATTCCAGCGAGGGTTAATGAAAGTCGCATGTTAGATTATTTGGATTGTCCCATCCAAAGTATCTTCTCGATAGTGTTTTCCACTGGCAAGATTCAAATTAGCATGTACTCACCGGGGTCAGATGACTATGGCTACGCTGGGTGTGGTGTATGTGTGGATGCTGTGCGAGCTGCACTGCTCTTTGGTGTGCTAGTTTTCTCCAACTACCCAACAATTGTGTGCAGCCCGGAGCAGGATTAAAGAGGAGTTGAAGCAGAAAATGAATTCAAATATGCTAATGCACACATGCGAGACACTGTACTGTTTGTCTGTGTCTGTGTGTGTATGGCTGCTGTGTAATAATGCTGGACAATTCCTACGTTTTGTGGAATGGTCTCGAGCAATGAATATTGTCCCATTCTCTGCTGCTTCTCCCACAGGTGTCTGCCGAAGTTGGCCGTCTACCGAGAAGGCTATTTCTAAGGGAGAAGTTCATGCAGCATTTATGCATTAACCTGCACTCTGGGCTCTGTTTCTTACCTCGCTGCTGCTCGGTCTGGCTCGGTTTGGCATAGCATAACATTCTGCTTGACCGTGGAATAGCTTAATGCAATGTGTATGCTCGGGGAAAGATGCTTTTTGCATTTTCCTAATTGTGTCTACGGATGAGGATAGTGCCACTGAAACGCTGCTTGGACCATTCGAGGACGGAGTAGTAGGAGAAAGTGAGATTAACATTGAAATTTATTCATTTAGTTGAGTAAAGTGCATTGCTTGTGCAAATTTACGAGCTTGAAGGGTCGTCGCTTTCGGGTGTTATGGAATGACGTTGAAGATCGTTGTAGATAGGAGGTGCACGGAAATGGCCTTCAGCGCCAATTTAAAGTAAGTCAAAACTCATACCAAAACAAACCGCAGGTAAGCGCGAAACTTCACTACTCAGTTCCGGACGACGCTGCTGACGGAAGATGAAATACGCTCTTCCATCATCATAAACAAATTTCCGCCCGGAGCGATCCGTCGTCGCGTCTGCATACATATAGGAATATAAACACCTGAGAGCGTCTGCATTGCGAGCGCTATCAGGAAGCGGGATGATGATGACGATGATGCTGCAAGAAAAACCAAACCCAAGTTCCGGAGCACGAAAGAGCAACCTCTTCAGTTCAGGTGGATATAGTGTGCCATCGGCGGACCACAAGGTAGCAACGGTTACCACCAACAGCAACGTGGTGAGGATATAGTCTTGTAAATAATGCAGTACTTATTAAATTAAGTGCTATCAGCGATTCGCCAGTGCTTCTATTTTGTCGTCTTTGGCAGTGAAGGCTGGATGTGTGATAATTTATGGGTACGATGGATCGGCGTCATTTGCATTTTCGGTTCAGATTTCCGAATGGAATGGATTCAAACCTGGAGCCGGGCACAATCGCTGGAAGAGCGTTTGAGTTGATAGATGGAATGATTTGGTAGTTGGATTTACGATCCGCCGAGCTTTCAGCGATTTATTTCGGAGATCACTCACAGACATTTTGAGAGCAACTGTCTGAGGTTTTGAAATGTACGCTTAGGCCTTAGCGGTAGAGTCTCAGGAAGAACTTCAAGGACATATAGTGAATATTCGGTTATCTTCCATGGTTACATGTAAAAATTTGGAGCGTTTTAAAGTGTTACAATGCAGAAGTTCAGTGGACATTTAAAACAATTTCAGTGGGTTTTTCATAGCAATCATTTGGACCTAATAAGTTGTCATGGAAGTCTTATTTGAACTTCTTAACCGAACCCACGGGGTCATAAATGACTTTTGCACGAAATTAGCTTTCAAAAATCACTGTTTATAGATAATAATACCTAGTTTCTTCAGCAAATATAAGAGCAAAATACAAAATGAGATTTTCATGAACTTGTTGATGATCTGGATATCCAAAACCTCATGAAATTGTGAACATGCATTTGAATTTGAATAGTTTTCTTCAAACAGCGAACCTATACGTTGAATAAGTATGATCAAAAAGACTCATGTCAACACAAGAGACATAAGCAGGGCAAACATGGTAATAACAGTTATTCCGATCATCTTGTAGATTCGATCTTGAAGTTCTACAGGTTCGGCAAAGTATTGTACGATGTCCCAAAGTTGTACTCAATTTCCCGACTGAATGTTTAATCCCATAGATATTGATTAAGCCCAATAACATTTTGTAGGATACATAGTTATGTTGAAAAAATATCTCTGGTCGTACAAATCATCCTGAAGTTTAGCTCTTCAAGTTCTACAGGCTCAACGGTGTCATTCGATGTTCCAATTGATTTTATTTCACTCAACCCGCATCATAGAGAGCCCCATAACGTCATATAAGGCATATAAAGGTGATAACATTTTTTTTTTCCATTCTCCAAATTTTCCTGGAGTTTAGATCTTGAAGTTCTACGGATTCTACGAAGTATTGTACGATGTCTCGACTGAATTTGTAGACCCAAAAAACTTCATGGAGGCCTATAATATTATGTGGGATATGTAGTTGTAATAACAAAATATTTTGGGGTCTCCAAGTTATCCTGGGGATTGCGTCATGTTGTTCTACAGGCTTAACAATATTGTGTATAATGTCCAGATTTATTATACGAATCCATGAAGCTCCGTGGGACCTCATCACATCAAGTGAGATGATAAGTTGAATGAACAGAATATGTTCCATTCACCAAATTGACCCGGAGTTCAGATCTTGACGTTCTATAGATTCAACTAGATATTGTACGATGTCTCGACTAAATTTGTAAACCCAAAAAACTTCATGGAGCCGCATAATATCATGTGAGATATGTAATTGTAATGCTAAAGTGTTTTGGAAACTGTAAGTTATTCAGAGATTTGGATCTTGATGTTCTACAGGCTCAACAATGTCTCGTATGGTATCCAGCTTTATTATACGAATTCGTGACGCTCCACGGGATCTCCTCCTATGATGTAAGATATGAAGTTGTATAGAAAAAACATCTTTGATTATTCAAATCACCTTGGAAATTCAATCTTGGTGATATACAGATTCAAATACAATATCTCAACTAAAATTGTGAACCCAAAAAGCATCGTGGAGCTGTGTGTGTGTATGTGTGTGTATTCCCTCTAACCCCCACTGGCCGGCAGTGTTATTATGGAAGAACTCTCTCTACAATGTCGCATTTATGGTCATTGTAGACAGCTTTAGTCCGGGAGCTAGAAGGTGATAGCTCTATTGCAGATCCAGCAACCCATTTCAGAATGTCTGGAGAGTCACGCCCATTCCGAGGTTACTTTCACTCACAATAAGCCCCGCATGTATGCATCACCGTTATCAAATGGATATTGGTGATACATACACACTTCCAGGTTCGAAAATATTCTTTTCAACCCTGGCATGTATTTAGTGTAATTTTGATATTTTTTTTTTTTTTTTTAATAAATGGAAAGCTCTCACCATATTCTGCTCTTCCGCCGTCGTTATTTGCTTCTTTTTGGAATCCCTTGGACTTTTTCTCTAACGCTTCGTATTTTATTCCGTGCTTCACCGGCAATTTCCTTCCGTAGACCGTCCTTGGTTGGTTGGTTCTAATATGATTCCGCATTTTTTGGTCGGTTTGATGTCCACCATATGTTATTGAATTGCCATGGTGATCTGGGACGAGGCTCACGTCCAAAGTCACTGGTCCATCGAGCGCTCCGTTTTCGAAAGGAGAATGAAAGAAATACGAAAGGGATCAGTTTCAAGAAGTGACAGTTTCATCAGATTCCCCAACTAACCATACTCAAGCAAAGTAAGAATATACAAGCTATATTGCGACTATATGGTTACTTGGGTACTCATATGGCCGTCAGAATGGTTCATCGGTTGCGAAGTGAAGTATTTCTGAAAGTGATGCGTAATATTTCTCAATGTTTTGAATTTATCCTAACGTTACCTCAATGTTATTTCACAGACAAGCATACACAACACATTGAAAATTTATAATTATAAACCCTACCGCCATCTGTCGTATATACTTTAATGGGCAATACACTCAACAGATGATTGTAGTGTGTAAACGTCAAACGCTAGGGAATTGATTATGTGCACCACAAATGGCAGTACTACCAACTAAGAAACATTTAAATTGACCGTTAAAAACGATTTTTATGAACGTTTTAAGAGTGTTATGTCTGCTTTTCTGTGATCATACCTTCACTATCGCAACTTCGGGTAATCTGCGGAAGTACTTGCATTTTTCTCAGGCACTTTTGAGCTAACTGCAATTACTCTCTCATACTCGAAATGTGCCACGACCAAATTGGCACAACGACGCCCTATACGCTCTCTGACCGAAGCGCAGGGCAATAATAGTTCTTCAGTGACTGTATCCCGAAAATCGAGTCCTGTCCACAGGTCTTTTCAACGTTCAAAATATTACTTTTCTTGAGGAAAGGACGAAGTACATTGTTTCCCGATTCGTCATCGAAATTCACGGGTTATCTCGGTGACTTCAAATTCCCGGTTGAGTGATGCCTTTGACCAGCTCGACTGTCTGGCTGAACAAGTGAAAGCCTCCTTTTACTCTGTTAAGTGTTATCACCGAGCTCCGACTTGCATAAGCATTTTGGAACAACGAATATCTCTTCTCACTACACCGTGCAGTGTCCGTGCCGAACGGTATTTGTGGCGGTATGAGAGAATAATGTAGCTATTGTTGCCTCTTTCGTACCAACGCAAATCCCATCCGGCCCAGACACTGAGGCAAATAAACTTATGAGTTTCGTAAGACTCGACTTATGAACGACACATATGATTTTCATGAGCATGAGTTATGAATGATTTTGTCCAACCAGTGGCGTCGCGTAACCTCATTTTTAAGCTGTTCAACAACTTTGAAAACGTTATTTAGGGTCATGTTTACATTCAAATCAGTTTCAAAAGGCATAGGGTCTTATAGTTTCTCTGATTTGTATCCATTGGAACCAATATTGTTTTGTTTGTTTCCATTTTGAGAGTTGTTGAACAGGTAGATTGAGGTTAGGGCGACGCCACTGTCTTATACGCCTATAACCATTTACTTTATCCAAACGTTGAACGACGAGTAATCTCAACGTCCATGGTTCGGTTCCAGTCTGCCTCGTTTCATTATTTTTTTGTCATCATTATTTTTCATAAGGCAAATCAGTGAAATGCATTCTGATTTCTTGTGGCTAAAATTCATAAGTGGATCTCATGGAAATCTTACGTTCATTTGTCTCAGTGTATAGATCCCTTTCCGCTGCTCTTCCTTTCTCTTTACTCTGACGTTATCTGCTTGCTCCGACCAGCTCTACATTTGGCAGCAACGATTTGGCAGACCCTTTTGTGGATGAGCATTCCGGCTGCTCTTCATTTTCCACTGTTCTTGCGTAATCAGTTTTCACAGAGCTCTGATCAAACCGATCGAACTTGCTGTGGATGGCAAATTTGCACACGAGCTGGAAAGTGATGTCCATGCGAGAGAATATAGAATTCATCCCATCCGTCCGCTCTTCTGATTAGTTCGTGAGATATTCCAATTTTGTTCGTTAAATTTCTTAATTGTTTGACTATTTTCACTATTTGTACTAAACACCAAAAAGTTGCTGGATAAATTCTTCGTCGAATGACATATTTTATGACATATTTCCCATTATTGGGTTTGAGAAATATGCGTTTGAAGACTTCCCCCATTTTCGTTACATGCCTCATTTTCGATTTCATAATGTGACTCCCAGTGTAGTAAAGAAAGATGTAGTCCTACGTCAAAAGTGACAAAAATTTAAGTACCATAAGACCGTCATCGTTATGGGGTAAGACCGGCACTTTTTACCAAACGAGCTGTTCGCATTCTAAAATTTGATTGAATTATATGTTTGCGAGGCTTAGTGAATAATGATGGTATTAATGATGATTAAGAAAGCATTTATCAGAAACATTCTGATTTAAACTGGAAACTATTTAGAATTCAGGATTCATCAGTGCTCCTCCGTCTCTGGGTCTGCTAATTTTGTATACGCCCATAGATATAAGGATGGGTCATCATAATCATTTTTTCAGAACAATGTTTTTTTGGTTCCATTTGGGGTCCCAAACAACTGTGCAAAATTTGGGGATGATTGGATGCAGCCCGGCTTTCCGCATTGCGTTTAAAATTTGTATGGGAAAACCTACTTTTTAGCATTTTTATCCCTGGAGACCACAATTTTGCATAAACTAAGTATGTACAAATGTAGTCCAGGAAATGCATAAAAACTTTGCCAATACGGTGCTAGAATGTATCTTAACAAAGTTATAACTATTCAAATATTTATGGTTTGAATTAAACACCAAAAATCACTTTTTTCTGCCAACACTGCCGGTGTACCAATGGGAGTCAGATTCCAAACTGAAATAATATCGGAGTTTCTTATCTTATTGATTTGGTATGTTAAGAATGAATTATTCAAAAACATTTGCTCAATTACATAAGAGTTGTTCGAGAACTGGGGGGGGGGGAGGTCTTCATGGAGCAACTCAACAGACCTGTAATTAGTAGACTATTTCAACAGCTTTCAACGGTTCAAATCGCAGCTAGGAAATCATTCACAATGCCTCACTGCATATGGCATTAAAATCTATTTTTTCGACCGAACCACACGATTCCAATAAAGATCCAATACGATTCGAAACATTTCCCCAGCAAAAGCAACAAGCTTTTGAATGCCTAATCTTAGTTGACTCCATTCAGCACATCTTCGCCTCAACTTCCTCAATCCGGAAACACTACACAACGCACCACCGAAATACCACCAACTGGGCCATTCCGGGAACCAAAATCGATTTGAACTGTGCCATCACCGTCCCATCGACAGTCGGGTCAAACGAAGAAGCGAAGCATTCGCGCGGGAAGCCAGCGGGTGGCAGCTCGTTATGGACACCTCTGGCTCGTTCGTCACAACTCACAACACAGACCGAGGCTTCGCTTTTTTTTAGACCCTCTTGTTCAGGTGAAATGTTTCTTTGCCTATTTTTTTTTCCGTCGTCCGATCCAGTAGGAAAGCAAGCGGGAGAAAAACGCGACCATGGAAAAAAAAACGGTTCGGGTAGAAAATATTCCATAGCAAGGCTGGCAGGTAGTCACGATGACGAGAGCGGGAGCGGGAGGCCAAACGAAGTCAAGCGGATAGAATTACTCCAATCATATTTCATTGAAGCGTCCGTCGGTCGTCGTCGTCGTCGTCGTCGGTCGTTCGAGGCACATTAGACCTGAAACGTACACCGGTTCATTGGGGCTCGTGGGCTGCGTTGCGGGGTGTGTGTTGATCTGCCATAAATGCTTACATGGGTGTTCGGAATCATCGAACGAAAATAGGCAATTGACAGCTAAGGCAGCGGCGAGGCGTAAACAGTATCCGATCCAGGACCGAATTTGATACTCGCTTTCTAGCCTCGGATGGGCGACATCTGGCTGTCAAATGCTTCGGTAGTGTCGTAAATTAGAAACAACTGCTTTTTTTCTATCGGGACCGACCGAGCTCCCCACGACTCCAATGCATATTTATGCAAATTTTATTACATTTATATCGTTTTTAATATCGAAAATGCACGAACGACGATTGTCGAGCGGGTAAAATATGTATTGGTGGTCCGTTACGCTTCCAATGCTGAACAACATTTTGTAATCTTTCCAAAACGTTCAAAAGGATCGCAATTTTGAAATAAAGATTTTCGAAATTCTAGATCTTTCACAGATTTAACATTCCTCTTAGACTTTGAAAAACTGCTCGCAATTCTTTTTTAAGTTTAAGCGGGTGGCAAATGAATTTCCACTTTAAAATTCTAGTTTTTAACCGATTTTCTTGAATAATAGATCGAAAATTTCCTGGTTTTATAAATCTGAACCGTGAAGCTAATAATTGAACATTTGTTATAAGGATATTTAGATGCTTCTATTACAGTAAATTGTAAATTTATTCGAATTACTGCAAATTTTTTATTAACAGAAATCCAACCGGTTTACCTAGCATTAATTTTACACAAAAAGCATTTAATATTCCTAGTTATTTTATACACACATTGAACTTTATAGATCCAAAATGGATGAATCTTCAGTAACAAATATATTTTTAAAATTTAGAGGCAACAAATGATTTTTTTTGTTCTAGAATTTGCATATTTCCCACAAATTTTATAAATTCTTAACTGAAAAGTTATTTTCAAGAATCTAGAATCACATTCCTTGCACAGTTTTAATGCTCATGGAATTTTATTATAATTTCTAAGAACCTCATTCCACGGAAGTTTTGGGAAAAAAATCTATGGGAAAAACATCAACTGCTGTCATGGTACTTCTGAGGAATTTTAGACTTCACGTGAAGCCTAAGCTTAAGGTAGTAAACTCCAAGCAAATTTTCATGAGAAATCCCCGTTGAATATGGGATGGACTATTCTGAGGTCTTCATAACTACTTGAAAGTTCCCAAAGTATTCCTGAAGTTAATTAAACTGCCTTGAAGTTCTTTTGTAGCGTTAGCGTTAGCGTTGTTATGATATACTTCGTAGATTGAATACTAGCGACACTTACGTCTCTTCTGAAATCCTCAGTTAGACTACTTTCAGGAATAATGCTGGGGAGTAAACATTGGTTCCAATCCAAACAAGAGTAACAGAAGCGTGACTGTCGCTATTCCCGGCCACGCCCATATTTACCATAACTAGGGATAGGGAAGGAAATGTTGATGTAGTACTTACTTAACGAGAGGCCACCGACTTAGCGACACCCTCATAAGTGCTACGGAGTTGGAGGGTTGGGTAGGTTGTTCGGTTAGGATCCACCTCAAGTTGGCGATGCAACCAAAAGGATGTAATGTTTATTTGTTGTTTATTTAATCTCTAGATAGCCGGCTATCGAAAGAACATATTCATTTTGTTTAGTGATCATGAATTTTAAGAGTCAGGACCGGAGAGCTTGGGATTAAACCCATGATTTTCTGCTCAGTAAGCAAACACGATCCCTCCAGGGTCATCGAGCATCTCAGAACCATAACGCTTCGCGACAATACAGGACTACGTTTTCGCTTGATATGCAAATAGTTTCCGAGGTTAATATTCAATATCAAATATACAAATGATGGTGGCGATTTATTGTGCTGTGGAAGAGCTTGGGGTTAAATCCATGATTTTCTGCTCAGTAAGCAAAATCGATCCCTCCAGGGTCATCGAGCATCTCATAATCCACAGCGCTTCGCGTCAGAGTACGAATATATGGATGAACTATCTATTATTGAATAACTATTATTTACGATAATTACATGAAAGAAATAAAATATAAACTACAAACAAAACGTGACTACTAAAATCTCAAAAAGATATTCTCACAAATATATTTCACGCAACCAGGAATTTTAAAACCATTAGACGCTATAATGATACTCTGCACATGTTAGACACAAGAAGAGGCCAAAAAGCAAGCGTCCGACACACAAAACCCGCCAAATCCACTTGCAGTCACAATCAAAGATTCTACGAATCGCGAGCGCTCACGAATCATAAAACCGCTGACTGCGACACTCTGAAAGCGAAATTGACAGGCTCTATGTGTCAAACACCCGCCCTCCAATCTCCTCCTGCATCCAACAACACAAATTTCCATTACAACCTCTAACGAATTCAAAACTCCGAAAATCACTCATCTATAAGCAAGTGAGTGGAAGCAACCCTGCATGCAACCATTCTTCATGATACACTTTTTTTGCCTATCTTTCTATTGGGCCTGTGGATTGCGTTAGCTTCGAAACTTCTAACCAAACTGGGGAAAGTTTCAGAACGCAAAAAAAAAAACTTGAAAAAAACTTTCAACTAAAATAAATATTGATTATTTTACGCAAAAACGAGCAAGTAATATTAAATCTCTTGTATCGTATGCTAATGCGAATTAACTGTAACAAAAATAATATGCTTAAATAAAATAAAATATTAATAAAATTATATGCAAAATTTGCTAGAAGATCATTACTCTATTGGTGAGAAGTTTCTAATAAGCCCTCTCAGTTCCTCTGTATACAGAACAAATCTGATATTATAATCAGAATTGCTCAGTCTGCATGAAGCAGCCGATTTCATCAAGGAAGTTCTATTAACATCCAAGAATTAATCGTTTGAGGCATACTGAAGCATTAAGAAGGTGATATGTGTCACTATAGGAAATAATCACCGTGGCAAATATAAAGAAATTAAACATAACCCTTTGCTTCAGTACCGTCAACCTCCATGTCCATGGGGAGGGACTGCCTTGAAGTTCTTTTGTAGTTTGAGCTGATGCTCGCAATACTTCTCATCATTTCTTTTAACTGCTCTAATTTTTTCGGACTTCCTAAAGTTTCCATAATTTTCCTAACGATCATGAATCTTCTCCAAAGTGATCACAATTCATTGAATTTCTCAGAACTTTTTAAAAATTTATGTAATTTCCCTGCTCTGGAATACCTCTGCTCTGAGGATATCTATTCGTTCTTGCAGTTTGTTTGTTTAAAGCATTATTAGCGAAACTTCCCTAAAGTGTTTGCAGTTCTCATGAAGCTTGTTGTACTACCATGAACTTAATTGAACTGTTCTTAAAATTTTTAAGCTTGCGTGAACTTCTGGACTTATGTGAAAACCTCAATAACTTTCTTAACATCTCTAAAGTTCTCTGAAAATCTGGGAAATTTTTGAAATTTTCCGCTAATTTTGTGAACTGAACTCCCCTGAAATTCCCTTTGTTTTTGGAGCTTTACTAAACTTATTTGAGATGCTCCCGAAATGTCCATAAAAGTTAGTGAAGTTCTCGGATCTTCCCTTAAGTTCCATAGACTTTTATGAAGTTCTCGAAATGTTTCTGAAGATCTCTGTACTTCTGATAAGTTTTCGAAGTTATTCTGAAATTTCAGGAACTTCTTTTGGCTTTCGCAGCGAAATAATTAACATAGTTCTATGATTTTCACTGAAATTGTCAAGATTTGTCTGAAATTCAAATTATCGAAACTAATTCATAACTTCTTCAATAGTCTAGAGTTTCCTGATGTTTTTAAAACTGCTCAGAATATTTCTCAATTTCCTTAAAATTATCTAGACTACCCTGCCTCAAGGTTACTGATATTCGCTTCATTTTTCTTATATTCGTTCATCGTGTTCGACGGTACTCGAAGCGTCGGTATCTCAGCAAAACTCTTGAATGATGCAAATCGTAAAGAATGCTCGGTGAGTGAGGAGTGTGAGTGCCGATACACCACTCAAACCTTCGGGCTGCGTACTCTTCTTCTCTTCGTCGTTCGCATCGCGAGCGGTGAAGAGCGTTCTTCGTATACTTTAGTCTTCATGACGATGCGAATGGTTTGATGCGAATAGGACGCGATGCTCATGCTTTGATCCTCACGAAGAATATTTAAATATGCTCAAATGATGTCGCACGAAGCGTATTAGCGCTGACAACGTCCCTCCGTCGGGAAGCTTTTTTTTCTCCAACGATGTTTCTCATTAATGTTTGTGTAAATGAAACAAAAAACATTCCCTTTGGCACTAGATCACGTAAACCCAATATTGAAATCAAGACACTCGTCTCACAAGCAACCACACAAAGCCTCGTTCATGAACGATAATAGCAATGATGCTCTTCATGAAGAGGATAAATCCGGGTGTATTCTTCTGCGAGTGGCATCGAAGAACGATTGTTGGGATCGTGGGTCACGATGGGAAATACATAGGTGTCACAGTCGGAAGAAGTGTTAGTTTGTTTACATAAATGAACCATGCCCATTTTGTTATGGCATGTTTGCTATAAGAAATGCGCCTCGTGTTTATTAGCGAATTTCACATCAAAGATTGATTAATTGAGTAGGAAATCAGTTTGGCACGGCATTTGTGACCAGCATACACCTTCCGGTAGTATGAAACAGGTCAAAAACTGTTCAAATCCGCAGATAAAAATTTTTGTTTTGAATTTCTGTATAGCAAAATGGTGAAATTTTCGTGAACATTAACGGCAAAGAACTCACCAACACTGTAAGACTGTGAGTTCCTACCCACCTGTCATTTACCATCGTGATCGTGGGTGCATGTGGTCACTCAGCGAATGAAGGGAAGGGTGGGAGAAACAAAATCAGGCATCGAGATGGGAAATGACATACATGTTTCATACTACCGGAAGATGTATGCTGGTCACAAATGCCGTGCCAAACTGATTTCCTACTCAATTAATCAATCTTTGATGTGAAATTTGCTAATAAACACGAGGAGCATTTCTTATAGCAAACATGCCATAACAAAATGGGCATGGTTCATTTAAGTAAACAAACTAACACTTCTTCGGACTGTGGCACCTCTCTTACTCACCTGAATCAGGCATAACATTTGATAACGGCACGCAAACCAATAACACTTTCGGAAAGGTGATAGTTGCCCCTATCCGATGATGTTGTTGGTTTGCGTGGGCGTACTTTGGTTCGCGTGTAAAGAGCCTTAGAAAGTTTGTTTATAAATGCTTTTGTGCCGTTATCAAATGTTATGCCTGAAATAACACGAATTGTTTCGTCAATATAAGCGATCGCACACGAAGAATGAACTGCACACACATTGCTGCTGTTCTTCTACCGCGATGGGACAATAATCCGAGCATCGCTTCAGTGTGATAATCAGTAACCTTGCCCTGCCTCAGTATTTCTTTAAAAGAACTAACCATTTTACTGGAATTGATTCAATTGCCTTAAAGTTCTTCAATTTTCCTTAAGTTTTATAAAGTTTATAAACGCTCACGGAACTTTGCAGTAAAAATCACTAATTTTCTCTGGAAAAAGTTGTCTATGCTAACCTTGATTTCTCTAAATTGATCAAATGTTCCGGTAAATTTTCTGATATATATTTATAATTCCCTGATCAGATCAATCATAGAATTCTCGGAACATCCCATAATTTCAAGGAACATCTTGTAAGTCGCTGCAAATTTCCTTAAGTTTATGTTATTTTTCTGATGTTATCTGATCGTCCTCGAAGAGCTCAGATTTTCACTGAATATAATGAAACAATCTAAAAATATCTAAATTTCTAAGAATTTCTCTTGAATTTCTTGAAAATATCGGTGCTTGCTTAAAGTTCTCACCTTTTTTAAATTTATGGAACTTCGTTGATGTTCTCTTATCAACTTAGCTAAATTTTTGAATTTATTTAGATCTTGAAATTTCCATGATATAACACCCTTGAAATACTCTCACATTTTCCTGATGTTCATACAATTTTTAATGCGTTCCAGAAATTTGCTCTGAGCAAACCGAAGTTTCCGGACATTCCGGTTTCTGCAATTTTTTTGTCATTTTTAACTGCCCTTTAATTCTCTGATCTGTCTTGATGTTCTAGGAGCTTCTCAAAAACTCTCAACTCTAATGAAAATTAGGGTTCTGCTATAAAATAAATGGAATTCTTGTAAACACCTTTAAACTTCCCTGGAATTCTCTGAATTTATGTGAATTTCCTGAAATATTTCTGAAGTTTTCATAAATTTTCTGAAAGTCTCTGTACTGAATCTTTCGGAGGGGGGGGGGGGGGGTTCTCATGTTACTATCGTGAATTAGTCTAAACTCACGCTTATAGATTTTTAAACCAATATTAGTCTGGGCTAAAGTTTCGGGGACTTCCCCTTAAGATCTCTGGAATTCCCCAGAGATTTCTAGATCTAGCTTTTCTGAGATCAATAGAACTTCATTAAAGTTTCCATATCTTTGTTAGTACGAAACGTCAAGACATTAAAAATGTTGTGATCTTAGACTTACTAAAATGAAGTAAGTGTTCAACTTCAAAATTTAATGGATTTGATAGTAGAGCTGTTTCTTTAAAACTGATTGTCATGTCTAAAAAACGTTTTCGTTAAAGATACATTTCATAAATAGCATTCTTATTATAAACCTGGAAATTATCCATCAAAGTTATGGAAAAAACCTGAAAAACTTTATATAGCCAAACGAGTCGACACCCTGTAGATAGAGAAAAAAGATTAAACGTAAGAAATACTCTATAGGGTGGAGCGCTACTTCGTCGTAATCGCCCATTTCCGTTCTATCGATCAGAAAAGATCAATAATATCAATGATTTCACCGTGCACAAATTAATAATGGGTTTGTTCCGAAGCGTTAGTTCATTAGCTACAACATAAATCCTGTTAGAGCGCATTGTATGAATATTTACGCTCATTGTTCTCAAAACAAAAGAAGCGCTCCTAGCGAATCCCCTTTTTCTACGTTTATCCGTAGGACGAAGAAAATCTAATGGCGTTTCAATGCGTTAGGACGGAATAGAAACTCGTAGAACGAATTTAGAATCAAGCAGCAGTGTTAGATTTTAGACAATATCTCAACAATTTGTGACTCTTTATCAAATCCAACGGTACGTATGGAAAGGTGAATAAATTTGCAAGTCATCTTTGATAGAAATATTCCATTTTTTGTTTAAACTCGTTCAGAAAAGAGAGGTAAAGCGCGGGTTGTGCTAGTAGGACGGAAATTAGATCAAAAACCCTACCAGGTCGAATTGTTCAAAAATAGAACAAAATGTAGGCCTATCCAGAAGAATGATTAATCTTGAAATAAATTCTTTGACTTGAGTGACTTGGCCTTAAAAAAGAGACTTTTAGTGACTGGCTTGAAAAATTTGGCCAAGTCACTAGAAAGTGACTCACTACCAGCCCTGCACTTTAGACCGTTCCGCCATGATTTCCCTCGTTCAGCTTTTAGTGGATGCTAGAAGATAGCTGCATAGATACTAAAAAATAACAAAACGATTGTTGAGTGTTGACAGCAGCAGTAGAACGAAACAGGCGAGAAACTGAAAGAATACGAAAAACGTTCGCATCGACTGAACAATAAGATCTAAAATCAGTAAGTGAGCCGTTTTTGGCTCAGATTTTTCCCCTTTTAAATTGATTTTATCTACCAAAACTTAGCAATTATCTCTATTTCAATAACAGTATCACAATAATTCAATGTGTTTTTCTGTTACTTCATACGTGACGTTTGCGATTTTCAGAGTTGGTTGGAAATCCTATCTAACATGAAGATTAAGTGTGATAATTTATTAGCTAGATAAACGTCTGAAGAGGTTAGGTAGATAGTTCGGCTAGAGTACGGCAGTATGAAAATTGAATAGAAGTTGAAAATGAGCGAAGGGCCATTAATGCGACAGTACTAGTCAAACGCACACTTCGTTACCTAACTTATACAATGGATGAGGAGAGTTGAAGTAATTCTTCAAATCTACAGGCAAAAACGTTCGTGTTTGACTGGCTCATATACTGTCTGTGGTGGCCATTTACCTACGTCCTTCGACGATTAATGACCCGGTGCACTATTTGGGATGTGAGTTTTGATTAAAATATGAGATTGATAGAGATTGATTGATAGAGATTGATTGAATATCAAGGTAATTGGGAGTGCACAACTTTTGCTGACGAAAGGAGGCAATCCATCTACACCAACTTTGTTCGAAACATCCAGGTCGTTCAGTAGATACAGTACCTCCTCTGGAGAATGACATACGGCAGGCAGGTTCACGTCGTATGATGGCACTCGCTGGAATCTTCCGGGATGAGGAATCGGTGAAGATGCGCTGAACACACTTTTGAAAAAGTCAGCAAATAGAGTTGCAGTTTCACTGAGTGTAGCTCTGCGGTTGTTCCGTCATACTCGACATTCCAGGGAATGCGTTTGTTTGTTTTGTTGCCTCTGACGAATTTCCAAAACAATGCAGTATTCTGCTTGACTGAAGATTGTTGATAGTATGCTTAGTAGGTCGATGCAAGAAGTTCTTTGTAGCTGCTTTCGCTATGGCGGAGGTTATATTGGTTCGACTGAAAATCGGATCTGGGTGTACTACCAAAATGTACGAGGTATTCGGACAAAAATTGATGATCTATTTGATTTCCTGGTTGCTGCTGATTGCGAGTATGATGTTATCATCTTGATTGAAACCGGACTTGACGATAGCATCAATTCTACTCAGATTTTTGGACCTGGCTACAACGTGTTTCGCTGTGATCGCAACCTACGCAACATCGATAAAACATGCTTTGGTAGCGTGCTGATAGCTATGACGCAACGTTAAGTCAGCTCATTTACGAATGTCAGACACGGTACTAGACTGGAACAAGTCTGTGTATCACTGGACTTACATGGCTATAGACTATATTTATGCGCTGAAGTCGCGACGTCGACGCTATGGAAGCGCATATTGCCTCAGTCAAAGAGTTGTGTGCCAAGGCATCTTGTGATGATAAGATTCTTGTTTGTGGCGATTATAATCAGTCTAGTCTTCAGTGGGGAATCGATGACAACAGGGTCTACCTCACCGAAACATTTTCACTGACCGCTGCAAGTATTGATCTCGTTGATGGAATGGATTTCGTTAATCTCAGTCAAAACAATACAGTCCGAAATGAACTTGGCCGCACGCTGTAATTCTGTCGCTACCTGCTCCACTTGACTGGCCATCTCACCCAGGATGATAGAGCAGGACCTCTAGACTTCAAGAAAACTTATTATGTCTCATTACTGCAGTATCTTTTTGATCAAGACTGGGCCGATGTGTTTGAATGCATTAATGTTGATGAGATGACTGTGCGTTTCTGTACCATTACTCAACATTGGTTGGAATCAAATTTTCCTCTCAAAAGACGACCAATTTCCTCCGTTTGGAGTACTCCTCAGCTTAGAGTGCTGAAGCGTGAGCGTAACGCAGTATAGAGAAAACTACGTCGTCACAGAACAGCTGACACGAAGCGTGACTCCAAGCGTGCCAGTATCGCTTACATTGAACTCAACAGTGCCTTGTACAAATCACACGTCCTCACAGTCCAGTGGAATTTGCGGCGCACCCTCGAAATTTTTTGGAACTTTGACAACAGCAAAAGGAAAAATTCGAGTATACCGTCCAACATGTTACTCGATGGGAAAGAGTCCACTTCTCTTAGCGAAGCGTGTGAGATATTTTCTAAACACTTTGCATCTGTCTTCGATAAAAATATGACAAGTGATGTTGAAGCTGAATCTGCTGCCTCTGATACGCCTAGTGACTTAGTGGAACTGAGCACATTCGAAGTAGCTCGGGATATGGTAATTTCAGCAGCAAGGAGACTGAAAACCTCACTTCCGGCAGTGGTGTTCTACCGTTGATCAGCTGCATTAGCAGAACCTTTAGCAGCCATATTTAATGCATCCTTTGAGCAAGGAAAATTCCCAACATTGTGAAAGCAGTCGTATATGTTTCCTGTTCTCAAAGCTGGCAATAATCGGGATATGAAGAACTATCACCAGTCTTCCGGCAGCGTCCAAACTGTTTGAGATCATATTGAGCGAATTTGTTTTGAATCGCTCCACGAACTACATTTCAACTGACCAGCATGGATTTATTCCCGGTAGATTGGTAGCCACTAACTTTTTGGATTTCACCAGTACATGCATCACCGCGATAGAGGATAAGGCACAAGTCGACGTCATATATACTGATCTGAAAGCCGCATTCGACAAAATCGACCAGAAGGTTTTGTAATGCAAGCTTTTCCTACTAGGAGCGTCTGAACAACTTAGATCGTGGTTACATTCCTACTTGACTGGACGAACTCTTCGAGTACGACTAGGATCTTGTGTCTCTTCTGCGTTTACCAGCACCTCTGGAGTACCTCAGGGAAGTAACCTGGGTCCACTTTTGTTTCAGTTATTCTTCAACGATGTAGCAGCTTTGTTGGGAGTTAAATGCAAGCTCGTTTATGCAGATGATCTTAAGCTATACGTCATAGTTCACTCGATTGAGGATTGTCATCGTCTTCAAGCTCTGCTAGATTTGTTGGTGGATTGGTGTCGTCGCAATAAGCTCATCATTAGCGTTCCAAGCTGTGCAGTGATGACGTTGCACCGCTCTAAGAGTTCAATCCTTCACTACTACTGCATTGACAAAATAACGCTTTGCAGAGTAGAACGTATGACTGACCTTGGTGTTCTTTTGGACCCAAAGTTAACCTTCAATCTTCACTATTCCTCGATCATCTCTAAGGCGAATCGTCAACTGAGATTTATTTCGAAGATTACACGAGATCTCAAAGACCCTCACTGCTTGAAGGCACTATATTGCTCTTTAGTTCGGCCCATACTTGAGAATACATCTGTGGTCTGGTCTCCATATGAGCTAGTGTGGAATCTCCGAATAGAATGTGTTCAGAAAAGATTTTAGAAGTTGGCATCGAACCAATTTCGAAACCGATTGAGAAGATTGTGATTATTTTTTAAATCTGTTTATCTGTTGCTTTTTTGTGTATTATCTAAGTTTTATTCATTAAGACAACTACTGTCTGATAAATTACAACAAATAAATAAATAAAGACGTATACCCAACGATTGAATTTAGACATGAAGAGAATAGTACAAAGAGATCTAAAATTGGTTGATTGAAAAATGATAGAGTTACGATGATTTTAGAAAAGTAATTTCTTAAAGATCAAAAATCATCCTTCAAGACGTTTGCACCACCTCTAAATCTAAATATGTTTACTTCTTGCACGAGAAAATCTCTTTCCAAGCCATTTTGAACCAGTAAAACGAAGTAATTTCAGGTTTCATAAGCATTCGAAAAATAAGTCACACTCTGATGAGCATGCAATCAATTGACGTCTGTTCGGTTTTATGAGTTTTAAGCTGGAGTGTTGAGACGTTGTGAGTGTGAGCGCATGAGAATCCCTACCATGATATTTGTTTTGCAGATTCGCTCGTGAGTTTATTCCCTCACGTGAGCTCAATGAATGAGATTCGAGAAAGATTTTCCAAGCACTGCTTTAGACCTATCAAGAAAATACTTTACAGCCACGATTTCTGTCACATGAAACTGCGTGACCTTCTCCAACAGCATTCAAAAAATAATCTGAATGTAATCCAGCCTTAGCCAAGTTCAAAATTAAACCAAAAGCAAAAACCGTACTCTGCACATGTCCGCCGCAGCTGCACTGCAAAATTACTTATTATTCATCCTCCCGTCGTCGTCCATGCAGAGGAACCTTTTTCGCACTTGACCTGGTCCACGGTCCACAGCAACGGTGGTGGTGTGGTGTGTCTGTGGATTCTTTGCTGTCAGTTCAGTACCAGCAGTAGCGAGCACTATTGCCGCCTGTGCCAACCGACCATGAGGCAGTAATAAACCTTAAATAATACATACTCCATAAGGCTATAAATTCCACAGCCAGCCCTCTACACTACCGCAGTGCCCTGTGCTACGGAATATGGCTTGAGGAAAACCCATCAGCAGCACCATTTTCCACTGTACAAGCGTCTGGGTCACCTACCTGGTGTTGTTTGCTGTACTGTAGCGCTGTGGTCGGGCTTCCCTTTACAGGACATTATTTCGTTAAATATTGATACTTTCTAATGTTTGTTTTCCATCCGTGACTGTTCAATCCCACAATTATGGGAAAATTATTTCAACTTACTCGTGTTGAAAATCTGAACATCTTTACGTGTCTGCATTCGGGCAACGTAGCTGTTTTCTACGATGACGGTTTCAAATTCCAGCTGGAACTTTTATCATCATTGAGATTCTTTGACAAGAGCCATCAGCGACCATCAAGCGCTTTCATCATTCCGCGAAATCATGACTAGGCTAACGGAATGTATTTATGGCACAACAAACAAACGAAAACAAGGCATTATTGAAATCATTGCTGCTGGCACAAACAAAATGCTTCAAATGATGAGCAGTAAAATCTCGCGAACTTATACAAATTGATAAATTGATTCTTGACACAAATCCTACCAATGTTAATCACCATTCCACGTAGTACAGATTCATCCGCCAAATCCAACGTTTTAAACAGATGGTTCTACAGGGTGTTTGGATCCTTAGTGAAAATATTTTAAAGGGGTGATAGAAGATCATATTTGACGAAAAAAAAATGTTCTACGCTTATGATCAAATCTCAAAGATTACTGAGTTATTAAACTTTCTCTGTTTTGATCATCAGCAACATTGTAGTTCATGTCACACGCGGCGGTCTAGTGTGCTATGCGCGCTTCATACAGACGTGTGTTACTGTCACTGTAGGGTTGAATTCGTGTTTTATGGAGCCTTTAATTAACGACCCAACATGATGTGTTTAGAATAAAATTGCAACAAAACTAAACGAGATAGAAAGTTGGAGTCAAAGAGAGACAGTAATAGAGCGCTGAGAGGCTCTTGGTAAGACAAAACAATACACTTTATTACGCATCTCAGGGCTGGTAGTGGTCAATGCTATCAAAAATAGTGATTTTAGTGACCATGTTGAATAAATAAGTGACCAAATAGTGCATTATAGTTGCAAAAAAAGTGATGTTTAAGACTTATTCAATCAGTATCTCATAAACACTTATGTACGATATGAAACTTTAAAGCGAAAGATTGAATAGATTGACGAAAGATTGAATCAAATCCACGGTATTAGCCAAGGTTGTCTACTACATGGAAGAACCTGAAAAACCTGGAATGAGTAGAATTTCAAGGGAACGAGTGTGATTCAAAAGGAAATCTGAAATGAATTCAATGAAAATTCGGATAATCTCAGTTTCTAACTGATTGAAAATTGAATTCGGAAGATAGTTCCATCGAAATGCTAAGGAGAACTCCAAGTGAATTTACATGAGAAATCTTCGATGAACAGGAAATAATAGTCCATTTGCCAAAATTTTCCTAAAACTATTTTAAAGTTCTTTTGTAGTTTTAAAACTAGCCTGATACTCACAATACTTCTCATCATATTTATAAACTTCCCTGTACTTTATCGGACTTCCCAAAGTTTCCTTAATTGTCCAAACGATCCTGGATCTTCTCTTAAGTTTTAACAATTCGCTGAGTTTCTCGCAACTTTTTTTAAAATGTATGCATTTTTTCTAATGTTAACAGAACTGCTCTGAGGTACTCTGCTCTATACAGAAGTTATCAAAACCTCTCTACAGTTTTTGCAGTTCTCATGCAGCTTGTTGTACTGCCCTGAATTTAATTGGACTATCCTAAAAAAATTTAAGCAACCGTGAACTTCTAAACTTATGTGAATACCTTAATAATTTTCCTAACATCTCTGAAGTCCTGAACTTCTTAAAATTTCCCAATAATTTTCTGAAACTAATAGAACTGAACTCCTCCCGAAATTTCCCTCTTATTTTTGGAGCTAACTTAACTTCTTTGAAATGCTCTCCCATTTTCAGGAGTTCCAGAAGTTCTCGGATCTTCCCTTAACAGGGTGTCTACTCAATCCAAGGAATCAAATTCCCTGAGTTTTCCAGGTCGGATGACCTCTGACCCTGATTTCTTGGTCTGATTTTGACCGCCGCCATAATGAAAAATATGCTCGAATTTACTTTCGACACACTTTGTCGAACCCCCCTTTTTGCTGGTGTTCACATTGCTTGCACATGTCGAAAGAACTGTCAATTAAGATTGCAAAACAAAACTGTATCAGGAATCAAAAATAATAAAATACTTCCATCATGAATTACCGGAAAATTGCTCTAGTTTCGGCAGACGTATTTGCTTTTATTGTTTTTAATAAAATGAGAAAGAGAAGGTGAACTTTGTGGAGTAGGGAATGGTTGCTCAGGAGGAACACCGGCAGGGATCTGGCTCATCCATCAAGAGCTGCGATATGAAGATGAAAATGGATTTCAAAACTTCACCAGGATGTCGAAACCAACTTTGAACAAGCTAGTGGGAAAAGTTCTCACTAGATATACATGATTCCTTCAGTTCTGAAAATTTCTGTTAACAACTCAATTCTGCAAGGTCGTCAAACTTTCTGACGTCCCTGAAGTTTTGTTTCTGTTCTCCGGTAAAATGTCTTTAAAGATCAACAATCTTTCCTGACAATCTGCAAATGTCTCGGTAGTTCTACAGATTTTTTTGAAGTTCTGTGTGTTCTTCAGAAGTTCTACAAATTTTCCTAAAAATCTACAAAGTTCCTGAATCCCTGAAGATTTAAGATCCTTGAACATCAACAATTATCTCTGATGTTCACAAAATTTCTAATATTCTACAAACTTCTCGAAAGTTCTGTAATTGTCTCTGCAGATTTAATTTTTTAAAGAATTAAAAGATTATCTAGAAATTTTTGAGCTTTCCGGAAGTTTTAGGAAGTATTCTAAAGTTTTTCTAATTTTTCTAAAGCTATGCAAATATCTCTAAAGATCAGCGAACTTACCTGAAGTTCTGTAAATGTCTTTCAAAATGCAAGAACCGCAGTAAAATTCTGAAATTTTATTTAAACATCTGCTAATTTTTGAGTAGATTTACGATCTACCCTCTGAACTTTTCTGAAGTTCCTAAAAATTATTTCAAATTCTGTAAGTTTTCTGAAGTACTGTATTTATGCTCTAAAGATCCACGAACTGCCCTGAAGTTCAATAAATTTCACAGTAGATCTCCGAACTTTTCTAAAATTCTTTAAATTTCTTTGTGGATTCTTGATCTAAAGATCGGCGAACTTTCCCGAAGATCTGTGAGTTTTGCTGAAGTTTTGCAATTTTTTCTAAAAACGTACGAACTTTCTGACGTTCTACAGACTTCTCTTAAGGTCTACGGACTTCTCTTAAGGTCTACGGACTTCTCTGAAGTTCTTTAGATCTATCTATTTCCGACTTTCATGGAGTTTGCAAAATATTGTACTTTTGACTTCACTGCGTTTTTTTTTTTTTTGGGATTGAGGTGCTTTTCTGACATTTAACGAATTTTTCTGAAGATCTCACATTTGTGTGAAACTGTGAAACTTTCTGTCAAATTTCTTTTTCTTCTTCCTCGCATTTCAAGCATATTGCGTATGGCATATTAGCTTATTGCGTGCTCTCAACTTAGTGTTATAGATGCACTTCCACAGTTATTAATTGAGAGCTTTCGATATCTGTACCATATTTGCATTAGTATTATTGTGTGGCAAGTACAATCATACTCTATGCCCAGGGAAGTCGAGAAATTTTCCAACCCGAAAAATTCCTAGACCGGACCGGGAATCGAACCAAGCCACCTCCAGCATGGTCTTGCTTTGTAGCTGTGCCTTTACCGACTGAGCTAAGGGAGGTCAAATTCCTGCAAATATCTTTAAAGTTCTGTAAAGTTGTCTTAAGCTCCGTAGCTCTATTCCCAAGATCTACAAAAAAAAACTTGAGGCTCAATAAATTTCTCAGTGGATCTGCAAACTTCTCTGTTTTTTTGTAAATTCCTCTCGGGTTACCCTGAAGATTTGAAAATTTCCTTGAAGATTACCTAAAGTTGTCAAAATTTATCTGAAAATATTTGAGCTTCTTTGAAGTTTTAAACGCATCTCTCAAGATCTACAAATTTTCCTGAAATCGTGTAAATATTTGTTTTTAAATCGCCAAACTTCCCTAAAGTTCTACAATTTTTACTGAAGATCCATTAACATTTCTGAGATTCTTGTGATTTTTTCTGAAGTCCTGTAATTTTTTTCAAAGTTCTGTAGCTTTGTTCTGAAGATCTACGAACTTTTTTGATGTTGAATAATGTTTCAAGGATCTCCAAACTTCTGTGAAATACTTTAGGGGGGGAGAGGTAGCTCATCGATTCTTCCGGTTCGCATCCTAGCATCGTGCTATAAGGTACCAGGCGATAACCAGGGTAGTTGATCGATAGCTCGATGACGTCATTTCGTTGACGTCTGCAATGGGAAATTCTCATAGCAGGCGTTGACGATGGGACGTTGTCGAGTTGTTGAATAGCAACCATCGTGGTAAATCACCGATTACCTGTCGATCTGCCAAATTTGGAAAGACGTCTGCATTGAATTGTCTCGTATAATAATATTCCGCCCACTATATCACAAGAAATTGCGAGTAGCTGAGTGGAATGGAGATAAGTTAAGCATTGGGTACAGGACCAAGTCTCCCCTGGGTGGTGCCAAAAGATGAGCGCAATAGAATCATCAAGTTGCCATAAGGCTCGGAATGAGACTATTGCATGGCTGGGTAGTCAAAGTCTTCCATTCGTTAGTCATTTCAGGTGGATTAGAACAGGTTTAGGTGGGCGTTGGCCAGATTTGGATTTTTCAGATGTAATCCTGGATAGGACCCTGTCATTGAACGTCGCGTGAAAGTGGAACTTAATGAAGGCCTAAGTACTTTTTCGTAGTTTTTAGTTTTCGGATTTGAAAGATCGTCGGTTACAGTGGCCTGCTTAGTGAGCAGAAAAACGCGGTCCCAGGTCTTTACATATCAAAGAGATTTATGGTAAAATCGCTTGTGTATCGTGTATTTTGCGAAACTCGTTGTTGTCGTTGGTTCCGGGTTTGAATGGATACACAAATTTGAGCAACGGTATTATGTGATATGAGGGGCTCGGTGGCCTTAGAGCAACCGTTTTTGCTTACTGAGCAGAACATCATGAGTCTAATCTCAGGCCCATCCACATTCAAGATTCGTCAATCGTTTTATTTGTTAATATGACTACATGGTAATAACAGCAACTCAGTGATTAAAAAGGTGCTCGTCTGCCTAGTGGCAAACGTTTTTGCTTACTGAGCAGAAGACCGTGGGTTTAGTCCCAAGCTCCTTCGCGTTATATGATCGTTAGGACATCAATTCAGCTTATCGTTTACCAAAACGAACCCTGCTGCAAACCCAACCCTCTTATCCAACATCCCAGTGATTCCTCGTGGAAGTGCAGAGGTGTTCTCGGCTTCCATCAAAGCGAGTGTCATGTCAACACAATCCTTCCCATTCCTTTCTTGACCTGTGTTCGGGCGCGACCGGCGCTGGTATTGCCTAATTTAAGATCACCAGTTTTTACACATTGAGGATGATTGCTAGTCCTAAGCATCGTCTATTGGTTCTCTGTGTAATTACAGCTGATCTGGCAATAACAGAGTAGCAACCGTGGGCGGTCAATCAAGCTCAAGCAAGCTCAAGCTCAAGCTCTTTGTTGGCCTTTTTTACCTCTGCGATGTGTTCCTTAAACCTTGTTTCCAAAGTCCTTTTCGTCTGACCATTGAGGATTTTATTGCAATCAACAGAGATTTTGTAGACTCCGGCTTTCCCTAAGACATTTATTGAATCTTTAGTTGATCCTAACAGTGACTTCAGCTGATTTTTCCTACTGCTAAATACTAAATCTAGGCCAAAACTTCAAAACTTTGAAATCAATGGTTTGGTAATGTTTTTGTCGAAATTCACCGCTACCCGTTTTAAACCCTCAGTTACTGGTGTAAGAGTTGTCGAAATACGCCTAAAATGATCCCTTGTTCTTTTATCGATTACTGCTTGAAATGTTTTTTCTTGATATCCATTAATTATAGCGATTTCAAAAATATGAGCTATTTCCTTTGATTTGCCTGTATCGCTAAGAAGAAGAGTTTGCATCCTGTGAACCATGTGGTGAAAAGCGGCCATTTTGTGTTGATGGGAATGGTTTGAAGTGTTTGGTACTACTCTCTTTGTGTTTGTTGGTTTCCTATAGATTTCGAAATTGAACGAAGACGTTTCCCTGATGATGAGAAGATCTAAGAAGGGGAGTTTGCCGTCTCTCTCTTCTTCGTGAGTAAATGTTATGCCCTTGTGAACGTTGCTTATGGCCTCCAAAGTTTTTGATAAATCTTCCCTTTTGACAATGCTAAAGATGTCATCCACGTACCTATACCAACATTTAGGCATCAAATTCCTATCCTCCAGAGTTTTTTCTAGGTTAGCCATGAACAATTCACGTAAAAATGGAGAAAGCGGATTGCCATAGGAGCGCCTTTAGTTTGTTTATAGAAATTTCCTCTGAAAATTAAATAATTTTCCTCCATACAAAGACTGAACTTCTTAAAATTTCCCGCTAATTTTTTGAATCTAAAAGAATTGAACTCTTCCCGAAATTCCCCCTATTTTTGGAGCTAACTAAACTTCTTTGAAATACTCCTCCATTTTCAGAAGTTCCAGAGGTTCTCAGATCTTCCCTTAAGTTCCATAGGCTTTTATAAAGTTCTCGGAATGTTTCTCAAGATCTCTGCACTTCTGGTACTTCTTTAAGCTCCTGCCATCGACACTAATTGATAACTTTATCAATTGTCTATACTTCACTGACGTTATAAAAACTGCCCAAAAGACTTATGAATTTCCTTAAAGGCTGCCCTGAATTTTTAAGTATTTTTTGTAAGAACCCAGAATGTTACTGAAATTAATATAGATTTGCCTTGATTTTTCCACAATTTCTATTGACCTGGACCATACCTATCGACCCATCAACTCATGGACCGGGGAGCAACGGCTTTACTTACCGAAGGAAGGCGTGATCAGAGATTGTATGCCTCCGAAAATCCCGGCGGTGCCGACTGGGATTGAACCCGTGCCCCTTTGGGGTTTGAGGCAATCACGCTTGCCACAACAATACCGGCTCCGCTTCCACAATTCTTTAAGTTCAGGGCTGGTAGTGCTGATGCGACAAAATAGTAGTGGCTTTAGTGACTAAAATTACGGAAATAGTGACCGAATGGTGACTTGTAAATACTAAATAAGTAACCATTTATATGGTAACTTAAAAATTCAAATAAGGTTTGATAATGAAATAAAATTTTTATGTCATGGAGCTTAAAATCAAATTTCATAAATTCCTCTAATTTAATCGAATCTCACAACGGAATCTCATGTGAAGAGCAATTGAAGTGATTTGAATAATTTACTTTTGCTTGCGTTATACATGATGACTAGCAAATAGTAATTCCCATTTTTTATGATCTTGAATTTGATTCTGCGTTCGAAATCTTTAAATTTTGATATATATAGGTAGATAACTTTGATAATTCGCTAAGAACTTTTCACAGAAATTCTTCGGAATGATCCCAAGAACTTTTTTAGAATAATACCCCTTCTCTTAAACTTTGAGGCAAATAAGCTTTTACAAAAAAATGTTGCATTCTTCAAATTCTTTGCAGAACAATCAACAAAGCTCTTGGAAATAAATTATTTTAATAGAAAATTTTATCTCCTCATCTATCGAATAACATTTCCCCTTTAAGACTGATATTTGACGTTAACCGTCTCCGACTATGTAAATCGTTAAATTCAAGCATGATTCTTCTAGAAACTCCCTGAAGGCTCCTTTAATAAATCCATTTTAAACTTATTTGAATTCTCCTAAGAATTTCCATGCAATTTACCTCAGAACATTCATAAATTTCAGCTTAGAATAATCTTGGACTTCTCCCCTGCATTCAATTTGAAATTCAATTCGTACTCTCTTTAGCATTCCCATAGTAATTTCTTCACAATTCTCAAAACAAGCATCACAGAATAATTTTGGAACTCTCCTCAGAATTCCTTTGAGATTGAACACTCTTCTCTTGGAAGTATCTTCAGAAATCTCTGGGGTGATTTAGCCGCAGAGACCATACATGGAGTTCACGGGATTTTCATGGAATTTTCATCAGAGCTCCCTTATGCAAAATTATAGAACTAAATTTGAATTCTTATTAGAATTGGACCTCGAATCCTCATCTAATCATCATAGAATTGTTCTCAAAGCTCTCGTTAAAATGCACTCTCAATTAAATTGGAATTATTTCCAAAATTGCTTCGGTGTTAAGCCAAGTTCAACTATATAAGTAAACCTGGCTTAAGATTTAAGCGGAGATGAATAAATCGGTCCTCAGAGAACTTAATTTTACATGAGACTTTCGTAGTCTGTAATTTGGTATTTTTCTCTTATACATATTGGTGTCATCCCTAGAACCCTTTAAAATTATCTTAAAAACTACTTTGGATTTTATAAAGTTCTTAATCATCCTTGAAATACTTTTTTTTTATATCTTTATTAAGGAGACTTTCAGCCGTTGGCTGGCTCGTCTCCGAAACCCCTTGAAATACTTTTGAAAATCTATCCTAGACAAATACCTTTGGAAAGATACAAGATTTACAATTTATTTTTTAGGAAAGCAGGTATATTTTCCCCCATTTTTAATCAAAATTGAAGGCATTTCCCATCTACTGTAGACTTTCTTAGTGCTAAGTACTAAATTTAAGCATTGTGTTGATATTTTAAAATTCCGCTCTATTTTAGTAGTGAAAAAGTGACTTTTTGGTGTAAAAAGGGACTTTTTAGTGACTAAAAAGTGACCTGCTACCAGCCCTGCTTAAGTTTCATAAACTTTATAAGCGCTCACGGAACTTTGTATTAAATCACTAATTTTCCCTGAACTTATCTGTAATCATACCTGAAGTTTTCTATGCTTTCCTGAAGTTCTCTAAATTTGCTTAATATTCCGGCAAATTTTCTGACATATATTCATAATTCCTTGGCGCTTCTGAAGTTTTCGGATCATAAAACTCCTTGTAAGTCACTGCGAATGTCCTTAAGTTAATGGGATTGCTCTGAAGTTATCTGATCGCCCAGAAAGTTCTCGGAACTTCCCCGAATATCATGAAACTATCTAAATTTTTCAGTGGCGTCTGCCTAACCTCAATCTACCTGTTCAACAATTATCAAAACGTAAACAAATAAAACAATATTGGTATCAATTTTCAAAGTTGTTGAACAGGTAAAAAGTGAGGTTACGCGACGCCACTGAAATTTTTTATATGTTCTTTGGAGTTTGTTGAAAATATTGGTGCTTGCTAAAAGATTTCACAATTTATTTTAATGAATGTAACTTCGTTGATGTTCTCTAATCAACTCAGCTAAACTCGAGAGTTCACTCGGCTTTCAACAGAAGCAGGCCACTCTGTGTGTGTGTCATGCGATCGTCTGTTTACTCGGCAGCAGCCATTGTGTGGTCCTCGTTATTGTTCTTCATCAGCAGTTCAAGGGGTCTTCGACTTTGGGAAGCAACCGTTTCGTGATGAGTGTGTGAGTGATGGTGGTTTTGCGTCCAATGCTGCAATGGAAGCCCTCTGCCCCCGATACTGTCATACAATAAAACCACTGGAAGTGGATCCCGTTCTGATGGAGGAGGCTTATTGGATTGCGGAAGATAAAGCGTTTGTTGAACAAGAATTCTTGACTCCTTAAAGTGATTTCGATTGAGCCTTATGCAATAAATAAAAAAAAAAACTTAGCTAAATGTTCGTAGTGAATAGAAACTCTTAAAATATGCTTGATTTATCACTCTTAAAATACTTTCACATTTTCCAGATGTTCACACAATTTTTACTGAGTTCCAGAAATTCTCTCTGAGCTTTTCTGAAGTTTCCGAAAATTCCCTGAGTTTCTCGAAACTTCTTTGAGGTTTCTGCAATTTTCTTGATTCTCTGATCTGACTTGATGTTATCGGAGTTTCCCTGAAGCTCTCCATTATATTGGAGACCTCGGTTCTACTCTGAAATAAATGGAACTCCTTTAAACATCCCTAAAATTCTCTGGACTTCTGGAGGAAGTTCCTGACATATTTTGGAAGTTTTCATAAATTCTCTGAAGGTTTCTGTACTTCCCTGAAATACTTGAAACGTCTCAAGGGTTTCAAATCGATTTTTCTTTAGCATATCATCGAAGACAACATATCAAGAAGACTGGCAACTTTGCCTGAATCCAAGCGACAGGCACAGTAGCGCTTCGCTCGAGTGAAGGTGGAGGCAACGCATGGAAAAATGAGCAAATACACAAACCTTTCTTCTGAGGATGGAAGCTTTGCTATCCAATTCGTTCGGAGCATTTACCTTTGAGCGGCCGATGACTGTCTCATATCATTGGTTTGAGAAAATGGAAAAGTTCCCAGTCTTCTTGATATGTTGTCTTCGATATCATGGATCTTCCTAAATGTTTCTAAGCTCACGCTAATGGACCTTTAAACTGGTCCAGAAGTCTGAACAAAAGTAACGGGAACTGCCCTTGGGATCTCTGAATTTCCCTAAAGATATATAGTTTTAGCTTTTCTGAGGTGCCTAGAGCTTCTTTAAATTATCCACACTTTTTCTCAAATTCAGTATATTTCTGAAGTTCTCTTACCGGTGAAGCTCTCAAAAATTCTAGGAACTTCTTTAAAGCACCTGCTTTTGGAAAAGTAGAAGCTAATAGAACCGCTTTGAAGTTTTTAAAACTCCCAGAAAGTTTCCCGTATTTTCAGAATGTAAATTTCCCCTATGTTCCCGTTTCAATATCTTGAACTTGTACATGGAATACGATCTTAGACTTACTAAAATTAAGCAAGTGTTAAAATTCAACATATAATGAATTTCATTGTAAAGCTGTTTCTTTAAAATTAATTATCTTGTTAAAAAAAAACTTTCATATTATAAACATGAAAAATATCCGTTAAAACTCTGGGAAACCTGGAAAATTCAGGAAATTTTATTTAGCCAATTGAATCGATAGAGAAAGACGATTAAACGTCAAAAAGCTCTTTGGAAGCACAACACCTTCGAATTGTTCGAGAATTAGAACAACATGTGGGCATCGATTGGACAATCAGATCCCAGAAGAATAATCTATCTTGAAATAAATTCACGTGAAAAACTACAAGAGGGTTGGATACAATGGTGACGTAGGACTACGTGGTCTTATATAATAAATCTTATTTGTTAACTGCAGCCGGAGTTCATGTTTTGTGTAGGAATAGGAATTTGAGTGGAGTTATCTCTGTTTATACTATTTAGTATAACGCGCTTGACATAGATGGCCCACAGCGGCTCACGAGGAGCTACTGACTTCGATCAATAGCGGTACGGCTGCTTCCTCCCTCTATGGATTCTCATGTGAGCTGCAGCTTGCTGCTTGCAGGCAGCCTTTCGTTGTGTACTGGAGAACACCACCACTCACCACGCGGTGATTGAATAAACACCGTTTGGTGAGACCGGATGGAATTCAACTTTGAAATCTGAGTTAGCGAAATCGCTTTTTGCAGGCAATCGGTGATAATTTTAACTACCACAGCAACAGTTGCACGTTCGTGTTATTTTCAAATGAGATAAAGTCTTAAATTTAACAGATGCGTAGAAATATTTCTGATCGATTGGTGATAAAATTATTGAAATTGGTCCAGGGGCAGATGCGTTATTATCGTTCAAAATCTGTCATAATTTTGTTACATGTTCCATTTTCGGTTTTCACAAAGTGTACCCCCATGTAAAAATCACAGACGTAGTCCTACATAAAAAAAAGTTGAAAATAGTGACTGATTACAAGAAAAAGTGACTTTAGTGACTTGACCTTTAAAAAAGGAGACTTTTTAGTGGCTGGCTTGAAAAAAGTGACCAAGTCACTAAAAAGTGACTCACAACCAGCCCTGGAATCTTATAAAATAATAAAGGAAAACACGTAGAAAAATATCAACTTTAAACATGTTGATCTCTAAAACATAACTAAATGCAACATGCTTGAAGTAAAAAGGACACTATTAAGTAGGAAATTTTCTAGCTGTCCAATGGAGGCGATGATGTTGAGCTAAGTGGCATATGCTTCGTGTTAGAGCCAATTTATGGTAAGCATAGTTCAAAATAGAAAAAAAAAAATCAAAAACTCAGTAAGCCTTGAGATTTGATAATACGCGTAGACTCCTTAAAATGTTTGCACTAAGGAACCGATACTCTCAGCACAACTGACAGCAGACCCATTCCAAAGTCAGCTCAACATCAGAACAAACGAAGTGAATTGCGATCCATCAGCCTTAACGCTTCCCATGAACATCGATACAAAGTTGCAAAGCCATTCACGGGCGGCACCGATTGAAAACACAAACACAAATTACTTGCCGCAAAAACTTATCATCCAGAATTTATCGCAACAGCAAAATGAATCTAACCAGAACCAAAACGAACAGCACGCCCTTTGCACCCTTCTGCCACCCGCCGATGCACCGAAAAAGCCATCCCCGACTCGTGAGCGCCGTATTTTATTAATTTTTAATAAACAAGACAGATGCATCGATCCCAGCCATTCAACCCGCAGCTTAATTTCACTTCATCCCCTCGTTTTTCTTTTGATTCTGTTCCATCGCTTCCTTCTAACGCCGACTGGGTCCCTGTGGTTAATGATGATCATCCGTTTTTTGCTCTTGAAGAAAATAAAGTGCAGCACGACGACGACGACGACGACGACGACGATATACGGCGCACACGATTCCAATTTGAGCTCGAAGTGAAGAGGGAACTCCAGATGTGTGTGGCCTCTTGGTCTGAGGAACCCTTTGCCCGCTTCCTGAGCCAAAGGAAATGAACTCACATTTTGTGAGGAAAGCACGTTTTCCTCGACCTCAAATAATCAATTATCGTCGAACGTCATTGTGGTCGTCCATGCAGCTTCTTCGGGTTCACTTTTAAGGGGGGATCCGAGAAATTGGGAAAACAATAATAATTACCAGGCCGGTGAGAACTGCAACAATGTTGTTGCTGTGCAGATTGGCAACCCTGCACTCCGTGCGGAAAATTGATAGTCATGCACGGTTGGATCGAGCTTCGAGGAAGCGAGCGTACAATTACAGGTTGTTTGTTCTTTTTCTACGTGAGAGGAGGAGAAATACATATACTGCCAGGTCATGAGTGAAAGTATAGCCGAGAAGACTGCAATTTTATTTATTGACATTTGTTTTGGTTCTCAGGCTGCGGGCTATATCACCGGCCGACACGAGTCGTCTCTGCCCACACCCATTGCAAATCTAATATTAATGAGCTGTTTGATTGAAGCGATAAGGCTTATCCTGAGGCGAGTTTTGAAGAAGGGTTAAATACGGTGATAGTCAGCAGGCATCAAAAAGCGTCACTGTTGGCGGGGATCTGATGGAGGGTAATTAGTGCGTGTTGCATGAGTGGCGTAATTCTGCCAAAGGTGGTTTGTTTGATCTGATGAAAGCTATTAATTTTAGACACTGATTAGTAGGTCAACTACGACGATTAGGAGTACGGGAGGAAAGCTAAAATTTTGCACGGAATGGAATTTTACGAACTAACCTCAATTCGACAGCAATATTAAAAAAAAAAAAACACGATTAGTTAAACTGATCTACACTCAAATTAATATAATCGACAATCGACTGGTATTTATAAGAATGCAGCAGAACGAAATTTAAATACAATACTCTCGGTAAGAAACGTCAACCTGAAGTTAGAACTATATCCGGTGAACATTTATACAAAATACCACTGTTAGTTTGCTGTTGACTGAATTTCGGGTCGATTATGAGTTGATGTGCCGTTTTTCTTCAGCTTTATGTTGGACAGATAAGATAGGATAGGATGCTGTGCGAGTTATGGAGTTGTTCATGCTCTCGCATTCTCTTTTGTTTTGGTATGACCTCAACCGCGCGCAGTATATAGTTCGGTTGGTGTGATGAGCTAGGCTTTTGTTCACGCGATTGTGGTGCAATGTCATGGATAATAGCGAGTTTGACGGCACACTCGTCATTATATAATAACAGAGGGACACTCTTCTTCTTCTTCTTCTTCGCATTTCAAGCTTATTGCATATCGCATATTAGCTTATGGCGTGCTCTCAACTTAGTGTTCTTGATGCACTTCCACAGTTATTAATTAAGAGCTTTCGATGCCTGTACCATTTTTGCATTGATATGATTGTGTGGCAAGTCTAATCATACTTCTATGCCCAGGGAAGTCGAGAAATTTTCCAACCCGAAAAATTCCTAGACCGGACCGGGAATCGAACCCAGCCACCTCCAGCATGGTCTTGCTTTGTAGCTGCGCCTTTACCGACTGAGCTAAGGGAGGCCCCCGTCATTACATAATAGCAGAGGGAGAATTAGCAGAGACAACAAATTGTCATTGCTGGACCTTGATGTGTGCTCATTTTTCTTTCTAAATAAAATTCCCTAAGTTTTCCAGGACTTCAACGGAAAATTTACAGGTCTATAGCTTAACGTCTGAACTCATCCGACTTTGAGGAACTAAAACTACAAGCAGGGTTGGCATACTCATTTTTGTTTGCCAGTTGCTCTTTGGTAATAGCTTTTCACTCAGTTCAAGAAATTTTATTTATCTTTAAACAAATGATAAATTAGGACCATAGCTCACTGTAGACACGCACTGAGTAGTTCAATTTTAACATTTGAATAATCAGTATTCAGTAATATAACATTTATCTCTAAACGCTTTAATATTCTTGCGATTACACAAAGACGCTCTAACCGACATGAATGACCATTGAAATTACCATGAGATGTCTGCTCAAAGCAGACTACTGACCAGTGCTGATAAAAATCATTCCTTCTACATTCAACTTGGCTGAAAATGAAGACAACCTTAACAGATAGACTGAGTATCAAAGTCAATTTGATTTTGTTCATTCGTGGCTGGATGGTCTGAGAAGTCACATTTTATAAGTCCTTAAAATAGAAAATAAAATTTCTCTTAATCTTGAGGATTCTTCTAATTCCAGAATCATGATAACTTTTCTAAAAAAAACTTCGAAGTCGCTGAATTTTGTATTTTTTCTGTGATCTCAAATTTTCTTAGATTCAACAAAAATTTCCTCACAGTTGATCTTAGGTATTCTATAACCATTTAGTTCATAATACTCAAGAACTCTATAGAACGTTCTTTGATTCACCATTCAATTACCATAAAATTCTTAAAAATTCAAGCTGAACAACGCATTAGGTCCTATAACACTCTCGATAGCATTCCTTTGCAATTTACCTCAAAACTGCCTTGAAACTTTCCACAAAACTTCTTTCAAATACTTTTAAGAGTACTTTTGGAATTAATCTCAGAATATTTGGATTTACATTGTATCCTACTCTTCTTACCGTTCTGTGAGTATGGAGTTCCTCAGAACTAATTAGAAAGAAATGCTCTGATTTCACTTTCCTAAAAATTCATCCTTTGATATTTTGCTCTGAATCCCTTTGAAATTATTCCGACACGGCCAATCAGAATGACTCAGCGACTGAATTCAATTGACTCAGAGCATTTTCTTTCCATATGAAATTTACTCATATTTGGGAAAACCTAAAACAACTAACAATTGAAAAGGACCTATAAGCTTTTATGAGTAACACTTGTAATCCTCCTGCCCTACCCAGACCATCGGTCAGGGGGAATTCTCCAACCGAGAATTGTCTTCAAATTTTGCCCAGAAGGGGAGGGGGGAGATCTCTTCTGAATTCTTCTGGAAAATGCATGGACTTCTCATAAAAATTCCCTAGAAATTCCATTCGAATTGCACTTGAAATTACCGTTATAGACCTTCGCAGAATTATTTTGAAATTGTACCCTCAAAATTTGCTTCCCTTGGTATTTTACACAAGTCCTGGAATCTTCGTCACTCTTGGGAGTTCTAGTAAAAATTGTCTGAGATTTTCCTAAATCTCCCTAGAACGGTGCCGGTGGTGTAGTGGTAAGTGTGATTACCTCTCACCCCAGCAGGCCTGGGTTCAATCCCAGTCGGCGCCGCCGGGATGTTCTGAGGCATAACATCTCTGATCACGCCTTCCTTCGGATGGGAAGTAAAGCCGTTGGTCCCCGGTTCATGAGTTGATGGGTCGATAGGTAGGGTCCAGGTGTGGGAGCTGCCTTCCTGGCACGTCGGTAGCATTGGTGCTCAGCACGGAAAACAAGATCGACGGAAAACAAAGCAAAGGAAAAAATCTTTAGAATTTATTCTAAAATCTGATTAAATTCGTTTCGAAAAAAAAAACAAAAATTCTCTTAATAGTTCTTCAAAGTGACTGTACGCTGAAAATATAGTCCAGTCCAAGGGTCTTGAAATCTTATTATTGTTTACCGGTGACCGGCAAATTTCCAGGTTTTCCCAGTTCACTGGTCACTCTGCATTTTACATATGAAACACTTGTCTTTAATCCCATTATATTTGTTTTGTCTTTGCCTCCTACATACTTGTAAGGGAACTTAAAAAAATGAAGTATGAAAATTAAATATCTTTCGTGATATGAATAACTGGTAACTGTAGCTTAAACTATAATAATTACTATGACATTTGTATACGTAAACCACTTAGATCCACTTAGTAATGCAACAAAATCTTTTGTTGCGCTCCAGAGGACGTTTTCCATTGGAATTTGTATCTTACATACCTTATTATCTCTAGAATTAATTCTAGAATTTCCTCCAAATTCCTTTTTGAATGTTCATCAAAATTATCGAATAAGTTCTTCAAAGTGATTGTATTCGGAAAATCTAGTAGTTGAGAAGATTATTATTTTCCCAAGAGAGGACGAAGTATATTTTTTCCCGGTTTATCGTCGAAATTCACGGATTTAGAACTTCCGGCTTTTTCCCGATTTCCCGGTTCACTGGTCACCCTGTTTCCAGTATACAATGGGTCTTACCCATCTGAATAACATTACTGGAGATAGCAATCTCCTATCTAGTGGAAACACAAAAAACGAAACTAACTCAGAGAGTGAGTAACTTTTACTCGTTCGTAAGGATACATTTCTAAAAGCGTTGGTCACTCTACGTAAAAGTGACTCACTCTCTGAATAAGATTCGTTTTCAGTGAATGTAGGCTGCATAAGCAAGCCTTTTGAATCAAATGTTACTAGCGCTGCATGGTGAGTGAATTCCGAACTAAGAGGTCAATCATGTGATAGGTATTGCCGATCCGGATAACTTTACTGAATACAGAAATCTGCTTTCTGGCCATGCTGTCAATTTAAAACATGGAATTTGATGCAAATTTCAAACTGAGCTTGACTATCCAATATCCAATTTCTAGCCGAGATGGCAAGTTAAATACATTGAAAACGAATATTACTCATGCGTTGAATAACCTACGCTTTAAGAAAAAAAATCATACGAATGAGTAAAAGTGACTCACAACTGAGTAAAAGTTATTCACTCTCTGAGTTAGTTTCGTTTTCAGTGTGCAACGCAACGAACACCCCTGTTTATCACTCGGCAGCCAAACGATGACTGCAGTCAAACAGTGGCGTCGCGTCCACATGTGCAACCTGTGCACGAGACAGGTGTAAATAATTAAATGCGTTTAGATTTTATAGATTTTATGGTAACATTATAGCTGTACTTCTTTACTCCAAACCACGAGTGACCTTGAATACACTATTTTATAATGTGTCTCAATTAAATCTTCAACCTTGGTTTGCTTCAAAACGGTTTAAATTCAGTTCGGATGGTTTGCCATGGCAAAACTCGTTAAATAGTGCACCTAAAAGCGAGCTTTTTTTGGGTGGCGGGTGGCAAGTTTGTGAATGGTCAAATGCCTGATGTAAGCAAAGCAGACCTTCTATCACCTCTTGAAACATACCGCAAATTTTCCACAATACATGGCGGTTTGCACCACTAATTGTAGTAATTGAAACCTTCAGCAGTCACGCGTCAAACGGGAACAACACGGAAATAGCAGTCTGGTACGCTTTGGATGTGTAAGATACTTGCAGACCGGTTTGAATATGTGAGTTTAAATTAGAAGAACATTTCAAGAAAGTCAACGAAGAGAATCGATCAACGTTACTTAGGACCTAATGCAATGTTCAGCTTGATTTGTGATGTCTGGGTGCCTAAAGCGTGCATTTCTCGCTGTGCACTTGGATATCTGATTGCAGGCAAAGAGAGTAATAGAGAAAGAGAGCGAAAAACCCGCTCTCACTCTCTTGTCAGTTGTAAATCTCTCAATTACCTATGATTTCGCCGGTGCGCCTGTCAAAACTTATGAGCTTCCCCTGATTTATTCAGATAGTGTTGTTCTGATGAATAAAGAGGTCATTAATTCAAGTTTGCTACTCAGGGGACTTCATGAATTTTCTCTAGATTTTGACACTGTTGTGTAAATGTTTTCGGAAGTGTTTGACGGATATTCTTTATTACAATTCAGTCGAAAGAGTTACCCTTGTGATAAAAACGTGAATAATTAAAGTTTTGCAATTCCTCCTACTTCGGTTAGCGCGAAAAGGGCCATACATGTTTTGTTTACACAAGATGATAGGCCTTTTAAATGTTACGTTAGGTAGTGATTAATATAGTAATTGAGAATATGTCCCTCGAATTCATGGAGCATTGAAAAATAAAACAAAAACTAATATGTGCTGGTAAACTTTAACGAACAAAGTTTGGTGCACAGGTAAACAAATGTGGCACGCGACGCCTCTGAGTTCGATGTTACTATTTTTTTAAATTCCTTTATGTTGACTACTTTTCTAACGTTCTGGACTAGAATAAACAATTTTGATAAAGTATATTATATCGATATTTAATCGATGTCTCTACAAATCGGTGATGAGCCCAGGGATTTTTCTTTAACTTCTGGGAACTTCGTAAAACTTCAAGGACTTCTAAGAAGTTCAGGGAACATCGTAGAAATTGAAGAAACTTATTAGAAATTTTGGGAAGTTCATAGATCTACAGAAAAATCCGTAGAAACAAGGAACTTGGAAAAGTTGTGAAAACTGCGTAGAAGTGGAAAATTTATTTGAGTATGAGAAGCTTCGTAGAAGATAAGGGAACATTATTTTATTTCAGGGAAGCTCATTATTGACCGGGAGCCTCTATTTATTTGCAGGGCACTTGGGAATAGTTGTGGAAATTACGTACAAATTCGTAATACGTACGATTCGCTTACTTAAGCATTTGGATTATCATTCTATGCCCCTTCTTTTTTTCTATATTTAGTTGATGCAGGTGAATCAATAGAAAAAAATGCAACGTGCAACGCTAAATGATTATGCGGCTTCGGCTTGTGTTGTTAGGGACCAACTTTCTGATGGCTGTGTTAGGGGTGAGCACCTTGCGGTAGAAGAAAATGTATGAGAAATTTCAATGTTTCCATATTTATAAATTTTTAGCTATTTGAATATTTAACATTTATAATGTGTGACATACCACACAAATCTTATAAAACTGGCGTATCGATCGACATACAAATCATCAAAATACATTGATTATTGGCCAAGTTATTAGCATTTAAAGTCTGACCACTTTTCGTTGCATTTCCCTGGATTGGCACTCTTCCTGAGGGATTTAGTTCTACGTCAAAATTGTGCACATTCGCCTGGAAAATACATCGTGGTCCGCGTCCAAGCTGGCTAAAGTGTTGAATTTTCCTAGAAAGGGCGTATGGGGCGTGCTCAAATCGTACGACGAATCGGAAGCCTCAAAGTAAACGTCGGAATTGAACTGCCAACCGTCTGCTCCATGGAAGGCTTAGAATACTGCAGCTAGAACCCGTAGTCGAAAGCTGTATGACAACCTGCCGACCAATTCCGGTGGGTGCATACTTATGGATCATGAAACTGAAACCTAAGTAACGGCCGACTTCGGACAGCTTCCAGGACCAAAATTTTACAAGGCCAAGGCTCGAGGTGTTCCTGGCAGATTCAAATTTGTTTTGCGGATAAATTCGCACGCAAATATATGATCGGGCAGGGAAGGTTTTCGTCACTGAGGAAATGATGAGCGAATTCTGCCCTTCATCCAGTCACCAGATGGTCCGGTGACATTTTGGTCGGATCTTACGAGATGTCACTACAGCCGGGTGGTTCAATAACAACGGAGTCCAGTTTGTTCCGAAAACCCTCAATCCGCCCAATTGTCCTCAGTTCAGACCCATTGAAAACGACTGGGCAATTATGAAGAGGAAACACTGAAGGTAAAAGGTGCAGTCATCAAAACGGCAGCTCAGAAGACAAATTGGTGGGATAAAATCGCCAAAACAGTGGGCGACACCATTGTGCGCCGCTTGATGGGTTGTATTAAGGGAAAAGTTCGAGAATTCCTTCGAAACTGCGACGAATAATTCGTTTCGTATTTTTTTCTTAAAATATAAGCAATAATGTACTTGAGTGAAAACTGTTTTCAAATCCGATAATTCAAATCCTAAATAGAACCAAATAATGTTGATCTAATACTAAGTGGGCCTTGCTTTAAACTAGCAATTTATGAAAAATTAAATTAAACTGTTCATGGTTCTTTTTAATCGTAATTAAGGTAAATGAAATGGGATTATTAGGGAAAATTTAGCCTTTTTGGCCTATGCGACCGAATAGTATTGCCCCCACGGTTGTAGAAAATCGATTCGAAAATGATTTGATTTCCGGTCCGGTTTAGAATTTATTTCGGGTTGAAAGATTTCTCGACTTCTCCGGACGTAGAGTATCATTGTACTAACCCACACAATATACACATATAAGCATTGGTAGGAAAAGAAATCTCCCAATCAATAACTGTGGGAGTGCTTCAAAGAACGCTGATTTGAGACCAGGCACAAGCTCGTATAAGAGCATCCAAGTCAGGAAGAAGAAGAATTGTAAAATTTTCCGCTAAAACATCAAGTATGGACTTGGTTACAAGTTACAATTCATCTTAAGACTCAAGCTATAACATAATGTTGATATCGAACTCTAACCATTTTATCGTAAAAACAATCTGAATGCGGTAAGTTTCACCATCATCCCACATTTTTATCTATCGTTCATTATATTCAAAACCCACCAGTTGACCCTACGCTATGGGAATCTATTTTACGGAATTTTCCCGCAGTAAACCCGAAGCGGGAGAGGATCCGTTTGCAGCGAAGAGGAATCTCCATAAATCGTGAAACAAAAAGCTATCAATTACATTCCGTAGCGCAAATAGGAAAACAGGCAAGGCACAAAAATAACAAGCAGAAGCAGCGATGTGGTATACATTTCTTCGGATTGTCGATCTTCGGCTAGGTAGGCGGCCATAATCTTTCCCGCCGTGTCCGGTGGAGTGCATCAACAACGTTTCCTCGAAGAGCAGCTCCACGATCGTAAAATCTTCAGCCTATTGAAAGATAAACGCCTTACCGCTGCGATCCGCATTTTCATGACTCATTTTCATCAAGTTTAATGATCATTAGCAAAAAAAAAACTGCTCTCATACGACCAGAACGAAGCATCCCCCACGGTTGCCGCTCGCTCATGCTCATTAATAAGCATAATTCCATCCATTAATCAGCATTATTGTATGCTCCCGCGAAATGCCCAACCGGTCAGTCAGTCGTCGTCCGTCCATCCGTCCGTCCGTCAATCGGAATTGCGTGGAATTGCTCGTTCTCGATTGCCAACGTCAGGATGGACGTCAGTGGATGCTCGAAATAAGGAGCCGGGAGCCGTGCTCCTTGTCAAGCTTCATATCATAGCTGGTCAGACCCGCAAAGGCCAACCCTCTTGACTTTGGCAGATCGTAAATGAGGAAAAAAGAACAACAACGGTCGAATGGACAGTGAGAATTTACATTGTTGCAGCCGGCGCTTTGATATACGCACTGCTCGGGATACGACGATGATGGTGAGGAATGAGGGAGGCATTGCGACTTACTACGTCAAGGCTCAGTCGGGAATCAAAGAACCACGTAGAGGGAAAAACGAAGGCGGTTATTTTGCCTCTTTTTGTTTAATAAGCTGGCTCCTCGGACTCGGGGTCGGGAGTCGAGTTGGACGACGACGGAGCGCGTAATGACCATGCCAGCAAAAACAAAGCGAAGTCAGTGACGCTGAGTAGGTTTTACCCGCTACATCTAATCAATACCGCGCGGCACGCAATTGCTATTCAATATCGGTTATCTTACTGGAGCACGTGAGCGCGAACTGATTCCCTGGGATGCGAGTGAGTTACGGTAGGGATTTGGGAAGAATTCAAGTGCCGATTGGCCGCAATTATTTATTTGAGAAACCCCATAAGTCCATTTGATACAAATGCTGGAAAACAACAGAAACCCAAACCAATGTCCTATGCATAGTTTGGATCCCAATTTAGAATGCTTCCACTCATCCATCTTTTCTGATATTTGTAGGAGAGGTGTATATTAATCTCACCAAATTCAAACACTGCTAAAAGGCAGTTTTCGGTAAGAATGTGATTTTTTTTTTGGCAATCATTTTCTGCATAACAAGTTGCATTTTGTCGGGAATCTTATCAGGTTTTTGATACGTCAAGAAAATTGTGATTCAATACATGGTTCCGGAATTATTCCGTTGGCTCGGCATTCGGCATTCGGCATGGTTGTTCTCGTATAGTTGTGAATACGGTAAATATACTTTTTTTTTCATTGAAATGATGTAATTGGAACCAGGGCTGTCATCTGATCACTTAATGTGCTCAATGTACTAATTTTCTGAAATAAACAAAGTGAGAATCAAGCAAATACAAAGATTGCTTTTCTTTCACCCAGCGCAAGTGTAAAGCTGGGTTTAGACAGGGCAAGTCAATTGATCAAGTCAGTTGAATTCAACTGACTTGAACGCGAATTGAACGTGTAAACCATGCCATTCAACTGACTTGATCAACTCACTTGAATTAAAAAAGTTTAAACAGGCTCAACTTTTCAAGCCAATTGAATTCAACTGAGTTGATCATTTGACTTGCCTAGTCTAAAACCAGCTTAAAGCAGCGGAGAAGAGAAGACCACTTCCAGGCATGTGCACATGGTGACCCGGGGAAGTGGTCAATTCTCGACAAGAACCCGAACCTGCTTTGCTTTGCCAATATTCTGTTTATAATGTAGTGATTATGAATAGGGTAAATGTTGGCTTCGGCACCCATTGACTGTTTTCGGCAACCAAAATTTAAACGTTAATTTCACTATGTTTTCCCATCAACGCACTTCCCTGAATGTGTCCAAACGATTGTTTAGCCTTTCAGCTTCAATCTGATTATATTTGAACGGTCGAGCAATCCAGTAATGCTACATTTTTCTTCAAATAAAGCATACGCACTACAAAATGAGGTTGATTTCGAGTTGCTCTATTACAGCTGGTTAACACGCAGTTCTAATGGGAAGGTTGCCGAAGAAAAAGAGACTGCCGACAATAGTCACACTCACCTGAGAAGTTTGGAGCGTTGTAAAAACGCTTTCAAAACGTTTTGAAAAATTCTGTCGATTGGAATGGATAGAGAAGCAAGCAGCAGATGAATGTAAACAAACAGACACATCATATATGTGCGTGACGCTGAGAAAATGCTAGTAGAAGTGCAGACGCTGCTTAGATTGACGAGAATACGTAAATTCCCCTATAAGTTAGAATCTAATTGTGACTAAAATCAAACACATCATCAAGAAATTCGGTTTTTTAGTATATTTTCAGAGTGGTTAAAGATAAATATTATTTCGACGCTTCTTAAATTTCTCCAACGTCGTATTCTTGAAGTAATTAAAATTTATGTATTTTTCAATGCTAACAAATTTTAAACCTGGATCATTTTAATAATTGACCTAGAACTCTATATAGTTTTAAGCTTGGAATTTGAAAAATTCTTCCAGTTCTGGAAGCTGCGATTGTTTGTTCATTATCTGTTTATTTGCCTACGTCATAAAATGTTGATATTGTTTCCATATCACTAGCTACGTTAACTAACACCATCATAGTCTTGGAAAAACTTAACTCCACCTGATGGTGGTATTAGTTTGCATGGGCAAGCTAATAGTTTTGAAAATTTGACGTTTGAATCTTTGTTGTTTTTTTCGAAACGATTTGTAATAGTGATATAATCATAAATTTAAGGAGTGACCCTGGGCTCAAGAGGTGGTCCTTCGAAAGATCCGGAACATCCGTTAAATTATACAATTTATGAAACTCATCCTAGATTTCTAGCGAGATCACATGATTCGGAACATCCGTAAATGACGTTAGTTCATAAACAATATTCAAGAGCTCAGCAACATTCAGAGCTCAACAAAGGATCACGCATTGATGGATCCAATGACTTCAGCGCCTTCAATGCATACTCAGTCGCCTTTCGGAAACTTCAGGAACCTTGTTCCGTTTATGCTGCTGAGCTAGCAGCAATCAACTTCACATTGGGGATGATTTCCGACATGCCCATAGACCATTAACTTCATCTTCTCGGATATTCTCAGTTCGATTGAAGCTATTCGGTCGATGAAACAAAGTAGGCACTCATCTTATTTCCTTTCAAAGGTAAGGGTGCAGATGAGTTTGCTAGTCGAAATATCATATAAGATTCCCTTTGTATGGGTACCCTAACATTGCTCAATCCCAGGCAATGAGAAGGCAGACTCTCTCGCAAAGGTAGTAGTATCTGAAGGAGGCTTCTGAATCCAGTTTCGTACCTAGATCCATCCAATCGAAATTGTTACCCATTAACCTCGAGCCCTCCACGAGTAATTGGTACCCAATACTAACCTACAACTACTGCTGTTTAAAATGTAAATTCAAACATTACTGATTTTTGGCTCCGCAAAGTTTCACACACGACTGAGCCTAGTAAATAAATGAACTAGTTAAAAAAAAGAGCCCAGCAATTTATTTTCAAATCACTTGCTATGGCAATTTACGACCAAATTTGAATCTGGGATCGGGATGACGACCCTGGAAGCCATGAGATAATTCTTCGGAACATCCGTAAATGTTATGAATTCATTAAGTTGACCCTAGAGCATAGCGATTTTTTTTAGATCGCATGTAGCGATGACCGGAGTGGTGAATGTGGAACCTTTTGGCCCAGGGGTCAATTCGTGAAATTCAAAAGTTCAGTGGTGATACTAGGACAGGAATATGGACCCAGGAGACCACAACATGTTCCTTTAGAAGATCCGGAACATCAGTAAAATTAGTCATTTCATAGAACTTATTCTAGAGCTCTGTGATATTTTTTGAGGTCACATGTAGTTAGGGCTGTCATCTGATCACTCAATGTGCGCAATGTACTGATTTTCTGAAATGAACAAAGTGAGAATCAAGCAAACACAAAGTTTGCTTGTCTTTCACCATGCGCAAGTGTAAAGCACACACCCAGAAATAACGAAAGCTCAATGTGTAAACCATCGCTCCGACGGATCCGACGCAAAGAGCGCCACTCAGTGTAGGGTTGCAAATGGGAAACCCAGCAGCAAAAAGACAAAATTCTTCTTCGTTATGCTCTTCTCCATCTCTTATGCATGCAGTCGTGGTAAGCAAAGTCTGTAAACAATTCAAAGAAGACATTAGCGCTTGTTGTATTATATTCGCTCCCTGCGCCGCACGGAGTGTACCGCTCATTGTGTGGATCGCTTTCTCACAGATTAGTTGGAAAAGAGTGTGCGAAGTAAATGGAAGAACCGCACACTCTGTGTCGAGTGTTGTGAGATGCATACACAAAGTTGCTTTGCTAACGCTCTGAGGTGCTTTCCAGCCCTGCATGTAGTGATCTATACATAGAATTTGATTTATGACTGGTCCTCTGAATGAACAAATCACTTGTCATGGTGATAAATAGCTAAATTGGAATCTGGAGCTAGGAGGCCATAGAATGGTTCTTTGGAAGATCCGAATAACTCGTAAAAGTAGTCAATCCATAAAATTTATTTTAGGCTCACCGTTTTTTTTTTTGCGCATAAGACTTTTTTTTTTCTTAATTGAAGACATGTATAGAGAGATTACATGTTGTGACGATATATCAACGAATTAGGATCTGTAACTGGGACCTCCCTTAGCTCAATCGGCAAAGACACAGCTACAAAGCAAGACCATGCTGGAGGTGGCTGGGTTCGATTCCCGGTCCGGTCTAGGAATTTTTCGGGTTGGAAAATTTCTCGACTTCCCTGGGCATAGAGTATGCTTGTACTTGCCACACAATTATACTAAATAATGCAAAAATGGTACAGGAATCGAAAGCTCTCAATTAATAACTGTGGAAGTGCATCTAGAACACAGTTGAGAGCGCGCAATAAGCTAATATGCCATAAGCAATAGGCTTGAAATGCGAGGAAGAAGAAGAAGAACTGGAACGATGACTACGGAATGGTCCTGCAGAAGATATAGGACACCAAAGGCAAACATTTTCGAAATCTCGGGAATGGAAAAAAAATAACATCTCAATAGCTTAAGGCGTTTCGCTGGGAGATCCTTATTCTAGTAATCACTTCGAAACTTTAAGTGCACAGATATCAGTTTCCAGGACACGTACCAAAATGAAACTGTTACTTCACGTTCGCTTCACTGCAGCGCACATAAAGTAGCAATTTCAGGTGAATTGAGGCACTAATTCATGAAATGTGTGTAATTGAAAGTTCGAAGTGGTAGTGCATGTATAGCCTTCACATTAAATATCCTCAATGATTTTGTTTTTTCCTAAATTTTAAAGCCATTTTTATTAATTTTCGTTTCAACATGGGTCTCAGATAAAGCTTTAAGATCACAAAGCTGGATTTTTTTTTCAAGATTTTCGACCACTTTAGTAAATACAAGACTCAGGGAAATTAAAATTCTATGCATCTACTCGGCAACTCCGAAATCGAAAACCATCGCACAAATTATGCAAAATATGGGTTAATGGTCTATATTTTCCATAGTTTGTGCGATGGTTTTCGCATGATATTACAATCAATACTGCAAAACCATTGACTTCACAATGTCTCAGCACAAACTAAAACAATATTTTAACTGCATACGGAGCTACTAGGATGACAAAAGTTCAAACTTTTGGGCTAAGAACGGAAAATTTTCTTTACAGGAGAATACGGAAGAAATTTTGCGGGCAATGTTTGAACTAGCACCTGAAGGAAGCCGATAAAACTTCCAGAGAAAAAATAAATTAGCTCTTCTGGAGGAAGTTTGAAGAAGGTTCTAAGAGAAGGCCGAAAAACTTCCGAGAAACTTCCAAGACAACTTCTGGTGACAATTTAAAGAAGCTTTCGGAAAAAAAAAATCGGATGACGCATCCAGAGGGAGCCTCTGAAACAAATTCAAGGAGTAGGCATTTCCAGGGAAAGCCAGACAAAGCTCGATTTTTTAATTTTTAAAAGTTCTAGAAACTTCTCTTAATATGATCTCATAATTTTCTAATCTCCATGTTACTTCTTTTAAGTTTCCAAGGAGTTTCTCGAAACTCTTTTAAAGTTTCAGCAATTTCCTTTAAATTAATTGATGTGTTCCGTTGTTCTCAGAGCTTCATTCAGTTCTTTGATTTCCACCGGAAAAAAATGAAACAGTCCTGAAAACCACTAAATTTTCCTGAAGTGCTTTGCACTTGTGAAGTTTCCAAACTATTTCTGATGTTTCCTTAGGCTCGATGGAGTTCTCTGGAATTTCCTAAAATTCCCAGATTCTCGAATTTTAACAGAATTTTATGAAGCTTTCTTTAATTCATCAGAACTTACCCTGACAGATCTTTAAACTAACCAAAAAAAACTACAAAGGACAGCCCTATGAGGTTGTACGAAATGGTGACGTAGGACGTGGTCTTACATTAATAATAAATCTTATTTGTTAACTGCAGCAGGAGCTTGTGTTTTGTGTAAGAATAGGAATTTGAGCGGGGTTCTCTCTGTTTATACTCTTTTGTATGACGCTCTTGGCATAGATGGCCATAGCGACTCACGAAGAGCTACTGATTCCGATCAATAGCGGTGCGGCTTCTTCCTCCTTCTATGGATGCTCATGTGGGCTGCAGCTCACTGCTTACAGGCAGCCTTTCATTATATACTGGAGAACAGTGTTCAACACCACGCGCCGAAAGCACTGCTTCTGATGCCGACGACCGGCCACCACAACACACGGTGATTGGAACGGAATCTGATCAGCGGTTGAGGCCAGCCTTGATAGCTAGCAGCTTGCGGGGAGTCTTTCGTTTTGTACTGGAGAACATCACCACGCCGTGATTGAATAAACACCGTTAGGTGAGATCGGATGGATTTCAGCTTTGAAATCTGTGTTAGGGAAATAGCTTTTCGCAGGCAATCGGTGATAATTTTAACTATCATAGGAACTGTTGCACATTCGTGCAGTTTTCTATAGTGACATTTTGAAGAATGATAAAGTCTTAATTTCAACAGATGCGTAGAAATATTTCTGATCGAATGGTGATACAATATCAAAATTGGTCCAGGGCAGCTGAGTTTTTAACGTTTAAAATCTTTCATAATTTTGTAACATGTTCCATTTTCACAAACTGTACTCCCATATAGAAATCACAGACGTATTCCTACGTCAAAAATCTGGACTATTCTGAAAATTCAGAACGTCTTAAAAGTTCCTGCAGTTTTTCTGAAGTAGAAATGGAACCGCAATAAAACACTCTAAGCATCGCGGAAGCTCCGGGGAAGTTGCAAAAAAAAACTTGCTGGAGAAGACGGAAGATCCAAGGAAAGTCGAAATAACTTTCCCGTAGGAATCGGAAAATAACTTACAAGGTGAGGTGAACAAAATTCCAAGGGAAGATGCAGTTGGAGTTGGAGTTGACTGGTTCTGGATCACCAAAAAATAACTGCCATCATTGACTACTGATAAATAGAAACGATAAACAGCTGCTAAAGTTAATGAGAAACGCATCAATTTTGCGAAGACGAGTTATCCAACTAGTTAAACATAAACGATAGATGAAGTTCATTCAAACAGAACCTTCTGTCTATGAGTTGATTGGAAGCTTGACACACGATTTGAATGTCGAATAAAGTGTTATGAAGCCAACGTTAACAGATAGTAAGAGAGTTTATTTTGCCGGATTGCATGGAGGCCTTGTTTTTTTTTGGAATCCAGTAAGTTTTAAGCATCTTCGAAAAATAATATCTCCGGAAACAGGACTCTCTAATTCCGCTGTCAATTTATCACCGCACACCCCATATTACTTTTTCTCCCAATCGTACGATCCATTTACGAAAAATGCAATACAATCTTGCGCTTATCAGATATCAAAAAAGATTTAAACCCGTTCTACGAAGCGTGCCCCGCCCCCTGCTCAGCCAGGAAAATTCCATCACACAAAACCGGTACGCTGCGAAACAATTTTCGCCATCCAATCCATCCGCACCCGGACCGGTTTCCAAACATCGATAGACTCGTTACTCCGTAAATCAGCCCAATGAACGCTACAAATCATTCTTCTGGAGCTCCCATAACTGTTCCACTCCAGCTGTGTGACATTTTCACGACGGGGGTTTCTCACGCCCATCGAATCGGTTGTGTTTGTGTATCGCTCTCCGGATCCCTGCAGGTGGCCGAACCCAATTCAAGCCTACTGCCAGGACCGAACCGGCGGAAACTAGGTCTCGATCCCGAATCGATAGCAAAAGCAGCACACCAGCAGTACCATGACTACTAATCAATCCTCCACCGTTTGTCCCCAATCAAAGTCGTCCCCGAAAGAAGCCGGAAGGTCGTCACAATCGAACAACCAGGCCAACCAGGAACGACGTCGTCGTCAACAACGGCACATAACACGCTCATTCGATGATGGAATGCCAGCCGTTTGCCGTTTTTCGGTGCTAGGGCCATCTCGTGCGCTCATGTTTATGTCATTAGACGTCACCCCGTGGCTCTATGTACCGTCACTCGCTCGCTCGCTAGGGGAGCTATAACCTCATTTTTTGAACTTGTCACGACATATTTTGGGCTCTGCCCCCTTTCCAGGCTTCACCTAACCCCCGACGACGACGGAACTGCTTTTTGTTTTTGTTGATTTTGGATTTCTTTGCTACCCCTTACGTCTCCATCCGAGCCGGGCGACGAGAGAGCTCAGAAGCTCCAAAGATCCAGCCAAACTGGTTTTTGATTAATGACGCACACGAATACATACATGCAAAACATGAATGCATCGCATGTCTGTACGGTTCCAACATTTGGGAACGGATCCACATCTTAAACAATCCCGTAAAGAACGCATAAAATGTTAAATGCTGGGATATCGATTTCTGCTGTGGTGGTGCCTGAGTTTTAAAAGTCTCCACTCCCGTTGGGCGTTACATGGCCGGGTAATGGCGGGGACGGAAATCGTGAAAATGCGATAATGAGTGCGGCATGATATGAAAAAAGGTAAATTGGGAGAACGTTCTGATGTCGGTTTTGAGCACGTTCGAAGTCAGATTTTGCGGTTTCGAAATGTTGTGTATATGCTTGAAATTGAGGCGACGAGTCGGAAGCTGGGGCAGAGGGGGGGGGGAAGGGGCGCCAGTGATGGATGTTTGGTCGAAAAAAGAGAGTGTGAGTCGTGTGTACTAAATTATGATGAAAAATATGCTCCACAGAGTAGGCAATTGACAGGAATGGTTTTGGAAACTCGTGCATCGTGAGTGGCCACAAATGACTCAATCAATTTGGGAGGAATTAGGATTTTACTCGAATTGGCATTGGGATTGCTGTTAGCTCTTTTTTGAAGTTATAACGATACCAATGACGTTAAATGCAGGATGAAACATAAAATCAATCTATGTACATGCAGCTCTTTTCACAATTCCTAGCTGCCTGATCTTTGATAGTAGGAATATTTATCACAAATGTTATCTTTAATACAAAAAAACCAAGTATCAAGAAATCAAGAAAACAAATAATACTGGCCAAAACTCCATCTGCAAACAACGGTGTGTTTTCACAACGCAAAACTGAAACTGCAACAAAATATTTGTTTTACACTTTCCAAATTGATGAGGTCACAGACTTGGACAGGGTGTCGACTCAACGAAGAACACAAAATTCCCTAATATACTCTGATTTTCCAGTAATTTAAAAAAAAAATCCAGGTGCTGTACCTACCCGGTTTTGGCAACACAACCCCATCAGCTATAACTTTCATCAGAATGTTTTAGTGATTCATGTACATTTTTTCAAAAATTCCGCACGGACCTCATGACCCATGAAGAGCGGTCCTGTACAACTTCAAATTAAATAAAGCGTTCCATACATTTTATAGATTGCAAAAAAGGCCGAAATTTCATGTTGCCAAAAACCGGAAGGATCCGCATTCTACCCAAGGGGCATAAATTCATCCAAATCTCCAAATCATCTTCATGGTGACCAGCAAATCTCGATTAGCAATTTTCTCGTTTTTCTCCCGGAATTTTGGACCTCTTCACTCTTGGGAGATCTAGTAAAAACTCTCCTAGAGGTTTTCTTAAAGCTACCTACACGCAAACCAAAAATCTATTACAATGAATGTTAGTTCCGTTTCCCATCATCCTCTGTTCATGAACATCGCAACGAATGTTAGAAATTGACCACGCAGGCGATGTAATGGTTTTTTGTCTTTTTTTATTTCGTGTTCTATCTACGCTTTCGACTATACCAGTAAGCTTGTAGAACGACGCACACACTTGCCTCGAATCTCTCCAGCAGAAAAAGCATACGAAGTCGAGTATGCGAGAAAATGAGTGTTTCATGTTTGCTTTTAGGCTATCCATATTCAGAAGCATGGAGAGAGCAGTGGAGAAAGCACAGGTCTGATAATCACAACGTTCGTGGTTCGAGTCCAGTCGGCAATCGGATTCCTACTTTTTTCGTCATAACTAATTTACCTCACTAATACACTCTACATTTTTCGGTCTCCAATTTTCTTGCATTGTACCGCAGCTAGGTATATCGCATCCTCGGTTCATGCGGTCTCCACTAACATCCTCTGATGATGAATCCCACATAATTGTAAGCGAATCTTACATCCCTCGGTTGGGTGTAGGCAATATTCTCTGAAATACCTTGGTTTTATCTCTAGAATTCATTTTTAAATCAGCTCAAATTTGCTTTGGAAAAGATTCTAAAATTCACTTAATTGTTCTTCAAAGTGACTGTACATATCCTGAAAATCTAGACCAGTTCAAAGGGTCTTGAAATCTTATTGTTTTCGAAGAGAGGACGAGGTATATTCTTCCAGATTTGTCAACTAAATTCATGGGATTTTCCCGGTGACTTCAAATTCCAGTTTTTTTTCCGTTTTCTCGGTTTACTGGTCACTCTGAATTTCACATATAAAACACTTGTTTTTAATCTCATTATACTAATTCGCTAATAGCTAACTAATAAAACTAATAGCTAGCTAATTCGCGGACGTATTCCTTCGCTTTCATCTCCAAAGTTCTGTAAGTTAATTCCATCTAAATTGAAATAGCAGCAACAATACCATACTAAAACTTTACTATGAAGACCTAGAATAATTACTACAGCCACTCTATCCTGTTAAAGCAATGCTTGTCTACGTATCTTTGAATCATTATTCAATCATAAAAGTGTTACTCCAAGCAAGACCATTGCAAAAAGTCCTTTCAAAAGATCATTCAAATGGCTTAGGAACTCTTAAAAATGAAGACGGCACTTTTACTAAGTCTGTGGAAGAAACATTAGAAACAATGCTGAAAACACACTTTCCATGTTCAATTACCAACATAAATGAAGACCAAAATACACGTGCAGCGCAAACTGGCTCTGGAAAAATCAGGACAGAAGTTTAGACACCAATGAATGAATCGACTGGGTTAGAGATTGCCAGGAAAGACGCTCGTAATCTGGCCAATAAATTGTTTACAGAAAAACGAGTCGAATGGGCGATTGATTCTTTTGCTCCTTTCAAATCACCAGGTAGGGACGGAATTTTCCCAGTACTACTTCAGAAAGGAAAAGAAACTTTTAACGGCGCCGGTGGTGTAGTGGTAAACGTGATAACCTCTCACCCCAGTAGGCCTGGGTTCAATCCCAGTCGGCGCCGCCGGGATGTTCTGAGGCATAACATCTCTGATCACGCCTTCCTTCGGATGGGAAGTAAAGCCGTTGGTCCCCGGTTCATGAGTTGATGGGTCGATAGGTAGGGTCCAGGTGTGGGAGCTGCCTTCCTGGCACGTCGGTAGCATTGGTGCTCAGCACGGAAAACAAGATCGACGGAAAAAAAACAAACCAGATCCGATTGCATCTTCAACTACTCCTGCCAGCCGCTTGCTTGTTGACGGCACGGCTTTTCATGGACTGAGCCAGATAAACCTTGTTCCCAATTTCCAGTCCCGTTTTCTTGACTTGGTTTTTGTTAGCGAAAGTGCACTTCTGGACTGTGTCGTCGTTGAAGCGCCTGATGTCATCGTTCCTCTTGAAAATTTCCACCCTGCTTTGGATATATCTATCGCGAACGGATCTCAAATTCGTTTTGATGAAACCATGACTGCCACTCGGCTCAATTTCCGGAAGACCGATTTCCGTTTGCTGAGACGTTCCTTGTCCCGGATCAACTGGAACGTGTTGAATGACCTTGATATCGATACAGCAGCCGCTCGCTATAATAGCCTTTGGCGCGACTGTGTTTGTGCTTCAGTACCGAAGTGGCAACCTCCAAGAAAACAGCCTTGGTCTAACGCTACTCTCCGCAACCTGAAACGAGTGCGATCTAGAGCTCTCCGTGATCTCACTCATCGACGATGTACCCTTACCAAGCGAAATTTTTCAATTGCCAGCAATGATTATCGCCACTACAACAAGCTTCTTTACAACAGGTATGTAATTCGTACTCAACATAATCTGCAATGCCACCCCAAGGGATTCTGGTCGTTTGTGAATACTAAGAGGAAGGAAACTGGACTGCCGTCAAAAATGTTTCTCGGCAATGACGTAGCATTGACAACTGAGGACAAATGCAGCCTATTTGCTAGGCACTTCTTAAGCTTCTTCTCGAATGACTCCCCATCGCAAGCAGAAATTGAGCGAGCCGTCCGTAATGTGCCAACCGACGTCGTAAACATGGATGTTTTTGCCGTAGATGTACAAATGGTTCTCGCTGTGATGAGTAAAACCAAATCATCATTTTCAAAAGGTCCGAATGTTATTCCATCTGCAGTCCTAAAACATGCTCCGATATCTTAGCTGCTCCGTTGTCCTTGCTCTTCAACCTGTCACTTCGTCAACAGAAATTTCCCGCACTATGGAAACGGTCTACTATGTTCCCTGTTTTCAAGAAAGGAGACAAACGCAATGTGGAAAACTACCGTAGGATTACCTCGCTTGGGGTTGAATCTAAGGTGTTTGAGTCGCTGATAAATGAGAGATTGTTTGCTTCCAGCAAGCATTACATAAGTACATGTCAACATGGTTTCTTTCCTGGCCGCTCCGTGGAAACTAATCATGTCAGCTTTACGTCGTTCTGTATGGAAAATGTATGCAAGAAACTTCAAGTGGATGCCATCTACACTGATCTTAAAGCTGCGTTTGATAGAGTTGTGCACGACGTTCTGCTAGCAAAGTTTGACAAAATTGGATGTTCTGTTTCCTTCTGCAGCTGGCTTAGATCGTACCTCGTGCAACGTGAAGTTACTGTATGCATTGGAAACTACTCATCGTACTGTTTCTCGAACAGATCAGGAGTTCCACAGGGTAGCACTTTGGGACCAATGCTCTTCCCTTTATTTGTGAACGATGTAACGTTTATTCTACTACGAGGAGGTAAATTGTTTTTTGCCGATGACTTGAAGATTTATCTAGTCGTTCGAGGCTATGCCGACTGTTTAGAACTACAAAACCTTCTTGAAATCTTTAATGATGGGTGTGAACGTAATTTTATGGTCCTGTGCGTCTCAAAGTGCTGCGTAATTAGTTTCCGTCGAACTAGGACTGGCATTTTGTTTGATTATAACGTTGCTGGAACTGCAGTTCAACGTGTCGATCACGTTAAAGACCTCGGTGTCATGTTGGATGAAAAGCTCACATACACTCGCCACTTCTCAACCACGATCGACAAAGCTAATCGACAGCTTGGATTCATGTTCAAGATATCTAAGGAATTTCGTGATCCTCTGTGTTTTAAAGCCTTTTACTGTTCATTGGTACGCTCACTACTGGAATTCGCGTGTGTTGTCTGGAATCCCTACCAAGCTGTATGGAGTGGACGATTCGAAGCTGTTCAACGCAAATTGGTCAGATACGCACTGCGCTATCTTCCATGGAGTGACCCGCTGAATTTACCACCGTATGCTAACCGCTGTCGTTTACTGGGTTTGGATACTCTTGCTGAGCGACGAAACATATCGCAGGTCGTCTTCGTTGCTAAAGTTTTACTCGCAGAATATGATGTTCCTGAGTTACTGGCCAAAATTAATCTGTATGCTCCTGCCCGAACACTCCGTCCGAGAACCTTGCTACATGAAGTAGTACATGCAACCAACTATGCTGCAAACAGTTCCTTTGTCGCCATGATTCATCAATTCAACGAAGCCTCTGACGTATTTGACTTTGACATCAATGCCTCCAGGTTTCGTCATCGTTTGTTGTCGGCCAATTTTTAATTTTTAATGAGTGACTACATTTAGATTTAAGTGTTTCATTGAGACTATCAAGTCAGATGGACTATAATAATAATAAATAAATAAATAAACAGGCTTGTTTAGAGCAAGCTTAAGATTAAGTTATATTCCGATAACTTGGCGTCAAGTAAAGGTTATATTTATTCCGAAGGCTAATAAAAAGGATAAAACTTTTTCTAAATCCTTCAGGCCGATCAGTTTATCATCCATTATGCTAAAAATAATGGAGAAAATAATAGATCAGCATATAAAATCAACGTACTTGATTACAATTCCTTTGAGTAAATATCAGTTTGCATATCAAGCTGGTAAATCAACAGTAACAGCTCTTCACACGCTTGTTACAAAACTAGAAAAATCTTTTCAATCAAAAGAAATGTCACTAGCAGCATTCATTGATATTGAAGGAGCATTTGATAATGCATCTTATAACTCCATGAAAAACAATATGTTGAAGCGTGGATTCGACAAAAGCATCGTTAAGTGGATTAATGAGATGCTTTCTAAAAGAGAAATCTCAGCAAATCTTTAAAGCTCATCCATAACAGTTAGAGCTGTAAAAGGGTGTCCTCAAGGAGGTGTGCATTCACCTCTTTTATGGTCTTTAATTGTTGACGAACTTCTCAAAAACTTAGACGCAAAGGGCTTCGAGATAATTGACTCTGCTGATGACATAGTCATAATAGTACGAGGAAAATTTGATAATATCATTTCAAACAGAATGCAAACTGCTTCAAATTATGTTTCGTCGTGGTGCGCTAAAGAAGGGTTGAATATAAACCCTTCTAAGACCACTGTTGTACCGTTCACACGGAAAAGGAAATTTTCTATAAATAACTTAAAATTGAAAGAAACCTCTTTAGAACTTTCACGAACAGTCAAGTATCTGGGAGTCATTCTTGACAGTAAACTTAACTGGAATTCACATTTAGAGCAGGTTGTTAATAAGGCAATAAATGCTCTTTGGATAAGTAAAAAAAAACATTTGGTAGGAAATGGGGCCTAAAACCAAAAATGATCCACTGGATTTATTTGACGATTGTAAGACCCAGAATATCCTACGCATCATTAGTTTGGTGGCCGAAAACTTTTGAAAAATCGGCTGGGGAGACTGCAAAGACTAGCTACTCTCTCAATAACTGGTGCAATGAACAGCACACCGAGTATTTCACTAGATGCTCTACTTTATCTGATTCCGTTGCATCAATTTATCCAATTAGAAGCTGAAAGGAGCGCTTTAAGGATTCAACGAACAAAGTACTTCGTTGAAGGTGATCTTACAGGGGTTACTGGCCAACCGTGTTCCAAGCAGATATTCAAGCAATTCTTGAATGCTCTGTAATATGCTTGCGCAGGAATTATAAACATTCGAATATCTGCATGATGTCTGATAGTCAAGCAGCATTAAATGCTTTAAAATCAGCAACATGCAATTCCAAACTCGTATGGGAATGTGCAATGTCACTTCAGAAATTGGCCTATCAAAACCAAGTAAACTTATATTGGGTTCCTGGCCACTGTGGAATTGAAGGGAATGAAAAAGCCGATACGTTAGCCAGGCTAGGATCATCACAGCAATTCATAGGACCAGAACCATTCTGTGGAGTTTCTACTTGTTCTCTTAAAATGGAGATCAAGAAATGGAAAAAAATGAAAGTGGAGACCAATTGGAACAACACTTCCATTGCTAGGCAGTCGAAACGGTTCATAATTCCGAACATTTCAATGACTAGCAAAATTCTTGAATTATCAAAGAAAGATCTCAGTGTCTATACTGGTTTGATAACAGGACATTGTCCATGTAAATATCATTTGAAGCTAATAGGAAAACTTCAAGAGGATATGTGTCGATTCTGTGGTATAGAAAGGGAAGACTCTGAATACCTGCTATGCTCTTGTGCAGCAATCTTCAATAAAAGGCGAATTTTCTGGATAAGGGGCTGGCAGAACCCTTTGATATTTGGAATGCAGGTCCCAGTAAAGTAGTACATTTCATTCGAAATGTAATACCTGGCTGGGAAAATGCTTTTGGTCAGTCTATGTCGGTCGCTTCACAAAATAGTGATACGACATAACTGATAAAGCAATATAAAAACGGGGAATATCACAATAGATCAAAGTAATGGTCGCAGTGATGAATACACCCAACACGGAAAAAAAAAGCAAGGCCATTATCCTAAATACTCATTTTGTTAGTTCTCTGAGCTAATTAAGCTGTTAAGAACACAATAAAGAACAAGAACTAGAAGTATTCAGAAAAAAATTATTATCTTCTCTTAAAGCTGGGTTTAGACAAGGCAAGTCAATTGATCAACTCAGTTGAATTCAACTAGCTTGAGCGTGTAAACTATGTCATTTAACTGACTTGAATTGAAAAAAAGTTGAACCAAGCTCAACCTTTCAAGCCAATTGAATTTAAATGCGTTTATCAATGACTTGCCGTATCTAAGCCCAGCTTAACTCTTAATCATTCTTGCATTAACTCAAAAGCGCTCCAATGAACAGCGATTGATTTTTGTTGGACACAGCTGGATCGAGCAGGCGCAGAATCTACTAAATTTTGTCAGACGCAATTAGATATAACATCTTTTAAGAGACGCACATTCCCATAAGCAGCTTAATTTTGCAACAACGAACAGCGTCTAGCTAGGGGCAAGACAGCTGTACTCAGAGTAAATATATTTGCAGTGAGTAAATTTGAGTTACTCACATTTACTCAAAAATGATCAAAGTAGTCTCGATTTTCTGATCATAGAAAATATCGTCTGACAGCATATTAGGTTTTCAATATAAACACAGTTTTCAAGCATTACAAGATTCAAGGCAGACCAGCGATCGATTGGTTAAAGTGTTGTCGTTGAAGATTTTTGATGATGTGGTGGTGTTATTTCAGGACTATACATGTTGGTACTCCACCAGAGATTTGAGAAGTTTCTGCCCTATGAACATAAAAAGCTTATCTTGCCCAGCCTGTAAAAGATCCGTATCATCTTTTTGAACTAATTTCAGACATGAGGAAATCCAACATAAGTATATCGTGAAAAGTACAACTAGGTTCTAAAGTTATAACGTTTAACTATTCGTTCGTACCGGCAAGTTCAGTAGCAAGAAACTCCTCGAGCTGGGTCTTAGGGATTACTTATTACTTGGTAGTCCAAAGGACTTCGTGAACAAGATGTGCGGTGTACGGTCACCTGACTACAGATCATTGCAAAGTATGTACTGAAAGATAAGATATGGATTGGCGGGGAAACTACTGTTTGTTTTTGTTGGGATTTTCTTCGGTACGTACCACTGCTACCTTGTTGCTGATGCTGACGATCTGGCGACGTACTTCAATTACTCGCTGCTACTGCTGTCGACGAACGGTGACTGGTGTTTTCCGAACCGATGGGGAATGGTGGTTTGACTGCACGCCGGTTTGACGGGGCTTGTCATTCGTGTGTAGCTTGGAAGCCTTCCAGGCGTCTTCCCTCGTTGGCGAGGATTGACACGGTCTAGGACGATTTCGGAGTGACCGTGCCAAAGGGGGAATGCTCCTTTTCGGTTAGGGGTAACCTCTCCTAGTTTCAAACCTCCTTCGTGGTCAGTCGGACCAGAGGTTAGTATTAGTCCTTGACTGTTCGGAGAAGTGAAGCTTGATCTGATCCAAAATGGAGGTACCTGGTGTATAACACACGAACGCCTGATACATGTAACCGTTCTGTTACAAACCTTCAATTCGATGTTTTCTTTATTGCAGCAGGTGATCGATCCTTCAGGTAAATTTAAACTATAGCGATGAAACCCACTGGGAAGACGACACGGCCATGCTTAACGGCAGATTGTTGAATAAGGCGTCCATGACCACAACAAAATGGTGACACGGAGTCACAGGGTGATGGGGTGAAGAGTCCTGCGATGCTCAGCGAACGGCCATCGTTCACTTTTAAACAGTACTCGCTCGCCAGAAGTGATTAGCTAGTGGAGTTAAATTAATACCTAAGGAATCTAGTGCAAGTAGTGAATCGTAGTGACCTGTTGAACACCGATTTCACCGATTCAGTACCTTTTCCGTACATTTTTCAAACCACTTACTGGTTGGCGAGTACGGATATCTAATTGCCTAGGACCATTGAAGGAGGTCTTGATGGGGCCTCACTCACGACTCTAAAATGAGCCGAGCGAAGCATTTTTCTGAGGAGTAGAATTCCTACTCTCAAATCATAGCATCGAGCCTCACAACTTGTGCGGGAAAGGGGATAAAACGGGAGTGAGGTTTGCTGCCACTCATTTTCATGTTTTCCATCACACGCTGTTGTTGGAAATCCTGGGTGAACTCTGAAGCTTCTTCCCTTGAACAAAAAAGTCATCCGGTGCTTTGAAAAGTGAGTTTGAGAAATTTCAACAAGCCTGGAAATCGCTCTCGAGCACACGGCCCTAATAGCTAAGAAGAGATTCCCTTCCCGTTTTGACAGAGTGCGACCTTGCCGTCGTCGACTGGCTTCGTCTGAAGGAGTAAAATCTGAGCTGTGCATCGGGACCAGCTCCACAATCCGTCATACTAACCCATTACCAAAACACCACATCACTAAACCAAACCACCATCGGACGACAGCCAACGAACGGTAGACGCGCTAGTCAGACCGCCATTCGCTGGTAGACCAGTCAGCCTTTCATCGTCTACTATTGCCAGAATCGTTCTGAAATTTCAGTGAGCGCTCTCTGGACTGCATTTGTCGTAGTTGTCGTAAAAGTACGTGCCAGAGTATCCAACACACCACAGTACTCACTCCTAAGTGTATTGAGGAATGTTTAGACAATATAGTGGTTAAGTTGATTCGCTCCGGGTTTTATTTAATTTGAAAGCTTGAGTACGCGAAGGCCCTCCTGTTTTCCCGGTAGTGCACCGACTCTGAGACACAGTTCACAGAGTTTCATGCTGCTGAGTCGTTGTCGGGCAGAACATTATTTTCATACAGTATGAGGCAATGTTGACTAATCTAGGGTTTTCAGGGCACTGTTCCTCTTCTCCTCATCCCACTTCATGGATTTTAGATTCTACCACCCAGGATATAGTCCTTTTTCCATATCAACTGTTATACACATTCTGCTTCTACCAACTGGCTTGCATAAAACACCCATACAGTCAAAAGTTATATCTCTGAAAGATTATAGATTATAGTTTATAGTTTATAACTATCCTTTTTTAATTAATACTTTCATTGAGGTTCTGAAAACTGGAAAGCACGTCAGCTTACTTTGCTTGACAGCAGCGGTATCAACGGTATCAACATTGTTTTAATATAACAATCAGGTTGCTATGTTAATAAGGTATTGAGCAACGCGAGTTACTCAGAGTTACTCAAAATTAACTCCGATTTTACTCATGATCGAAAGCTGTCTTACCCCCAGGCGTCTAGCGTCTCTACGGAACTGAATTTTTATCTCGTTTCAACTCAGGAATGTGACAACACCCAGTGGGAGCTGAATTTATAATAGGCTCAAAATCATCGAAATACTCTTTCATTTCAGAATATTTTGCTCCAATTGCAAAACTGCAACATCAAGAGTTGAACAACTACACTCTCGCAACACTATTTAAAATTTGAAATTGAAACCCATCCTCAAACTACAACGAGTAATTTAGTTGTTTGAAACTAGCGAAGTCAGCCATACTTATTAATATTTCCCTGACAGTCCCTGATTTCCCAGGTCCAAAAAGAAATTCCCTGATTTTCCAGGTAGTCAACTATTTGTTTTGAAACCAGAACATGAAAGGGTTTTTATTTCAAAGAAAAAGGATCTTCAATCTTTAATATTTTGTAAATTAATCTAGGAAAAGTGCTGGCTTCGCTAAATACCTTTAGCTAGCTTAGTTCAGCTTCATTATAGAGACTTTCAGCACCAGGCTGGTTCATCTCTTACTAATACTTTTACCAACATATTACCGTCGGTGGTTAAGTTAAACAAAGACTTTGAGCGTTCAAATTTGGTCAATCGATGTTCTGAAAAATTATTTATTAACAAAAAATGAGCGATCATCGGTTTGATTTACCCTTCTAACAATAATAAAGTCTGGAACGCGCAAAAATTGGTCAACTTCAAATTGATGTATTTCTGTTAAGAATGCATAAACAAAATGCTGCATTTGGAAGTTGAGTGGTTGCTATGATGAGTTTTCACCGTTTGCTCTCCATTTTTCAAAATGACGTCCAAGCAAGAGGAGTAGCGTGTCAAAATATTGCTCGCGCAGCAAGAGAGTCCGATGTTCTCACACGCCAAGATGGAAAAATTGCTAAATGTGGCCAAATCGACCGTGACAAACGTTTTAAAAGTGTTCGGGGAGCGTCTGTCAACCGCCAGGAAGCCTGGAAGCGGCGGCAATCGTAATCCGGACGTCTCCCATACTACTGTGCAGGGGGCCAAGAAACGAGCCGGGTTGTCGACGTTTAAGAAGGTGAAGGTGGCGAACCGAGATTACAAACAAAACACGTCGGCAAAGCAGCGGTCCCGAGAGCTGTATACGAATCTGCTCACAAAGTTCGACTGTGTCGTCATGGACGACGAAACTTATGTGAAGGCGGATTTCCAGCAGCTTCCGGGATAGGAGATGTATACCACATCAAGAAAAGGGAAGGTGGCTGACATTTTCAAAACCATCAAATTTTCGAAGTTCCCGAAAAAATATCTCGTCTGGCAGGCCATATGCACGTGTGGTCTTAAAAACGTCATTTTCATTACTACGGGAACCATCAATCAAGAGATCTACGTCCAGGAGTGCTTGGAAAAGTGGCTGCTACCATTCCTAAAGCAACATAATAGACCTGTGCTATTCTGGCCGGACTTGGCGAGCTGCCACTATGGGAAAAAGGCAATCGAGTGGTACGATGCGAACAACGTGGATGTGGTATCCGAAAACCACAACCCTCCCAACAGCCCAGAAATCCGCCCTTTCGAACGGTATTGGGCTTTGGTCAAACGGAATCTCAAAAAACTAATAAATCCATGGAAAACGAGCAGCAGTTTAAATCTAACTGGCGTTCGGCGGCGAATTAGGTCGATGAGACCACTGTGTAAAATTTAATGGAAGGGGTTAATCGGAAGGCACGGCAGTTTAGATTTGGCAAACCTAAAGAATAAACGAACATTTTTTCCTTTAAATATATGAATTTAACTACCAAAAGAAAAATAAGAAGATTTTTGTGAAATGAATTTTGACTGAAAGAAACGATTTTTTTGACCAATTTTAGCGCGTCCCAGTCTTTATGTAAAGGTTTAGGTTCAAGCCATCATTTACCCTATTTTTATATTCTTTATTTAAATACAACACAACATAATAGAAAGCTCAATGCGGTAAAAACCGGAGCCGAACATCAAATGCACACCTGACCTACGTTATATGAACAAAAATTGTCTGTTTTAGTTATGATACTACAAGGAACATGTTTGATCAAACTCATGAAGTCGTTAATTTTATCCATGTAAGTTATATCCATCGTAGCTATCGCATCTCTAATGGCCATTTGTGTTTTTTTCCCCGATCCTCATCGTACTCAGGGAATCACCAAGGGGTTGGTCACTCTACACAGTGTGCCAAAATCAAACTTGGGCACACAAGGGCGGAGTCATTGGCACTGTTTGGCATCCATGGTTACAATTTTTATGATCTTTAAAATTACTGGCAACACTGAACTTTTTCTGCGCCTGCACAGTGTGCATGTGTCAAAATTTGTTATTGATGTTGCCACAATACAATCCAATTTTTACAAACCACAACCGTGAATCTCCAACAAGTCCCGCCAGTGATTCTCCAAAATCGAATTGAATTCCACAAAGTACATCATATTACCTGTCCGAAGAAAAAAATCAGTGCAATCCCTTGCATAGCAATCTCAACATTACCGGCTCCAGCTCCGTTATTAAAGTCGTTACTCAGACTCCCGTGACCGGAGAAAAGTACGTCCCACGAGCGGTTCTGATCAACTTTGAGCCGGAAACTATGCACTTCGTTTTCGGACAGTTTGGTACTGGTAACAACTGGGTCAAACGACACTATACCAAGGGTGCCGAACTGGTGGATTCTGTGCTGGATGTTGTCTGTAAGGAATCCGAGAGTTGCGTTTGCCTGCAGGCATTTCAGCTTATGAAACGACTCAGGTAAATTTTAAATATTTTGTAACGTTGGCGGAATTCAGAAGGAAAAATACCGAGAGCAACATGAACGGCCTGAATTCGGAGTACCAGCAGTATCATGAGACGACGATTGACGAGGAAGGAGAGTTCGACGAAGAAGAGGAAGGTGCCGATGAGTGATAAAATGGTTAAAATTGTCGTTTTCATTATGCTACCATATGCTACTGTTAAATTAATTACATTACACATAAATTTCCACAAACACAAAAATGCCAGCAGAAAATCAATTCCTTCATAATCCACTTCCTTCAGAGATCGTTCATTGTTCACATCTTTAACCATCCTCAAAAACTTCCGGAAATCGCCCAAACAACGCTCAATATAATTTAACAGCTTGAATTTCACCTTCACCTCGCATTTCTTCTACCTGCAGCCGGAACAGATTCGAGTGGTAGGAATATTCCGTTTCCTTCAACCGATTGATTTCCTCTACCGTCGGCGGTTTGTACAGATGAGTCATGGCTTTGATCTTCCGTTAGTGTTCTTCGTCTGTTCGTCGCTTGGAATGCCTTTGCGCTTAGCGCCTTTCGATTCCGAAGATCCGACAGTCGTGACTAGCACAAAGCGTCCACCACTTTCTTGACCGCTGTCGCTTTCCGGCTCCGGCCACCAAAAATCGTCGTCGTCGGTTTCGAAAAACAAAACAAAATCAAGAGTTGTCAAAATACCGGGTTGCCAAACAATTCATGATTCACAAGCAAACAAAAGTCAGTTCAATTTATTCTCGGCACCGCCGTACTAGCTGCGGCACACTGAGAAAAAAGTTGGCGCAAAACAAGTATGTAGAGTGACCACCCCTTGGGAATCATTAAATCACATGATCAACATCTTGGTATTTTAAGAACAAATACTTGAATTAACTAAGTTTCTTGTGTATAAATCACTATCTAGGGTGTACCGTTTAAAATCCGCACACACTCAAATTGCTCTAACTTTTGATCTGTCGGGTAAAATTAATTGAAAATGTGAGTAGACATAGTTTAATATGTATTGTTTACACTCTACGAGTTGAACAGTGCGTGTGCGAAAAAGTTTTCCACGTGTACTTTGAGAATAAGCATCTGTCGCATCGTGCCATGGGAAAAAAGTTGGGAATCGCGAATTCCACGGTGTCTGGTATCATAAAACGGTTCGAAGAACGCCTGACTTTTGATCAGAAGCGAAGATCCGGAAAAAAAAGCCATCAAGTCAACGAGAACGATCATAAACGCGTGGTTGTTGCCTTTAAACGGAAACCGAATGCCTCAGTTCGGGATGTGGCTAAAAAGTTACATGTGAGCAAGGCTTTCGTGCGGAATACCAAAACTCGAGCTGGACTACGTACGTTTAAGGTTCAGAAGGCCCCAAACCGCGACGAGAAACACAATACGGTCGCAAAAAGCCGTGTCCGGAAGTTGTACGACCAGAAGTTAACGTTGATATTTTTCCGCTCTCATACGCTCGCAATATCACGCGTGATATTGGAACAAAATATCATGCATGATATTGATTTCACAAGCTCCTTTGATATTGCGAGACTATTCGCAACGTTCAGAAATCAAGCTGAGAGTTGACTCGACATAAAAATGCACAAAAATTGCACATCGTTTTCGTAGAAAGAGAAAGTATAGTTTGCGATCTATTTTTACTCTTCACCGATGGCAGACACGAAGTGACTGCTGCCAGCCGTTATAGAGGTTTCGGTTGCATTCGGGTGTAAAGCAAAAATCATGAAACTCAATTTCACCACAGTTTGTTGAGATTTGCAGCTGGTGAGTTTTGTTAGCTTGACATTCCGAGCTGCGATATCACAGCTTGCAAATCGCAGTTGTTTGCTTGTTGATTTTTGTCTACGAAAATCAAGCGTGATCTTGGGCGTTGGTGAGATTTGATGTTTTGATATTTTCCCATCACTGCTGCTGCGTAATTAATGACGAGACATATGCGAAGGCGAACCTCCGGACACAGAAGATGTCGAAGTTCACCAAGATGTTGTTGATTTGACAAGCGATTTGTACTTGTGGAAAGCGGAGTACACCTTTCGTTACCGAAAGCACCATGAATGGACAGGTGTAACGTTTGCATTTAAAAAAAATGGACAATAATTGTCGATTTTTCATGGGTTTACCTTCACCCGCACTCACGAAACTACCCATGCAGCATCAATCATAGTAACCCATGAGTCAGCAGACAAAATTTGACAGCTCTATCAGTCGAACTTTAACCGTGATGGCAAAAACAGTGAAGCAACTCCGTTCAGAAGTGTGCGCTTTTAAAGAACGGCACCCCGCCGCGTCGAAAACGGACATCGTGCGGCACTTTGTGGACGCCGGATACGCCCGTTCCGGCATCTACAACATCTTGGCACTATTGGACAACAATCAGAGCATCGAAAGAAAGCCCGGTTCCGGACGGCCGACGACCCTAAGCGACAAGAAGCTCCAAAGGATGTTGAAGAGGAAGACCGAGGGAAAAGTGGCTACATCGCTGCGTGCGCTTGGCCAAACAGTGAAAAAGTACCTGGCGAACATGAACATACATGTCAGGAAGCGGAAATCACGACCGCTGGTTTCGGAGCTGCAGGCAATGACGCAGCGGCAGCGACTGAATAAGATGGTCAACTTGTTTTTCCCGGCGAATCGCGACATGGCGGTGGTGATGGACGACGAGACCTATCGCACCCTGGATGGCAACGACTGGCAGGGCACTTCGTATGTTACTTCCCCCACGAAGGAAGTGAGCTCCGAGGTGAAGTTCATTTCACACACCAAGTTCCCCACGAAGGTGCTGCTGTGGCTGACAATCAGCGAGAAGGGGATGTCAAAGCCACTATTCTTTCGCTCGGGACTGGCCGTGAACGGGGAAATTTATAGTACGAAATGCCTGCCGGAAGTTGCGTCGTTCTTCAAGAAATACCATAAGGGCGAAGACACGGTGTTCTGGCCGGATCTGGCGTCGGCCCACTACTCGAAGCGATCGTTGGAGGAGATGAAGCGGCTGAATATCGATGTGGTACCCAAGTTGGCGAACCCGCCCAACGTCCCCCAGCTGCGTCCCATCGAGAATTTCTGCGCCAACCTGAAGCGTAAGATCTACTTTAACAATTTTGTCGCGAAACTGAGGAGGAATTGATAAATAAAACGAAGAAAGAACTCAAAAACATGCCTACACGCATGTTTTCGTCCGCCATGGCGAATATTCCGGTTAACTGCCGGTAGGCCGCTGGCAAGGGCGTAGAATTGCTAGTAAGCTTAAATAATTACCTTCCATCGGAAATTTATCAAAAGAAATTATCTGTCTTAGCTTTTTTTTATCACCATCCGAAAAAAAAGTCCATTTTTTTTAATGCAAACGTTAATCTTGAATATTCCCTTGAAACTCTTTGCAAGAATTAATTGAAGTTTTCTTAAGGATTTACATAGTATTATCCTATGATGTCCCTCCTTGGAATTATCTTGAAATACTGTTCAGAATGATATTTCAAAAAAAATCGAATTGTTCTAGGAATAGTTTCACGAAATGTCCATTTATACGAAAATTCCAATTGTTTGGATTATGTACGCCTTTTTATCCTGGAACATGTATGCACTCAACTTCAACGATTCAAACCTGTTTAATTGTTGCATTCGTATATTGTGCGGCCAGCACGCACAATAATACTGTATGGCCAGAAAAATCGATCGGAAAGATTTTCTAGCCCTGGTTGGCAATCGAATTCGGCCTGCAGCTGGCCCAAGTGAAGTCCGAAGTCTTGTATGATTTGTAGATCCAAATTCTCTAGCGATCTCCGGAGAACCCCACCGCTCGCGCTCGCACATAGCTTCTAAGGCCGACAACATAGTAGAAGCGATTCGATGCGATAGCAATTCGCAAGCAAAGCAACCTATGACATAGTGAAAGCGTGTTTGAAAACCTTACAGTCAGTTTGTTTCAATTCAGCATGGATTCATCCGATGAGGAATATTTCGCTTCCTTAAGCACGACTAATTTCGTAATGAACAACGGAAGAGAGTTTGCAGTTCACTCGATCAATCGAAATAGAAGGCGAGATGGGGAGTTCTTCAGATGGTACGAAGATCTTCGTAAATATCCAGAGAAGTTTCGGTCTTACACGGTGTCCATTTTTCCTCAATCGAATCAGTCCACTTGCATTCGCAGGCGTCAAAACACAACACGAACACTGCACACCTTTTCGCATCGCTTTCACTATGCAGGGTTTGGGCGATTCCCATAGAACGCGCTTCGGTTACTGCCAACGCATCGAGTCGCTTCTACTATGTTGTCGGCCTAACTGTGCTCATTGCAATCCACTTGTCAAAACACCTCACAACTAAACCACTTTACAGCAGACATCTGAATTCCAAACAACTCGAAAATCACCACCATCGGCACCGGCACCAACCAGTCCGACCGACCACCTTCCAAACGCAGTTTCACAATTGACTTCTTTTGGTAGAATACATCGTCTCAACCCAAATCGGCAGCAATTTTTGTTGCCTTTGTCGTTGGTGTTGTGCTCGTTTTCCTCTTCCTTTTTCTCGGCTGTGGTGTACTTTTGAGATGCTCGTCAAAAGACCGTATACCGTACCCCCTACCACCTATCACGCCGTTCTCTCACTTGCAGCAGCAGCCAAGAGCCACGAGCCACCGAGCTACGAATGATGGGTCTTTAGAGTTATTCAACTGCAACCCCCATCTTTGAGTATCGCTATAGCAGCAGCAGCAGCAGCAGCGGAAAGAAGAAAAAAAGTGGGCTCACTATAATAATAGTTGACGAACTACGCCGGTAGAGTAGTGCTATTTTTTGCACAGCTTTACACAAAAAATACAACACTGAGGTGACGGCGGTGGCAGCGCAATGAATATTCAAAACTAGTTTCTTCGCATTTTTCTGCTGGGATTTCGGTGCTTGGCGGACGACGGAGCACGAGGTGGCTGTGGAACAGAGATGCCAGATCTACGGAAATCTTCGTAGATCTACGGATTTCACAATTTTTTGCGGAAATACGGATCCGTAGGCAAAATCTACGGAATTCGGTACAGTTTCTACAGATTTTTTCTTCTTCGGTGTATGTCTCCCTTCAGAATCGAATTTTACAATCTAGAGTATAATCTGATTCTGAAGGGAAAGAAGCATAAAGTAAAATATCCCCTGCAACTTGTCAACCGTTTTCTTGCTCCCTTATCCGCTTTTTGATAGAATAATTTGGCGTTGACGGCGACTCTGTAGCTTTCCCTCCTATGAAATATCCCGTAAGCAAACGTCAGACTGTGCGTGAAACATGGCATCTCTTCACTCCGCCGAAAATTCCCATAATATACTGTCAATCTTTGCTGGCAGAGAAATGTTTTCGACGGTGCCGTGTGAAGACGAATAAACAAAATACGACGGCCAAAGCGCGATCCCGGAGGCTGTAAACGACCGTAATCGACACATTTTCTGTGATAATCTACCGCCTTTGCTTCCGACACTTGCAAAACAAGCTTTCAAATTACAGTACAAAACTAAAATGTCATACGACAAGCTCTGTCATACGACATAGTCGCCGAAGGCCGTCACGAATGTATGTATTTTAGTTTTTCTCATAATAAGAGCTGCTAATGTTGTGCTTGTGTGCATTCTGAAAATAGCAAGCAACGATGTGCTAGTTATTATGGTCAGATCAGAAATGGTTTAATTTACACCAAATTGACGAATTAGAACGAAATCACATATGTCATATGATAGTTATTCGATAATTTTCTTTTTGCTCGAATGTTGTTCAACCGTTTGCGTTATGTAAGAGAGACGACGCTCTCTTCCCCGTCAGCTCAATGATGATCAGGCCTTCAACGTGTTCATCAAAAAGCACGTAATCCATAAGTCGTCGTACTGGTCCGGCTTTATAAAGGAAACTACGGTTAAAGCGCGGCTTTCTTATAAGATTACGACGTGTCACGTGCTGTGTGTACTTCATCAAACTGGTTGACAAGATTCAATTTCAGCACCGTGGATTAACTATGGATTAACTAGGATCCCCGGGAAGCAATCAGTGAAAGTATGCCCAAAACTACAGGTGCAACAGTATCATGATAGTCATGCCTGTACTATCATCGGCCTTTTCAGGGCCACCAAGATTTTCCAAAAGAGTTAAATTTCTGAACCTGTCCCAACTAAAATTTATATCAAAAGCTTCTTTTCAGGGCAATCATAGTCATACTAAAGAGTACAAAAAGAGAGAACCCCACTCAAATTCCTATTCCTACACAAAGCACAAGCTCCTGCTGCAGTTAACAAATAACATTTATTATATAAACCCACGTAGTCCGACGTCAACATTGCGTACAACCCCAGAGGGCTGTTTCTAGTAGTTTTTCAAATGTTCTTTCTTCGATTTATCATTTAACGTAAAATAACACCTTAGAACTAAAAATATAACCTTCGACTAAAAAAAAAAACCGTAGAAATCCGTAGATTTGAATAAGTCTACGGAATTGCATAGAAAAAAATCTGGCATCTCTGCTGTGGAAGAATGTAGGGGTGTAAGATGAACAAAAAAGGTTTTAGCAAAAGACGTAAGTACACTGGAGTCGCTTTTTACGCGGGTGATACGACCCGCGTAAAAAAAAACCGCGTAAATTCCGGAATCCGCGTAAAAAAAAACCGCGTAAATTCCGAAATCCGCGTAAAAAAAAACCGAGTAAAAAAAAAACCGTGGAAGAAAAAACCGCGTAAAAAGCGATATACCGCGTAAATTCTGAAATCCGCGTAAAAAAAAACCAAAATCCGCGTAAAAAAAAACCGCGTAAATTCCGGAATCCGCGTAAAAAAAAACCGCGTAAATTCCGAAATCCGCGTAAAAAAAAACCGCGTAAAAAAAAACCGTGTAAAAAAAAACCGCGTAAAAAGCGACTCCAGTGTATCGCGTTTTAGCGCTAAAAAGCACATTCACCGAAATTGATCTGGTCATCTTCTTTTTCGTATATTAGGCTTCTTTTGCGAGCGTTTTGCCGGCTCTCAACTTAGTGTTCTAAATGCACTTCCACAGCTATAAATTGAGAGCTTTCCATGCCAATCAATACATGCAATTGTATACTGTATGGCAAGCAGAATGATGCTCTATGCCCAGGAAAGTTAGAAAATTTCCAACCCGAAAGATTTCCTTCCGCTTCCGGTTTGGTTCAGGGGATTCCTAGTGATTTAAGGAGAAAATCAGCAGACATATCAGAGCGAAAGAGAACTACTTAAAACAGATCTGGGAAAATGTCGGGATGTTTTGACGTAGGACTACGTTTATTATTTCTATATGGGGGAACACTTTGTGAAAACCGAAAATGGAACATGTAACGGAATTTTGAAAGATTTTGAACGTTAATAACTCAGCTGCCCCTGGACCAATTTCAATAGTTTTATGACCAATCGATCAGAAATATTTCCAAGCAATGCTTTCGACTGTTGATTTTTAACAAGAAACTATTGAAAAGAGTTCAAATAACTAACAAATTCACCAAATACGTACATGCATATGCTGCTTCCCGAACACTGTCATCAGAGAGTCGTTAGTAGACGAAACAAGTCGAAGTGGCATTCGCCTCCGGTCTTCGGGTGTGTGCGAATAGGGAGGATGCAATTGCGTAACATTTTGCACACTCATAGCCATATTCAGAACTACACGCCCCTAACGACCACCCAAAAATGCACTCCAGAGTTGTAATCTTGACCATTCATTGATACGTTTGTTGTTCTGGATGATAGAAGAGCATAGCAGAAATAGTGCGAAATAGGTTAGTGAAGCCATGGTAATCAAAAGAGGAAATCGATGAAGAGAATTGACTTTCACTCCTCTGCTAGAAGCCCCTTCATTCAGTCGCCGTCGTCATAGCAATGACAATTAGCATCGAACCACTTTTGGTTCTTGGGTTACACTTGCTGGTTGCAATTCTTCTGTTCGACATTTTCGAAGTAACCAAAAAACATGAAATGCCTAAAAGTTCAATTATTCACTATTGTATAGGGATGCCTAAAAGTCCAAGAATTTTACAGCTATTCGATTAAATATTTATAGAATTTTCAATTATTCGAGCACGTAACCGACATGCCTTCTTATTTCTACTCTTTTGATTTAGCGCAGTAGAGAAAATAAATAAAAGTACTAATTTATCTGAACAGTCATAGAGAAGAACCATGACGTGAAACAGAATCATTAATTCGCCGAAAAAAGTGTTAAGCGTCGTTCTGCTAAAGGCTTATATTTACCAACTTGTTGAGAGAAGGAGTTTAACGAGAAAAACTAAAAAGGGGACGAGCTTTAGCTGGGTGACCACTGATATTCTACGGCCTTCCAACCTGTTGCAAATACCAGTTCAACCCCTGTCCAGCAGCAGACGAGCCGAGACCCATGAGAGTGCCCAATTATTGAACCGAAGAATATGAGATTGTCCGGTCCGATTTGCTGATCCAGCTGCCTACACGTCATCATCATCTTCCAAAGGCTTTAAGCCTGTACTACCATCGTCCCTTTACAGGGCCACCAAGACTTTCAAAAAGAGTTAAATTTCTGTTATAAGACCTGTATGTATGCTAAGACCTTTCTTGGAAAGTTCCAGGTTTTTTTGGGTCACAGAAATGTTTGGATTAATGAATCGCTTCCACTGCCTAGTAATGGAAGTGTTCATGCAGTTTTCCTCCACTTTTGAAGATTCCCACGCTTTTAGCTCCATTCTAAGAGATGTAGCCGATAAGCCACAAAAGGGCTCTGGCCCTATGAACTTATGAAAAGATCTGAGTCTTGCTAGTGCATTAGCTCTTTCGTTTCCGTCAATTCCGCAATGACTAGGGACCCAATATAAGTTGACTTTAGTATGACAAGCCAATTTTTGAAGTGATTGAACACACTCCCAGCCAGGTTTAGATGTACATGTCGCCGATTTTCAAGCATTTAGAGCAGCTTAACTGTCGGACATTATGTATATATTTTAACTCTTATAGTTTCTATGCAAACATATAATAGAACACTCTAAAATTGCTTGGATTTCAGCTTGGAACACAGTTGGCCATCTGCTCATAGGAACCGATATGTCTATCCCTGGGCCAGTTACTCCTGCTCCCACTTGATTGTTCAATCCAGAATCATCTATATAATAAACAATCGATCCTGGACGAGGAATCGGACCACCAAATTGCCATAAATTACTCCCAGGGGCAAATACTTGAGAAAGTCGACTGAAATTGTATCTTTTCTCCATCCAGTCTTCGTTGTTCCTTATTAGAGAGTTAATACTAACAGTTTTTAGAATCCTAAGATGTCCTCCAAGGTCTCCTTCAAAGAGTTTCACTGACCTTGTAATCCTTAGAACACACTTTCGGCTTCTAATTGTACAAATTGATGCAGTGGTAGCATATAAAGCAAAGCATCCAATACCTTCGATGGTGTACTTCTCATTTTACCTGTTATTGAGAGAGTTGCTAACCTTTGGAGTTTTTCTAACTTTCTCTGAGCAACCACACCAATGCACCATAAGTAACCCTAGGTTTCACTATTTCCGAGTAAATCCAATGGATCATTTTCGGTTTCAGTCCCCGATCTGTTTACCGAATGTTCTTTTGCATATCCATAGAGCATTACTGACATTGATTATTGCCAGCTCTAGATGCATGTTCCAATTAAGTTTACTATCAATGATTACTCCAACATATTTTACAGCATTAGAAATTTCTAAAAGAGTGCCTTTCAATCTTATGTTGTCTAATGAAAATTTCTTACTTCGCGTAAATGGCACAATAGTTGTTTTTAGAAGGATTTATGTTCAATCCTTCCCTACCACACCATGATGAGACAAAATTTAAGGCAATTTGCATTCTGTTAGCGATAGTACAATCATATTTGCCACGTACAATTATGACTATATCATCTGCGAAGCCAATTATTTCGAAGCTTTGGGCTATTAAATTTTTGAGAAGATCCTCAACTATTAAATACCACAATAGAGGTGATAACACGCCTCCTTGCGGGCATCCTTTGGCTGCTCTTACACTGATGAGTGAGCTTCCAAGGTTTGCTGATATTTCAGTCATTGAATCGTGAGATGGATTATCGAATGCACTTTCAATGTCAAGTAATGCAGCAAGTGAAATTACTTTGGCTTCAAAAGATCTTTCTAGTTTTGTAACAACCGTATGGAGTGCTGTTACTGATGGCTTACCTTCCTGGTATGCAAACTGATTTTTGCTCTGAGGAATTCTAACTAGATATGATGACATAAAGTGTTCATATATTACTTTTTCCATAATTTTTAGCATAATAGACGATAAGCTTATTGGCCTGAAGGATCTTGGTGAAGTTTTATCCTTTTTATTAGCCTTGGGGATAGAAATAACCCGCACTTGTCGCCACACTGTCGGTATATAGCTTAATATCAAGTTTGCTTTAAATAGCTTCGTTAGAATAGGCGTTAAGACCGCTTTTCGCTTCTGTAGTAGTGCAGGAAAAATTCCACCCCTACCTGGTGACTTGAAAGGTTCAAAGGAGTCAATCGCCCATTCAACTTTTCAGTAAAGATTGTGTTGGCCTGTCATGGTGGTTACTGATGGTTACTCCATGAGTAACCAACTCTGAAAACTATTGTTTTAGAATCAAACTCTGAATATCAAACGTGAATATCGCAGCAGTTCTAAGAGCTTCAGGGTAGTTCTGTGACCATCATAAACATTAGGAAAGTTTTGAGAACTTCAAAACAATTTGGGAACTTTCTGATAGTTCTATTTACTTCAAGAAAATTATTGGGAACAATTCAAAAGTTTTGAGTGTTTTATAAAAGATCAAAGAACGTCAAAGAAGACCGAAAACGTAATAGTAGTTTCAAGACTTTCAATATCGTCCAATAGTTTCAGTGCAGGTCCATATATTTCAAGAAAATGCAGGGTGTCCATTCAAATTCCATTTTTCAATTCCCGGTTTTTTCCCGGTTATTAAAAAAAAATCTCTACCTTAAATAAAAAAGACGTTAAAAAATAACCCTTTAGAGATAATGATAAAAATGTTGTCAGCAGAATTCCTCTACAGTATCAGTCAAATCAGTATTAATTGGATAATCAATAGGTTTATTTGTAACCTCCATTTCCTCACATTTCTGCCACGATTTTTTGGAAATCCACCGTTGAAAAAGTTGAATTTAGATTCAGATCGCGAATTGGTTGAATTTCGGGCGGCTGAAAGCCTCCTAAATAAAGCTAAATTAATTAATTAATTGAATTTCGGGATGTGAAAGATTAAACATAGAAATTTATTAGGAAATCTTGAAACTGAAAAAAAATTGAGGCGCAGAGAAAAATTTCCAACGTCTTGAACAAATCCATCAATTTTAATACAAGCAATTTTAAAGATCTCAAACATAGACATATTTTCATGTCTCTGGAACCTAGGCAAGTGTTCTGGATCGTATCAATAATTATCATTATTCTGGAACGAGGAAAATGTTCTCAAAAAATCTCGATCTTCAAAACAGTTGTAAGATTCTGGTATACATTGTAGAGATATTGGATTTGTTTTTTTTTGTTTAATGCTGGTACTTAGTAATTCGCGATCTTCAATTCAAACAAATTAAGAAAGCGTAGAATAACTTAAGTTCACAGTCCGAGAAAAAAATTAATGTTTCTAATATATGGAAAAACATAGCATTTATCTAAAATCTGGGATTGGAAGTTTGCTGATTTCGGACTTGAAGAAAATACAATTTGATGGAATTGGGAAAGAACTTCTGGAAAAAAGAAGATTTTACTACATGATTTTTCGATGTTTGCCGATAATAATGCTTCCGGCCTTCAAAGATTTATCGAAATTAATGTCTTTGAAAAAATCTCTAGCGCTTGGAAAGTTTCCTACACCATGTTCAACATATTAGGCTTGGAAAACTTTCAAGATGACGAAGAGATATCGGAACCAGAGTTTATTTTTTTTTTCGAAATCTCAGAAAATTTGTGATATCTTGCGATCATAGGCAATGGAATTGTATATCCTAATTTTTCTTGAAGATAACGGACTTGAAACAACTGAACTCTGGCCATTCTATTAACAAATTTAAAAGCCTGTTTTTTCGGTTTTTTTCCCGTTTTCTAACCTAGTTTTCCCAGTTTGATTGAACCATCACAAGTTTTATAGCATGATAAAACCCAAATCCTTACTCGAAGCATAGATTATTATTTCGCTTAAATATTGACCCTAAATAATACAGTGTGTAATATGTATTAAGGTCAAAATATGTTGTTCTCAATTGGGGATTGGAATTGAGAAGATAAATGCAAGGAAAATCCAATAATGATTTTTGAAATAATCTTAAAAGAATTTTTACAGGATTCCAAGTGGATGATTTGAGAATGCTTCGCAAAATTTCAAGGAAAGTATTTTTTTATTTATAGTTATTTTCACACTCTCGGATCATTCGTGCTTTATCCGGGTGAGATTTGATTTCATGATTTTGGAGTGAGAGGTATGGATTCAGATCATTATGTATTACAGACTAACCTCGGTATTCAAAGATGTTCTAATCTTGGTATCTGGTTAGCAAAAAATGCAGAAATTAATGTTTAATTTTTCTCTATGTCCGGTGTCGAACATTTGCATGCCAAGCATGATCGGAGTATGCAAGGAGTTTGAGACGGCATGAATCAGCTTCTCTATCTTGAAGTAGCTTCGTAACATGATATGTCTCGCTCAGCCTTTAAACAAGAACTACTTCACTCGGAAAACTGTTTCAAAAGAATTCAAGCAATGACACCATATTACACCATATGCATTCTAAAGACACCATATGAAATGCTATGAATGTAGCTATCGTAGTAGGAACAACGACAAAATCACCGCTTGATCCGGGCGCGAACAGATAACGAGTGAGAGAAAAGAATAATATGAAAGTTGTAAGCAAGAGAATATAATGATATAACATTAATTAATTACAAGTAACATTACAAGTTTAAAGGTTTAAAGGATTTTTCAAGACCAAATTATGGCCTACAAGACTAATATAAAATCAAAATTGTTACTTGGTTTGAGTATATATGATCTTTCCCGGTGCAATTTGGGTTTTCCCGCATTTTTCCCGGTAAATCAGAATTCCCGGTTTTCCCGGATTTCCCGGTTTTCCCGGTTAGATGGACACTCTGAGTTTGCGAAAATTTCAGGAACTTTATAGAAGTTTATGGGTTATTCCGAAAACTTTAATACAGTTTCGCGAATATGAGAAAATATTGGGAACCTCAGGGAAGTTCCCAGAACTGAAGAAAATATAAGAGAGAGAGAACTGCAGGGCAGATCTATTCACGAAACTTTGAAGAACTTTGATGATGCTGCTGAAAGGAAGTTCCAAGAAATTCTTGAAAGTTTCTTTAACAGACTGCGGGAACATGATGAAAGTTCCCAGAACTGCGGGAACAGTTTAGAGCTCTTTTAAGAAGCTTCAAGAACTTCCGAGGAAAACTGCAACAACTTGATGAAGTTCTGAAAACTTCAAGAATATGCAGATAACTTCCAAGAAGTAAAGAAAACTTCAAAGATGTCCAGATAACTTCAGGGAAGCTCAGAGGTTTTAATGGCAGTTCAAATAACTTCAGTAATATTCCGAGAACTTTTGGAAAGTCCAGACTCTTTGGAAATTTCATAATCTGTAAGGGTAGGTTTCGAAAAAATCAGGTCAGTTCCAAGAATTTCAGAAAAATTTCGATAACCTCTACTCAGGAATTTTCCGAAAACTTTAGCAAAGTTCCGAGAGTTTTAAGAAAATTGCGGAATTTTCGACTAAGTTCCATGAACATCGGGAAAATGCTGGAAAACTTTAAGGGCAGTTTCGATAACTTCATGGCAGTTTCAAGAACTTTATATAAATTGCGAGTACTTCAGCAAAAATTTAAAAAGTTTAAGGCAGTCTCATTACAGCAAAAAAAAATCAAGAAACACTTTTAAGAAGTTCCGAGATCTTCAGGAGTCCCAGAATTTCACAGAACGTCCATTAACTTCAGGAAAATTGCAAAAACTGTCAAGAAATTTCAAGGAGTTATGGCAAATTCCGAACGTTGAAAGAATTTTCGAAAATTTCTGGAAAATGGCGGGATTATCAGGGAAGTTCCATTGATATCAGGAAAAAAGCCGGGAACATTAAGGAAGTTTCGAAATCTTATAGACAACTTAGCGAGCTTCAGATAAGCACCTCAGGGAAGGTCTTAGGTCATAACATACAATTCAAGCTGCAGATCTGCCTTATGCAACTAAAAGCAGGTTTATCCAGCTTTTAGCCTGCTCAATTGTATGTTAGCAAGTTTAGCAACGATGAGAGATTTTAAAAGATGATCCGTGAGCATCAAGGGAGTGTCGAAAACTTTAAGAAAAATGCCAGGAGTGTCAGGGCAGTTCGATTAACTTCATGGAATTAGCGGGAAATTTTTAAAAGTCCTGAGAAATGCAAGGAATTATAGATAATTTTAGGGCATGTCCACTAACTTCAAGAAAGCATCCAAAACGTCAGGATGGAGTTTAAACTTTATGGTAAGTTTGAAGATCTAGAGAAGTAAATTCTGATAAATGAAGTGCAGTTTGATGAACTTTGAAGAAAATCAAGAACTTCTTAAAACTGCTCTTCACTCATTTTCAACTTCAATTCAATTTTCATACTGCCGTACTCTAACGGAACTATCTACCTACCCTCTTTTAAGACTCTTCTCTAGCTAATAAATTATCACGCTAAAGCTTCGTGTAGATAGCATTTCATTGCAGATTTTTTTTTTTTTTTTTTGAGAAGATGATTCAGAGAAACTTAGAAAAACTCAGATTTTTTTTAGGAACTTCACAGTGACTCAGGGCTGGAAGTGCTGATGCGATGATATAATCAGTGATGTTTCCGTAACCTCAATCTACCTGTGCACCAACTCCCAAAACATAAACAATTATCAAAATATTGCTTGCAATGGATAGATATAGAGTAAACTAGAAGATTAAGTGTATTTTTCAACCGATTCGAGTATGAATATGGCATTAAATCTGGTTTTGAAAGTTGGTGCACAGGTAAAAAGTGAGGCTACGGGACGGCACTCGATATAATAGTAGGGACATTAGTGACTAAAATTACGGAATTAGTTACCAAGTAGCAACTTTTAAATATGAAGAGCTTTGAGTGTGTTGGTTTATTTCCTTTCAATTAAGTTATAATTGCTTATCTTTTGACAGATACGCGTATTTCGTCTACTACTTGCAGACTTCATCAGTGCCACGGGGTGTTGAGTACCAACACACTCAAAGCTCTTTATAAAGGGATTCCGTTAAGAGGTTCGACAAATTGACTTTTAAATATTATATAAGTAACCAATTTGATGACTCATAAATTCAAATAAGGATTAATATTGAAATAACCTGTTTTTTGCCGTGGAATTTACAATCACATTTCATGAATTCCTCTAATTAAAATCGAATCCCTCAACGGAATCTCAAATGAAGAGCATTTGAAGTGATTTGAATAATTTCCATTTGATTACGTTATCCATGATGACCAGCAAATAGCTATTTCAGCATTTTTTTAAGCTCGAAAATTTGATTCAGCGTTCGAAATCTTTAAAATTTTGATATAACTTTGATAATTCGCTAAGAAAATTTTACAGATTTTTTTCAGAATGATATCAAGAACTTTTTTAGAATCATTCCCTTTATCTTTAACTTGCTTCTCAAATAAGCTGAAATAATATAGCATTCTTGAAATTCTTTGCAGAACAATCGACCAAATTCTTGGAAGTAGAATATTTTCGTAGTTGGAGATGCTTATCGTCAAATCTCAGACTTAAAGTGGACATTTTATACGATAGATGAGGTATAGGATAGAAAGTATAGAGTTGTTAGATCCGTTGTAGTGCGGCAGTTTGTAAAATTGTATATAGAAAGTAGAAAGCGAGTTAAGGACTATTTTGAGGAAGGTACGAATCGGGTAGATCATCTCTCTTTACCAAAATCCCCCGTTGGAGAGGGATGGTGAGGGGTATTCCCCCCGCCACCACTGGCAAAAAGAGATGACCGATTTGTACCTGGCTCGCTATCAATTCTATACTTTCATCTCCTCATCTATCGTATAAAAATTACCACTTTAGTCTGTTATTTGAGATTAGCATATTTTCAACTTATTAAAATATGATTAGTTAAAGTAGATTATATTCGATTTTTTTTATTCTTCCAGGATTTACATAAAGATTCCTTCCATAAATCTATTTTAGATTTACTTGAATTCTCCTTTGAATTCCCCTGAAATTAACCTCAGAAATATCATAAATTTCTGCTTAGAATAATCTTGGACTTCTCCCCTGAATTCAATTGGAAATTCGCCTCAGAATTCTCAAAACAATAATTCATCTCAGAGTACCCTTGAACCTCTTCGAAGAATTCATTTGAGATTGAACTCTTAAAAACCGATTCCATTGGAATTCTTCTCGGATTTTTTGAAAGTATCCTAAAAAATCTCCCCAGAATTATTTTAGACCTATTCGCAGAGATCATCTCTGGAGTTCGTGGAATCTACATGGGATTCGCATCAGAATTCTCTTTAAAAAAATTTCAGTACTAGATTTGAATTCTCATTGGAATTTAACCTAGAATCCTCATCCAATTATCAGAGAATTAATCTCAGAATTCTCGTTAAAATGCACATGGAGTTCTTCTCTCATTTATATTGGAATTATTCCCAGAATTGTTTCGGAACATTGATCAAAAGCGATGCTCGTATGTGACGCATTTCACGCCAAATCGTATTGCCGTTTCAGGAAAAATAATTCAACGCAACTGACAGCCACAGCCTGCTATTCAAGCTGATAATCTGACGCCAAATGCTAATTTTTCTTTCTGAATTGGCAATATTCAGAGCTGACAGCACCCTCTTAGATTTCAATGAAACTTTCTGGACATGTGGACCTTGACTAAATATGCCACTTTGCATATACTTAGTTTTTCGAAAATTTATCTAGACTAACCTTTGAGAAGGGCCAAACTTTTTTTTTGCCGATTTGTTTCTAAAAAATATTATGGTTAAATGACAATTCCTACAAAAATGTGTTGTATGGATGACTTTTACGAAATTAATTAGAGAATAAAATCTAACAAAAACTTGTTCATGTCTGAACTGATTTTTTTTTTAATTTGCCATTTTCACACAAAACTAAGCCAGTGAAACTCAAAATATTGTCTAATCAGCACTTAAGTTCACTTTGATCAATCGAGAATTTCATATGAAATGGGCTCATGATTCATTTTGACCAAATCGTATTCGGAATTGGCAGCACCCCCTCAGAGTTCAATAAAACTTTCTGGACATGTAGACCTTGACAAGAAAATATCATTCCCTTATTCTGTTGTCTACTACTGAGGCAAAAGCTGATAATATGTGAGAGAAAAAAGACAAGATTTTTCATAAATCGTTTATTTATATATTTTCAATGTTTTAAACCTATTTTCATACATGCTATTTTTTCTTTTTGTCATAGTTTTTTTTTTGTATTGTGATGCTGCTCCATCTGACATAAAAGTAATTTTAGAAAAATCTATCTATCTTGCGATGTATGGACGGATGGTAGTAAACATAATTGCCTATCTTGAGGCAAAGTTTTATACAAATCAAACATAACCATTTTTTAATCGACTTTACATTTTAAAAATCGTTTTTTTTTTTAGTGCAGGTCTCAAATGATTTTTTCGGTTTTTTTTTTGTTGAAAACTTGGACAATTACCTAAAAGTCATTTATAAAACACATTTTTGTAGGAGTTGTCAATTTCCATAATATTTTTTTGAAAAAAATCAGCAGAAAAAGTTTGGCCCTTCTCAAATGTTAGTCTAGATAAATTTTGGAAAAAATGAGTATGCAAAAGTGCTTATTTAGTCGAAGTCTACACATTCAGAAAATTTCATTGAAATTTGAGAGGGTGTTGCCAGCTTCGATTCGATTTGCCGCGAAATGCGTCATGTGTTAGTCTCAGGGGGCTGTTTTTTTCACCACCGCTTAACCACCAGGTTTCACTATATGGATAAACCTGGTTTGAGATTTAAGCGGAGGTGAAGAAATCGGCCCTCAGAGCCTTTAATTTTACATGAGACTTTCGTAGTCTGTACTTTGGAATTCTGTCTGTACTCTGAAATGTCTTGGTGTCATCCCTAGAATTCCTTTAAAATTCTCTTAAAATTTCCGTTGGTCTTTTTTAAGTTCTTGATAATTCTTCAAAGAAATCTAGCACAGACAAATACCCTTGAAAAGTTTCCAAGATTTAGAATTTAGTTTTGGGGATAAGAGGTATATTTTCCCTGATTTGTTTGCGAGTTGTTAATTTTTCAATGTTGGTAATTGCGAATGTTGTTGAATGTTTGCGGGTTGTTAATTTTTCAACAGCTATGCTTATTTTGTCATAACTACTGTAGACTTCGTTAGTGCCATGTACTCAATTTAAAAATGTTGATATTTTCCCAGTACACTCTATTTTGGTTGTGAAAAAGTGAATATTTTTAGTGACTGACTTCGAAATGCGAGGCTTGATAGCTCAGTGGTTACCGTTTCTGCTTACTAAGCAGAAGGTCGAATTCTGCTTTAACCAACCGATCGCATCACTTATCACAGTTTTGCATCCTGATCTAAACATAACCCACCTCACTAACACAACTATCTTCCCCGTGAAAGCCGTGCAGAGATGTATTCGGTCTCTAGTAACAACGGACGTCGAACTAATCATCCTTTCCTCCCCCAAAAGACCGTAAGGACGTGGCCGGCGCTGTGATTGATACATAAATATTTGAATTAGTGTGATTGTACATTGAAGATGGAAAGCTAATCCAATGCACCATCTACGTGGTTCTCTGTGCAAGTGCATTAGTTCTGATCAATCACGGAGGAGCAACTCAAGTCTGTTCCAGTTAGTATTTGGCCGCTTCTTTTTAATTACTGTAGCGCCTCTAGTTGTTGTAGCAAGAACCTATTTACAGCGTTTTGATCCGAAAATTTCATCAGGATTCCTATACTTGTTCAAAAGTTATAGAAGATGGAACGTGACAGACGTGACCAAATTCTGCACACTCACATGGACGATGGACGATGAAACTTACGTAAAAATGGACTTTGGACAAATCCCGGGCCAAAAATGTTACTTTGCTAAACGTAAGGGGGATGCTCCGGATAAATTCAAATTTGTATTTGCAGATCAATTCGCTCGCAAGTTGATGATTTGGCAAGGCATATGCAGTTGCGGAAAGAAAACAAAGGTTTTCATCACTGGAGCGACTATGAATGGACAACTTTACAAAGAGGAGTGACTCCAGTACACAAGTTTGCCGTTCATTCAATCACACGAAGGTCCCGTAAAGTTCTGGCCTAACTTAGCCAGCTGCCATTACAGCCGTGATGCCATAGAATGGTATAAGCAGAAAAAATGTCGATTTTATTGAGAAAAGTATCAATCCACCAAATTGTCCAGATTTTCGTAACATTGAAAAATTTTGGGCAATTATCTAGCGCAAATCAGTGTTCACTCGGCTGTCGACAAAAGCAGGCCACTCTCGATGTGTGCTACTCGATCGTCTGTTTTCTCGGCAGCAACCATTGTGTGGTCCTCCTCATTGTTCTTCATCAGCAGTTCTTTCGGTCGATGCGTCGTCGACTTTGGAAAGCAACCGTTTCGTGATGAGTGTGTGAGTGCTGACCACGTTTTGCGTCCATTGCTGCAATGGACGCGCTCTGACCCTCGTTGGCGTACAAAAATTTGCCATACAATGAAACTACTGGAAGCGGCTCCAGTTCTGATGGAGCAGGCTTATTGGATAGCGGAAGATAAAGTGTTTATTGTGTTGTACCTTTTGACTATAGTTTTAAGATGTATTGTATAGTGACCAAGAATCCTCGGCTCTGTAAAGTTAATTCGGTTGAGCCTTATCAAATAAATTAATAAACAACAATCTAGCGCAAATTGAAGAAATGTGGCAAAACAATGGCAAAACTAATCGTTGACAATTTGCGGAAAATTTAAATAATCTGGAAATCCATAAATCTCAATATTTAGGGGCTTATCTCTAAATTTCAGACATTTGATAGGGCTCCGCGCTAGTCCATCGTATCTCAGCTTTTCTTCGTCATAAACCCCTAAAATCGCTAATTTTACGGGTTATCGCAAATGTTTCAGTGTCAATCGTAATCATCGTAATCAAAAGGATCATCTTATTTAGCGGAATTTTGATTACAACATGATTTCAAAATCATATGATTAAAAGATTTCATAAACAACGCTGGTTTAATAACTCTTATTATTAAAAAGACACACTGCTGAAGTTCATAGAAACTCCCTAAAGTTCGTAGAACTTCCCTGAAGCGTTAAGGTCTTTCCTGAAGGGTTCATTGAAGTTTGTACTGCCTGAATTTCATGGGACTTCCCCGAAGTTCGAAGGACTTTTTTTTAAATCTTAGGACTTCCCTGAAGTGAGGAGTTTTTTGAAATTCATAGGAATTTCTTAAATATCGTAGAAGTACCACGAAGTTCGTAAGACTTCCTTCAAGTACGAAGAACTTTCTCGCAGATCTGAGGACTTCCTTGAGGCTTAACTGAATATATGAGGACCCTAAATTTAGAAGAGCTTCCCTGAAGTTCATACAACTTTAAATATCGAAGGGTTTTCCAAAGGTTTGTGGGTCTAGCCTTAATTTCTTGGAAATTCCCTGAAGTTTGGAGAGCTCCCCTGAAATTCGTAGGACTTCCTGTAGTTCAATCGACTTCTCGGAAGTTCTAGGATTTTTTTTGAGTTTGGAGAACTATGTTAAGTTCAGAGGACTTCCCAAGAGTATTGAAGACTTTTCTGAAGCTCGGAAAAATCCATAATGCTATGACACGATTATCTTTAAGTTTTAAGCAATGCCTAAATGTCGTAGAAGTTACATTAAATCTGTAGAAAATTCTGTAAAATTCGTAGTTATTCATTGAAGATTAAAGGACTTCCCTGAAGTTCGTAAGACTTCTCTGAAATTTGTAGAACTTCTCTGAAGGTTCAGATAGATTTCCTGACTGTCGTAGATCATCACAGTAGTTCACAGGATTTTCCTGAAACTTAAGACTTTTCCGAATTTTGTAGAGCTTGCATGAAGTTCGAAGGCCTTATGTGAAGTTTTTAGAAATAGAACTTTTTTATGGAACATGTTGAACAGGTACTTCAAAGTAGTTACGCGTCGGCACTGCTTAAGTCTGCTATCAATTAAGCACAAATCATGCATGCAATTGATTCGAGAAAAAATTAAATTAAAAATAAATACAAAATATATTTACTAAATTCTCAGGGTAGATTTTGTTCATCAATTTTTAGTTGTGTGAAAGATTTAGCTTGAACAAAATGATTAGTTTTGACCTGATTATAAAAATAAACTTTGGCATACATAAAATTTAAAACCTTTTTAAATTATACAAACAAGATTATTTTCCAGGTGGACTTATGAAATTCCTGGTTTTTCCCGGTTTTTCCTGATGAAAATAAATTCCCGACTTTTTCCCAATTTTTCTGGTTTTCCTGGTTCATTTGCCACCCTGGACTTCACAAAATTCACGGTCTTGAAAAAATTAAAAAAAAAAATACTTTAGAGACTGACTTCGAAATAGTCACTAAAAAAAAATACCTGCTACCAGACCTGCAGTGTTTAGAGAACTTCAGCAGTATCATACATATACTCCAGGAGAATTGTAAAAACTACAGATACATTCCGAGAAAATCAGGGAAGATTAAAGAACCTCAGAACAATTCAGTTTAAAGATCTTAAGATCTGTTAAGAAGTTTTGATATTTTCGGGAAAGTTCCAAATATTTCAAGATGTTCCTAAAAATTCACAAAAATGTAGGGACTCATGAACATAAAAGAAGAACATCACGGCAGTCCCATTAACTTTTAAGAAATACTGAAAACTTCAGGGAAGTCCAATGAGCTTCAATAACTTCCCTGTATAAGACGCTAGAGAATTTTAAGAAAGTTTAGAGATCTTTGTGTTTATGAAGTTTAGGAAAATTAAGCTGCTTTACGAACATCTGGAAAATTGGGGAAACGCCAAAGGAGGTCTGAGAAGATATGGAAAGTTTCGAGAGCTTCAGTCAAGAATTTTAGCAATTAATCTTAATATTCTACAGAATCTCTCTTGGGACCTTTGTGTTCAATAAGTCCACCAACCATCTTATTTCGGAATTCTCATGTGATTTGTCGTGTAACTTCAGAATTTTGGATGAAAAAAATGTAGCCATTTCTCCGAAGGTGTCTCTTTGCCGTTTCTTATTTAAATACTAAGACAATGAAACGAGCATGGCGGGATAGATCAATGGTAAGGGGTTTGGCTTATCAATACCTACCAACTCTATATAGTTGGTGAATGTATTTTACGTCTCAGATATTGATAGCCCACAGCAAAAATTAATTGCATTTTAGTTAGTACTTTTAAGTTTATGGCGAGCTGATTGTTGAAAAAATTAATCCATATCTCAGTGTCAATCCCCTTATTGACATCATTGATCTGAATTATGTGTACATGTAGTTGTATATTATTTTATTAATATTATTTGCGCTCCTGAGGTAGTTGAGGTAGTTGGGGGACGACCATAAGAAAAAATAGTATATGCAGCTATAAATTTTCCATGACAGCACTGACCAAGAGGCCTTTAATTAAAAACACTATCAAAATGTTTGAGATTGACCAGTTCGAGTGAATGACAATAATAACCTATCAAATTTGACAGCCGACAATCTTATAAAAATTAATCTGTAAAAAAGGAAAGTTGAGGCTGTCGGTACAATATCAACGTGATAAAAAAGACAAACTGTTAACGGCTGAAAATCACAGTGCCTTAATCACTTCATTGCAGGGCTCCAAACAACTCATTCAAGTTAAATTATTTTCTGTCTGGTCGAAAACCAACAAATACAGTCTGCACCCGAAATGTATAAACACCGTGCCCCGAATGCCTGATAGGTTTAAACATTATTCAACTGTAAACAAACACTTTTGGGATTTTCCATTCCCCGGCATCTTCCTCCTGTCACCATCCCGGTAAAACAAACGGACAACAACGACCGGGAAGAGAAACCGATCCAATTCCCTTGTGAAATGAAACGGAATCCTTTTTCCATTTCTTCCCACCACAAGAAGAAAAAAAAAACAACCCGGAGATCATTAATCACTCGCCAAACACGCACAAAACCCTATCGCACTGCTGCTGCGGTTATCGTTAATAGCCGCCCATGTGCCCCGTGAGAGTCTGCTGCCATCAATAATTGATCCCATCTAAACAAGCGATAATCCCTCGAATTTAATCCCATTAAAATCACATTCGAAATAAACAAAAAAGCAATAATCCTTACTTTAATGCTCTTCGACTGCTGCGTCTCCGGCTCGTTGTCAACGTCGTCGTTGAAATTGTCCTTCTGCTTCGCTGCTCTCGCCGGCCGTTGGGGAAAAGAATGCAGTTTCTTCGTTCCGGAAATTTCAAGTAAATACACAAACAGAAAATCGATTTATACTTTCACGCGTACACCTTCCTCTGCCTCACCTGGGCACCACACCTTTTTTAAGGGGAACGACGCTTCCTTCTTCAGATTCTTCTTCTTCTTCACTGTATACCTTTTCTCCGGGTATAATCCTTAATCACTTTGAAAATTACATTCGATTTCGCTTCTTCTTGCCCCTCGCGAATGACAAACTTTGCAAGCGAAACAAAACAAAAAACGGGACAAACAGAGCTCTTTTGAAAAGAAATCACTTCGATTTACTCTTGCCGTAAAGATTATATTTTTCCTCTTTATTTTTTTTATTTTTATTTATATAGTGCCGGGCGCTTCTCGGTTCACTGTGGTTCCGAAAACGAAAACGAAACGAAATTGGGGGGATTTATAAATCAAACGAAACGAAAATACAAACACACATACGTGAATGAAAAAGAAAACAAATCTCGCTCCTTTCTTCTCTTCCAAAAAAAAACCAGCATACAACTCTGGATGCTGCCGCCTTTCAAAGGGAATTCTTGATAAGACTGAGATTCGGAACGAGCATGCAAAAATACGAAAGAACGAGTAATATGCTTCACGGGATCTTCTCTTTTCACTTTTGCCTTGGCACACTTGACATTTTCGCCTTTCACATTTCACCTCTCGCCACAAACACAGCTTTGATGCCTGCTGCTGCTCGCCGTCCTCCCCTCGATAACTCGTCTGCGATCTCTCGATCTCTCTGTCACCGTGTGACGTTTGTTTTGTATCTTTGCGGGCGCGACCTCTTCTTGAACCTGACGCGAATCGTCAAAACAAAAACAAAGAACACTACTTCCTTCCCCGGTGCTCGCTACAACTCAGTTATTATGTGGAGCGGCGAACTTGTTTTCCTGGTTTCACCCTCCTGGCCCTGGATGTGAAACACGACAAAAACTTGGAATCGATCTTTTTCATTCCCTTCTGCGGCTCATTCTCACACTGTGTGCACGGCCCACCGCCGCCGTGAGAGCTGTGTGTATGTGCCCGAGCGAAGGTTAATCCAATTTCTTCGACGAGGTTGTTCCTTCAACTATATAACTGTAAATTATTGGTCAAATCTCGGGACCGCCGCTCTTTCTCTCTCAGCAATACTACGCTTGCTGAACGTTGTTCTTCATCATCATCACGTAAACTATTTTCGAGCCCACCAGCCACCGCCAAAGCAAGAATCCATGCACTATTCTTCTGCAAAGAGCGTACACAAGCCGGAGCCCACAGGAACGCACAAATACCAGAGCCCGAACGGCGTGTGTTGATTGGATTGGTACAATAACAATAACAACAGGCCGGACCGGACGAATAAAAACTGGAAATTATCTTCAAGCTCCGGAGCTTGGATGCTGCGAGCCTCTTCTTCTCGGTGGCTGCTGCGTGTATGATGACGACGGGACCGAATCCAGCACCACCACTACAATCACTGACTCGACTGACTGACTGACTGAGAGTTTCGAAAATCCGAGCAAGAAAAGCACAAAAAGAACACAACACAACACCTTCTTTCTTGCTCCACCGCCGGAGTGGTTTGATTGTTCTGTGTTCAGGTCGTTAACGCGCGCGCGAGGACCAACCAACCAAGTTCATCTTCCACGAACGAAGAGCTAACGTAAACTGAGCTAGACTTGTCCAAACTCGAAACTGGTGGCTCGCTCGTCGTCGTCGTCCATCGACCGACGTCGACGTCGTTCCATTTGCTGCACTAGAGCCAGAGCAGAGCCTTTCAAAACACCGACCTGCTGCTGCAAAAATCCCTATCAGACACTCAGCACGAGCGCCAAAAACCTGAAACTCTCCCGTTCTCTGAAAATCCTCGGCATGCTCTCAGGCACTCTCACCTTGCAGGCACTCTCCTCAGCAGACAAACCGGTTTTGCTTCTCGATCCCACATATACATAGTTTTTATGTTGTTCCCTGCTTTCATTCCCAAATCCCAACTAACAAGCGACAACGACGACGACGACGGCGATGACCCTCTGATGTGCTCTGAACCTCGAAAGGAAACAAACGGCCACCGTCGCGGCGCGCGACCTGAGCGAAAATTGCTGTGCACAGCTATGCTCTACTATGCTGCTGTGCTGTCGAGAGGGTGTTGAATCGCTCTCGACCAAGAGAGAAAATGGGATGCGGCGTATGCTGTTGTCGTCGTCGGCTGCAATGTTTTGCCTATGCTATGACACAGGTATGCAACATTAGGGAACGTTTGGGAAAATGAAACATTCACTGCACTCACTCTCTCGCAGATGGTGCAGAGCAGGAAGAGAAGTCCAGAGAGCCAAGAGCGAGATAATACTCTCACTGTCAAGTCACACACAGCCAGTGCATTTTGCCATCATTATCATCAGGATGTCCTGATGGTGGTGGGGTGATCTGAATTTCAAAATCATAACAAACAGCCATTTTTAAAATGATGGGTCGATAGGTAGGGTCCAGGTGTGGGAGCTGCCTTCCTGGCACGTCGGTAGCATTGGTGCTCAGCACGGAAAACAAGATCGACGGAAAAAACAAACCAAAGAAAAAAAACTATTTTTAAATTAGCATTTTGAATGCAAGCAGTTTTATAGGAATTCCACGTGTTTTGTCCATTTCAGAACGTGTTAATTTACAATGTATTCCCTTGTAAAACTGAGTACATAATACGGGTATAATATCACCTCAGATTTACAGACACCTTGATGATCGCACTCATAGTTCGAAAATAATTTTAAGGAAACGGCAAGGCGAACTATGCTTTCGATGCTCGTCCGAGCGATGGGAATACGTACAGGAGAACTCGCGAGAATGAGTGACTTTCGAAACACCCAAAGCTGGGATGTAAATCAGGAGCAACGCTTTTGATAGAATCTAAACGGATATTTTTTATCATTCGATACAATGCACACTGTGGGCAAAAATTTACAAAACCGCGGCTAAATTGAATATCTTGGCTCATGTTATACATATTCTCAAATGAAAAATTGTGCTGAATTGATTGGTGGCGGTCTCATTGGCTGGAGACTTTTGCGTACCGTGATAGAGGGCCGGGATCAACCCGAGTTCTCGGTAAATGCCACTGTCTATCGACATAATTTTACACTTTACTTAACGTATATTACTGTAAATTGGCTACTTTATCGGTCGTTCCGGATCCTCCTTTAGGCCAGTAGAGTTTTCCTGAGGGCGTATATGGTATCTTTACACAATATATACTTAGTACTATCAATTTCCAGCAATATAACGTGTGTTCAATAAAAAATGAGAATTTTTTCAGTCATAAAGCCAGTAAAAAAAATTTTTGACGTAGGACTACGTCTGTGATTTCTATATGGGGGTACACTTTGTGAAAACCGAAAATGGAACATGTAACAAAATTATGAAAGATTATGAACGTTAATAACTCAGCTGCCCCTGGATCAATTTCAAGAATGTTATCTCCAACCGATCAGATATATTTCTACGCATCTGTTGAAATTAAGACTTTATGATCTTTAAAAATGTCTCTATTGAAAATTGCACGAATGTGCAACTGTTGCCATCTATCTGGAATGAGGGTGGACAAACATTCAGCTCACCAGCCTTATCTGTGTTCAACACCCTAACAGTATTTTTTATTAAAAACATAATGTTTATTCTTCAAAAAAACGTCAATGAATATTAGAGAAGGTGCCCTGGTCAGCCGTACGACGCAACTTAGTCGCGATGCTCTTACAAGAGCACTGGACGGCACTGAAATCATTCTCATTTTTTTTTTTTTGAACACCCTTTACGTTAAGTAAACTGTAAAATTATGTCGATAGATAGTGGCATTTTCTACTTTACCGGGAACTCGGGTTGATTTCGGCCCTCTATCTCGGTACGCAAAAGTCTCCAGCCAATGAGACCGCCACCAATCAATTCAGCACAATTTTTCATTTGAGAATATGTATAACATGAGCCGAGATATTCAATTTAGCCGCGGTTTTGTAAATTTTTGCCCACAGTGTGCATTGTATCGAATGATAAAAAATATCCGTTTAGATTCTATCAAAAGCGTTGCTCCTGATTTACATCCCAGCCAATCGATTCAGCAGAGATTTTTCTTTGAGAATATGTATAACATGTTAACTGAAACCGTTTGGCAGCCCAGATATTCAATTTAGTCGCGGTTTTGACAATTGTTGCCCACTGTGCAATGGCCCGAAGTGTTCCAGATTTTTTTTTTTGAAATTTTGCCCACAGTTAGAGTTTATGGTTATTTGTACGAAACAATATTTAAAAAGATTCGGAATGGTTAATTTTCTCGGAAAAACATAGTTGAAGTTTATTGGATTTTCCCGTACATTAAGTACTTTGAAAATTCATAACTCATCGTTTTAAGATCATAGTGTAGTAAAATGATTAGGGAATTATCTCAGAAATCCATAAAAAATATAAACTGAAACTTATTGCCACGAAAAACCTTATGTATTATGGTTTTTCGGAAGTGACCCTTACAAATAATGGGTTGTTAAGAACCATTAACATTCCAAATTATTGTTTTCTCCATACATTTTTGAAAAAGGAATTATATTAGAATCATTTTATTGATGATTTTATTACTTTAACGGAAATAATTATGATATTTAGTCAGTAAGGTCCATGGATGGTTTTGTAACATCTATTAACTGTATGTGGAAAATATCGCGAATTTGTTGCCTGTAAATTAATGATTACCGATTCGCGATATATTCCAAGCAAAGTTGACCGATAGTACAAAACCATCCTTACTAACTGCCACAACCATTTCCATTAAAGTTCTCAAACCACAAGGAAAAAGGTTCCAATATAGTTCTTTTTCCGAAATTGTAATTTTGAATGGTAATGGTTCTTAACGACCCATTATTTGTAAGGTTCACATCCAAAAACCCATAATACAAAAGGATACAACCTTATCACACGAACGTTCATGTAAAGTTCTATAACCATTTCAGTTAAAGTTTAGCAGGGATTATAAACAATTTTTAACCATTTTCGGTAAGGTCAAGCTATGTTTCGCGTTTATGCGGGCGTGCTTAAAAATTCTTATCCTTCACTGGTGAATATTTCAGAGTGATGTCCCAGCTATCATTTTCAGCTTCATAAGCCATATTTTCCAGCATTGTGCTGTAAAGTAGCTGAAAAAAGCTGCTGATACACCTACCAGCAGAAGCTAGCAAATTAGTTTTGGAGAACGTTTACTCAACTTTTCCACAACCATTATTCAATTTGTCAGTCTTACTGAATAACAGCAGCCAATCAACGCTAATGTCACTTCTATGCACTTGTAGCTGCAAAATAAAGCTGATACAGTGAATATATTACTCATTTAATGGCTTCTACATGACCAACCATGCTTGCTAAATAATATAAACATCAAAAGTGCTTTTTCAACAACTAAACTCAGCTAATAAACTGTGTTTGCGCTACTTTGGAAGCATTTTTACAGTCATCTGGGTTTAATTTTAGACTTGTGCAGTTTTACAGCTTTTACTCCGCTCCTTCACAAAGCTGAACTAACTAGTCAAGAAAAGTGATTTATGTGTGCTATTAGAAAGCCTCTTCTCAGTGATCTTGTTGTAGTTTTTTTTTTCCTTTATTTAACGTCGGTCTCTGTTCCGCAATCTAGTGCCAATCACCGACGGACATCGATTGCCATCCATTGACGGCAATCGAATGTGCAGGAAGGCAGCTTCCACACCTGCGTAGGATATCGCACACACATGGGCCGGGACCAACGGCTTTACTTCCCTTTCGAAGGAAGATGTGACCAGAGATTTTTATGCCTCAGAAAAATCCCACCGACCTCGGCTGGGATTGAACCCAGACCCATTGGGGTGAGAAAGCAGTCACGCTTACCACTACACCACCGGCACCGGCAACTTGTTGTAGATGTTCATGTAGATGTTTTTACATCAGTTCAAAGTGTTGGCGAAGCTAAGTCGGTAGTGTCAAGGTTTGCCAATGCGGTCGTCTTGAGTTCGAGTTCAGGTTCCGGTGCAAGGTAAAAATTTGGTGGTGTGCTTTTTTTTATAATGCGTTTATTTTTCCAGGCTCGTTTGCTGTAGCTTTGCGGAGCCAATATTCATTGATTAGATTACAAAATTACTTAAAACTAACGTTAGTAAAGCGGGGACCGATTACTCGCGGCTATCTCGAGGTTAGGGGTAACAAATTGTAACAAATGGATGGCAGGGTAGGGAATCGTGAACACAAGGTGCTCTTGATCTCGAACCAAGCGACAAAAAAAAGCCAAACATGGGGGTACACCGATGCGGTGTGCTTATTATAACTAATTTCGAGTAAAATTTGATCGCAGCTAAATAAAATCAATAAATTCCTCCATCAAAAAAAAAGTAAACAATATTTAACCCGGCTTCTAGATTAAGCTGTGTTGTGATAATTGGATAATGGGGAAAATGTTGCATACACGTTTGGTATAAAGGTTGAGTAAGGTTACCTCATATTGTATAACATTTGAATACAGTTTGAGCCGTATAAATGAAATGAGCAAAGGGTTTACATTGTGAAAATTTTTAGTTGTGGGGTCTCTTACCGTTTTTGACGAATGACCGAAAAACTAAGGAATTATCGTTTTCTTGTTTGTTTTATGATTTTCTTAGAATGATCATATTTTCGTATATACTGAAACACGGTAAGAGATACAGCTCTGAAATTTTCACCAGTGAAATAAAAAAAAAATTCAAGTAAGAGAAAAGTCATTGAAAATGTTAAGGGTTGTGTCCAAAGCACGACCGCATTGTTGACGTAGGACTACGAGATTGTTTTGTTGTTCTAATCAATAATGTATTAATAACAGAATAAATGGTTTAGAAATTTAAGTCCAAAATTAACAATTAATTATTCAAATTTTATAAATTAGACTTCATTTTCTTGGGCTTCGAAAATCAGTTCCTTTATTATTCATAATTAGGTTCCAAACATGTTCACCCATCTCTCGGATACTTACACATTAAGATTATTTCATAGATTTCTGTGCAACCTTTCTGAAATCTCCTCAACAGCTGCACGTTCTGTAAATAATTCGGTGATTGTTCACAGTTTTCCTGTGAAAATTCACCGAACTGTAGTGTGTACTAATGTTATTCATGACCAGCGTTACCAGGTCATTTTCAGAAAAATCTGGAACAGTTAAAATTTAAAATCTGGAAAAATCTGGAATGCTTAAAAAAATCAATTTTTAACATAATGCTATTAAAATCAAAGTGATGTGCCAATCTCCCGTAGAAACAGGTCAGTATGATCATCTGGAACTTATTTAAAGTACTAGAATGATTATGAATTACATGTTTAAATAAATTATATAAAGCATAAATAACTTTCCAGAATTGTTGAAATCATCCAAAAATTGAAAAGTATTGACACAGTGTGCCCAAAAAGTTTAAATATCCATTACGCAGCGTTTCAAAAATTGAGTCAAATGTGGGTGAAACAGTGCAGAATATATGTTTAGAATTGTTTTTTAAACTGTAACTTTTTTAAACTAATAATAATCGATGTAGTCCTTGCTATGTGATGCAGTACCAGAATTTAAAGAATTTATTAGTTCTAAATAATTCTAATATTACCCTAAGGTTGATCAGATTTACAATTTAATTCTTGACATCCTACAACACATAACACCAAGTAGACAATTTTATTTTGAAGCAAAATTCACCTGGTTGAAGTGGGAATCAAAGTCTAACATCGTGGTACTCACACACAATTTACCTAAACTACGGGTTACTCCATTGCATGACCATTACGAATAATTTTATGCCAAAGAATAATTTTATTATATTACTACAATGAAAGTCTGATAGCTTTATTTTGGAAGTCTCAGGATCTTGAAATATTTCTAAATTCTGGAATTTATATTTTTCCTGGGTCCCAGATCAAGAAATTTTTGGTTAGTCTGAATTTACTTGGAACTCTTCAAAGGATATGTTCGCCTTTTTTTTAGTTCCATTTGAATCATCCACTTATTTTCTATATTTTCCTAAAATAATCCTGATAATATCCAAACTTTTCCAGCATTACTTCTTGTAAGCTCTTAAAAATCACTCTCCAATTCCACAACTCCCTCAAACGGGTACTAATTCACAAGAATTGGCACAATTTTGTATCCATTTTTCTCTATGAAATTCTTAAAATGTTCTTAATAATTTCCTTGGTACATTCTTCAGAATGTAGGTAAGGTTAGAATTGTTTTAAAATCCTCTTCAGTATTTCCTAATTACTCAAGTACTTTGCCAACATAGTTTTGAAAGTCTCGCAGAAATTGCGCATGATTCCGTTTAAATGTCTTAAAATTTTATTAAAATTAATCTCCATAGAAACATTGGACAGAATTCCATTGCAATTATTCTCACGATTCGTATCAGCATACTCCTTAAGTTTCATCATAAGAATTTTCTATGATTTCTTTTCCGGATTGTGTTTCCTTTATTCACAAAATCTCCATGCAACTGTCATCAGCGTTGACAAGACACCGTCTTCAACCAGAGGTTGCAGAGACTGTATATTTAACACTAGACAACGGACAACACACCACACCCAGTATAAATTTTCAGGTTGCCAAAATTTGCACCGGCTGGAGCGGGATTCGAACCCTCACTTCGTGGCACTCACAATACGCCTGAACGACGGGTGAAGTCACACGACCACGAAACTCACAAAGATGGATGGAACTCTACTCAGAATTAGCTTGACATTCTCGTTTGATTTCACAAGGAATTCACCTTACACTTCACTGTGAACTATTTTTAGAATTACCTTAAAATTCCAATAATGTCCAACGCTGATGGACTTTAATAAAGTAGCAAGTTTTGCTTTTTAATTTTTGATTGGATGGTAAATCAATTGCAGTGATATTTTTAAAGCAACATGTTTAAAAAAATCTGGGAAAATCTGAAACATATTTAAAAAATCTGGAAATATACGTGGTCTATCTGTGTATCTGGCAAGACGACTGAAAATCTGGAAAATACAGATAAATCTGGAATACTGGCAACGCTGTTCATGACTAAACAACTTTAGAAATCAAAGTGCACCTGAAATCACAAATCTTTATGTTGCAGAACTATGACAGATAGGGGGAATGGATGTATGTAATGTCGGCCTAAATGCCCCTAATTTGGGCCCATGCATAAATTCAGCAATCGACTACATTTTCACTAGCCGCCAAAAATATCCATTAGTACCATCCCAATGACGCGTTCATCTAGATAAAATTGATAAATATCAGATTTTTAGCGATGGGCCCAATTTAAGATCCATAGGCCAACATAACTTTATTGATAACTTGATTTATTTCTTTATTTATTTATATATTACTTAATCTTTTAATTAATTTATGTATTCATTTTGTTATTTTTTATTTTGTTTTTCCTTTTTTTTAATTTTATTTTTATTTTTTTTTTATTTCTTAATTTAATAATAATATTTTCTTTTTATTAATTTGGTGCACCTACCCCCCTTCTAAAGATCATTCTCTTGCTAATAAATTATCACACTAAACCTTCTTGTTAGCATTTCCAACCAACTCTGAAATTCGCTAACTTCGCGTATGAAGTAACATAAAAAACACTTTGAATGTAACAACTCAAGGCGGGAGTAACCGTCAACAATGCTGATGATGGTACAGCACGCAACAACCACCCTACTGCCTTCTCTCTGAGATGACCAAGTTGGTCATGACGAGAGGAGCAACACAATAGTTGGGTAAAGAGGAATTGCATTATAACACACCATCGACTGGGTTAAAATGTGATGAACTAGCCTACGGCTAAAAATCACAAAAATAAAGAAAAAAAAAAAAAAAAAACCATCGACTGGAAATGCTCTCGCAATGTGGGGCTTTAGGTAGTGATGAAAACGTCGCTAGTACTATTCCACAGCCGCAGTCAGTTTATGAGCAAAAGAGGGACGCACATTTTTTGCCTGTAGACTTGGAGACATACTTCAAGTCCCCGCGTACATCGTACGGGTTAGGCAAAAGATGTGCGTCTATCTTTAAAAAACTGTCGCATTAATGCCTCTTCGATCATTTTCAACTTCTATTCAATTTTCATACTGCCGTACTCTAACGGAACTATCCACATACCCTCTTCTAAAGATCATTCTCTAGCTAATAAATTATCACACTAAAGCTTCATGTTAGCATTTCCAACCAACTCTTTTATTTATTATTTTTTTTATTTATTCTTTTTTTTTTATTTTTTATTCATTTATTTATTTATTTAGTTTTGTATTTATTAATTCTTTTTTTATTTATTCAATTAGTAATTTACTTATTTATTTGTTCATATATTTATTTATTTATTTAATTACTTATGTATTCATTTATTTATTTATAATTTTTTTTTGTTATTATTATGTATTTATTTATTTATTTTTATTTATTTATTTATATATTATTTGTTTATTTACTTATTTTTTAATAGTTTTTTTTTTCATTTATTTATTTATTTATTTGCATATTTATTTATTTATTTATTTATATATTTATCTATTTATTTAGCGGCACCGGTGGTGTAGTGGTAAGCGTGATTACCTCTCACCCCAGCAGGCCTAGGTTCAATCCCAGTCGGTGCCACCGGGAAGTTCTGAGGCATAACATCTCTGATCACGCCTTCCTTCGGAAGGGAAGTAAAGCCGTTGGTCCCCGGTTCATGAGTTGATGGGTCGATAAGTAAGGTCTAGGTGTAGGAGCTGGCGTGCCTGGCGTCGCACAGTGTTGCTTTTTGCCGTTTTCGTGCGCTTTTTTAATAGCTTCTCAAACTTTGATTTTAGGGGCATAGTTTGTTTGAAGATGCATTTGCATATGTTAATCCGCTTCTTTTGATGTATACGGTTTGGTGATTTATCTACAAATTACGCGAACTATTTCAATCTCCTGAAATGCAGGAATTTGCCTGGCAGATATCTATTTTGTGTAACGGAAGGTCGGCCAAAACTCTTAAGGGATATGCATCAGAAAGGAATATTACTGTTATCGATACTTTCGCCTCGGAATTGATAATTTCTGAAGACCGTCCAATTTTCACGGAGAAATACGCTATACGTTTTAGCGTGCTTAGTGGGCTTGACTGTTCCTATTCTGAAACCTGTTTCTACATTAATCAAGGAGAGACTGCTTGCTGAGAAAATTTGCCAAATTTCGGAAGGATTTCCCAAATTTAATGTGCCTCCTAGACATCCGAGTTGAATCGTTTTCCTTAGTATTCCATCAGCATTTAAGGACGAACGGGAACGTCGTTTACAAGATCTTCTTTCATCAGGAATTATTGTAATTTTTTTTTTATGAAATGGATAAGGCTTTTTGTTCATCTCTGTTGGTTGTGCCAAAGGGCGATATCAGCTTGATAATAGATTTACGAGAGCCATGCAAGTGCATGCTGAGGATACTTTTCCGTATCACGACTCTTCTGAAAATCCTGGCAGATTTGAAGGGCGACATAAGGTTTTCAACAATCGATTTAACTAGCGCAGTGTTTCACATCGTTCTGGACCCTAATTCAAGACACATTAGAAATTTATTTGATAGTAATGCAACATATAGATTTATAAGACTATCCTTTGGACTGTCCAACGTTCCTAATATTTTCCAAGTAATTCTACAAACAGTTGTTTATTTTGGATGTAAGGGTGTATGCAACTATTTAGATGACATTTTTGCGCACGGTCAAAGCCGAACACGATGCAAATCTAGAGGCAGTTTTACAGTAACTTCGTCAGCACAGTGTCAGCCTGAATCATGAAAATACGATATTGGTAAACAGTCCGTAAAATTTCTTGGAATTTTGCTGTTCCATGATGGTTGGAGTGTCAAAGACGAAAAGATGAAAGCTATCTGGGAATTTAAGAGAGCTGGCAAAACGGAAAAGATATGGATATTGACAAAATCAAAATAATTATACTGAACTAAAGACGAATATGATGAGTTTAATTTCCTGAGATTCAAGGCACTTCAATCCATAAAGAGATTGGGGTATTTTGACAACATAGATGAAACAGAAATATATGTGATGATGACGGTCTCACCTCTTACCTCTACAAAGGTTCAGTAAAAGTTACTGTGCCGACAAAATCATTAAAGTAGCAAGGCACATTAGCCATTTTCTCATTTATGGGCAGAATAGCAATTACCTGGGTTGTGATACTTCCTTCACGAAAATTAATTTTCTTGCATTGTCTAGTCTAAAGCAGCTGCTCCTCCGAGCACTCACAATGGGCGGTCCTTACATCATTGAATCGATGTAGAGATTAGTATGAGATGGTGTTATATTTAAAGTGCGAAAAGCGAATGATAGAAATACGAAAGGGATCAGTTTCAACAAATGGCAGTTTCTTCAGATTCCCCAACTATCCATGCTCAAGCAAGTATTTACGATTTCGCTGAACATTTTGAGAGCGTTATGTCTGCTTGTCTGTAATCATATCTTCACTATCGCAACTTCGGGTAATCCGCGAAAGTACTTGCATTTTACTCAGGCACTTTTGATCTAAATGCAATCACTCTCCCATTCCACGACCAAATTGGCACAACGACGCCCTAGACGCTCTCTGATCAAAACTTTTATTGTTGGCAGAGTTGAAGTATATGGGAAGATGCACCAAAATCGTTCTGCATCTTCTTCCTATTTTGCGAATATCAAGCTTATTGCCTTTCGCATATTGGCTTATTGCGTGTTCTCGACTTAGTGTTCTAAATGCACTTCCACAGTTATTAATTGAGAGCTTTCGATGCCAATACCAATGCATGAATATGTATATTGTGTGGGAAGCACAATGATACTATATGTCCAGGGAAGTCGAGAAAATTTCCAACCCGAAAGATTCCCTCGACCGGACCGGGAATCGAACCCGCCGCCTCCGGCTTGGTAAAACCGTGCCTTTACTGACTAGGCTGTGAGGCCCCGTTCTGCATCTTCAAATGTAATTATCTGGACGAACCCCTTTGGTCCTGAGGGATTGTCGTGGATATTTTATTTTTATTATTATTATCTCTATTTAGGAGATTTTCAGCCGCAGGCTGGTTCATCTCCGCTAGTGGCTATTTTGTAATTGACCATTTATGTCCTGTTGTCTTGTCAGGATGAAATAACAGATGGTAAACTCAGATCAAGAGCCATGCTAGCGTTGCAATTTCTGTCCACAAGGTTTGCACTGTAATCCCTTTACTAAACAAGATCATGATCAATCAGTTTGTCGCTCAGACGCCAAGACGCATACAAAAATGAGTGAGTCTATATTCATCGACATATTTTTTTTTTTAGGAAACAATTTAAAAAAGTCCATTTCAGTTTCTCACCCCGAATATGGACTTGAGGATCAGCACGCGTCGTGATGGGAAAACCCCAGGATAATAACATAAATATTTTCCCTATCATCTATTCGAAACGTTCTCGCAACTACCCACTACATGGTTCATATATCCGATTTCGGAAAAGCTGTTCCCAGAAAGAGCTGATCTCCGCAGTGTCGGCAGAGCAGCACTAGCTAGTAGCGGGAAGGTACCTACCCACCTACGGCATGGGAAAAAGTAAGATGAGAGAGCGTAAAAGAATTATTGAAATTTATGAGGGCTGCAAAGTGCCGTGCCGAGCAACGGTAGCGGCACTTTTCCGCTGAAAAAAAAAAGAAAAATCAGTGGAAAAAAGTACGGATGAAAATAGAAAACTAGCTAGTGCGCACCATCCCCATAGCCACACAGGATCCATTCAATATGAGGATGAACGAGCAGCGTATAGTGGCACGGTGTAGCGAAGTTCAGGTCTCACCTAGTATTAACGACCATACGGAATGGGTGGGATGGTCAGGTGAAAAGGACGAGAGAAAGTGGTTGTTTATGATGAGGGATAGGGGGGAGGACGTTTCCCCGTAAGAGGCAGGCCAACCGAAAAGAGGTGAAAGGAATATCGCTTAAATTGATATTTTATTGCAACTGATGGGCACTGTTGATTGCATGTTTTCGTGTATGTGTGTGCCGTGCACGTGTATGATAGGGAATAGGAAGGAAGAAATTGAACGAAAATCGGAAGGAATAAGATTGATTTCATAGCTTTTCTTATGTATGGAACGGGTTTAGCGGAGGGAAAAGCTGAAAGGACGATTCGTATTTAATGGGGGAAATGCAAATCTTCATGACTTTAGGTTGGTTTTATGACGAGAGCAATCAATTTCCAGAGGATTTAGCTGTGATTTGTGGCATGAAAATCATTTAAATAGTAGTTTTGGAAGTTTTTTTTTTATTAAGAGTTGATGGCAATAAATAATGAACTTAAGGTGTGTCCTTGTAGAGTCCTATTTCTTATCACACTTCACATTTTCAAGAGAAAAAATCGCAAGATTTACGAGGTAAATTTCAGGTATTGCTTGCTCTGCGAATATCAAGTATGGGAGGTAGGGGTAAAATGTCCATGCTCCGTTTAATGCCCAAAGTGAATCAATATTTAAGTGCAATGACATTTAAATGTTGGGTTGGGCTATTGGCAAGATATTACAATTGTTACCTATACTTAACGAAAATTCTTAAATTCTTGTTTAAATTGGTCAAAAACTTGATCTCAAATTACTGCTGGGTAAAATGCGCATACTGGTTCCATGCCAAAGAAGACAGTATACATTTAAGCTTCATCAATGTTTATTGATGAATCTACGTTAGGTCGGCCAGCAGATGGAAATGATGTGAGAATGATAATGACGTTTTGCTAGCTGTCAAATCGTATGGAATATTTTTTAGTGCATCATCACTTTTGTGGTTTTGGATTTCAAACTTAGGTGTCGCATGCACTGGTGCAGTTTCGCGTAGATTTATCAATTCTTTAATGAATTTTAAAGATTCACGCTTGATGGTTATACTATCCACACTACAATTCAAATTTTTCAAATTTGCTGTTTTGGTGTTAGAACTTTTGATTCCTGACTTGTCCGGGGGTGAAATTTGAACTCATGACTTTGGCGTGAGAGGTATGGATGCTAACCACTACGCCGAGGTCGCCCCCTAACAGAATAATTGATCTGACCATTATTGCGCAAGGAAAGTAAAATTTCATTCAGAATGCGCCACCTTCATGTCAATCACGGTACTAAGGTAATCGATCTTTCCTTTACCGATTTATTTTGAACTGCGTACTGGGTCAAGAAATGCTGTATAAAAGTAATTTCTTTAGAATTCCGTGTCCTATCCATTAGCACGTAAAAACGTCATTACTTTTCAGCTGCGTACCAGGCTTAAAGCCTGGTACGCAGCTGAAAAGAAAACGGAAAAGTAATTTTTGAGGATTTTTCCCAAAAGAAAATTTGACAGCTATAGTCTGTTAAATTTTGAGATTATAGCGAGATGTCGTCAAATTGTAAAATCAACACTTATTAGTGTTTATGTTGTTTTGCAATAAACGCCAACATTACCTAACGGAATAATTGATCAGACCATTATTCCGCAAGGAAAGTGAAATTGCATTCAGAATGCGCCACCTTCATGTCGATCACGATACTAATGTAATCGATCTTTCCTTTACCGATTTCTTTTGAACTGCGTACTGGATCAAGAAATGCTGAGGAAAAGTAATTTCTTTTGCATTCCGTGTCCTATCCGGTAGCACATAAAAACGTCATTACTTTTCAGCTGCGTACCAGGCTTAACACAGTAAAAATGAGAGCAACATTTTATACTGTAGAATCAAGCGGAAGACTAATCCTGCCTGCAATGAAATCTGTTTGATTACTGATTTTGCATTCATAGTGCTAGTGATGATTGTGTTTCTTGTGTGTTTTTGGGTGTTTGGCTGTCAAAACGGCAAGCGAAAAACAAGGGGGGGGGGAGGTGGCTGTCAAATACGAACAATCGTCGCCTACCTCGCATAACTGGTTCCAAACGTAAACAAGCCATAAGAAACCTACAGGGTTTGATTACGTTTGGAACCAGTTTCATACAAGAATGATCAGTAGGCTGATTTGACAGCACGTCCCCCCCAGGCGAAAAATAATTTACTGCAAACAAACAACAAACACAACCGGCTGGAGGATTATTCCACGCCTATATAACCATGGTTCGCGGCTCCGACTATCGGAGCATTTTTCATAATTCAGTCCGGGTTAAGAGGTGAGTATCGTGCAGACATCGATGTTCGACATTAAAAATGTAAGTTATTTATTTTTATGCTTTCAGCGTTAAGGCACCCCAGCAAAAAAACACTATCGTAGGTTGGTATTTTGATGAGTACGAGAATGTAGTCGAGATCAAGCTCAAGATTATGCACCCGTATTGGGTAAAGGACGCAATGCCAACTAAAGATAGCCTGAAAGTCGAAATCAGAAGCTGACTCCTCACATCATGACTATGGAGTGGTTAGTTCGGTTGATCGAACAACAGGCACCAGCATTGGAAAAAGATAATATTAAGCGAACCCCACACGTATCAATATATTGACGCGAAGGGGAATTATTGACAATAATATTGATTGTGTGAGTGCAGAAATAGAACAATACCGATGTATTGACGTCAATATTGAATGTATTGACAATACGATTATTGTCAATAAAATAAATCGTGTAGGGTCCACTTTAGGGTTGGCAATACCGGAGGTTTATTTCTAAAACCGGTTTTCCGGTAATGAAAAATCTAATACCGGTAAACCGGTATTAGGAGGAACTACAAAAAAAACTGCATTTTAGAAAAAAAAAAGTTCATTGGTTAACTCCCGCTTTACGCATGTCGGTCCCATAGTCGTTTTTGGTAAAACTGAGTTTTTCAATGCATAAGGTAGCTAACCACCGACAAACCGACATGACACTTAATTCTGACTTATGCCCGAAAATCGTAAACGGTCGATTTAAATGTGCAGTGATCCGAACTGTCAAAACCGTAGGATGTTTTGATCTAGATAAAAATAATTTGTCCAGAATAGATCATAACTTTTGCATGCGGGTTCATGGTTTTGCTAAATATTCCTCGCGAACACGGATCCAGGTGTCAGTAGTGTGCTTTGATCAGAAATTTTATTGTTTTTGCTATGGTCATTCATGTCGGTTTGTCGGTGAGCTAACTACCCATAAAGAAAAGTTTGAAAAGACAGTCACATTGGTTGTCCTATCACAATGCAATGGTACGAAGCAAACTAAAAACGCGATTTTCTCGGCTTGCAGATTTTCACTATGGGACGGACACGCGAATAGCGGCAGTAAATGGTTCAGTTAGAAATGCGCTCTTCAAAGCTAGGCTTGTTCATTAAGGTAACATTTAGAACGCAAAGAGCGTTTATCGGAGCGGATCGAGAGCGGATCTTACTGACGAAGTTTCCCGAAACCGAAAATGCTCTTTCGAAGTCCACCGATGTAGGACGTACAGTACAAAGGGCATCGTAAATCATTTTCATATATTTACCTTTCAAACCCTCAGTATCGTAACAAGTCAAACTCTTGTTTAATAACTTTTTTTAAAACTGCTTGCTGACGTTGACGCTGAGCTAGTTCTGGAAGCTGCAAACTTTGACTGCTGCAACAGTTTTACCACAGACAAACAGACGTAAATCTTTATTCGGGATCATCGTTCACGCATTTAACGATTAATTTGAATATTATAATTTCCGCGAACTACTCACCGCAGCGCTGGCATCGGATCACTTTGACGTTTCTATATATTATGTTTACCTTGCATGCAACATTGTTAGTGACTTAGCGAGCACGCTTGTTTTCCGCGAGAAGCTCGAGAGAAATCATTACTTATGTCCTATTTATTGAGGTACAATGTTTTCAATAAAAACTTATTCAAACCGTTACGTCTGTTTGTCTGTGGCTTTACAAATTGTTCGTTCACGTTCAAACCATCGTTCTCTATATCAGCTGTATCATCCAGTTGATTCAGTTCCTCTCTTCGCTCGGCTTTTACATGTATTCAGTTGCCTTTCAAATCAATCAAACGACGAAGAATTTCCAGCGAATGCTTTATCAAAGTAGACTGCGATGTCTTGAAGAATACCCAAAAACTAATTTGTCATTGTAGGGGAAATTACTCTAATGTTGGGCCATCGCTAAAAATCTGCTATTTATTAATTTTATATTAGATGAACGCGTTATTGGGACGTTACTAATGGATATTTTTGGTTGCTATTGAAAATTTAGTCGATTGCTGAATTTATGTAAATATGGGCCCAAATTAGGGCCAACATTACCTGCATTTCCCCTATGTAAATTATATTATTCTTTTGTGTTTTTGTTTTTAATATTACAAACATTCATTTATTTATATTTCAGTCTTTATGGAAACGTGTTAAAACAACGAAAAATGCTGGAAAAATGCAACAAAAATTCCGAAAATACCGGTTTATTATCGTACAAAAACCGGTATTTCGGTATTGTAAAATAGCACGGTAATACCGGTAAAACCAGTTTCGGTAAAACCGGTTAATCAACCCTAGATAATATGGTATTCCAAAACCCGAGACCTAACCTGAAGGACATAGCGTGAGAAGACTGTCCTCGGCTAGTAAGAAGAATCTGGAAACAATTAATAGCACCGTCAAACGTGCGGAAGTGCCTAAAACCCGCACGAATGATTTTAAACCGGGTCAGTCGCACCGAAGATGATGAAGCAGTATATGCAAAAAAACCACATCCGTTCAATTGCCGCCTCCTCCCGTGGAACCAAAAAATGTTCAACCAGCCGCACCACCACCCTCTAGTCGATCCACCATGCAGGATTCTGAACTGGAAACTCAGTCGGTATTCTTGTTTGGCAAAACGCATAATTAGATCTTCATCTTCGTCAGGTTCGGTTCGGTAGTCAGTCGTCGACTCAAGCTCAACTACACAATTGATGAACATGGTAGCTCATTGAAATAAATCGTTTCACCAGGCGTTTTACAGTGTTGCTGATGATCGCTCTCGATCCCGATCGTGTTCTTAATATCGGCCATTTCAATAAGAGGAAGCTTCCTCGGAGGAGATGATGCTTCTAGACGGCCAACATCTGACGAAAGGCATTTGATATGTTTTGATGTCAGCGAATCATGCAACATATAGACGTTCCAGTTGTCAGAGGCGTCGGCAGTGGCTGTTAGCTTCGTAGTCTGCTCGGTCAACGTGCACAATGGACATGTTATGTCAGCTCTGAACTGTTCTGAGCTTGAAACCGTCGTGATCGAGATTGTCAAGTTGAACATAAACTCCTGGAGGTTGAGGCGATATTTCCTAAGAATCAAACTGTACTTAAAAAACAAAACTAAGAAACCTATGAATAAAATTTAAACTTGTTATATGTAAAACAAACTTAACGTAATGTAATATGAAGAATAAATTCAAGCGTAACTATTCAAATCGACGTATCTGATTTTGTAAACAATCACTTCAATTGACGATTTGTCTTAACTGCTAACTCACCCACGCAAACAAACACCATCATCAGGTAAGGGAATCTTTCCCCTACTAGCTGGTCTTATTAGTTTATGTGAGCAGTTGCCACAAATCGTCGATTGAAGTGATTGTTTACAAAATCAGATACGTCGATTTGAATAGTTACGCTTGAAATATGTTCTGAAAAATTCTTACAAATGTGTCGGTAGAACCATAGAGGCAACTCAAAGACTACTAGGTCCCGAAGAAACGTGCTCAACTTTTTGGCTCAGCTCTGGTACTATCTTCGGTCCCAAGCTAATCGATGCACCCCTCGAAACATAGGAAAATCCTCGAACCCCTCATTTTATCTGTCAAACATTCATAGAGAATCAAAATGGTAGAACAAAGACGAGCAGCAGAACGGCGATGATGATTAGTAAGATCATGTCCACGTTGCAAGTTGACTTGTAGGTGGCTCTGCGATGATCTTTCGTGACGAATAATTCTAGATAGAGCTGGAATTAGGGCGTAACAGCTTTAATAAACAATAACTTCTATCGATGATTTCTAGGAATTCAAGGCACGTCCACGCAGACCAACATAACCATCGAATAGGGAAAGTCTTTTCCTACCCGATGAGCATGTTGGTTTGCATGGGTGAGCCTTGAATTTCAAGAAATCATCAAGAGAAGTCATTGTTTACAAAAGCTGTTAGGCCATAATTCCAGCTCTATCTAGAATTATGATACACGAACATTCTGGCCCCTTCAGACATTGTATTTTTGACTAATCCTTGATGAAATGCTTCAGATGCTTCTTCTGTTGGGTACTTTTTAGTGTTTCGTGATCGATGTTTTGGTGATAGACGTCTTCTCGTTGTTGGATTACCGAACGACGATTGTTATTTGTTGATGTTGCTGGCAAAAGAAAACCGAAGACCCGGTAGCGGGTATAGCAAATCTAAAAAAAGGACCTTGTATTATTTCAAGACCAACAATTGAAATGGCCTCAACTCCATTTTGTAAACAAACTTTGTAAGGCCATTTTCTCGCGAACCGAAACCTACATTCGGAATCCTGAACCACAATCGGGTAGAGCAGAATTTCCCCTACATGTTCATTCTGTTGTTTTGCCTTGGCGGACTTCGGTTCGCGAGAAAATGCCTCTACAAGGTTTGCTTACAAAATGGAGTTGAGGCCTTTTCAATTGTTGGTCTTGATTTATTGCAGGTCTTCTTCATTGAAGATTGGTTTGAATGATCAAATCCAATTAATGTTGGTTTTTTGGAGATACTTTGATGAGCAGCGGATTTGAAGACGAAAGTTTTTCATTCGGCTACGATGGTGCAATCAACAGCAAGCAGATTGTTTATGCTGGTCGAGTTAATTTCCCGTGAGGCGTTGCTGAATAATCGAATTTAGGAACAGATTTCAAGGCGGAACCGGTGACAAAGTGGCCAGGAGCGAGCGCCCGCAATTCAAGCAGCATTCTATTTGAGCGGGAAGAGTTTCAGTGTCGTCGAAGGCCAAAATACGAGCACTCTGACGATGTGCTTTAGCGCCGATGCTGTTGCAGCTCCTGGGATCGAAGTAGGTGACGTAGTTCGTTGGCAGCTCCTAAAAATTTCGTTCATTTCCCCAGACCCCGGGAAACGTATCGTCGCAAGGCTTGAATAAACTTGAATAAACAGCTGTGACGAGTAGCTTCTTAGGTTTCTCGAAGGGCTTCTTCGGGTTGAGTAGGGTTGGATTGAGCTATTGGCCATTCGGAAGGTTCACGTTGTAGCCATTCGGGAACGTTCCACCAGAGATTGATTTCGGTGAGATTGTCCACTGTCGTTCCTCTAGAGATGAGATCAGCTGGACTCTGTATTCCAGCTACATGATTCCAAGAACAGTTTTTGGTGGCAAGCTGTATCTTCAAGTAAAGGCACGGTATTACCAAGCCGGAGGCGGTGGGTTCAATTCCCGGTCCGGTCGAGGGAATCTTTCGGGTTGGAAATTTTCTCGACTTCCCTGGGCATAGAGTATCATTGTGCTTGCCACACAATATACAAATTTATGCATTGGTATTGGCATCGAAAGCTCTCAATTAATAACTGTGGAAGTCCATTTAGAACACTAAGTTGAGAGCACGCAATAAGCTAATATGCGCTAAGCAATAAGCTTGAAATACGAACAAGAAGAAGAAGAGGAAGAGGGTTTCAGCCAGCAGAGTACTACAGGGGAATCGACCCAGAATAACCTTCTCGTATAGTTGAGCGCCAACAGGTGCCCGATCAGTTCGAATCGTGGAGTGCTTTGCTTTTTTCAAGGAGTGACTTTCGATTTAGAGGTCAGGAGCGCTACCTTGACGCAGCCATTTGAGCTCGTTGATCGAAGGTACACACACGCATGTATGCGTATGCATGATCGGAGGCGTCGGTAAAGACGTGAATTTGTACTGACGTTGGTGACGGAAAGATAACGCAGCGCTGTACTCGAAGCTCATTGAGGGACTGGTATGATTCCCAACGGATCTTGAATGTTGGTGGAAGTTCCTTATCCCAGCTTCATGTCTTTTCTCCATCGTCTACGAGTGTCCAAAACGCTTGCATAAAGATTTTTGCTGCGCTTATAGGCGGGATGGCGCAAGTGGAGACATTAAAACTATCTATCAGTTGAAAGCTTAGCGGTAGCCTTGTGTGTTTACGTTTCTTTATATATATTTTCAGATTTGTATAAATAACTTTTCTTTATTTCATTGTTCAAACATACAATGTTCTAAAAAATGATTGAAACAGTAAACATCTAGTAACATGTTTTTTGCCAAAGACAGTAAGTCGTTATAATTATACCTTACAATGCCTAATCTAATCTAATCTAACACCAACACAGCCAGTTCTTGAAAGTATCATGGGAAATGATATATATACCTACATCATTTTTCTTGTCTGTTTGATATATGTTTCACATCGAAGATGCATCACACATATCAAAACGGCCAGGCCTACTCTGCAGTATTTAAGGGGCAAGATGATTCAGAAAACATCGGGCCTGTTTAAATCGAAGATTTAAACACAATGCTTCAGAATCCAATAAATGGATTAAACGTGGACATCTCGTACCGTACGTTCCGATCTTGGTAATTATATGATTGGCTGGTTGTTGGAGGCATCAAAGCTAGAAAGGTTAAGTGATGCTCTATTTTCTTCTGACGGTTGGGGCATGAGCACTAACTCTTGTCCTAGCCTTTTATGACTTATGGCTATAGCGCCATTACTCGCTAGGAGAAGGAGAAGAACAAAGGGGAAAGGATTATGTGAAATCTATGAACAATAACAATATTTTTGATTTGAAATATACAATATAGAAATTCATAACAGCGGTGGTCACTATCCGATTCTTGTCACTATTATCAAGTCAATTCGGAATATGCTCTTCACCATGCAAATTTGAAAATCACTTATGCAGTTTGACACAAATTTAAAAATCAGTTAAATTACTCATTTGACCTAGTGACCCCTTGGGCCTAGTTACATTCGGCTTAATAGCGCCTGTTGACATCTGGCCATGTGGAACTTGTCTACGCCCTTGCGATCAGGCTATGTCACCAATCCTCCTCAATGGTGGGTCTTCCAATCTCCTGGTATCCCCCTTAATCCTCCGGAAGAAATGATTTCTGACTGTAAGCATTCCGCATTTTCAGCAGTTTAATATTGTGGTCACGAGCCAATGATGTAGATCCAGGACAGGGACCTCCCAGGTGAAGCAGCTTGCTAGTCTGCCAAAGGCTGCAAAATATGCTGTTTCCTCGTTTTCATTTACTCCGATGTGTCCTAGGGATCCATACAAAATAATATACTTCTGAATTCCTTTGATACAGGGTTATTTGACCATGTCGAACTGGAATTTGATTAGTACGCTAGCAGAACCACTTCTTCCTGGGGTCATTCAATAGTGTCACGAGAAATTACTGGGATATTGAATGTGGGGAAAGGTTTGCAGCATGGATCTCTTTGGTAAACTAAAGCTGATTGTAGCATGTAGCGTACACAGGTGACTATAAACAGAACATCAAATGATATTTGTTTGTCTATGTGTTTGCAGTTAAATTTACAACTATTTAAATCAAATAAATGGAAAGCTCTCACCTAATTCTGCAACTTTTTCTGGCTGTTCAACGCTGTTGACGATCATCATCACAAGTAAATAGGAACGAACTCACCAAATGAATCCATGAGCAATGTCAACCGGTTGAAATTGCATGGCGCTGCTGGTCCATCTTTCTTGCTTGAATCAGAATGATATCCACCCTTGACCGCTTCCTCCACCTCGTACTAATGATACTTTTCAACTGAAATAACATGTTGCCTCTCCTTGAATACACCTTGATCCATGGTGATTTCTTTTAATCTGGGGAATTTCCAGTCTGTATCTGTGATTAAAGGGGTCTCCAGGATCACCACTTGTGGGTCGCTTCTCCGTGACGTCGTCGCAAACGAAAGAACGTCGGGGGTTCAGTGGGGGAGTTTGTTATCGGAGCTCCTTCTTGACTCTTTGCTTGAACTCTTTGTTATCGACTTCTGGACCGGTGTGATGGTTGATTTTTTTATACTATTATAAAAATATGACGAAATATATTTTCCTATTTTTTACTCGTCAAATAAACAGCGGAGATAATGCACGTCAAACTTGTCCAAAGGCAAAGCCTACTATTTGCTATAATTATTCCTTGCAATGTTATTGCAAATTTTATATTTATTATTCCTTAAAGGGTGTCCACGATGAAATTGCCACACACAAAATTGATTCGCAAAATTCGAGTTTTCATCCGATTGCCATCAAATTTTCAGGGATTGAGAAATAACTATTAAACTTCATTTTACCATTTTACTCGTATTTTATTTACAGTCCATACACAAATGCCCGCACCTTGGCCTTAACCCCGGCCATAAGATTCTGCACAACCTGTGAATCAACCGTTTTTTGCATGTAAACCCATACTTTCTTCAGTTCCTCGACTGTCTTCACTACCTTAGGTCGTTTAAGAAGGTGCTGCTTCATAATCGCCCAGTACTTCTCGATGGGGCGGAGCTCCCGCACGTGCAGATGGCTTGCCAAACCAGGAATTTCTTCGCAAATTTGGACATCTTCTGAGTGCGGACATGCTCCGGAACGCTGAACTTATCCTTGGCCGTGAAAAACAGGTTGCCGGGGATCTGTTTGAAGTCGGCCTTCACATATGTTTCGTCGTCCATGATGCAGCATTCAACTTTCGTCAGCATGTTGAGGTACAACTTCCTGGCACGGGTTTTGGCGGACTTGTTCTGCTTCTCGTCACGATAAGGGGCCTTTTGTACCTTGAACGTTCGAAGCCCAGCCTTAGTTTTGGCCTTCTGGACAAAACTTCGGCTTAGGTGCAGCTTCTTAGCCACATCCCTAACGGAGGCGTTCGGATTTCGGTTGAAGGCCCCAACTACGCGGTTGTGATTTTTGGTGTTGTACGGAATACTTTTTCCTTCACTTCTGGACTTCCGATCGGTGGTCAACCGTTCCTCGAACCGCTTAATCACTCGCGACACCGTGGAATTCGCGATTCCCAACGTTTTAGCGATGGAACGATGCGAGAGATCCTTGTTCTCGTGATGAATGCGCAAGATTTTATCACGCACGAGCTGTTCTTTCGACTCCATTTCCGCGAGTTTTGATCACAGGACTTTAAAACTTGCCGGATGTAAATAATGCACTATGAACTAAATCCACCCAAATTTTCATTAAATTCTACCCAACGGTTAAAAAGTTAGAGCAATTTCATAGTGTGGCAATTTCATCGTGGACACCCTTTAATTTCATGAGCTCATAGGGAAGAATAGTGCAAGTTGAAATACAATGTCAACCAATCTTCTTGAAGCTTATATCAAGAGTTATAATACTGTGAATGATTGACTTGCTGCTTCTATTCCATATTTGTCCACATTTGTGGTTCCTAGACAGTGGAAGTCATTTTCGGCCAATGACGGCGTAATGGGCAATTTAAAAAAAAAAAAGTTCAATAAATAACTCATTTTTTTTTGCAACGAAAGATTCACAACGAGAGTATAAGAAGTACAGGAGATTTGTTTTCGTCTTATCGAATTACCGGCAAAGTTTCGGCTAGCTGCAGGCAATTTAAAAAATTTCTTCCCAGAACGAGAACAACTTACGCAAGCTTCCTACTAGTGAACAAGCAAGCAAATCAGAAAACGAAAGAAAAAAACTTTGTTTGCAATCTGGGCTATAGCCTAAAGGGGTGAAGGAGCCAAAAAAAAACAAGCAAATCGGCTATATCGCAGCATCCAGTCAAAGCGCCAAAGCCAAAATGTGGACGACGTGAGGAATCTGCTGCAGTTCGCTCGCTTTTTTTCGCTGCGTCCTAGTTGCCCCGATGCTTACACCCTTTTATGGAAGATTTTCTACGCAAAAAAAAGAGAATAGCTGAGCCAAACTTCCCGGTCGTTCGGTCCCAAGATTTCTCAAAGGAAAACATCACTAAGTATAAGAATGTTAAAGGCAGAACAAAAAAAAAATAAAAACTGAAAAGCTCAAAGTATAACGGAGGAGAGCACTTTCGGTTCGCTTTCTTCCGAGATTTATACCCGAGAACCCCTCGAGGACGAATTGTTTGTTTGCGTGAATGTGAGCCTTTCTCTGTTCCATTTCCGATCTTTTTTCTGTCGCACCCCCGCGCATATCGCTTCCACCATCATCCAATTCGGCAAGGGTTATGGTTTGGCACTTTTCACATTTGGTTTGCTTGCTGTATGACGACAGTGGCAAAGGTTTGAAGAAATACGCCACCCTCTTCCATACTTTATTATGGGAGAAATGTTGCACCCCGAATCCGATCGACAGATTCCTCTGGGCACTTTTCCCGAAGAAAGTCAATAACTCAAATTGACTAAAATTATGTGAACAAGATAAATACTCTCTTCGGTTGGGACGGTTCCTTTTGGCAACCGCCCGCTCAAGGGAAGACAAGGGGCTGGGAAGATATGCACTTTGTTTGACCAATGTGATTCTGGAGTTTTATGTGGGACTGAATCATTTTATGGGGTTAAGTTTCTGGTACGTTTTGATAAGTAAGTTTAACTGGTGGAGGAAAAAAGTATAGCCATTTTATATTTTCTTTGTTTGATAGTTTAAATATAATAATAGTTTAAGGATTTTTTGTATGGTAACTTTAAAACTTCAATAGCAAAAATAGTACATTTTTCAGGCTTTTAAACTTGTGTTTACTTTTTAAAGTTGTGGGCAATATCAGAAAAGTTAGCATTTTTGATAAGCTTTCATGAGCATGAGAGCATGAATGACATTGACGACTATACCTTTTGTAGTTGCTACCAGGTCCAGCGAGATTGGCGCAAAGAACTATATGAAAGGGGCGTGGGATAAGCAATCTATTCTCAGTGTGCATACTTCGGTAAATCAGTTCTCAATAATGGCACCAGCCACGTCCTTACGGTCATCAGGAGGGAAAAGAGACTAGACTGCTACTAGAGACAGAGAATACCTCTGCATCTCCACGGTTGTCACGGGAAGAACCTTTGGTTAGTGGGAAGGGTGAATTGGATCTGGATTCACTTTGAAAAGCGATACGATCTTTTAAATAATGGTAAGCAAACGCGTCGGCCCTATCCACTCAGTAATGTAATGGGGCTTGGGTTCTAAGACATGATATTCTGCTCAGTTAGCAAAAACGGTCGCTTTAAGGCCACCGCGCCCCGTACATCACAATAAGCTCGTTCTAGCTCAGATAAAATAAGCTATTCAAATGAAATGACGTCTCCGAGAGCAGGTAATTTTTTTTTTCCAACCGGACCAAGCGTACGCCATATTTTTATAAACTTACTATTTTTTTCATGCCATTTCACCTGCGTTCTATTTTCATTCTTCTTCTTCTTCGCATTTTAAGCTTATTGCATATCGCATATTAGCTTATTGCGTGCTCTCAACTTAGTGTTCTAGATGCACTTCCACAGTTATTAATTGAGAGCTTTCGATGCCTGTACCATTTTTGCATTGGTATAATTGTGTGGCAAGTCCAAGTATACTTTTATGCCCAGGGAAGTCGAGAAATTTTCCAACCCGGAAAATTCCTAGACCGAACCGGGAATTGAACCCAGCCACCTCCAGCATGGTCTTGCTTTGTAGCTGCGCCTTTACCGACTGAGCTAAGGGAAGCGTTCTATTTTCAACAATAATAATGAAAACTGGAATAGATTGACCAAGTGGTTCCAGTTTTATTCTGGGTTCCCGCGAGAGAATCTGAGAAGCAGAGGTGCCAGTCTTCTAGGCGTGTATGGATGGTATTGATTATTTATTAAACAACAGCAACCTGTAGCTAGCTGATGCCCTACAGTTAACCCGGCAACTCAGCAGTAGCAAGAGACTCCGCGAACTGATGGGTGATCAAGGGACGCGATACAAAGTATAAAAACACTAGGAAATTTCACATTCTTTAAAAGATGTATTGCCCTTTTCTCAGGCGGTTAGGTGTGGGTTTTCACAGATATGTGGCGTAAATATGCGAGGGTTACGGTAAACAACAGTACTCAACAGTAAAATAAAATAATTTGAATATGTAATCCTGTGTGTAGTGACTTTTACTTGGGTCCTAGACCTGTGACCCATTTATCCACAGACCACAGAGACCGCGACTGCCAGAGGTGCTACGCTCACGGGGCGTAGTGTGGTGCTTCGATACGGATAGTGCCGGGCAGAAGCTGATCTCCAGTTACGGGGGAGCTGCTGATGATTGTTTCGGGTTGCTACTGATGCTATCGAGGGATTTCTGAGATGTGATGGTTCTGACAGATTCAAAGGCTTTTAACCGTATCTTCGGTGTGGACAATTGCTTAATCGAGGGTGAGTCGTGAGCAGAGTTCACTGGTCCATAGAACTTCCGAGAAGTTCGTGGAACTTCCGAGAATTTCGTGGAACATCCGAGAAGTTCGTAAAACTTCCGAGAAGTTCGTGGAGCTTCCGAGAAGTTCGTGGAACTTCCGAGAAGTTCGTGGAACTTCCGAGAAGTTCGTGGAACTTCCGAGAAGTTCGTGGAACTTCCGAGAAGTTCGTGGAACTTCCGAGAATTTCGTGGATCTTCCGAGAAGTTCGTGGAACTTCTGAGAAGTTCGTGGAACTTCCGAGAAGTTCGTGGAACTTCCTAGAAGTTCGTGGAACTTCCGAGAAGTTCGGAAGTTCGTGGAACTTCTCGGCGACGGTTACGTTTCGGACGCTTAAAAGCAAACTCGGTGTTGCTGTTAGAGTAAGCTTTAAGATTTCTAGTCTTTTACGTTTACTGTCCGTCTGCTTGTAACAAGTGTGTTTTTGTTTGTACAAATCTGTCGTTGTGAATGCAAATTAGAACTACATTCTAGGATAATAAATTGGACAACGCGTTGGAAGAAAGTGTACTTGTAAGATAATGGTATATATTCAATACAGTATGACAGTCGAGTCACGCTGACAGTCCTATCTGGCATTTTCGATGACACTTCGCTGGACAGGTATGCTGCACTGTTTACCGGATTGGATGCGAGAGGGACTCGTAGATAGGCCGATTAACCTGTTCACTTCTGTTGCTCGATCGCTGACCGGTTGCCGTTCGTAACATTCCCCTACCCGTATTGCTCTGAGTCTTCTCTTGCTGTACTACCAACTTCCAGAATCGCCCGCTTCGTCACCGGTCTTTTCAGCACTCCTGTAACGGTCTTTACCTTTGCGCTTTGTATTCGCCCATCACGTCCCGCGGATACTCGTAGCACTCGACCCCTTAGCCATCCATTGCGTAGACGATCCTCGACCACAACTACCAGGTCACCAGGCTGGATTGGCTTGCAGTCGGTAAACCACTTTGTTCGTTTCGTGATCGTTGGGAGGTATTCATGAACCTAACGACTCCAAAACTGGTCCAGCAGGTGCTGGTTTATGTTCCAGTTGGTGTACGATACCACCTTTTAGTTTAGTGGCTCCCTGGTCGGTTGGTTTACCCCACTGGTGCTCAGCATCAAGAAGCAGTTCGGTGTCAATGCCTTATGAGCTTCTAAGTCGATTGGCATGTACGTAAGTGGTCTTGAGTTAACCATTGACTCCGCCTCGATCAGCACCGTACTTAGGGTTTCTACGTTTTGCTTCCGAATGGTGGAGAGTGAAGCCAGCGCAGACTTTTGGGAACGCATGTGTGGTGCAGATGGTGGATTGAAATACCACTGAGTTTCCGCGTTGGTGAATGTAGCCGCTAACTTCTGATCGATTTGGCGCAGCTCTTGTTTCAGTTCACGATTGGCTCCCACACATGTTGTACCTCGATCGCTATATATTGCAGCTGGAGCACCCCTCCGTGCAATAAACCGTCGAATCACCATCTTGCAGGATTCCGTGGACAGGGCCACCGGACGCTTCACCTCACTTCGTCCTTGCTTGACCAACAGAGGCCCGAAGTAGTCTATCCCAACGTAGCTGAAAGGGCGGATGTGAGTAGTTGTGCTTGCTAAAGGAGGTGGAGCCATTCTACGAACCGGCCTTGAAGATCTTGCACCTCTGGCAGAGCTTTTTGACCTTCTTAAACGCAACTCGCAGCTTTGACACATAGAACTTCTGCCGCATCTCATTCACAGTCGTTTCCATGTTGTAGTGCTCGCTTTGACGATGGTACCAGTCCACTAATAGCTGCGTCCCGTAGTGGCCTTTGGGAAGAATGACAGGAAACTTGAATTCGGCTGATAGCTGCTCAGCATTTGTAATACGGCTATCCATATGCAGTACACCTTGCTCATCCAACACAGGGGACAGTTTGATGATTTTAATGTTTTTTTTCGAGTTTCAGCCTTTGGTCCAGCGGAAGATGTTGGTTTTGGTTTAGGATAACGATTTCATCCCCGTACTCTTCGTGCTAAATCAACTTACAGATGGTCCATTCCGCATTCCGTAGTTCTTCCCGGTTTAACCACACAGATTTTTCCGTAGACTTCCGCTGCATTTTACGGCGGCAGTTATCGATGAACCTTTGTGCATACGCTACTGCACGTACCAAGCGTTCCCACTTCAAGTATTTGCCAAATTCCACTATCTGCACGGGAACAAATCCGATCTCCGAAATGAGAAAAATGACTCATGATTTCATGAATAACGCGTATTTTCATGTTATGAAAATACACCATGAATAATATTCATGATATCATGAGCAACTTTTGCGTAACGCAGCAAACATTCCCAAACTCATGAATCATCCGAGTTGAAATCATGATCTAAATTCATGGGTTTAACTTTTAACCAAAAATGTAAAAGAATAAAATAAAGCCTCAGACTGGATTCGAACCAAGAACCTTGTGATCATTAAACCCATTCTTTGACCACTAGACTATCAGTACTTGAATAAAATGAAAGACAAAAGGCGTATAAGAGATACCTATGTAGTGCCGTTTATGAACACGGTTCGCCAAGTACGTGTAACGCTTGTAGCGGTCTTGATTCCACTGCATTATGAAACCATGAATTTCCATGACGAAATCATGAATCATTGTTACGATTTCATGGGATGGCAAGTTTTTTCATTTCATGATTTTTTATTCATGAAAATGGAATCGGATTTGTTTCCGTGTGTTGCTTAACGAGATGACAATGAAGGTGTGTCACGCGAAGATCCTCTGTCACTCCATTCACACATGGGTCTTGCTGCGGCTAGGCATCCAGATTTTGATACAGATATGCTTGGAACCATCTACTGCTGCTGCTGATATTTGGGCCCTTACCCCATTTGGTAGCTTCGTCAGCCACATTCCAGCGAGAAGGGACCCACGCCACTCGTCGATCTGCGTCAACTCGAGAATTTCCGTTACCCGAAAAGCGACGAACTGCCTGTACTTTCTTTGGTCCGACCGTAGCCATGAGAGCACGGTGCTAGATTCGCTCCAGAACACCCTGCGAACTATCGGTAACGTATGGTTTTCCTCTATTGATTTGGATAATCTGGCACCGAGTACAGCTGCCTACAATTCTAATCTAGGTATTGACAGCGGTTTCAAAGGAGCCACTTTCGTCTTTGCCGAGACAAGCGAACAGCGAGCTCCTGACTCCTTTTCGATTCGAAAGTACGCCACGGCACCGTAGGCTTCCTTGCTAGCGTTTACAAATATGTGCAGCTCCAACGAACGGTAACTTTCAGGAGTATATCCAGGAAAGTAACAGCGTGGGATTTGAATGTGCTCGAGCTGCTCCAATAACTTAGACCATCGCCTCCAAGCATCGAGTAGCTTATTTGGGATAGAATGATCCCGGTCCGTCTTGCACCGCCAGATGTTTTGTATTGGCACTTTCCCGTGAACCACGAATACGGCTACCAATCCCAAAGGGTCGAATATACTCATAACGACTCGTAAGTCGTGAAGCAGTGGCCAAATTCCCTCCCTAAATACTCCTTGGAACACGAAGACGTCAGAATCCGGTATCCAAATCATCCCAAGAACTCGTTCGTAAGTGGCCGTTTTGAGCTGCTCAAAATACTTGTATGACTCCGCTTTCTGGTCCCTGACCCGTGAGAGTACCTCGCCTGAATTTTACAACCACTTCCGTATAGTAAATGCTGCCTTGGAATGCACCATCTTGACCTGCTGTGCCAGCTCGACCGCCTCCTCCTCAGTGTGCATGCTGTATAGGAAGTCATCAACGTGTTGATTTTTAATTATTGCTTCGGCGGCAAGCGGATACTGTTCAGCAAACTCTTGAGCGTTCAGATTTTGACGTAGGACTACGTCTTTGATTTCTATATGGGGGTACACTTTGTGAAAACCGAAAATGGAATATGTAACAAATTAAGAAAGATTTTGAACATTAATAACTCAACTGCCCCTGGTCCAATTTCAATAGTTTTATCACCAATCGATCAGAAATATGGCTACGCATCGATAACAATGCTTCCGAATGTTGATTTTCAACAAGAAACTATTGAAAACTGGTAAATGTCCAGCATTGTCCAAAAGCGTCTAATTAACTAGCAAATCCACCAATTACCTACATGCATATGCTGCTTCCCCAGCACAGTCGTCAGAGAGTAGTAAGTAGACGAAACAAGTCGAAGTGGCATTCGCCTCGGATCCTCGGGCGCGTGCGAATAGAGTGGATGGAATTGCGTAATATTTTTCACACTCATCGCCATATTCAGAACGAAACGCAAATTCTTCGAGATAACTACTATCCGTCGTCTGGCTCGCCGTGGCGGTGTCTGACGTATCTCCAGTCTGATTTACGAGGTGTGCTGAAGGTGTTCCTGAAAAATGAGATCCGTGATGCTGTCACCTACGTCATCTACGTTTTGAAGTGACAGAGACGCAATCTGTTCGGTTTCGGAGGTTAAATCATCACCTACTTTGGCAACAAAACGGCTCTTTTCAGGGCCACCAAGCTTATTACAGTAAAGAGTAGGAATAGAACTCTTCTGCTTGTTTGTCCATATTCGGAACCAACGACCACACAAAATGCTGGAAGAAGGGGTACAAATTATTTTGATCAACCTTGATCAACTTTGAATCGCCACGGCCGGATATTTTCGATGGAAGAAGCAACAATCTAGCATCTAATTCGACGAAGACGGCAGGAAACATTTGTGAAGCCGAGTTATTTACGAAAGAGAGTGTCGATGAAGAGAATCGATCAATGTAGATAGGACCTATTGAAAAGTGACGCGAGATTTGTTTTCCGTACTGAGCTCCAATGCTACCGACGCCAGGGAGGCAGCTCCCACAACTGGACCCTACCAATCGACCCATCAACTCAACCGGGGACCAACGGCTTTACTTCCCGAAGGAAGGCGTGATCAGAGATGTTATGCCTTAGAACATGCCGGTGGCGCCGACTGAGATTGGACCCAAGCCTGCTGGGGTGAAAGGTAATCACGCTAACCACCGGTGCCGATATCTTTCAAGGTGATATCACGGCGAATGAGAACGACCCAAATTTGAGTTTAATTATCTCAGAAATAAGAAATAAAGTGCAGGAACTCAGCGATGAGTAAATTTGCCTCATGTTTTCCCAGGTTTTTTCCAGGATTTTCCAGCGAAACATTCCCGAATTTGAGAAAAGTAAAGATTGGATTCACTCAGTCTATTGGTACTACTCCGAGACTGAATAAAACTTTCGTCAATTTCCTCATTTTCTGGCAGATTTTTTAGGTTTCCACAGGAAACCATGAGACAAATTTACTCATCGCTTTTGGCGATTATGAGTGAACTAAACTCAAATTTGGGTGGTTCTCAAACGCATAAGGAAAAGAGCCAGTGTCGCTACCTGATAGCAAACTACTCATAATGGGAGGAGTCTTTGTAGCTTTTATACCACTTGGTTGCACATCATTCTGCTTTAACCTGAAAAGATATAAAAAAGCCCTGCTGTATGGCATTAGCTCACTTCGCTTCGGACGGCGTGGTGAGCAGCAATAGCAGTAGTAGGAAGGTGGTGGCTAGTCCACTCCGTCACACCCAACAAGCAACAATTGACTGGTCGTGGCAAATGAGGAAAAGGTCTGGTGAAGGAGGTGCCAAGCGTCATCGCAAAGTTCTTCAAGATAACCACCATCCGTCTTCTGGCTCGCCGTGGCGGTGTCAAACGTATCTCCGGTCTGATCTACGAGGTGTGCTGAAGGTGTTCCTGGAAAATGAGCTGCTGTCACCTACACTAAACACGCCAATCGTAAGTGGCCATGGATGTCCTGTACAATAAAACGGCTCTTTTCAGGGCCATCAAGCTTATATCAGTAAAGAGTTGGAATAGAATTTATCTGTGCCTGTTTGTCCACATTCAGAACCACAAGCCCCCAACGACCACACAAAATGCTCTCCAGAGTTGTAACATAGAGGTAACTCTAAGACCACTGGGTCCTGAAGAAAATCATTATTATTTTTGGCTCACTCAGTACCAGAACAACGGTCCCAAGCAGTCCCAAGCTATTTCATTCACCCCTGCATGTTCTGCATGAATCCACACACCCCTGATGTTATCTGTCAAACTTTCATAGCGAATCAAAACAAACATAGTGTAGTAATAGAATTTCAACTAGAATAGGGTACGTTAATCGTTTGCTTGGGACCAATAGGCTACTAAAGTGGTGAGCCAATTTAAAATCGTTAGTTTCGTATTGATTGTTGGTTGTAATCTTGTAACCAAACTTGGAAGCAGGGCTGCAAGTGATTTTGATTGATTCTCTTAATCAACTTTCTCTTTGAAAAAGATAACCACAAATTTGGTACGCCTACAATTCAAAAACGGAAAGAGCTGAGATAATAGATAATTGATCAATTAAAAGAACTAAATGCTCTTCACATTTATTCCGTCCACTAGCAGGCCCTTCTACTTTTTTTTAAACTGAGCTGCTGATGGTGAACAGGTAGCGCCAAATATAGCAACGCTCCGAGAAGTTCGTGGAATTTTCGAGAAACTCGTGGGACTTCCGAGAAGTTTGTGGAACTTCTATTTTGTAGTCTGTGAAAGCAATTTGCTTGTTTTCTGTGTCGTTTTAATTCTGACTGGACTGTCCTCTGTGAATAAGTAACGTAAAACAGATTATGCGTAATTTCCGATAGATCTCAAATAATATCAGTGACATCTGATGGAATATAAATGCAGAAGTTTTCATTACCCAGGAGTGTATGTACACTTCAAAAAGTCCACACGTCTGATCGAGGTTGCCAAAAGCCGCCGAGGTGCACTATATGCGCGGAGAAGGGGAATACCCCTACCAACCACATGGCAGGTGGCCCACGCTGCCCGGGGGCCAAGAGCAATGCTGCTAAGGCAAAGAGCAATACTCAGCCATGTTCGAGGTAGCGCAGTTGAACCTGAACCACTGTTCGGCTGCCCAGCAACTGCTGTGGCAATTGGCAGTGGAATGGGGAGCGGATGTCGCAATCATCTCTGACCCGTACCGCGTCCCAACCGGCAACGGGAATTGGGTCACGGACGCGTCGGGGATGGCGGCGATATGCACGATGGGGAGCTTCCCCATTCAGGAGGTAGTCGTGTCCAACTCGAGTGAGGGATTCGTGATCGCCAGGGTTAATGGAGTATACTTAAGTAGCTGCTATGCTCCGCCCAGGTGGTCTATCGAGCAATTCTCGCAGATGGTGGACAGACTCACTGCGGTACTTGTTGGCCTAAGACCGGTGGTCATTGCGGGCGACTTTAACGCATGGGCGGTAGAGTGGGGTAGCCACCACACCAACCAGAGAGGATGCATCCTACTGGAGGCAATGGCCAAGCTGGACGTTGTACTATCCAACACCGGCTCGGTCAGTACCTACAGAAGGAATGGTGCAGAATCCGTCATCGACGTGACATACTGCAGCCCGAGTTTGGAGGGCAACCTATACTGGAGGGTCGATGAGGGTTACACCCATAGTGACCATCAGGCGATTCGGTACAGTGTGGGGCCAGGTGAGAGGCGAGTGGCAGGAGGAAATTTTTCCTGCGCTCGAGGCTGGCGGACGTCGTTCTTCGAGGAGGAGGTCTTCGGCGAAGCACTGAGGCGGGAGCGAATAACCCCGGATCTGACGGGGGAAGAACTGGTAGCAGCACTGACAAGGGCGTGCGATACAACCATGCCTAGGAGAGCCTATCCCAGGCATGGCCATAGACCGGTGTACTGGTGGAGCGAGTCGATTGCTATCCTCAGGGCGTCTTGCCTCCAGGCGAGAAGGAGGATGCAACGAGCTCGTACGACTGAATCTCGGGAGGAACGCTGCGTCGCTCTTCGAGCGGCTAAGGCAGCCCTCAATAAAGAGATCGCCAGACGCAAGCGCGCGTGCTTTGACAGCCTATGCCAAAGCGCCAACACGAACCCATGGGGGGATGCTTACAAAGTGGTCATGGCAAAGGCCCGCGGCGTGACGGCACCCCCGGAGAGATCACCAGCGGTACTGGCTCCGATCGTTGGGTTCCTGTTCCCGCGTAGGGACGTAGACTCCTGGCCGCGGATCCCAGGTGTGGATCAGGGAGAAGTGTCTAGAGTGACGAACAGTGAACTTGGCGGTATTGCCAGGTCGCTGGTGGTGGGCAAGGCCCCGGGCCCAGATGAGATCCCGGTTGTGGCTCTGAGGGCGGCCGTTGCGGAAAATCCAGACATGTTCCGTTCTGTTTTTCAGACTTGTCTGGACGTAGGCGTCTTCCCAGACGCGTGGAAGCGGCAGAAGCTGGTGCTGCTTCCGAAACCAGGAAAACCCCCTGGGGACCCGTCAGCATACAGACCCATCTGTTTGCTGGACACCACTGGGAAACTGGTTGAGAGGGTCATCCTCAACAGGCTGTCGGCCTACACCGAAGGTGTAGACGGCCTGTCAAGCAGCCAGTACGGGTTCCGAAAGGGCACATCCATGGTGGACGCCATCCGCGACGTCATCCAGACGGCAGAGGTGGTCCATCGGAAACGAAGGGGCATTCGCTACTGCGCGGTGCTAACCTTAGACGTGAAGAACGCGTTCAACAGCGCGTGCTGGAGGGCGATAGCCCGCTCGTTACACCAGCTCCAAATTCCCGGAGGGCTGTATAAGATTCTGGAAAGCTACTTCCAGAATCGTGTGTTGACGTACGACACAGAAGATGGCGAAAAATGCGTTAGAGTCACCACAGGTGTGCCACAAGGCTCTATCCTGGGCCCGGTGTTATGGAACGTCATGTACGATGGACTGTTGAGGATAAAATTCCCGGTAGGCGTGAAAATTGTAGGTTTTGCCGACGATGTCACGCTGGTAGTCTGCGGGGAATCCCTCGAGGAGGTAGAGCTGACAGTGGCCCACTGCGTCAGGCTTGTGGAGGAATGGATGAGAACCAGGAAACTGGAGCTCGCCCATCACAAGACGGAAGTGGTCGTAGTCAACAATCTCATGTCAGTACAGCATGCGACGTTGACAGTCGGCGGAAGCACAATTAGGTCTGTGCGCTCTCTAAAACTCTTGGGAGTCATGCTCGACGATAAGCTCAGCTTCGGCTGCCACGTCGAGTACGCCTGCAAGAGAGCGTCTATGGCTGTGGGGGCATTATCCCGTATGATGTCAAACAGCTCGGCAGTGAATGTCAGTAAGCGCAGGCTCCTCGCTGGGGTCGTAGTATCTATCCTCAGATACGGCGGCCCTGCGTGGGCTGCGGTACTGGATATTGACTGTCACAGGTGGAAATTAGAGAGTACACACAGGCTAATGTGCTTAAGGGTGGCCAGTGCATACCGCACTATCTCGAGAGAGGCCGTCTGTGTCATAGCAGGGATGATGCCAATCAGCCTTATCATTAAGGAGGATGTGGCGTGCTATGACGCGAGGACCGTTCGAGGGGTGCGCAACAACGCGCGAGTTGTGTCGACCGCGAGATGGCAATCGGAGTGGGAAAACTCCACAAAGGGGAGGTGGACTTACCGCTTGATACCTTCCGTATCAAGCTGGGTCAACAGGCGCCATGGGGAAGTAAACTTCCACCTGACACAGTTCCTGTCAGGCCATGGCTGCTTTAGGATCTACCTGCATAGGTTCGGACATGCAAGTACTCCCATCTGCCCCACATGTGCTGGTGTCGAGGAGACCGCCGAACACGTCGTGTTTGCCTGTCCACGTTTCGAGCCAGTATCGAGCGCTATGCTAGCGATATGCGGAGCGGATACCAGTCCGGATAACATCGTTCATAGGATGTGTGGTACCACCGAGAACTGGAGCGCGGTGGTGACTGCGGTCACCCACATAGTTTCGGTATTACAACGACAGTGGCGTGCTGAGCAGCAGTTACCTACTGCCCGACCAGATCGTTAGAGTATTGCTAGAGAGGCGCCATAGCGCTACAGCGGCCCCTCTTACGAAGTAATGCCTTCGGACGGTTCCGGGGAGGTCAAGGGCCAAGCGCACAGGGTAAGGTTTAGTGGGTCGGGAGTGAAATTCTCCCATCCCCACACCCTGAGTTCCTTCTCAGGTGTCTGTGAGCAGATTCCCCCCTGTATAAAAAAAAAAACACGTCTGATCGAAGTGTATAAACACATGATTCTTTTAATGTATACGATGGTTCATGAGCTATGAATTTTCCAAAGTACGTGATGGCCGGTAAAATCCGAAAAGTTCAACTAAAATTTTCCTGGAAAATTAACAATCCCGATTTTTTTTAATGTTTCGTTCATGTAATCAAAAAATCTACCTTGTGGGAAGACTTTCACAACATTCTGAGCCTTTTCTGCCCAAACCTGTACGATAACTACTCGTATTAAGTTATTAAGAAATGTTTATCGGTTCAGCGAGTGAAACTCTTATAGAAAAAGATATATCGTTTTAGATTCGATCCAAAATCTTTAAATCCAACCCAAATACTAGAAAAAAGGGGCACTCCTATATCTACTCCAAAATAGTTTAAGATCATTACTTCTGCCACCTATTTACTAATTATTTCAACTTTAATAATCTCACCTGATCACCTCATTTCACGTGAAACCATAAAAAAAATCAGGATTCACACAAAAGAAGACAAACAATGAAATATGTGCCACGTTTTATGCTACACAATCAGCAGGCACAACGACGAACACACGAAGGTAACGAAGTAAAGCGAATCTCGATGCTCCTCGGAAAAACGGCAACCAGAAGAATGCATATGTAGAGCATATTGTTCGGGAGCAGCTTTTTATTCGCATAATTCAACATGGCCAATTAATTATTCACTAACAGAGCCACCGGTGCCGGCAGTGGCAATGGTGATAGCTAAAGCAGCAGTCCGGGAAGCGGATGACGGCGACAAAAAGCCGACGCAGCTTTCCAGTTCTCCACCTGTTCGATGTGCTTTTGTGATATTTTCTTGGTCCTTGTCAGATGAATTAATTTCACTGATCTTACACAATCGTTTCTGGTGCTCTCATTGATAACTATGCACGCTTGCTGGAGTCTGTTGATTGCCTTGATGGAATTAGTTAGTGGGTGTAGCGAGGAGTAGTTGTATCAAACCCGAGCAATGTTTGTAACCCGGCGAGGAGCAAATGCAAAGATGAATAATTAAACATCCTTCAATTGCTGGATCTAACTAAGCTCGGTTATTTCCGGAGATTTGTTTTCCCTGAAGGATTCTCGGTCTGTTTGTTTAAAAAAGTGGGTTGCTGCTGGAACGAGCGTCGGTGTTTTTGTCTGATCAGATCCTGGATATAATCCCAAAGCCACAATGTGGTTTTCTACTGAAATTAATTCCGGAAAGAAAATTCTCCCTGCCGGCGATGAAGAAATCATGCGTTCTTTCAGCTTTCCGACCTGCTCCGGATATATGAATTTGCATGTTAGATGAGCCAAGACGTGCGTAACGGTACAATTACTCATAAAATTTGTGCCTCCAGTTCACCAGCATACAGCAAATAACCATAAAGAAAGAATGGCTCTTCTGAGGATTGTCTCGGCCATTAGGCCACGTGCACTGGCTGTTTCCCGTGATATATTGAATCAATCAATGCACCTTAAGTTTGAATGTCTCTATGGCAGCGGGATGCTTAGTTAGAACCTCATCAGATTGGTACCGGATCGAATGAGCAGGGGTGCGATTAATTAACTGAAAATTCACCCTAAAGAATCGAATAAATTGGTAAATAAAAGAATATTGATGTTGTGTCCTTTTGTCCTGCATAAGGCAGGTTTTGTATTAATTCTATAACTGAAAGCCTGTGTCTTATTTGTTCCATGACATATTGAGTAAGATTGTTTGTTCTGGGGTTAGAGTTTGTTTTATTGCAGTTACTTCTATGCATGCTAGCCGCGACACCTGACCCGTCACTTCCGAACTCTTTGTGCATCACACAACACATTATCCGAGAATTTCTAGGAATTATAAGCTGATCGATGAATCACACCCGAAATGTGCAAATATTTTCCTTCTTTTCCCACAAGCAACCGGAAAGCAGATTTAGAAAACATACTACACCATTATTGACTAGCAGGCTACAAAGTCGCCAGAGATAAAAGCTCTCTCCCCCCTTCCACGCAACTCCAGCAGAGGGAATTTGGCGGATGTGCTAGAGAAGTGTATTTTCCTTTCAGTTCAATTTTCAATAAGCAATGTGTTCACCCGCCGAGCACATTTGGGAGCTGACAAACTGTGCATAAACTGCCAAACGGAGCCATAGTTCATATTTTGAAAATATGCATTTGCTGTTAGCACTTTGCCGGCTTCTTTCTTTGTCGGTGGGTCGAATCGCATTGAACAAGTGCTGCAGCACAAGACGAGAGCAATAGCGAGTGGATCGAAGCAGCACATTGAACAGCGCATATCCGAGATAGACGTCACCTTCATGTCGTCTTTTGTTATTTATTTATTCTGTCAAAACGCTTTCCCGGGTACCAGATAATGCCGTACGCATTAAATGTTCTAAAACGCCAATAAATAATGCTCATCAAACAAATTTGAATGTTCTCGTTATGAACAGTTTTGATCAATCCTTCAAATTGGATAGTCAAATTGAAAAATTCACAAATGACTACTTTCACATAACAGTGTATGTCAAAAATATGTTTCTGATTCCGAAGGTTATATAGACAGCCAGTGCCCAATTCCCGCGAAAGAGGAAAAACTACTCATATTTTCTTAGAGACAAAAAAAGGAAGAGCCAACAGCTCTCATATCCAATCAGGCGTGATCGCTGTTCTCTTTCCAGATGAAAGATTATTTACTTTGTAGCAGCAGTTTCGTCTACAGTAGCGGATGGAGCGGGCACATACTTCACTCAGGAACTAAACAAGAAAGGATTCTTCACCGAATGGATGGGCTATACATTTATGCAAAGGAACTTGGACAAGCGTATTTTGTTTTCCTCCTATATGGCCTACATTCTAGAGAGGATGGTTTACTGAAGGTCGATTTGCTATATTTCCTCCTTCCTAATGCGGCGATGATGCTTCGACGTTTTTTGCGGGATTGGAATGTTGTAAAGTGGAGCAACCAATGATTGACATATATTTACTATCTGCTTATTAACATAACGATAAATGATTAGTTTCCAATTTTCTGGTTTGTCTTAGATTTCCTGGGCTCTGACTAGCTTAACGGGACTGCCCTAAGTGGTAGTATTTCTCAAAATTTGGTAAACAAACTTTCCTTACCATCCCGCTATAGGAAATCTACATAGAATTAGAAGACCAACCATGTTTTCTTGCTTACCAAATAAACATTTCAGAGCCACAATTACACATAGGGCTTATGTCGTTACCGTTTCTGCGGTGTAGCTACACCGGTGTTACACCGCCGTACACCGAAAAAATGCAGGGTGTAGCCTTCGGTTGCACCTTTGTTTACAAAACAAATGATGCTGAGCTGTCAATGACTCGCGCTTATCCCAAGTAACAATTCAGTGCCAACATTTCAAAGGGGCGTAATTGCATTTGTAAACAATAGCTTTTTCCGTCGATTTCTCGCGAATAAAAGCTCACTCATGAAAAATAATGACACCACCAGGTAGAGGAATGTTTCCTTTACCAGCTAGCATTGTAATTTTGGAGAGGTAAGATTTCATTCGCGAGAAATTGACGGCTAAAGTCATTGTTTACAAAAGCAATTACGCCCCTTTGAAATGTTGGCACAGAATTTAGGTTTTAAAAGGGTTCTGTAAACCATGATTTAGGCTTGAAGAATGCTATAAAACCGCGATAAAACTTGCAATGTTGCTTGGGATTGCTGCTTAGTGTAGTGTAAGCAGCAATCCCAAGCAGTCGGTGTAGTGTAGTAAAAACGAAAACGACATTAGATATAATTCTGGGCCTACTAAGCACCTAAGAGAAAGAGGCGGCAACTGGCTTCTTACTCTATTATCTCTATCTCTATCTATATCTATTATTATTATTATTATTATTATTTATCTTTATTAGGGAGGCTTTCAGCCTTGGGCTGGTTCGCCCCACTATCTATATCTAACTCTATCTTATGCACTTCAAATCGACCACTCACGAGCTGGTTCGCGTTTGACAGAAAAGTAGTTCGTTTTCGCCCCCGTATAAGGTGATCCAAGAGACGTTTCTCAGTGGAGCTGACAGCTAGAAATCTAGAGTGTGTGACTGATCTGGTGTTAATGGTGCTGAATGTAAACATAAACAAAGCAGAAATTCCTAATCTAAAGCCATTGTATGTAAATGCAATTACGTCCCTTTCAAATGTTGACACTGTACAGGCATGGTAAATCATTTGCATTCATTTCGTGCATTCATTTACATTCATTTCCTTTTAACTTTTTTCACCAACAGCATTTCGCAAAATGATGTATAGAGCTTTTGTAGGTTTTGTTATTACCTACAACTTTTGTAAACAAGTCAAATCCTTATCTCTTATGCATGGCGAACCAGAGCGAAAAGAAGCCACTACTGTTTTTCAGTGAATATATTTTACATTCACTGAAAAACAGTAACAAGTTCTGCCCGCTCTAGTTCGTGATGCATAAGAGATACAGATTTGAGTTTTGACCAAAAGTTGTAGCTCATAACAAAACCTACAAAAGCTCTATACATCATTTTGCGGAATGCTGTTGATGAAAAAAGTTAGAGGTAAATGAATGTAAATGAATGTATGAAATGAATGCAAATGATTTTCCATGCCTGGACACTGATATGAAAATAAACTGCCGTTTCTACAGTGATCGGTCAAAAGTTCTTGGTAAACAAAAAGTCAGTTGATCGCAACTGTCTTGTGGACAGCCTTAGGCTGTGTTCCATTTGGTAAATTTTTACTTAAATTTGACAGATGTAAAATTTTCAAATAAACCTGCTATTCCAGCAGACTTATTTCTGACAGACAAGGAATCAATTTTGACATACGCTTTCTCGAAATTCAGCCGATCAACAACAGATGGATTTTCGAACATATTAATTTATTTTTTTTTTCAGCCTTATTGTCTCCTCTTCTTTTTAGCTAAGCACAACCCACCTACACTCAAAAAATTCCACACGTTTAAACACTTGATTTTTTAAATGCACAATCACATTTACTCTAAGCACAGACAAACAGACATAAACCTTAGAAGAAAATTCTTCAAAAAATATCGTCAAGCGTATTTTGCATCCGCATTAGCACCATGTATCATCCACATTCCCAAAAAATGTTTTGCAACCAGAGCATCCCTCGTGCATGCAATTTTTTCACTAGTTGATTTTCCCTTGTTCTGTCAACGCGTCAGCTGTGTTGAATAAAAACAAAACAGATGGAAGTCAGTGATGTCGGTTCTATGAAATTTTCCCAAGATCTATAGAATTGATTGAATTCTGCAGAAATAAGGATCCGTAGGTAAAAATCCTCAGAAGCTAAGACTTTTTTTTAGAGATTTGAAACAATGCTTAGTGTGCTTTTTCTTTTGCTGGAAACAAGGTAATGTGTCACTTATTAGTGCCTTTTTTACCACCGCTCATCACTTCAATGTGTACACAGAAGAAAAAAGTAGAAGGGTCTGTACCTAAGGGCACGAACGGAAGCTTGACGTAGGACCGCTAGTGGACGGAATAAATGTGAAGAGCATTTAGTTCTTTTAATTGATCAATTATCTATTATCTCAGCTCTTTCCGTTTTTGAATTGTAGGCGTACCAAATTTGTAGAATTTTTTTTTTCAAAGAGAAAGTTGATTAAGAGAATCAATCAAAATCACTTGCACCCCTGCTTCCAAGTTTGGTTTCAAGATTACAACTCTGGAGAGCATTTTGTGTGGTCGTTGGGGGCTTGTGGTTCTGAATGTGGACAAACAGGCACAGATAAATTCTATTCCAACTCTTTACTGATATAAGCTTGATGGCCCTGAAAAGAGCCGTTTTATTGTACAGGACATCCATGGCCACTTACGATTGGCGTGTTTAGTGTAGGTGACAACATCACGGACCTCATTTTCCAGGGACACCTTCAGCACACCTCGTAGATCAGACCGGAGATACGTTTGACACCGCCACGGCGAGCCAGACGACGGATGGTCGGATGGTGGTTATCTTGAAGAACTTTGCGATGACGCTTGGCACCTCCGTTACCAGACCTTTTCCTCATTTGCCACGACCAGTCAATTGTTGCTTGTTGGGTGTGACGGAGTGGACTAGCCACCACCTTCCTACTACTGCTATTGCTGCTCACCACGCCGTCCGAAGCAAAGTGAGCTAATGCCATACAGCAGGGCTTTTTTATATCTTTTCAGGTTAAAGCAGAATGATGTGCAACCAAGTGGTATAAAAGCTACAAAGACTCCTCCCATTATGAGTAGTTTGCTATCAAGTAGCGACACTGGCTCTTTTCCTTATGCGTACACGGCGAATGAGAACCACCCAAAATTGAGTTTAGTTCACTCATAACCGCCAAAAGCGATGAGTAAATTTGTGGAAACCTAAAAAATCTGCCAGAAAATGAGGAAATTGACGAAAATTTTATTCAGTCTCGGAGTAGTGCCAACATTCAATACGAAACTAACGATTTTAAATTGGCTCATTACTTGACTAGCCTATTGGTCCCAAGTAAATCGATTACGTACCCAATTCTAGTCAAAATTCTAGTACTACACTATGTTTGTTTTGATTCGCTATGAAAGTTTGACAGATAAAATGAGGGGTTAGTGGATTTTCCTAAGTTTCGTGGGGTGAATCGATTAGCTTGGGACCGATGATAGTACTAGAGCTGAGCCAAAAAGTTGAGTTCGTTTCTTCGGGACCTTCTGGTCTTAGAGTTACCTCTATGGTAGTACCAATAGACAGAGTGAATCCAATCTTTACTTTTCTCAAATTCGGGAATTTTTCCCTGGAAAATCCTGGAAAAAAAACCTGGGAAAACATGAGGCAAATTTACTCATCGCTGAGTTCCTGCACTTTATTTCTTATTTCTGAGATAACTAAACTCAAATTTGGGTCGTTCTCATTCGCCGTGATATCACCTTGAAAGATATCGGCACCGGTGGTTAGCGTGATTACCTCTCACCCCAGCAGGCCTGGGTCCAATCTCAGTCGGCGCCACCGGCATATTCTAAGGCATAACATCTCTGATCACGCCTTCCTTCGGGAAGTAAAGCCGTTGGTCCCCGGTTGAGTTGATGGGTCGATTGGATGCTAGATTGTTCCTTCTTCCATCGAAAATATCCGACCGTGGCGATTCAAAGTTGATCAAGGTTGATCAAAATAATTTGTACCCCTTCTTCCAGTTTGATTACATGAGCATTTTGTGTGGTCGTTGGTTCCGAATATGGACAAACAAGCAGAATAATTCTAAGCCTACTCTTTACTGTAATAAGCTTGGTGGCCCTGAAAAGAGCCGTTTTGTTGCCAAAGTAGGTGATGATTTAACCTCCGAAACCAAACAGAGTGCGTCTCTGTCACTTCAAAACGTAGATTACATCCATGACCGCTTACGCTTGGCGTGTTTAGTGTAGGTGACAGCATCACGGATCTCATTTTTCAGGAACACCTTCAGCACACCTCGTAAATCAGACCGGAGATACGTCAGACACCGCCACGGCGAGCCAGACGACGGATGGTAGTTATCTCGAAGAATGTGCAAAATATTACGCAATTCCATCCTCCCTATTCGTACGCGCCCGAGGATCGGAGGCGAATGCCACTTCGACTTGGTTCGTCTACTTACTACTCTCTGACGACTGTGCTGGGGAAGCAGCATATGCATGTAGGTAATTGGTGGATATGTTAGTTAATTCGACGCTTTTGGACAATGCTGGACATTTACTACTTTTTCAATAGTTTCTTGTTGAAAATCAACATTCGGAAGCATTGTTATCGATGCGTAGCCATATTTTTGATCGATTGGTGATAAAATTATTGAAATTGGACCAGGGGCAGCTGAGTTATTAACGTTCAAAATCTTTCTTAATTTGTTACATGTTCCATTTTCGGTTTTCACAAAGTGTACCCCCATATAGAAATCCAAGACGTAGTCCTACGTCAAAAATTATATGTATCAATCTATGATATTCATGGTGAAGTATTGAACATCAATAACAGGTAAAAGTTGATAGAATAGCATATTCATCAACATGATTTGTTCTCGAATTCTGTGTACATCGTAAAACGTAACTTTTAGGAACGGAATGACTAATGTGCAGCAGTTTTAATGTAATATTCAACAACTTTTTTTTTCTGTATTCGTCAGATGTGGTATGTGTCTTCAGTGAAATGCCTTGACCACTTATCATTTTCAAGAGCTGACATCTACTAGCTAGACGTGAAAAAAACTAGCATCACTGATAAGTTCGAAATGTAGTGGCTTTCTCAATGTTTCAGTGGCGCCATCATGACAAATGCAAGCACATTCCCAACTAAAAGATTATTTGCGATGAATGTGATTGTGAGTGTTATGTCCGTTTGTCTGTGCTTTAAGTGTATTTCACCTTTGTTCAATGTGTTGTACACGATAATTTATAGTGTTTCAAACACAGGTTTATTTGGGTTACCTGCATTACTGCGATGCAAAATTTGAAATTTCCGCTCCATAGTGCTCAAACGGTTTCAAATTGGGCCCTGATTAGCCTCCCAAAATTTGAACTCATTTAGTGAGAAACAGACTTGGCACAAACCATTTGAAGTTTATATGGGAATTACTATGGAGAAACCATAATTTCAGTTCATATCCATCTCAAAATTAACCAGTTCACTCTTCTTTAGAAAATGATAGCTGAGCTAGTTGAACATTTTCTCAGCTACAACTTTGTTGATGACTACTTTTCGACCAAATGTAAGGATTAAAAATTATTAATGATTCAAGTCACTGATGTCTTATGATTATGCTCAATCAACTGTTTAGCAGGCAACATTGGTGTTTATGGTGCGTAGAATAGAGGACAAAAATCATGGCTACTATGTCACACTGCAGAATACAGTGTTGCCCACAAAACAGTTGCTTAATCTTGCCATAAGATTATTGTTGACCACTCCGTGTTCGTGGGTTGAAGAAACACAGTGGCTCGGAAAATAGCACCAGTAGTAGTAACTTCTGTTTCAAGTCTCAAAATTTTCTTTTTCTTCCTTTCCAAATTCGCACTTTGTTGTATTCCTGAAGATAATCCAACTCATACTTTTGCACTATTGCAAAGATCGCTGACTTGGCTCTATTCTGGAACAGAAGTGGCAGATTTTTCAGCGTTTTCCCAATGGCAACCAGAAACATGTCCACATGGTCCTCGGTTTGGCGTTTCTCTAGAATATATTTCATCAATATTGACGAAGGTCTCGGTGTCGACGGTTCAGGCTGGTGTCTTTTTTTGCTTATTTTTCTCTTCCGGACTTCTTCTGAAGACTCATCCACTACATGTCCGGGACCGAGGTCTTCATGAGCAGCTGAATTTTGAACCGACGTTCCAGGGATGTCTTGATCAGTTGGTGCTTGAATATTCGACATAGTGGGTCTTTCCTTATAAGTAGGAGTTAAGAAGGCCAGCATCGTGCTGAATTTATATTGTTTACAGCATGATGCGGCCTGTCCGCTCTTGGTTCCCAATTTTTTCACAGACTTTCGATGTTGGTCTCTTATATTCTTGAATCTGGCCTTGCATGAAGTTACTAGAAATGACATAAAGATAAATATTGTCAAAAATTGAGCTGCAGCAACCTATAGAAAAGCACAAAAAGCATGTTCAGGAACAAATCAGGGGAAACATGTCCGAAGAGTCTAACTCGAAACGTAAACAATGACTTGGATCGTCGGTTTCTCACGAATGACTACATACCCACTCAAACTAACTAAATCATCTGACAGAGAAATGTTTGTTCTATGTTTGTTGCTAGTGTAGTCAGATTCCGTGGGTGTGTGGTCATTCAAGAGAAATCGACGTTCAAAATCATTGTTTGTTTCGAGTTATACCCTTCTGACATGTTTCTCCTGAAATCTAATACTTACCATCCTGGCCCAGCTGGCATGCTATTACTCTCCAAATTTCAATTTTACGCTTCCCATCCATATATTTCGGATGGCTTAAATCATAAAGCTCACGGTACTCCCTCACCAACTCGATTAATTTTTCGTCATCCATTTTTCTTCACTTCTTACGATTCAAATGTTGCAAGGACTACTCGTTTGTTCAACGATTCAGACTGTAATTCGCGTAATTCGTGACTACGATGTTTCTGTACACGGCAATTTATTGCTTATGACAGCACAACAAATGCACACTTACCGTAGTGATTCGAGATTTGGGCGTAACTGTTTTTAGTAAACATTGACTTCTATCTCCGATTTTTCGCGAATAAAAGCTCATTCTCGCAATATAACAACATAATCAGATATAGTAGTGATTAATCTAGCAGTTGGTATAGCTTATTTGCGAAATCGAGTTTTTATTCATAAGGAATTGGTGATTGAAGCCATTATTAGAAAAACAGTTACGCCTAAATCTCGAATCACTCCAGCAGTCTTGCTGTTTTTATTTTGTCAGCAGCGTTGCCAGATTGTTTTAAAGCTTATCGGTATCAAAGGTATTAAAAAATCGGTATTTATCGGTATTTACTATTAATTTTATATTTTTGCAGTTTTTGAAAGCGAAAATTTTAACGATGGTGACGACTAGGACTTGAGGGGAATTGCTTTGTTTAACGGCTTTCTCAGTCTTAAAACAGTCTAATTTTTTTTTAAATTTAATTTTTAAAATTATCGTTGTCCTCAAGTGGTGATCAAAATTGTGAGAAAGTAGTTTTTTTCAATTAAATGTCATTAAATGAAACCAAAATATGTAAAATCAGCCACAACAACGGCTAAACGACAAACAATATTTTCACTCAAAAAAGGCCACAACCCATGACCGAAATGTCAAGCAGATTACATCGTAGTCGTTGCAGTGTTTTACGACTCAGAAAGCTGTTAATCAAAGAAAAATATTTGCTGCTGAACTATGATCGAAAAATTCCACAAGAAAACTCCGGGGAATATTTGAAGTAGCTTCTGAACGAGACCGAAAAAACATCCAGAGAAAGATGAGAGGAGCTCTCCTGGATGAAGTTCGAAGAAGTTCTAAGACAAGTTGGAAAAACATCCGGGAAACTTTCAAGACACGAATTGAGAAACTTGTGGCAAAAATGGAAATTAACTATCGGAAAAAATTGGATGTCACATCTAACGGAAGCCAGAAAAGTTTGTTAAAGCGGAATAAATTTTCAGAAGTAGCCATTTTCAGGGAAAGCCAGAAGAAGCTCGGAAAAACCTTCCAATGGAAGTCGAACAAAAAAAAAACCTTTGGCTTATGGTCAAACTTCCAGAAGAAGACGAAAAAAATCTCTGGGAGAATTAAGTGAACTTCCTGGAGAAGACGAAAGATACTTCCTGGAGACGCTGGCAGAAACTTCTTAGGGTATATTGGAAGAAACATCTGAAGAAAGTCGGAAGCCAGAGCGCTTACGGAACAGTCGAAAGAAACAAGGACATAATTCCGGATGAAAGAGATTCCTGGGGGATGTTCTAATGATCCAGAAAATTTTCCTGATATTCATAATACATTCCTGAAGACTCCGCAATTTCCCTGAAGTTTTCGGAACATTCCTGAAATGCACTTAGGAATATTCCATAATTCCATAATTCCTTAAAAGTTCTTGTAATTTTCCTGAAATAAGGGGCTGTTTAGGAGTTCTCTGGTCATCATCGAAGTGCTCAGAACTTCTTTGATTATAATAAGACTACCGGCATATCTCTAATCATCTTTTAAGGTCTCTGGACTTTCTTGAAGATTACGAAATCTGTTAAGTGCTCTCACAATTTTCATGAAATTATTGTAACATGAGCATTGAAGTTCTCTGATCTTCCGATTTTTTTTTTAATTTTTAAAAGTTATTGACACTGCCATTAAAAAACATAGAACTTCCCATAAAATGTTCTCACAATGTTCTAATGTTCATGTACCTACCCTTACGTTTCCTAAATTTACATGAGCCCCTCACGACATTGCTGAAGTTTTCGGAAATTGCCTGAGTTTCTCGGAACTTCTTTATAATTTCAGCAATTTCATTAATGAATTGATCTGTTCTGATGTTCTCTGACCTTCACTAAGTTCATGAAAACCATTAAATTTTCCTGAAGTTCTTTGGACTTGTGAAGTTTCCAAAATATTTATGATGTTTCCTTAAGTTCACTGGAGTTTGCTGGACTTTTCTGAAACTCTCGGGTTTTCCAATTTTAACAGAAGTTAATGAAACTGTCTTGAATTTATCGAAACTAATACAAAAGTCTGAAGTTTCAGAACTTCTTAATTGTGCCTGCAGCTAGTGTTGTTCCGCAATAAAAATCTGATAGCATCCTTGAAGTTCCAGGAAAGTTGAAAAAACTGGCGAGAGAAGATGAAAGAATCATTCGAGCGAAAGCTCAAGAAGCTTCCAAGGTAAGGTGGAAGAGAATTCCAGGGAAAGTTGGATGAAACTTCAGGAAGTTAATGTTTAAAAAATATTTCTCGATTCTCTAGGAATTACCGGAAAGAGCTATCGACTATTTCTCGATTGATGGGTATCCAAAACGGTGAGGAAACGCAAACATTATTCAAAAGAGTATCAAGCATGAGGCATCTTTAGAGCTGATTGCTTAGAATTTTGAAGGCTAAAAAAATATGACGTATTCAAAAAGATACAAGTCTCTCACAAAAAAACAAATCTTCGAAATTCGAGCGCGGACATGCAATAATAATTTTGATTAATTAAAAAAAAACCGGTATAAATCGGTAAAAATTTTTAAAAATCGGTATTCTGAGGAACCTTATCTGTATATCGGTATCTAGTTTGGAAATCGGTATAAATACCGATAATTCGGTATATCTGGCAACGCTGTTTGTCAGTTCTCGTTCTCTTCGGCCGATGCTATTGGCGTCTTGCAGTGAAACTTTTCCATGCTTTCGCCACCTACATTTCGAAGTGAGAACTACTAGAAGGAGGATAGTTTCCAAATTCTTCATGTAAAACAGATGATTTTTGGGGCAAATCGGTACATAAAGAAAAACTAATAATTTCCCGTGGAAACTTTTGCTTGAATCGTGTAAGAAAATGTGTTTGCAAACTAACTGTTATTATTTCGGTATGGATCGGCGATGTTTTCATGGAAAATTATGCATAACAAGTTTGCACCCACAGGGAGAGGATACCTCCTGCGCAGCGACATTTTTCGGAAAATGGTGAGTATGTGCGATTTCCACTAGGATGAAAGTGGAAATTAAGTGAATTTACTTAGGAAAGGTTGTATCATGCTGGTGGTAATGGAGATTGGTTGTATAGAACGCCAATATTCAATAAATGTTCATTTTGGCCTTTTGTTAGCAAACATATTGATGCTCACAATTTTCGACGGAAAACGCAACGGAACTTGCTTTACTCAACACGCACCATACTATAAAATGGTGCTAGATGGTCTTCAAGGTGATAGCAAGATGACAAATCATCTCTATTTTGAGTAATTGAGCAATTTACTTCTGTTTACATCATATTTACGATGCAGCATTGTTGGAGCCGCGAAATGAAATGAATATATCTTATGAAAGTTCAACTGGAAAAGTCAAAGTTGCACATCAGTCTGATCGTAAAAACGTTTTCTTCTGCAATTCGAATGTTATATTGGAAGAATTTTACACAGGCTTGATGAAAATTATGATTTAACGCTAATTTTCACGAATTTTATATGCAGTCTGTCAACATTATCATCATCATGCAGTGGCGACATCTGCGTTGAGCTTTTACGGCAATCTTCCAATAGAGAGATAGATTGAGAGCAAGAATCTCCGCCGAGCGGGAGCTCCATAGCTATCGCCGAGAACGTATTTTTTGAAGCCCGCTGTGGCGTGGTAGCAAACAAGTCATCTTCAGAGAGCCGAGTGCACCCGAATACCCGAAGTCCGCTCCGCTACTCTCGCTCTCGCTCAAGTCTGAATACACCTTTACACAAGCCACCGAGTTAACTTGTTAGTCCTTCCTTCACTGCACAAAAACACTTTTTGCAATGCACAAAAAAAAACCGAATCACTTTATTGGTGAAAATAAAAAGGTTCACAATTTATTTCAGCGCTATCAAAGATTCACTATGGTACGCGTTTATTTGTTCGAAAAACGGCGAGATTCAACTTTATTGCCTGACGATCTGTTGGCTACTAACTGGCCTGTTGTTTATTATCTGTTGTTTTGTATTGCATGGTTCGTTTCGTTTCCTATACTTGCATGTGGTCTATGTACTTCTTTTCTATATGTGTTATCTGTAGCTATCAATGTTATCAATGTAATAGTGTAGGTGTTGGGATGTTCAAATTGTCAGAGGTGTTTTGTGTATAACAGTTATGCTTAATTAACTTATTCTAGCTTTAATTTTTAATCGTGGAACGCATGTATGTGTTGTTCTTTTCCAGTGTCGTATAAATTCAAACTAACATCACAGGAGTGGAACTTTGGATCAGAAAGTGGCTCCACTTGTCATTTGCACTAGCGCACCTAGCGGTAGAAGGCATCTTCTGCCTGCAGTTAAGGTTCAATTTACTTTGATGCTTTTTGGAAAATTTCAAAAGCAGTTTTTTCCGACGCATTATTTCAGATTGCAAAAAGCTCGCACTATTCGATTCCTTTTGATATTTTACACAAAATGACGCGAGCTTTTTGCAATCTAAAATAATACGTCGAAAAAAACTGCTTTTGAATTTTTTAAAAATGCATCAAAGTAAATTGAGCCTTAAGATAGGCAGCATGCTATGATAGTGTGAGTGCACATAGAAAGCCCGTGTGGAACGCTACCACAACACATCGCTTGTTGAGCAGAAAAACGAACACTTTTTGATTCACCGATTTGTTAGCACTTCTCCTTCTGTTCTGTGCTAACATGCTTCATGTCGGGATATTTTGGCTAGACGTGATCTGGAGTTTATGAAACTCATATATGTTTACTTTAAGAATACTAACCTTAGATTGTAAGTTTGATTAACCTTGTGTTTAGTTTGTGTATTGTGCGTGTAGTCTTTTTTTTATGTTTGTCTTCAAGATGAATAGAAGTAAGTTCATGTTTTAGGATTAATTAAATATTTGTATAATAAATCATATTTCAAACCTCCTTCTCCCTTTCCCCATCCAAAAAATTGTAAATCTCCACTAACCTCGAGACGACCGCGAGTAATCGGTTCAATTCCTTTAACTCTAGATTTAAGACATGAATCATGTATAATGCAAATGATAACTCGGCTCTGTAAAGTTTATTCGATTGAGCCTGTACAAATAAATTAATATAAAAAAAAAAAAAAAAAAAAACATGCTTCATTACCAGCCCCCTTGAACTAGCTTCAAAATTCATTTTTCAATTCAATCGTTCATCAAATGCTTATTTCTAAGAGCTCGAGATTGCTGGCAGCCCTGAAGACCTCGTAGTTCGTTGATCTACATCATCATTGGGTAGTGGACAGTTGCGATTGACTGCCCGCTTATACACAGCAGTCGCCGTCTTCACCGTCACTACTCGCACGATTCCGTCTGAGCCTGGGTGTAAGCTTATGATCCTCGCCAGTGGCCAACAAAGTGGTGGCAGGTTATCCTCTCGTAGCACGACGATTCCTCCGATTTGGATGGGGTTGATCGGCAGGTTCTTCGTTGTCACCTGTAGCTGCGTGAGGTACTGCTTGCTTCATCGCTGCCAGTAGCGCTGAAACATTTGCTGGAGTTGCTGGTAGTGGTCAAGGCGGTTTGTGGGAATTGACATTACATTGGGGTCAGGAAGGGCTGTCATGGCTGAGCCTATCAAAAAATGCGCCGGGGTTAGCGCTTCAAATTCAGTGGGGTTGTCAGATAGAGGAGATAAAGGTCGTGAATTCAGTGCGGCGGTGATTTGAACTAGAAGCGTGGCGAAGTTGTCGTAGCTTAACTGTTGGAGGCCGATCTCCTTCTTCAGCGCAGTTTTCACGGAGCGTACCGCGGCCTCCCATAATCCTCCAAAGTTAGGAGCGCGTGGTGGAATAAACTTCCATTCAATTCCTTGCTGAGAAAGTTCCTTACTGATGACGGTAGAGCTAATCTGGTTATTCAGCAGTTCGTACAGCGCTTTTAGTTCGTTACAGGCCCCTGAGAAGTTTTTGGCATTGTCCGAATGTATTTCAACAGGTCTTCCACGGTAGCCGCTGAACCTTCGCAATACTGAGAGAAAACTAGCGGTAGATAAGTCGCTAGCCAGCTCGAGGTGCATAACTTTTGTCGAAAAGCAAACAAAGACTGCAATATACACTTTCGGGGGAGCTGCATTTCGGCGGGTCGGCTTAAGATAGAACGACCCACAATAATCAACGCCAGTTATCTGAAACGGTCGTCCCGGGCGTACGCGACTGGCAGGTAGCTGTCCCATGGGCTCCAACGCCTGATTGATGCGGAAACAGCGAACGCATTGCCGAAGCACGGTGTTGACAATACGCTTACCATGTATGGGCCAAAACTCTTGACGTATTTCGGACAATGTAAATTGTGGACCGCTATGGAAATTCTGGTAGTGGAAGAAGTTTATAACGAGATTCGTTAATGGGTGATGACTTGGCCAAACAGCAGGATGCTTGACCGTATAACCTTCATTTGAGAAACGCAGCCGTCCCCCAACTCTGATGACTCCGCTATTGTCGAGAAAGGGGAGGCTAGACTTGCAGTCGACACGTTTCTGTTGTTGTAGAGCTTTGAGTTCGTCTGGGAATTGTTCAGCCTGTGCGATACGGGTCAGCGTCATCTTCGCTGATTGTATTTCATCAGGTGCGAGAGTGGTCGAGTTTTTTCTATCAGTTGAGTTTGCGACAGCTGTATGCAAAACGACGACAGTAAGCGGCAATTCGAAGTAGAGGAGGCAATGAAGAACGCAAGCTGAACAGCTCGCTTGTGAACAGCCTTGCGAGTTTCCAACAGTTCTTCGGGGATGCTGTAGTCTTCTGAAGAATTGGGCCACGCATCTTCGTTACTACTCAACCATGGGGGTCCTTGTTTCCATAGCTGGCTATGTAGATAATCATCAATAGCAATTCCGCGAGAAACCAAGTCAGCAGGGTTCTCCTTTCCCGCTATATACCGCCAAGAATGTGTGTAAGTGGAGGTTTGAATCGTCGACACTCTGTTAGCCACGAACGTATGTAATGTGTTATGAGGAGTTCGTAGCCAATGTAACACAATCGTACTGTCCGACCAGAAAACCGAACGTACATTTTCCAAGGAAAGAGCCTTAACCACCTTCGAGTGTAGTAGTGCAGCTTCCTTGGCGGCACAAAGTTCAAGTCTTGGTAAGGTCAATCTTTTGAGTGGAGCGACACGTGATTTTGAAGAAAGCAGCTCGATTCGAACGTTTCCTGCTTCATCCGTCGTCCGTACGTATAAACACGCACCGTAGTAGGCAAGAGTAGAAGCGTCAGCGAAGCAGTGAAACTGAATATCCACCCAATTGGACACGAAAGCAAATCGACTGATTCGTAGTTCCGATATTTTGCCCAACTGTGAGTGGAATGCTTTCCATTTCCTTTCGATGTCGACCGGAACAGGCGTATCCCATCCTGAGTTGAGCAGAGCGAGCTCTTGCATCAGCATTTTTGCCACAACAATCACCGGTGATATCAGTCCCAGCGGATCAAATAGTTTGGCTATAGACGACAGGATGCGTCTTCTCGTCCACGCTTGCTTGCTTGCTGTGATGCCATAGTAGAATCGTAATTGGTCCGTTCCAGGCTCCCAGTTCCAGTTCCAGTTTCCTGTTCGAATGAAATAGATAAATTTGTCCCAAGTTGATCGGCCGGGATGCCAGTCAGAACTTCCGGCCGATTGGAACACCATTTGCGTAAAGGAAATCCACCCTTCTTCATTAGCGTATCAAGGTCCTTTTGAAGCAGGATGGCCTCGTCTACGCTGGATGCTCCACCGATGTAATCGTCCACATAAAAATCCATCACTACAGCATTGGCAGCTTCCGGGGATTCCTCTCCTTCATCTGCCGCAAGTTGATGTAGAGCACGAATCGCTAAGAATGACGAAGGTGTCAATCCATAACTTATCGTTGATAACTCAAAAACTTTAATAGGTTCATCTGGAGAAAATCGGTAGAATATGCGTTGCAACAAGGTATCTTCAACGTGTAGCCATACTTGTCGGTACATCTTCTCTACGTCGCCAACAAGTGCTACTTCATACTTCCGGAAACGTAGAAGAAGGCTGAGGAGTTCGTCTTGAATTATAGGGCCTTTCAGTAGCGCATCATTCAAGGAATAACCACTGTCCGTGCTGGCCGGTGCGTGCTGGCTGGTGCTTGATTCCTTAAGCACTGCATGGTGTGGCAAGTAGTACACCTTCTTCGCACTTGTTGCCGCTGCCTCCTTCTGAATTTCATCTCCACTGACTTCTGTCATATGCCCAAGATCCAAATATTCTTGCATGAATGCATTGTACTGCAACCGCATCTCCGGATTCCTCTCCAGTTGCTTTTCCAATCTCTTGAATCGCGTTAGCGCCATTACGCGAGAGTCGCCCAACATCTGCTCGAAATTCACGTGCTTAGGTAGACGTACGACGTACCGACCTTCCTCCGTACGGCTGAATATTCTCAAGAAATGATCTTCGCTGTCCTGTTCCTCCTTTGACCAAGCCGCTCGTTCTTCATTACTCTCGATCTCCCAAAACTTCTGCAACTGTACTTCCAAGTTATCCGGAGCTGCCGCTAAGCAACAGCTTACTGCCATACTCGGAGCTTCCGAAACCTTCCCCGTGACGATCCAACCGAATACTGAGTTGACCAGCATTAGCAGCCCTGGTCCCAACTTGATCTGTTTCATATCTCTCTCGAACAGGAAACGATAGAAGTGCTCTGCTCCTATCAAGAGATCGATCCGATAATATTATATAAGCATCACATAAGCATTGAAGTTCGGATCAGCCAGCTGAATATCATTAGGAATCTTCCAGTGCACCACAGGTATGTGTGCCGATGGCAATTCCGACGTAACCTTCTGCAGAACTAGAAATTCCATCCCTACGGAGAAGTCTTGAACTCTGGAGCTAACTGTGGTTTTCACCTGGAATCTCGCTCGCGTTTCCGAATGACCGATCCCGCTAATCGGTAAGTTTATTTTGCGCCGGATTAGGCTGAGCATTAGACTGATGCAAAATTTGACTTTTTCGCTCCACAGTGCTTAAATGGTTTCAAATCGGGTCGTGATTAGCCTCCAAAAGTTACAACTCATTTGGTTAGAAACAGACTTCGCACAAACCATTTGAAGTTTACATGTAAATTACTATGGGAAATCTAAACTTTTTGTTCATTGCCTTCTAGTCTTTTTCCATATTGAGCTGCAAAACAGTTCGATAGCTATTCTTATAGAAAATTTTCTCAGCTACAACTTTGCTGAAGATTGTTTCTATGTAAAACGAGACAGGAAATAGTTATTAATTATTTAAGAGATTGGTAAACTTATGACATGATCAAGCAGCTGCTCTGTAGGCAACACTGTATTTTGCAGTGTGACATAGTAGCCATGATTTTTGTGTCCTATTCAACGCCCCAGAAACATCAATGTTGCCTGCTGAGCAGTTGATTGAGCATGATCATAAGACATTAGCGCATTGAACCATTGATAACTTTCGATCCTTGCATTTAATCAAAAAGTGGTCTTGAGCAAAGTTGTAGCTGGAAAAATTTCCTACAAGTACAGTTGAAAGCTTTTGAAGCAGACCGATATGGTGAATTATTAGATAGACATGAACAAAAATCTTGGTTTTACCATAGTAATTCCCATACAAACTTCAAATGGTTTGTGCCATCTCAGTTTCTCACCAAATGGGTTCAAATTTTGAGAGGTTAGTCAGGATCCGATTTGGAATCGTTTAAGTATTGTGGAGCGAAAATTTCAAAATTTGCATCACTCTACTGAGCATCTGACATAACCGCTCGCTCATGATGTTCGCTTGCGATCCGTTGTCGAGCAATGCTCGCGCCAACTGTTTTCCTCCGTGCTGGTCGAGGCTCAGACTCTACTCAGACTCTCGAGCTCGAGACTCTACCGCCCTTAGTCCCTACGCTGTATGTTCCAACCGCTTCTTGATCGTCGCTGTCTCCTTCTTCTTCAGATTCATCCTCGTTGGTCGCTAGGTTCGTTGCTCACTAATCTCTTTAACAATTAATAACTATTTAATTTGACGTTTGGCTGAAAAACAGTTTTCGGCAAAGTTGTAGCTGATAAAAATTCCCATAAGAATAGTAATAGAATTGATTAACAATACAATACGTTAAAAAGCTAGAAGCCAATGAACAAAAAGTTTTGTTTTCCCATAGTAATTTCCATATAAACTTCAAATGGTTTGTGTCAAGTCAGTTTCTTATCAAATGAATTTAAACTTTCGGAGGCTAATCAGGACCCGATTTGAAACCGTTTAAACACTGCGGAGCGAAAATTTCAAATTTTGCATCAGTCTAATGTGTATGTGTGTATTTGTATGTGTGTATTTGTATTTATCTTTAAGGTATCCGGCTGGGGAAAATGTCACTACATATGACAATATAGGTAAGTGGTTGTTAAGGTATGATTGAAAAAAAAATACATATGAGGCATTCATTTTAAAAATAGTTCTTTTGCTTTGCAGACTTGCTAGCGACAATTTGCCAGTCGATGGAAATGGACTGCTGAAAGGAAAAAATATCAAACATAGCAGTCTCTAATTGATCAGACTGAATTGAAGAAAGCTGGTGGAAAAGCACTGTGGCGAAAACCAGCAGGCACACATTTCGAGGAGAGTGACGGTCTAACTTATAGCGTAGATTACGGTAAATAGTTGAAAACTAGAGTGAAACAATAGTCCTTCAACTTAGATTAATTTCTTAACTTGAGCCTTAAATATAGTGGTAGTAAACTATTTCAATTTTTATGAATTTCAATTATAGAAGTATTACTCATTCTAGGGAATGCAGTACGTGAAATAAAACTAAATTAATTTGAAATAATATGGTTTAAAACTAAGCTTATCCTAGTTAAATAATAACGTAACAGCCTATCAATATACACTTAACTGAAAAGTTACCCAATTAAAAGCTAATGAAAACATTGTATTTATCCTACGAAAGTACGTAATCAACTTTGTAAGCCCATGCTGAATCTCAGTAGCAGGAGTACCTGAAAAGAAACAATCAAATGTAAGTTATTATAAAATTTAATTGTGCATCAAACTAATTAAAATATTAAATTACAGTTTAGAGCTGCTACTAAATACTGCTACAGAAAGGTGGTGCTTTTTTTTAAGATAAATCCAAACAACCACTTTAGTATTAACAATCGTTCCTTTTCTCAAGTAGCATTAAGTTGAGGGCAGACATAAGTTGCAGTTAGATCGCAACTAATAATAAATCAGGAAGAAGAAGTAGTTTTCAGTAATTCTCAAAGCCTTAATTTAAGATCACAGACATGTACTTGATATTATACTATGAGAATATATCCAATCGGATATCGGACATGATAAATCTACTTCCAATCATTGCTTTAAGAAACCCTGAAATGAACTGCTAAATAAAGTCAACTCCAACTCATCCAGGGTCCATTCGTGGTGTGAGCACGGCGCAACAATCGAATGAAATTTCCCCTGTGTCAGCTAAAGTTCCAAGAAGACTTCACCTCGAACGGGGGAAATCCCCATCAACGAAGAAGGATATCGAACATCGCACCCTCTGACACTGACTGGCTTATGAGAGAGATAGAAAGGTTGCATTTTTTTTTTGTCTGGCTCTATTATTGTAACATACTATTGGCTTGCTTTGGTAGTCAGCAGAATTGATGTCGGTTACTTGCGAATTAAGATCACGTTCAGGCCGGGAAAATGCTGGAGCTGCAGGTTCACTCTAATTTTATCTCTCCGAAGACACCGATGAACAAGTTTTTTTTTTACCGTCTTCCTTAGCTTCGTGCAGATGTCTTAACAAAAGTTTCCCCAAATGCCAGACTAAGCAGCAGAGAGTTCGGAAAATAAAATTATGATGTAACGTTAAAGCAACACGTAATTTATTGTCAGTTCATAAATCAAGTTTCTGTCGGAGTCTTGGTTTTCAGTGGATCTTTGTTGCTTGGACGAGGTGGAGTGGAAGTTGGCGAAAGGGATGAGCAACGGGCAGATGCGAATTTTTCCGGAGGTTCATTTTTCATTTTCGTTTCCACGATTCGATACAGGCAAGGCAAAATTCCGATGGACTGAGTATTTTCTCTTTCGGCGAACACGAAACCAAAAGTTTTCCATTTTTGTAATGGTTATGTAAAGCGAGCAATATTTTTGTTCATTCCACCCTGGAATGATTAGTAACTTCAACGTCTTCAACACTTTTCAGTTCAGCAAGACCCGATGTGTCACAGTTTCCAATTATCTACCTTAAATTGTTTTCTCAAAGCTGCAAATTTGCCACTGGGTCACGTGTCTGCTTCTGTTTGGCAGGATGCGAGAGGAAGCATCCACTCTTAGCACGCGTTAATCTCCGAAGCAGGTGCGTTCCAACGGAGGAAAATTTATGCTAGTGGCATTCTTCAACGTAAGCAATAATGCGTGAAATAAGCGTCAGACGTGGTAAACTTCCGCCTTGGAGATGTGACTTGTGGTGTATGATATGGCAGTGGCGGAAAGCAATTTTGCGATACACTAAGCGGTGCTCCGTCCAGCACGCAGATCTCTCGGGTACCATCCATAAATCAATCGAAGGCGGTGGTTTCTGGTGTATCAGAAATGGTCTCTTACGGGACAACTTGGAAGAATTTAGATGTTATTGGCACTTTCTGTTGGGAATGTTTCAGCGTTACTGTTGTGTCTAATAATTGAATTGATTTTCGGATGTCTAGTCGAACGAAGTAAACGTCATCAGTAACCGGAATATACAATTTCAAAAACAAGTTAAATTGGTCATATCCATTGGCGTAGCGAATGGGGGTGCCAAAGGGGCCAGGCTCCCTCCAGAATTATCTTGGCACCTCCCTGAATTTTTGGTGTTTTTTTTTGACTCGTCGGTATTTTGTCAAGCTTGTCAAGTTCGATGTTACTATTTAACAGCGATTAATATAATTGATCCTCAAATAACGATTTTTTAAAGTCCTTTTGGGAATCTCTATATAACTTCGGGACACTTTTTTGAAGCCTCATTGACTTGGAATAGTTGTAGAAATTACGTAAAAAATCAAGAAATTTTGTTCGTGAAACTTCACGAGAAACGTAGAAGTGCATCAAACGTTGTAGAAGGAACTTTGAAAAAGTTCAGGGAATGTTGTTGAAGATCTAAAAATAGTTCAATAAACTTCTAAGAACTTCAGGGATCCTCGCTTCAGTTTAGGGAACTTCGTTGCAGTTGGTCAGAGATCTTACTTCAAAAAAGCTCCATGAACTTGTTGGAGGTTATGGGAACTTCGTTAAATTCCAAGGAACTTTTCAGGTGTTCAAAAATATTTGTAGATGATAGGTGTCTTTCCAGAAGTGCAAATATGTTCAGAGATCTTCGCAGAATTACGAGAGATGCAAAGAAAATGTGGAATTTGGGAACTTCGTAGAAGTCGAGGAAACTTGTGAAACTTAAGGGAGTTTTGTAGATGTTTAGGAAACGTTGTATAATCTACAGGATATTCTTTGAGCCATCCTTCCTAGCCAGCAGAACATATTCAAAAGATCTCCATATAGACGAAAATATCAGTAAAGTTCTCTGGACATTTTTCCAAGACTTCAGATTGATCAAGTTCTGAGGATCTCCAACTATTTAAACATTAAAATATTCTTTCAAAACTATATATTGTTCAGGAAGTATTCAAAAGTTTTCCAGCTTATTGACATTCGAAATCTGGTATCTTAAAAACTTGTCTAGATTTTTTTATACTTTCTTATCTCTAAGAATTTTCCTCTCGAAAAATGCTGTAAGTATCAAAATCTAGATAAGTTTGCCAAGATCTTGAATTACGAATTTTGAAGTCCAGGAGATTCAAAGCTTGTCGAAGCCTATGATATCAAAACTTTTTTTAATAGCTAAAATTTATTTTGGACAAAATTTCAACTTTTGATTAGGTTAAACGTATTCTAATTATAGAAATTTTTATTTCATTTGATTTCAATATTTATGTACAAGAACATTTATGAAATTACTATCTAGGAAGGATTTCAATTTTGTCTTAGTCTTAGAATTATGACAATTGAATTTCGTTGACCTTTATTAACATTTAAAGGTATTTGGAGAATTTATGCTTACAACCTGTATCAGAGATACAATTTCTTTTAGTAACAAAATCATGAAATCATATGGGTGTGGAATCTCAAAACTATTTTTTTCAATATTCAGAATGTTAAGGTTAACAATTGTGCATCGACATATATCTTGAACATTTTCCTTAGTCCTAAATGTATGAAAATTATTCTGTGTGCACTTTACCATGTTTCAAAGCCAGAACTTAATATCATTATAAAATTTAAACTCTCAGAATTTAATTTTGGTTCCTATGTCTGAGATTTAATTGATAATGAAATATTCAAAATCTACCTAACTCTGAGAATTTTCTTAAGTTTGAGATGCTTAGTTTTATGATATACGGACACTATGTGATTTCATTACAAAAAGCATGTTCAAACGATCATTTTGTTCGAAATCAGTAAGCTCTTAAGGCTCCCCCAATCGAGGTCTCAATCGTTGTTATGAAATAAACATAATCAAATTTATTGTTACCCATAAAATAATAATGAGGCTAAATGTCATATTATTGGTCACACCCAACAAAAAGTTGCCTTGACGCAATTTGATTGAATAACATCTTCGCGAGTTTTTATTTAACCGTAGTTTAGCAAAATAAAATAAAATAGCTGAAATCACTGTCAGCAAATATAGCCTCAACACGGAGCGCTGCACCTTTACAATCGCCATCTGACTCGTGCCCCAGCTTGGAGGTGGAATTAAATAACAACAACGATGACTCAGGGTGGCGTCTACTTGGTTCCAGGAAGGTATGGAAGGCAGACTGGACCGAGTACGATGCCCGAAAATCACGCCGTTTGATACAGCAAAAAATAGCTGGAAAGGCTAGAAGGCGAAGGAAACAAAACTTGCTCAACAACAACAACAAAAACCAAAAACAACAATAACAACAAACACAACAACAACAACAACAATAACAAAAACAACAACAACCACCACAACAACAATAACAACAGCAAACATAACAACAAACACAACAACAACAACAATTTTGGCAACACCAACATCAATAACATATCTAACAATTATCGAAACAATAACACTAACCGTAACAGTTTCCACAGTAGTGTTAGTCAGAATAGAAACAACCTACTGTCACCTGATCGAGAGCTTTTTGCGGCAGCGAAAGATCGGTTTTCCAGGCCGCCGCAGGCTAACTATCGACCCACAATGCAATTCCAACGAGGGGGAATCTTAAACCCCTACCCGGCGTGCGATGAATACCCACGTACCGTTCCAGCGCACTTGCATAACGGGATGGCTGCAACTGCATCATGCGAGGCGTGTGTATGCAGGAATTCGTGTTCTGTACGAAATTGACGCAACCCTTGGCACTCGTGTTTTCTACCAAACTGACACGCTCCATAGAAGAAGAAAATAACGAAGATCACGACACTTTGCAGAACGAAACAAATTCGGAACATGGATCAAGGGTAAATAATTTTGATAATAGTTTTATGAATCACAGGTTACCATCAACTTCTTCACCTAATCTTCAGACCACTACAGAAATTTTGGTATATTGCCAAAATGATAACCGCATGAGAAGCGCCGGTAAAATGAATGAAATAAACACAAATATATTAAGTTCTACTTACTCTGTCATAATGGCTAATGAAACAAGTTGGGATGATAGTGTGAGAAGTGAAGAAGTATTTGGTAACAATTATAACGTTTATAGAGACGTCCGCAATTTGCAATGGTTTGGAAAAAATCGGGAGGTGGCGTATTAATAGCGATTTCGACCCAATTGAATTCGGAAATCATTATGGCTACTAAATTTAAAGAATTCGAACATGTATGGGTAAAAACGCAAGTAGCAGAAGAAACTCATGTCTTTGCTTCGGTATACTATTTTCCGAATAGTTCATTTGAGATTTTAATTATTATTTACAGTTACTAGTCCTATCAGGCCTATTTTAAAGTATGACCACCTTGGTGGGATTGGTTTGATTTGAATTGGAAAAAAGGAGACTACTTATAACTACTATTTACAACTACAACTAACCTACAACCACTATATACACCTAACCTACTATATACAAATTGCTTATCAAAGCATGTTCTGATAAATTACATTTTTCTGCAAATTTAGTCTTAATTTCGTTAATTCTTGAATCTATTTTGGCAATTCCTGCCTCTTCGTGTAAATTTGTTATTCTAGTGTCGAAAGGACGATCAAGAACCATCCTCAGCACTCTATTCTTGATTCCCACACCGGAGCTGCGTAGAGGATCGCAGGTGCTATGATTTGTTTGTAGACGGCCAGTTTGTTCACCCTTGAGAGGCGGGATCTGCAGCAAATCAGCGGATACAGACACCTAATCAAGGCAGAACACTTGATTACGGTTTTCTCCACATGCGAGCGGAATAGGAGCTTTTCGTCAAACAACATCCCGAGATAGGTTACTTCAGCGGACCACTCAACCCTTGTGCCATCCATGATTACAGTATAAGAGGGGGCCGGTTTTAGTTTGGGTGATTGCCGATGGAGGAACATGATTGTTTGTGTTTTGGAGGCATTGATTTTGATTTTCCACGTGGTGGCATAATCAGCAAAGGCGTTAAGGCATCGTTGAAGTTTGTTCGTTATTTCGCGAGGCATCCTTCCTTTGACGGCTATTGCGGTATCATCTGCGAACAGGAAAAACACGCAACCGTCTCCAAGGGGAGGAATGTCGGAAGTGTAAATGCTGTAAAGCAAGGGGCCCAGCAGACTGCCTTGCGGGACTCCTGCTGGGATGGAAAACGTGTCGGAAAGACAACCATTCAACGGAAAGACAGCCATGGCTGTGGACTTGATACAGCTTTGTTACTTCGGATGTTATTCATCACCCGCACTAGCTGGTGATTGGTGGAGTGCCCCTTTCTGAATCCAAACTGTTCCGGAAGGAGAATGTTATTTTCCTCGACAAACTTGAGCAAACGATTGAGAATGAGTTTCTCAAACAATTTGCTCAGCGCTGAACGGAGGCTGATTGGTCTGTAGCTTGAAGGCAATGTTGGATCCTTACCGGGCTTGCGGATTGGTATGATTTTTGCTACTTTCCAGATGCTTGGAAAGTAGTGCAGTTCCAAGCATCTGTTGAAGATAGTGATTAGAAGAGACTGCACTTTCATGCTGAGTCTCTTCAAGATCAAGTTGAATATACCGTCAAACCCGGGAGCTTTCATGTTCTTGGTGCATTTCAGCGCTGAGCAAATCTGTTGTACTGTAATCATATCCGCCGGAGGCACGGCACAAGGGGAGGCATCTAGGTTTTGAACGCATAGCGCAACCTGATCTTCGAGTGGACTTTGGATAGTCGAGCCAAGCAAATGCGATGAAGCGACATGCTTGCCGATCGCATTTGCTTTCTCCTGTGGGGTGATTAAAAGCCGATCGTCATAATTTTCGACTCTGAGAGGTGGAACGGGTTTTGGATGAGTTTTCAGGACCTTGGCTACCTTCCAGAATGGTCTGGAGCGGTCGTCCAGATTCTGGACAACACGCCCGAAACTTTCATTTCGGAGTGAGTCCATTCTGGAAGCAATCTGCCTGTTCAGATCGGCCATTTCACGTTTTTTGCCCAGGTCTCCAGTCCTCTGAAACTGGCGTCTACGCACATTTCTCAATCGAATCAATAATTGGGTGTGGGAATCAATAGCAACAAACTTACCCCTCACAGGAACTCGTCGAACGCATGTCTCGTCAGCCTCGGATATGGCCTGTTGGAGTCCTTCCAACGCCCGGTCGATGTCATCTACGGAGTCGAGCAGTGGATTTTCATCGATGTTGCTGTCCACCATTCGACCGTACTGCACCCAGTTGACATGGTGGTAGTCTTTACGCAGGCAGCTTCTAGCAGGAACCACGTTGACACCGACTTCAGTCACCACCGGTTGGTGGTCGGAGCTGAGATCGTTGTGCGCCTCCGGCTTGGATAGTCCGATGTTCGACAGGAAGAAGTCCAGCGTGGAGGGATTTCCCGTCGGAGAGATGAAAGTTGGTTCGTCCGGAAATTGCACAGTGTACAGTCCATGTTGTGCGTGGTCGAACAATAGACATCCGTTCCGGTTCCGCTGGTAGTTCCGCCAAGCTTCATGGCGGGCGTTCAGGTCGCCCCCAACAATGAATCGGGAGCTAGTACGAGTGATGGCGGTCAGGTCGTTCTTGAATTGGATGTCTAGGCCGTTGCTTGTGGTACACTGACGTGGGCAGTAAACTGCTATAAACCGGACGTTTCCAGTTGGTGTTTCCACCTCCACACTAATGGCTTCGATGATAGAGGTGCGGATGTGGGGCAGAGTGCAAAACTTGATTCCCTTTCTGACGGGTACCGTGTCCGAAGTTCAGACACCGCTGGCACTGAGTCACATCGCGATGGCCGCCACGGTATGGCTCCCAGCGAACGATGATGAAATTGATGGACCAGATTTCTTTCAGTGCATTGAGCGTCACCGTTCCCTTCTGGAAGTGTACCAGGAAAAGGCTATCCGGGTACGCCTTCACATTCTCGTCTCTTCTTGTCATTCGGTACACGGCACTTGGGGCCAGCTTGTACCTGTCCTTGATTTCATGTTCGATAAACTTCGGGTCGGAATTTGGTAAGCCCCTGATGACGACCTTGAACGGTTTTTCACCGGGGATGTCGTGGGTGAAGAATTCTACCTTGGAAGTCCTCAGGTGGGCGATGGCCAAGTCACACTCCGCTTTGGTACGGAGCACCACCTTGGTGCCGACTCTGCCCAATTTGAATTCAGCTTTGACGCCCAGCGACGCAAGATCCGCGATGAGCTCGTTGAGATGGGCATTTTTCACCACCAGCAAAGGTAGCTTCACTCTTGCCGCGCTCATGTCAGCAGCATTTTCTTTATCGGCAGCGTCACCGAAATCTCCGTTCGTCGCAGAGGCATCGTCTCGACCAATCGTGCCATCAGACTGGCCTCGGTTCTTCTTCCTTTTCTTGCTGCGTTTTTCCAACACAGCCGGCTGAATATTCCCATCCATGGGGAGAACAGCAAACCTGTTCGAGGTAGGCACACCAGAGCTTCCTTCACCGGGCTTCGCGACCGATGCTTCCCCATTACGGGGCACACACACACACGCACGACAAACCGCGAAAGAGAGAGCGCCAACACTATCGCCACGAACTTTTCAAACAACTCGAGAGAGCGAGCTAACACCGAACTGAACTGCTTGACGATCAAGCAGAGAATGACTAATGCGAAGGCGCAGTACCATATTTTCTCGCTTCCTATTAGCTATACACAGTCAATGACATTTATATAAGGTCTGGACCAAAGGGCTTATTGGTGTTAGTGAAATGTGCAAATGTTTAGTGGTGTTCGTATTTTATTGTAATGTTTATCTTTTTACACGAAACAGCTGTCGGCAGTGACGTATTTCTATCTGTTCTCAGTATGTTGGCAGTGACGTATTTCTATCTGTTCGCAGATGTTCAGTAATGTTTACAACATTTTTGCTTCTAACACCAGCAAGCTGCCTGTTGGCCCAGACCTTATATAAATGTCATTGATACACAGTAACCAATGAGAAGTGAGAAAATATGGTAACAGCAGAGCTGGTTGTCTATAGAACAGATAGTTCGTATTAGTTGCGATGCACCCGTATATGGTGATGAGTGTGCAAAATATTACGCAATTCCATCCTTCCTATTCGCACGCACCCGAGGATCGGAGGCGAATGCCACTTTGACTTGTTTTATCTACTTACTACTCTATGACGACTGTGCTGGGGAAGCAGCACATACATGTAGGCAATTGGTGGATTTGTTAGTTAGTTCGACGCTTTTGGACAATGCTGGACATTTACCAGTTTTTCAATAGTTTCTTGTTGAAAACCAACATTCGAAAGCATTGATATTGATGCGTAGCCATATTTTTGATCGATTGGTGATAAAATTATTGAAAATGGACCATAATTTTGTTACATGTGCCATTTTCGGTTTTCACAAAGTGTACCCCCATATAGAAATCAAAGACGTAGTCCTACGTCAAAATCAAAAGCATTTGCGATCAGTTGAATTTGGCTGTGAATATGGCATTTGAGGAGTATAAAGGGTGATACGGTCAAAATTTGGTCAATATCAACTTGACGTATTTCTTTCAATTTTGCATTTAAAAAACCTGAACACCCCTCATTTTGAAGGTGTTTGTGTGTAGAATGTTGCTCCTATTTTGATTTTGGAATTCACTCTTCAGTTGTCAAAATGCCGTTCAAGCAAGAAGAGCAGCGTATCAAAATTTTGCTCGCGCATCGCGAAAATCCGAGCTACTCGCACGCAAAGTTGGCAAAATCGCTAAAAGTTGCCAAATCAACCGTTACAAATGTAATTAAAGTGTTTGGGGAACGTTTGTCGACAGCCAGGAAGTCTGGATCGGGGGGAAATCGAAAACCGGAAGCCGCTGAGACGACAAAGAGAGTTGCCGGTAGTTTCAAGCGAAACCCTAACCTCTCTCTCCGAGATGCCGCAAATAAGCTGGGTGTATCGTCTACAACCGTGCATCGTGCCAAAAAACGAGCCGGACTATCGACTTACAAGAAGGTAGTGACTCCAAATCGCGATGATAAACAAAATACGACGGCCAAAGCGCGATCCCGGAGGCTGTACACGACGATGCTGACGAAGTTTGACTGCGTGGTAATGGACGACGAAACCTACGTCAAAGCCGACTACAAGCAGCTTCCGGGACAGGAGTTTTATACGGCAAAAGGAAGGGGAAAGGTAGCAGATGTTTTCAAGCACATGAAACTGTCAAAGTTCGCAAAGAAATATCTGGTTTGGCAAGCCATCTGTACCTGTGGCTTGAAAAGCAGCATTTTCATAGCTTCCGGGACTGTCAACCAAGAAATTTACGTGAAAGAGTGTTTGAATAAACGTCTGCTGCCTTTCCTGAAGAAACACGGTTGTTCCGTACTGTTTTGGCCGGATTTGGCATCTTGCCATTACGGTAAAAAGGCCATGGAGTGGTACGCCGCCAACAACGTGCAGGTGGTTCCCAAGGACAAGAACCCTCCCAACACGCCAGAGCTCCGCCCAATTGAGAAATACTGGGCTATTGTCAAGCGGAACCTAAAGAAGACCAAAAAACTGCTAAGGGCGAGCAGCAGTTCAAGGCAAACTGGCTTTCTGCGGCGAAGAAGGTGGACAAGGTGGCTGTACAAAATCTGATGGCAGGGGTCAAGCGTAAGGCCCGGCAATTCGGATTTGGAAAAGCGGAAGCCTAACTGAATATTTTTCCTGAATTTTATACTAATTGAACTTGAAAAAGAAATTTAATTTGATTTTTTAAATAAACGATTTCACCGATTTACACGCGTTTTCCCTTGACCAAATTTTGACCGTATCACCCTTTACCTCTCTTTTCTGAACGAGTTTAAACAAAAAATGGAATATTTCTGTCAAAGATGACTTGCAAATTTATTCACCTTTCCATACGTGCCGTTGGATTTGATAAAGAGACACAAATTGTTGAGATATAGTCTAAAATCTACCACTGCTTCTTGATTCTAAATTCGTTCTACGAGTTTCAATTCCGTCCTAACGCATTGAAATGCCATTAGATTTTCTTCGTCCTACGGATAAACGTAGAAAAAGGGGATTCGCTAGGAGCGCTTCTTTTGTTTTGAGAACAATAAGCGAACATATTCATACAATGCGCTCTAACAGGATTTATGTTATAGCTAATGAACTAACGGATCAGAACAAACCTATTATTGATTTGTGCACGGTGAAATCACTGATATTATTGATCTTTTCTGATCGATAGAACGGAAATGGGCGATTACGACGAAGTAGCGCTCTACTCTATAAGAGACGCGCTCCCTTATTTTAGAGTGGCACCATTGTTTTTTGCACCACTCTGAGTTTTTAGTCGATCCCTGATGGTGGGTGGGATGTAGTTTTTCAGCAGCTCACATAAGTGTTCATGAGATATCCGATGAATTGTGAAAAAACCGGTTTTAAATCGTAAGATAATTAAGAACTGTTTGCATACTGAGCAGAAGATTGTGGGTTAAAAATCAACCCATTTGAAAAACTGCATGTCGCCGGCTCGTTCATAATGGTTAGTTGTGATGTAAAGGCTCGGTGGCCTAGTGGCGATCGTTTTTGTTTGCTGATCAAAAAGTCGTGCGTTTTATCCCAGGTCCCTTTACATTACTGAGTTGATAGGTTCGAGTTCATGTTAAATGAGTGCAAAATTGTGTGTGAGTTTCTAAAAAACAATAAAATCCCAAAATCACCCCTCCTGTGAACTTTTCGGGAACGCATAGATAAACATGGTCCCCACACATCAAAGGTCTCTCTAATTTTCCTTCTTAACTCCTTATTTAGACTTGTATAATGCTTTAAAACCTCGATAAGCCTTGCATTGTTGCTTGGGTTCTGGTCTACACGCTCGCCTGAGATATAGTGGTTGATGGTGAACGATGAGAAGTTTATTCAATAAAGAAAACACCTTACCTGTAAAATTAAGAAGCATACATGTAACAAATCAGCAAAATAATCCATTTTTCATCACCCTCAAAGCAAACGCTCTGACTGTGGACTCCCTCAGTGATGATTTATAGCGATCCTTAATTCTATTGACTGTTTCGTTTCAGTACCACTCAACTCATAGGGTGATAGTTCCTAAGTTTGGCATGTACTCAAAAATAATGGCTAAATTTTAGGAATATGTTTAAAATTGACCAAAATGATCCAATGAGTAACCTCATCAAAGAAGACCAACATATTCCGAAAATAGGAGCAGTAATCCTCCATGTGTAGGAAAACGAAACAACTTTCCTGACTTAGATACCCGTCGTTCTACACGCTTGACAGCATCAATACGTGATAAATTTCGTTCACTTGGTACGTGGAAAACTCTCGGCAGCTATCAATAGAAGCTCCGACCACGTCAGATTCCTCACACAGAGGAAAAAAAAAAGAAAACTGACAAACCGGTCGGTCCGTTTCAGCATTCGAGTATCTCAGTAGAACCTAAAGATAGGAAAGACACGCAGTAATTTCATCACGAAATAACTTTCGATTTCGAAGCTCAGTCAGTAGGAAGGAAAAAAGTTACCTCTTGAAAGGTGCAAGTCCCTCGAGTGACATAGATTGTTCTAGCAGAGGCACTGCCTATAGGAAATTGAATTACAGGGAATTCTTCACGGTTCCTTCATCGACGACGGCCGTGCAGGGATATGCGTGACGGGAACGGAACAATCAATCGAAGCTGTCCAAGCCAATTTAGAGCTTGATGTGATGTGTGTACTAGCAATTGGCTTTCATTAAATGATCGGACTCTACCTACAAAAAACGTGGGAGCGAAGATGAAATTATTCCTATAAGCCTCAAATGACCTGGAGGCCACTCTTATTGTGAGACAATAACTAGAAACTGATTGCACTGTTCGAAGCAAAATTGATGATTTGGACCGCTCTATTACCTATGTTGAGTGCTCGAGTCCAGGGAATCTATGACACTGTCCCTTCCACCAAACCGAGAAGGTGAGGTTCCAATTTGTTAAAACTTGTTATGATCGTTTGCAAATATCTTCGAAAGATTTCACCCAGTTGCATAAGGTAGACCAATTAGGAGATTTCACAGCTGATTCAACATTTTGTTATACGGCAACCATCCCACATTGCGCCCCAGGAGTCCCAGGATGCAATCGGGTCAATTTTTCTCCGAGTAACTATGAGATTAATTGAAAAATCATCCATTTCGATTTTACCCCCCCACGAACGAGGGATTCCAAAGCTCCCAACCACACCGCTCCCATTGATCTTCATGTTGATGATGATGATGTCAGAGCAATGGTGCATTCCCGGCTGGAAAGAAAATCCGATTTAATAATCAGGACATCAGCAACGACGGACGACTGACTCCTTGGGGGCATTCTATCTGTCTATCTGATTTGAGTCCTCTCCCTCTCGAGCGAGTGAGCCGAACAGCAGCACATGTATGTATGCAAACGGTAGTGTGGTGGCCCGAAGAGAGATTCAATCTTTTCCTCGCCCGTGCATCTTCTTCATTTCCCGGCGAGATGTGCAGATTTGAAAACAATTTAACTTTCATGCGGTTTTATCCGAGAGGAGATCATTCCCTATTTGCACACACATACAATGTACCATCTACACATGCGGCGGCAGGCTGCCCGGATCTACTGAGTTGGAAAATGGATGCCTTCTGCTGGTTCTGGGTATTATAAAGCTCAGTGTGGGTGGGTCCGGGGTAGGTTCTCCGTTTCTCCTAATCGATTAGAGGTTAGGACTCTGGCTGCCGGGGCTCTTAGTTTGAAGATTAATATCGTAAAGCAAATTAGTTTCGGAAGAAATTGGTTTCCACATTGTAGGCCAACAGTATGATGTGGAGCAGTGCATTTGGGATTGAAAGATTTCCGGCAGACTTGTGTCGATGTGGATCTGCAGGATTTGTTGTCTTGCGGAGTGTTTGATACAGAAAACAAAAGCTTATTGAATTAATTGTGTGCTTTTCTCAACATGTGTGTCATGAAGTGAAACTTCTCATCTTCAGCTTTGTTGTGGACGATGGGAGTTTTAGTAGAGGATTAAATTTCCCTGAGAAGGTATTTCAAACGGATTTGGCATAAATTAATTACCTATACTTTTCGAATGCATTTAGACTAACCACGAGCAAACAGATGGTTGAATCGGGGCTGAATTTGATCACCATGAAGGTGCGGATCTAACATCATCTGACTGGCAGCCACCGACTGAATAAGAAACGCATATTTTAGAAACTTTTCATTACCTTCTAACTTTCTCATGAACACATATCTTCGAAAGTTACCTAAGCCTGCAAATGCTCATTTCAGCTAAAATACTATTTTTCGGGATTATGAACAATGAGACATTATAATGATAATTTGCATTTGTAAGATACAACAAACGGGCGTAAAGTTTGTATATGACACATAAAAGCTATCAATTTCGCTTCCAAAGTGTCACAATTAGTGATTAGCTATAACGATGAGCTTTCTTATCCATCTTCAAGATGGAAGTTTAAGATATACCACTGAAAAATTGCAAGGGTTTCGTACCGTATGCGTGATAATGTTTGTACCATCGTACAAATAAGGTTCCCGTTTCACCTGTGCATACCATGCCTTGGTTTTCTTTGCATGCGCGTAACCTATAGCTCATACCGTAGTAGGCTGTGTATAAAAGAAAATGATTTACTTAGTTTGACAGTTGCACCATGACGAAGTGGCAGCGTATTCGTGATTTGTCCCACGCGCAAATGTCACAAAAAGTAATTTCAATCGCCTTGGGAGTGTTCCGGTGGACCGTCAAAAGGGTTTTAGACCGAGAAAAGAATGGAAAACTATCCGCGAAGGTGGCCACAGGTCGTCCGAGGTCAGCTCGGGTTCCGAGGGTTATCGCTGCTATCAAAAGGAAGATTCGGGTGAATCCAATGCGTTCAATAAGGAAAATGGCAAAGGAACACGGGATCAGTGACTTTACGGCACGGAAGATCGTAAAGAAGGATTGCGGGGCGAAGTCGAGGGCACAAAAAAAAAAAACTCACATGATTACCAACCGCATCCGAAGGCTACGAGTCGAACGATGCAAGAAAATTTAGAACTTCGGTAATCCTGTTCACCGACGAGAGCATGTTTACCGTCGATCCCGTATCAAATTCCAGAACCGATCGGTATATTAGTTCTCTTCCGGTAAAAGACGTGGCCGACAAGCACAAGAACGTGTGTCTGACCAAGCATCCTGCTAGCGTTATGGTGTTTCGACTGGTGGCTTCCGATGGCAAAAAAAATGGACCTGGTGTTCATTCCAGAAGGCGACAAGGTCAACACGGAGGTCTACATAGGAATTTAAAGTAAGCATGTTCTTCCGTGGATCAAAGAACAGTACGGTCCGAATCCAAATGTTGTATTTCAACAAGATGGGGCTACGTGCCACACCTCGAACCGCACTCAGAAGTGGTTGCAGGAACATCTTCCGTTCTGGGCGAAGGATATGTGGCCGCCATCCAGCCCTGATCTTAATCCGCTGGATTACCCAATATAGCGCGTCATGAAGGCTGTATAGAGACCCATTCCAGGTGATGTGACTAGCATTGGGCGATTTTGAGGCAAGAATCGATATTAGTGAATCGATTCATTTTTTTTAAATAATCGATTCACCGACTTAATCAATCATTTTGAATCGATCTTTCGAATCGATTCATTTTTCAAAATGGCACATTTTTCAAATATAACGGATCATAGGAAAGTTGGTGCAGATTAACGCCAAGTTCAGTCAAAAGTTGATATTACGTTACATAAACTATCTTGTTTTGACATTTCACTTATAATAGTCATTTAGTGTGATAATTGATATCATTTTGAAACAAATTGTGTAGTACGTACGCAGTAAAAGTTGTGAGTGTAACATACATACGTGATGAGAATATAGTAAATGACTATATTGATTTCATTTGACATGTGGAAGTTTTTGCTCAGGATACTTGATTAGGTGAGTGATTTAACAGGTTATAATATTCGTTTTATTGGCATTAAATGAACGATTAAAAAACGAAAGATTAACATATGAAACAAGCGATTTGATAATCGGAGTGCAAAAGCAGGTAAGTACGGAAAGTACCGTATGCGTGATAATGTTTGCACCATTGAGCAATGTCAAAATTAAAAAAAATCTCAAAAATTTCGTTTTTGAGTTTTTTTTATTTATTCAAAGGGGGGATGTTTCTCAGAGTCTTAAACTATTTTTTTTTTTGTTTATTAATTTATTTGATAAGGCTCAACCGAATTAACTTTACAGAGCCGAGGATTCTTGGTCACTATACAATACATCTTAAAACTATAGTCAAAAGGTACAACACAATAAACACTTTATCTTCCGCTATCCAAAAAGCCTCCTCCATCAGAACTGGAGCCGCTTCCAGTGGTTTCATTGTATGGCAAATTGTTGTACGCCAACGAGGGTCAGAGCGCGTCCATTGCAGCAATGGACGCAAAACGTGGTCAGCACTCACACACTCATCACGAAACGGTTGCTTTCCAAAGTCGACGACGCATCGACCGAAAGAACTGCTGATGAAGAACAATGAGGAGGACCACACAATGATTGCTGCCGAGAAAACAGACGATCGCGTAGCACATCGAGAGTGGCCTGCTTTTGTCGACAGCCGAGTGAACACTGAGTCTTAAACTATGTTAATCATCGATCGAGTTTCCACTTGCTGCAATTACGGCCTCCACACGCTTCCGGAATGCACAGCAGGTTTTAATAATGTAGTCTGGATCCATTTATATCCAGGTACGTGTCAATGTTTGTCTGAGGCTTGCTGTATCGGTGGCGTTTAGAACAGGCCTTGGCCTTCATGACGCGCCATATTGAGTAATCCAGCGGATTAAGATCGGGGGTGGATGGCGGCCACATATCCTTCGCCCAAAACGGAAGATGTTCCTGCAACCACTTCTGAGTGCGGTTCGAGGTGTGGCACGGAGCCCCATCTTGTTGAAATACAACATTTGGCTTCGGACCGTACTGTTCTTTGATCCACGGAAGAACATACTTACTTAAAATCCCGACGTAGACCTCCGTGTTGACCTTGTCGCCTTCTGGAATGAACACCAGGTCCATTTTTTTTTTGCCATCGGAAGCCACCAATTCAAACACCATAACAGCTAGCAGGATGCTTGGTCAGATACACGTTCTTGTGCTCGTCGGCCACGTCTTCTACCGGAAGAGAACTAATATGCCGGTGGGTTCTGGAATTTGATACGGGATCGACGGTAAACATGCTCTCGTCGGTGAACAGGATTATCGGATTTTGTTCGCTTAAGGAAGTTCAAGATTTTCTTGCATCGTTCGACTCGTAGCTCCCGGATGCGGTTGGTAATCATGTGAGTTTTTTTCCGCGCCCTCGACTTCGCCCCGCAATCTTCCTTTACGATCTTCCGTGCCGTAAAGTCACTGATCCCGTGTTCCTTTGCCATTTTCCTTATTCAACGCACTGGATTCACCCGAATCTTCCTTTTGATAGTAGCGATAACCCTCGGAACCCGAGCTGACCTCGGACGACCTGTGGCCACCTTCGTGGATAGTTGTCTTTTCTTTTCTCGGTCTAAAACCCTTTTGACGGTCCACCGGGACACTCCCACGGCGATTGAAATGTCTTTTTGCAACATTTGCACGTGGGACAAATCACGAATTCGCTGCCAATTCGTCATGGTGCAACTGGCAAGTTTTTCTTGATAACATAGTATCTCAAAACATAGGACCTCAGTAACGACATCTCTCGGGCTTCTCGCGGAAAACAAGCTTACTCGCTAACTCGCAAATAATATTGCATAAAAGTTCTATACAATGTACAAAAACGGCAAAGTGATGCCAGCGCTGCGGCGAGTAGTTCGCGGAACTGATAATATTCCAATCAACCGTTAAATGCGTGAACGAAAATATACAATGAAGTTTTACGTCTATCCGTCTGTGATATAGCAATGATATCGGCACCAATAGGACAATGCCAGGTCCTTGAAATCGGGTCAGCCGGTTTCAGTTGTTGAAAACGGATTTCATCGAACATCATTTCTAATCTTGTTTGGCAACTCACTAGGTAAGCCACCTTCAATCTTATTGATCCCTCTTGTTCGTTGCGCACATCTTGGTCTTGTTCCAGCCGGGTCATTGAGTCGTTATCCGACATTGTTACGATGTGCCCAGCCCACCGTAGTCGCCAGATTTTTGCATTCGATCTAAATTTCCTAACTTACAACCCTGCTGCAATGATACTTAATGTTTCAATTCTTTTCTACAGTGATTCAAAAAATTCCGGGAACCGGTACGGGTGATGGTGGCCAGGTCTTTCTTGAATTTAGCCGCTAGTCCGCTGCTGGCGGCACACTATCGAGGGCAGTAGACGGCGATGAACTGGACGTATCCAGTCGCCGACTCCACCTCCACGCCAAGGGCCTCGATGATGGCGGATATGGGACAGACTGCGATATTTTATCCCTTTTCTGACGATGATCGCAACACCACCCCCTCTGGAGCTGGTACGATCAAGCCGATGATGTTGTGGTCCGGTAACCAGCAACTGTCGCCGGACTTGAGGTGGGTTTCGGTGAGGAGGCCCACGTTGATGGTATGCTTGCGGAGGAAGTCCGCAAGCTCGATGGTTTTTGCTCTTAAGGAGCAAGCGTTCCATGTGACTATGCATAGTGGTTTAGACGCCATAATGCATAGCCAGTTTCACGATAGTTTCGAACTGTTCGTTCTTGTTGGTGCACTTGCGGAAAGCGCTTGTAACATGGACGAACATGTTCCAAAACTCGTCCACCGAGTACATACCTTCTAGCGTTGGCGGTGTTCTCCAGGATCCAGGGGGAGTGGAATTTGTTCACCGGGCGTTGGTTGGGGGGGGGGAGCGGGTTGCACTCGCGGTTGCTGATTTGTTCGAAGAGGCGGAAAATCGCCTGGCCCGAAAGTCAGGGACTTATTTTTCTTACGTCATGGTTGGTTGGAGGTCGATGCATCCTTTCGGAATTCCTCGCGTTTGGGGCACTGCCTTTCAGTGCCCTGATGAGCACCGCCACAGTTGACACACTTGATAACCTCAGGACTGTCATTTGGGCAGTCGGAGGAGGCATGGTCCTTGGTGCAGAAGCTGCAGCGTGGGTTGACGTTGCAATTTCGAGTGCCGTGTCCGAAGTTGAGGCAGCGCTGACACTGCGTTACATCGCGGCGGCCACCACGGTAGGACTCCCAACGGATGATGACGTTGAACAGCGAGCGGATTGCTTGCAACGCATTAAGCGTCACCGTCCCCTTCTTGAAGTGTACCAGGAAAAGGCAATCCTGGTACTTCCTCTGGCTTTCGTTCCTCCTCTTGATCCGAAAGACGGCGATGGGGGCCAGCTTGTACCGGTCTTTAATTTCAGCTTTGATCACCTTCGTTTCGAAATTCGGAAGGCCTCGGATGACTACAGGGTGCATGACGAATTTTTGCAGTAAATGGCATATTTGAGAAAAAATACACCAGTTAGTTATTCTAGCAATGAATTTTGTGCGATTTATTTTCTTTCGCAACATATGGAAGTTGTAAGTAAATTTATTCAAACAAATTGCCTTCCCTTTCGACGACTGTAGTTAGACGCTTCCGGGAACTGCAGTATGCACGTTTTAAAATGTTTCGATCCATAGATGTCATCACTGCCTTGAATTTTAGCTTTTAGCGACTTAAGTGTGGTGTGAGGGGTTCTATTGGTATCAGGCTTCCGAAAATCTCATGCACACATATATGCGACAGTGAGCTGTGAAACTGGTTGTCACATTTCTCTTTGTCTCGCCAGGAGCAACACAAGCTGAGGTGACGCGACACTGTTATTGTGAGAGGGACACGTCACACGCACATATTTTTGTCGTGCACCTCACAAGTTTTTGTCTCATCTCTTTTCCCTCGCAATGTATGCATGTGGAATATAGTGAGATAAATATATGAGACGTCTCAATGAGACGTCTCAGTGAGACATCCAAATGAGACATCTCAATGCGACGTCTCTATACGGCTTTGAAATGACAAATAAAATAAAATAAACAGCAAGGCTACCATTTGAAAAAAAGCGTGTGTTACTGAATCAGTTTCAATTTCCTGGGAATGAATATTTACACATCCAAGCAGGGAGAAGAGGAAGTAAAATTATTTTCACTCCTCTTCCCCTCAATCCATAAAAAATGATAAAACATCTACATAATTCCTTCCTTTTAATTAGCTACGGGTGTGACAACGATGGTGACTTCATTATGTTATATCTTAATTTTATGTCAGCAACCTTCACCCCAATCCTGTATTTCGTTCGAAACGAAATTCTCATACAAAAAAAAAAATTTTGTGTAGGAATTTCGTTTCAAACGCAATACTTTATCTTCCAGCTCTAGACAGCAATTTCAACATTTATTAAAATAAAAACTACATTTGCCAGCAACACTGACTGGGTGGATCCTATGGCTTACCTTCCCTATTAACATAATGCCTAAATTCCCGACATTTATTACATTTATGAGGGGTCGTCTCTCCTCTCTTAAGTAAATGTTAGACTAACATACATTTCCTATCCCAGTTGTTAGGATGTGGCCAGGACAATCAGTAACTATGGGAGCGAGATATGTCTTTATCTGGGAGATAGTAATTATTTCCTACTAACTATCTGTCCAGTAATAGATATCCGTCTTGCTCTTAATAGTTTTGAATTCGTACCACTTACGATATTGTGCAACTTTTTCGATACTTATGCTAATGCTAATGCTAATCCAAGCAAATTAATCCCAAATTATGTGTGGTAAGTGAAATGTGATTATACGTTAATTGCGATTAATATGCTCTTTTGTCAATTCAATAGGATTTCTTGATGCAAACCTGGACCAATTTACAAGATCTTTCCGGTAGAACTCCATTAGCATCAACATCTCAACAGAGAGATGTTGCAAACGATGCATTTGAGGCATATTTGCAATCCTTGGATGATGCAACCAACAATAAAGAGGAATCCGAAGTAATCGACGAGCTGAACGATTTATCTTATTTGGATCGAAAGCTAACAAACCAAATTTGTTTTCCTTAGTTTCCACCATCCTTGCGATGCCGTGCTCGCAAGCTAGTTTTGAACACACTTTCAGTGCTCTGCCGATTGTGCTAACTTATTTTAGAGCTCAATTAAAGGAGGAGACACTGAACAATATTCTACACACTTAGATTTTTTTTTTGTCCAGATGGGCACCACCGAGCAGCTTGGTATTTTATTTTGCTGGATTTCAGTGAAAAACTTGCCGAGATTCAGGAAAAATTTTGTTTGTTAGCTGATATCTCGGCAAAATTCCCATTTGTTAGCTGAATCTCGGCAAGTATTTCACTGAGATCCAGCAAAATAAAATACCGGCCAAAAAATCTAAGTGTGTACTCATTCGGCTTAACTCTGACCTTTTGAAGAAGGTTGATTTTAGTAAAACTTAAAATGAAACGTATCTTTGAATGAGTGTCATGATCTGAATGTTTTACTTCAAATGAAATGTTTTTTTTTTGTTTTTTTTTTAATAAAGGCCTTATCAGGAATCAGAGAGGCAAAATACATACATGCATATAACTGAGTTTTGAGAGCTGTTTGGGATATTGATAATCTAAAGTTAACGCCCCATGCGTTTAATATGTGCTTCATTTTCAATAAAAATAAGGCAAATACACCACCACACGCTATGTCTGAAGGCACTTTTTTTGCAACATTCATGTACCTCAGATTTTCCTTGACAGGATGTTAGTATTGATTCTAACAATCATATATGTGATGGTTTTAAAATATTTCATCTTGGGTTTTTTGAGAAAAAGTGTTTTGAAGTTTACAAAGCCGATTATGAAGGCATATATGGACTATTGACGATACAAAACTATTGCAAATTGAACAAATGCAGTTAAACAAGGTTCAAATGATGATTGCATTAATCTAAATGGCATTAAAGAGTTCTCTTTGACTCTCAAGTAAGATCCGTATTGATTATGTCGACTTTGACCAAAATCAATTAATATTTTTTGCTAGAACAACTTCTGAATTAATTTCTCTTCCCACATAAGAGTAAAAGAGAAAGAAACGGACAGTCTGAGACAGCCACGTAATCGTAGTAGGCATTGATTTTCGTCCTGTTTCGAGTGTTTTTGTTTTTATTGGAGGTATCGTGTAGAAAATCTGGAAAAAAATAAAAACAAACTGCATGAAGAAAATATAGAGTTCGCTTGTAGTGCTTCGAAAAAGCGACTCTGTAAAAAAAAATCAAGCCACTTTAGCGACGATCGTTGAAAGATTTTTACTGGAGTTCAATAAAGGAGATAGAAGGTATCCGAAAATTTTGTGTCCCGTACTCAGCAGGTGGTGAAGTTAAATTTGCTTGGATTTAAAAACAAAAAAAATATATATATATACATATGGAATGGCTCAATAATAGTAAATTTTGAGACTAAACCATTGTTTAATTATTTTATTAATTTAAACATTCTGACATTGTTACGATATCTGACGGTACCGAAGAACAAATCTTACTGTATCATTGAAACTTAGTGTTTTGACAACTTTAATCCCCTTTTGAATCATTTTCAGCTGAATTTGTTTCGATCCGTAACAGTTTTGTATAATCAATAGTCCGTATACGCCTTTGTTAACAGCTAAGTAAACTTCAAAACACTTTTTCTCAAAAAACCCAAGATGAAATATTTTAAAACCTTCGCAGATTTGATTGTTAGGATCAATACTAACTTCATATGAAGATAAAACTGAGGTACATGAATGTTACAAAAAAAAGTGCCTTCAGACATAGCGTGCACCAACGTCACCCTCCCTTATATTTTTATTCCATTCTGCGTATAAACAACACGATAATTCAAAATAACCCAAATACCTACCACTGGATGGCTTAAACAGTTACAAAGATATGAGACTCATGATTATGAACAAAACCGATTGTATTCAGAGGTTTGATTTAAAAAATTCTACTCTATATCCCTATTTGCCAAACTAATTTTTAAAAAGTTATGAAACAGAGAGCGATGCAACTCTTCTTTTTTTTATTGCGTCATTTGGTTTAGAGATCCCTGTTTAAGCGTGGCAGAAGAGGTCATTGGCTCTTTGCAGTGATCCGTTTTACCAAACTCCCATTTAACTATCAGAGTACCAAACCTGCAAACTTATAGTTAATGCTTTTGTGCACAGCACTCGCGTCTCGGAAAAAGGAACAGTCGTGCTGTGTCACAACATTGGTACATAGTTTGCAGGCTTGTCACTCTGATTCTTAAGTATTTAGGGATAACTATTTGAACTCTCTACGTTGAATCAAATATAATTGTATGTTACCGAAAGAGGCTCTTTGAATACCGGTTGATCACAGTGGCCCTTCGTGACGAATAACCTTGTGCTCTTTTGTGCATATAATAATCGTATGACTAACTATTAAAACAAATATAAATTCTATCTTGAAATCCAATCCATGGTGGCATCATGGTGGTGTTATCCTGTTGGCAGTTCTGCATTTGAAGAATTTTTGCTACCGTGGCTGTTTCCCATTCATAGGTACTCTGTGGCAATATAACTCAGGTCTGAGAGTAGTTCCCTAACCCTATCTATTAAATCCCCTGAATAGCACGGTGAGTAGTGCAGTCCACCCACCGCTATGTCTCGGCAGTCATCCAACATATTGAGCGGATTTTTGTAGGATACTAGTATCAGCATGATTGAAACTAATTACAAACAATAAAATGTACTCGATTGACTGAGGGAACTGCACAATCCACCGTTTGGGAGATTCCTGTACTAGAAAGCAGTCAAAAACGAATTAAGTTGCTTGGTTGCTGCAATGAAAACGGTAATTCAAGTACTTATTGATAGTTACTCGAATCACGTCACGTATTGCACATCGTATGAGGCAAATACCAAATGCATGATACTACAGACTTAGATTTTTTCGCCGAGATGGGCACCACCGAGTAGCTCGGCATTTTATTTCGCTGGATCTCAGAGATTCAGCTAACAAACGGGAATTTTTCCGAGATCTGAGCAAACAAAGATAAATTTTGCTGAATCTCGGCAAGTTTTTCGCTGAGATCCAGCAAAATAAAATACCGACCTGCTTGGTGTTGCCCATCTCGGCAAAAAATTTAAGTGTGTAGCATGATGGAGCTTCTAAAGATTTTGAATCCTGCGGTTCAATGGAGTAAAGGTCTGGCGTATACCTCGTCAAAGGAGTCACGTTAGAAAAAAAGTTCTTCAATGAATTTTTCGTTGTTTTCGGCTGCTCTTCCACCATTATAATCGTATTTTTATTTACCGCGATGGTGATAGGTTCTTTACTCCTGGGAAATTTAATCCAAGTCGGACACAATGACGAGCGTGTAATACTGCTTAAGTGGCTGCAGATACAAGGTATTCACTGAGATTTTGTTTTCGTGTTCGGTAAATTTTTACCGAAATCAGAACAGCTGAACGTTCGGTAAAACTTTGACCTTCATTTTAAAGGCTATTGAATTTGAAAATAATTTCAAAACATGTTCAACCTTGTTTAAATGATCAAATCTTGTCATTTAAGTAGAGATTTAGTTTCAAAGTAGCTGAAAAGCAATTGAATTGAATTGCATAAATTTTACCGAACAGTTCAGCTGTTCAGATTTCGGTAAAAATTACCGAAGTCGGCGATAATTTCCAAGTGTGTATTCACTGAGAATTTTTGCTTTTTTATGGACTAGTCTCACGGGTAAAGGCTTGTTTACCGGAGTACGGTATAGACCTATTAATAAACTAAAAACTATGGGGTATCGAAAAAACTACCTACGCGAGGCAAGGGATGGTTTAGGACAGCAAAAAAGGAGTCTTCGCAGTTTATGGGCAGCTGATGCAGTATTTTAATCCTTGGAAAACGTAAATCTTCAAATGTCGCTTGCCGTTATTTAAAATCACTTAAGCTATAAAATTTAACATTAGTTTGGGAAACGACTGTAACTTACTCTTATCCTATTTTAAACTGAACTTTCATTTCTCGTTGTACTGGTCCCAAAAGAATCTTAATTTTTGGTTGAATCTTCAAAAAACCTTTAGCGTTGGAAAATAACAAAACTTTTAAAACAATGAGTGCACATTTTTCCACTTCCATTTCACAAAACTGCAATCTGACAACTCAAATTGTGGCGAACTATGATCAATTTTATTTGGATTTTTTCGGGGTTGGAAAATTTCCCGACTCCCCAGGCATAGAGTATCAGCATATCATATACCTGTCACACGACACAATATACGCATGCAAAAATGGTCGGGGGAAAAGCCCAACATGCACACCGGGGCAATTTTTAATTCATAAATTTGACAAGTCACAGTGCTATTTTAGTGCTTAAACTAGTTTTTTTGCACAAACAATCCCAGAATTAAGAGTGGAATAGCTATGAAAAACTAAATCGGGTGCTTTCCCCGGGGTACATTTATCCCCTGTTCTACCCTACAGGTATAGAAAGCTCTCTACAAATAAATAAGGAAGCACTTACTTATTTATTTGTAGAGAGCTTGGTCAAAGAAGGTGTAACTTCATTTGAGATTGGGATGTTAAAGCCAAAGAAGAAGAAGAAGAAGAAGAAAATATTGCTTATTTTATGAATCATAACCTTTTTTTAGAGTAGAAAAAAAATTTGTTTACGTGGTTTTCCCAATATATACCTACCTGATGTTTAAGTTGTTGATAAAAAAAAAAGTTTATTTTCATTCTGATTCTCATGTATTTTTCCATGAATCCATGAAATTAGGCACATTCATTGGGGACCTCAAAATAAATCGAAATAACATAATATCGGGACACAAACATGACCTATTTAGTTGTACGCGATCATGTATCAGATATCTTAGCATGTATCAGATATGAAATATCGCATCAGAAATGATAGTGCCATCAGCATACCCAAGTAAAACTGTTCTCGCATATAAATCTAAAAGCACAACGCACAACTACGTACATGAGAAGATCTTGTGAGATAATCTCATGAGCTTCGTCTCATGAGACGTCGCATGCGATTTAGTACAATGAAACACACCCTTTAGGAAATGTATTGCGCTACCAAGTCGTGTGTCGCACAACTTTTATGAGCATGTGAGATGCGACGTATTGGATGATCGTGATATAGAGAAAAATACATCTCATGTGCACGACTCGACCATGAATGCGAGATTATTGTTCGTGCGTCTCACAAGCGATGATACGCGCACTGGAAGCCTGATTGGTATCCCGTTGGACGACGCCATATACAAAATAATCCAACGGATTGATATCGGGACTGCTTGGGGGCCAAATTTCTTCCTCCCAAATTTACGAAATATTTTCCGTAAGCCATTTATGTGCTTTATTAGCAGCATGAGCAGGTGCTCCGTCTTATCACTTTCCCAAGCCTTATTAATATTATACACTGTTCTTTCAGACACATTTACCGACCGAATTATTTCTTTCATGCATACCCGAAAAAAAATAACAACAAAAATACATTAAAAAACAATGTAACAATAAGACGAAAATTATTGTCTTAACAATGATTTATATTGTTACGTCTACAATAAATTTACCTTGATTTATGTTGTACAAAACAATAAATTTCATGGTAAATGGAAAATTTACAATAAAAAAGGGGGGTTGTTAAGTATCTTAACAATGAAATTTTTGTGATTTTCCCATATAATTTTTTTTCAATAACATTATATATTATTGTTATTTTACTGTTGGTTGGCGAATTTATTTATTAAAAAAAATAACAGTGTACTTTAGAGTGTATGTGTTGGCTTGACAGATCTACTTTATCGACTTTAAAAATAAATCGAAAAAATAAAACTTTGCCCCGGGAAGGGAAGGGGGTGGTATGTCTGTTACGGGTGGTCCTTTTTTTACTGGTTATGGATCGAGATTCGATCCGGAACTTGTGAGAAATGCAGGCCAAATTCCCTGCGCTCGATATCCCTAGGTCACGTCTCCTTGGTGGTTGAGCGTCGTTGATAAGTTAATGCATTCGACTGGAGAGAATCGCCCATGAAATATGCTTCCACCTGAGAGTTCCTTCCTGACATCTTCAAGTGGTGGATTTTTTTATTATTATTGTATGATTATTGTCTGCACGGAAAAGGTCTCCATTAAGCTTTAGAGAGGGTCTAGGATAAGATATGAGCGGACGCGGACTGCCTGGTTTTGAGCCAAACGAACTGTCAAAGCCAGAGCCATACGAGCAGCGCCTATCTTAATTACATTGGCAGTGTTGCTGACCTGCTTCAATCAGATTTATTTTTATTGTTCGTGAAGTAACCCACAATGAAAATACACCAATATTTAATGTAACAACAATTTTTATTGTAATAGAGTTGTTCATTATTGTTCATGATCGAATCATGTTAACAATAAAATAAATGAAAAATACGATAAAAAACGTTGTAACAACATTTTATTATGTACATTCATTGTACAGCTAGGTAGCAGTTTTGCCGTTTTCGGAAGAGTACAACATTATAACAATCATTTTTATTGTCGACAATAAATATTAATGTTAGAGCATTGTTTCCACTGAAAATTTCACTGTAATTTTTTTTTCGGGTACTCCGGCGCGCAACAAAGCGACAACGGCTGACAGATTGCTCTCTTGTTTCTACATCTTTACGTTTACTCAACATTGTTTGTTTAAGGTTCAATTTACTTTGATGCATTTTTTAAAAATTAAAAAGCAGTTTTTTCGACGCATTATTTTAGATTGCAAAAAGCTCGCGTCATTTTGTTTAAAATATCAAAAGGAATCGAATAGTGCGAGCTTTTTGCAATCTGAAATAATGCGTCGGAAAAACTGCTTTTGAAATTTTCCAAAAAGCATCAAAGTAAATTGAACCTTAAATCTTACACCTAACAGTATAAGCTATCCAGTGTTGCCAAATATATCTAAATCATGATGCACAAGCATGAGAAATTACTATTTGAAATTTACTGCAAAAATTCGTCACGCACCCTGTACCTTAAATGGCTTGTCGCCGGGATTTCGTGTGTGAAAAATTCCACTTTGGAATTCTTCAGCGAAGCCAAAGCTTTGTTGTAGTCCGCTTTGGTGTGGAGGATGATTTTCGTGCCAATCCCGCACAGCTTGTACCCGGCAGCGACGCCAAGGGATGCCATCTCTTGAGCCAGCTTGTCGAGTGGTACTGACTTCACCACCAGAGGTGGAAGTTTCACTTTCGGACCGTTCTGGCCGCCCGTGGCCAAGTTTTCAACGGACCCGCCGAAATCATCGACGTCACTACCGTTGATTGCTGTGACGTTATCCTGGGGACCACTATTCATTGGGGTATGGACACTTCCACGGTCGGATGCGTCTCTCTTCGTCTTTTTGCCGCCTTGGGCAGTGTTGGACTGGGTTGCAGGGTTCGAACCCTGGTTCGAGCCTGTCTTCTTCTTCCGCTTCGACATCACACGCGATGCACCGAAACGACCGAAAACGTGAACAAACGTGTAGCACTATTAATATCACTGGCACTGAGCGAGCGAATCAAACAACCGACTGTACTGCACAACGGTATGATGCAGAATGACTGGTACCAGATATACAGATATGCCTGTATTTATACAGATTTTTGAAGTCTCGGACAGACCCAATACAGACTAAATGCATTATACAGATATTTGAAACTTAATACCGATTTTAGAAAGATTTTTACCAATTGGTTCCTGAAATTTAACATAAAATAATCCAAAATGTTTAACATAAAATAACAAAAATATTACATCTTGAAGTAATGAAATTATGTGCATCTTGTTATGATTATGGTACGTGTTTTGATTATGAACAGCTTTTCGACTATTTTATAGCAACATGACTTCCCTTGGAAGCTTCTTCTAGCTTCACTCGAAAGGTTCTTCCGTCTTCTTCTGTTAGTTTTTTCAACTCCCCGAAAACTTCAGAAATGCTTCCGGAGTTTTATTGCGGTTCCATTAGCTTCAGGAAAACTTCAGGAACTTTTCAATAGTTCTGAAACTTTAGAAAAGTTCGGAATTTTGGGTAGGTTCCAATAAATTAAAGAAAGTTTCATTAACTTCTGTTCAAATTCGAGAACCCGGGAATCTCAATAAACTCCAATAAACTTAAGGAAACTAAAATATTTTGGAAACTTCACAAGTTCAGAGAACTTCAAACAAATTTAATGGTTTTCAGGATAGTTTCATATGTTTCATGAGAATTGAGATAACTTTAGGAAAGCTCTGAGAACATCAGGACATATAAATTCAAGGAAATTTCGGAACCTTTAAATGAATTCCGAGAAACTCAGGGAATTTCCGAAAACTTCAGCAAATTTCCGAGAGGTGCATGACAATTTTGGAAACGTAAGGGAAGTTACATGAACATTAAAAAATTGTGAGAACATTTTAAGGGAAGTTCTATGTTTTTTATCGGCAGTTTCGAGAACTTAAAAAAAAATCGTGAAGATCAGAGAACTATAATGCTGCTGTTCATTAATTTAAAAAAAAAATGAAAGCGCTAAAGAAGATCCAGTTGCTTTAAGGAGAAGATAAGAGATTTTCCGGTAATTTCATAATAATGAGGAAAGTTTCGAGTACTTCGAGGATGATCAGAGAACTTCAAAACAGCCCCATTAACTTTAGGAAAATTGCAAGAACTTTCAAGGAGTTCCGAAGGAATTATGGGATATTAAGAAGTGCAATTCAGGAATGTTCCGAAAACTTCAGGGACATTGTGGGGTTTTCAGGGATGTTTAATGAATATGAAAATTGCTGGATCAATGAAGCATGTGAGGAACTTCAGGGAATATTGTGCTAACATCCTACAGAAATCTATTTCTTCCAGATATATAGATAAGTATCTTCTCCTTGCAATATCTTTCGACTGTTCCGTAAGCATGGCGTTCAACTATTTCCAGAAGTTTCTTCAAATCTATCTTTGGAAATTTCTCCCAGTATATCCTGGAAGTTTCTTCCGTCTTCTCCAGGAAGTTCAATTAAAGTTCTACTGGATATACTATCGAGTTCTCCCACGACGAAAGAAACTTCTGGGAGAACTCGATAGATACATCCGAACTTCCTGGAGAAGACGGAAGAATAAGTCACTCTCCTTGGGTTTTTTTTTCCGACCTATTGGATGGTTTTTCCTAGCTTCTCCTGGCTTCCAATTTCCAAACTTTTCTGGCTTCTGGATTTTTCCGAAAGTTTCCAAAAAATTCCAGAAGTTTCTCAATATTTGTCTTGGAAGATCCCCATCGGATATTTTTCCGACATTTCTTAGAACTTCCTTCAAACTTCCTCCACAAGATCTTCTTTATTCTTTCTGTGGAAGTTTTGTCGGTACCATTAAGATACAAATTCAAATATTTCCTAGAAATTCCTTCCGACTGGCATGAAGAGTTTGAAAAAATATAAATTTAATTAAAATAGTGAATACCGATAAATACCGATTTTTTAATCATTTGATACCGATAACCATGAAAACAATCCGGCAACGCTGGTTAGCAGTTCAAGTTGTGCCGTGTTCTGTGTGTGTATTTTGTCCTCCCTTTGTTTGTGTGTGCTGGTGTTCCGCCTCCCGGACGAATGTTGTCATCGTCATGTATGTGCGTTGAGGTTGTGTTTCAGAAATGCAATCGAAGTGTGCCGTGGCCGCTATTAGACGCGTGGGTTTTCGGTCGCTGGAATTTTCGGTTCTGATTTCGGCGTTGGTCGCGAGTTTATTCGGTCGGTTAAGTGCTGGCGGTACGTCTTACATACAGTGTACTGGCGAACTGAAGCCGTTGTGTCGCGAGTGATTGATGAATGATGGAAAATGGATGCAGTCCTTTTTTTCTCTGCTGAGATCCCTCTAGTTGGAGCAGCTAGATTGTGTTTCGTGGTTTGCGCTGCTGTGTGAGAACCGAAAGGCGAGAGTGCTGTTTTTAACATCGGTTGAAGAAGTAGCGGCCGCATATCTATTGGAGCTCTTTGAATCGTGATGTCATGGATTCCTCTGCAACATATCGGGTGAGATCTTTCTTTTATTTTTCTCGTAATCCCATTTTATTGTTAGTCATGTTAGTTCAACATCACACTTTACACTTTACATTTACATCCTTACATTATAAGTAATTAGAGATAAAAATATATATTTGCTTAGTATAACCTTGAAATTTTAGTGTTACATCCACTTGGTATTGTAGGCTGAGGAAATATAGAGCTGGATCTTATTATATGTAAAATAATTATTATTTTCATTGCAGAATATCAACTATTTTATCTATATAAATTTATATTCATTATTTCATATGGTTTTCATTATATAAATAAATACTGGGTTGGGAGGGAACATCAGGGTATCATTTGACCTGGAACTGGACGATGGAGTGGTATGACAACCGGAGCTAGGAGGGAATAAACACTATCATTTTCTTAATCCTACCGATTCGATTGTGGTGGTGTGAATTCTACTTCAACAATTTCAGCGAGATTGACGCGCCCTTCTTTACAAACCATCCTGTAGGAAGCTTAATAAGTATTACGAATTGTGTTATTCGATTTGTTGGATCGTATCGTTGGAAGGAGATTCTTAAATTCCCGTGGATTTTGGCCCTTCATACAGCGATATTGTGAATTCAGATCGGTAGCTCAAATTGATTTTGCAATTAAGTGGAGCTGCATACAAGACAAGATCTTTGAAGGGATTTTGGCTACCTTACATTGATTAAGCTCTAGAATTTTTCCTCCAGCGCCGTGTACCGCTCAAAGTATTCGATGGAACCGTGCTTACGAAGTTGTTTAAACTCTGTGGACTTCTCATTTTTCGCGATGTTGCATTCCTTGTCCCACCACACAGTGGGAGAACGTTTACGCCTGGAAGCACCAGGCACTGACTTTGTTTGTGCTTGAAGCGCGCATTCCACGATGAGGGGGAGGTAGCTCATCGATTCTTCCGGTTCGCCTCCTAGCATCGTGCTATAAGGTACCAGGCGATAACCAGGGTAGTTGATCGATAGCTCGATGACGTCATTTCGTTGGCGTCTGCTATGGGAAATTCTCATAGCAGGCGTTGACGATGGGACGTTGTCGAGTTGTTGAATAGCAGCTATCGTGCTAACTCACCGATTACCTGTCGATCTGCCAAATTTGGAAAGACGTCTGCATTGAATTGTCTCATATAATAATATTCCGCCCACTATATCACACGAAATTGCGAGTAGTTGAGTGGAATGGAGATAAGTTAAGCATTGGGTACAGGACCAAGTCTCCCCTGGGTGGTGCCAGAAGATGAGCGCAATAGAATCATCAAGTTGCCATAAGGCACGGAATGAGACTATTGCATGGCTGGGTAGTCAAAGTCTTCCATTCGTTAGTCATTTCAGGTGGATTAGAACAGGTTTAGGATTAGGGTGGGCGTTGGCCAGATTTGGATTTTTCAGATATAATCCTAAATAGGACCTAGATTATTTAATACACTAGTAACCTCAACTTCTGTCACAATGTTTCATTGTGACTAATCAACACTCAATGGGTAAAATATCAAATTTGCGGTAAATTTGAAAAAAAGGGAACTTGGAGTGTAGAGTGCACTGCCCATTGGACGATTCTGAAGCCTGACCAAGTGAGTGGGTTACGGGTTTATTTGATTGTACGTCATTTCCAAGTTATATATAGATACATTCATACCATTGGCATTTTGTATTTGAGATAAGACAGAGACAGGATGCGGAGGGCCCGCTTAGGGGGAGCGTAACCCATGTTATGGCTTCCATTTATTAAATAGTTCAGATAGGCTGGAAATGATAGGTTCATGGTGAGAAAATGTACCATATGGTGCCCGTTCACTGATCAAAATTAGATCATACCTCTAAAATAGTAGTTGTTACAGTGCCGCATTATCTAACTTTTGTTTTGTTTGTTTACATATAACTAATACTAATACCTCCTTGTTTTCTCTCTAATTTGTCTACTATGTCCCACCATCACGATGAGAGATGAGCTACCGTACATGGTACACGCTCATATACACTCCCAAAATAGTATGCCGCAAGTAAGTATATCACAGAGGCAACTAAAGATCCAGAAACAAAAACCGAAAACGCTGAACGGCAGATTGGTTTACAGTGGTCGACCAGGGTGTGTGCTGATAAATTACAAAATTACAATTACATCATTATTCCATACATCAGCTTGAATTACGTTGATCGATATTACATTTTTTTTGCTGTGCACTACACCACCGGAGCCAGCAAAGTTCAACAATCCATCGTTGCTTATGCCTTTGTTGTCGTTTGGAACCAGTTTTGCGAGGTAGGTGACGATTGTGCGTATTTCTCGCGTAACTTTTGAAAAGAGCCTATTTATAGCCTGAACAATACGTAAAGAGCAAATTGAAACATTGAACGTCGCGTGAAAGTGGAACTTAATGAAGGCCTAAGTACTTTTTCGTAGTTTTTAGTTTTCGGATTTGAAAGATCGTCGGTTACAGTGGCCTGCTTACTGAGCAGAAAAACGCGGTCCCAGGTCCTTACATATCAAAGAGATTTATAGTAAAATCGCTTGTGTATCGTGTATTTTGCGAAACTCGTTGTTGTCGTTGGTTCCGGGTTTGAATGGATACAAAAATTTGAGCAACGGTATTATGTGATATGAGGGGCTCGGTGGCCTTAGAGCAACCGTTTTTGCTTACTGAGCAGAACATCATGAGTCTAATCTCAGGCCAATCCACAATCAAGATTCGTCAATCGTTTTATTTGTTAATATGACTACGTGGTAATAACAGCAACTCGGTGATTAAAAAGGTGCTCGTCTGCCTAGTGGCAAACGTTTTTGCTTACTGAGCAGAAGACCGTGGGTTTAGTCCCAAGCTCCTTCGCGTTATATGATCGTTAGGACATTAATTCAGCTTATCGTTTACCAAAACGAACCCTGCTGCAAACCCAACCCTCTTATCCAACATCCCAGTGATTCCTCGTGGAAGTGCAGAGGTGTTCTCGGCTTCCATCAAAGCGAGTGTCATGTCAACACAATCCTTCCCATTCCTTTCTTGACCTGTGTTCGGGCGCGGCCGGCGCTGGTATTGCCTAATTCAAGATCACCAGTTTTTACACATTGAGGATGATTGCTAGTCCCAAGCATCGTCTATTGGTTCTCTGTGTAATTACAACTGATCTGGCAATAACAGAGTAGCAACCGTGGGCGGTCAATCAAGCTCAAGCTCAAGCTCAAGCTTGAAGCGCGCATTCCACGATGAGACACGATAAGAAGGAGTACTCATCCAGAGGAGAGAAAATGTCAGCCGCCACGGCCGCGTTCGCGTATTTTTCCCAATCGATGTTTCTAGTAAGATCGTATGCGATGTTGATTGGATGTTGCGAAGATGATTGGATGTTGCGACGATCATTAGAGATCGAGACTTTGGTGGGCAAATGATCACTACCACAGGGGTCTTGGATTACCTCTCACAAGCAATGATCAGTCCGCATCGTGCTCTCTTGCCGTGCGGATCTATTTGCTTTTTGCTGAAGGAAGTGTTACTACTACCTAAAGCTACAACAAATTTAAACAGCACTTTTCAGTGCTCAACCTGTAAACATTTTCTACCTTGTTCAACTCTTATTCCTCTTCGATCCTTGTTTGGACCCTACCCGAGGTAATCCTTCTTGGATATCGATTTGGAAAATTCCTCTTCGATCCTTCAGATTCTTATAGTAATCTGCTTGGAAGTCGATTTGGATAAAAATTTACTGCCGCCATGGTGCCTAAACGCAAAAGAAAGGGGCAAACTCTTGACCCCCCTTCTGATGAAATTAATTTGAGTAATCAATTTGATTTGCTCACGGATGATGAGAATGATCTATCATCCAAGAAAAATTCTAGTAAACTTTCCCGGCTTAATGCCAAGAAGGAAAAGATTCCCCCTATTGTGATAACCACTTCCGATTTCCATGCTCTTCGCATGGAACTTTTGAATTTCGTGAAAGTTAAGTTTTCACTACAAATTGGACGTCGGGGTGAATGCCGTGTATTGGCTGAAACCTTGGACGGATTTAAATGTCTTCTCAAGTATCTTACTGAGAAGAAGCACAACTTTTTTACTTACGACACCAAAACTGAACGTGTGCTCAAGGTTGTCATGAAAGGACTGCCCAGTGGTGAATCCCTGGATCAGATCAAAGATGAAGTGGCCAAATTACTTGGAATTGTGCCACTCCAAGTAATCAAAATGAAAATGAAATCCCGTCCTGACGATTCGCGCAACGGGATTTCTAATGATTTTTATTTAGTTCACTTCAAGTCTAGTGAACTAAACAACATTAAGGCATTAGAAAAAGCTAGCCTAAAGCTCCATGTCCGAGTGAAGTGGGACCACTTCAGGAAGACTGGAGGAAATTTCCAAAACCTTACCCAGTGCCGTAAGTGCCAAGGATGGGGTCACGGAACTAAAAATTGCTACATGCCAGCTGAATGCATGAATTGTGGTGATTCCTCTCACGCAAAGGACGACTGTCCTGTGAAGGAAGATCCTAAGAAATTTAAATGTTCAAATTGTGGTGAAAACCACAAATCCATTTTTTGGGAATGTAAGACTCTCAAAGTGATCCTTCAATCTCGTTCTGAGCGACAGGTAGGAAACACTCCACGTTTCCGAACAGGTACAAATTCCTCTGCTGTTAACAACGGTCAGCGAGGAACAAATTCTACATTCGTACCCGTAGGTACAAATATCACCCCTGCTTCAAATTTTTCATCTGTACCTACTCCCCTCGCTGCTAACAATGTTCAGCGAGTTAATGGAGCTAGCTATGCTGCTATTGCAGCGGGTAGAAATCAAAATACTAACCAACTTTCTAACGGAAATTTTGACAATTTTGACTTAGGATGCATTACTGCTCCTAAAATGGAATTTTTACAGAAATCATTAATTGACATGATTTCTGATATGCTTAAATCTAACTCCATGTTTGATGCTATTCAAATTGGGGTAAAATTTGCTAATAATATTGCGTTAAATATTTTAAATTGGAATGCTCGATCTCTTAAAGATAATGAAGACGAGCTATTTAACTTTTTGAGAGTTCATAACGTGCATATTGCCGTTATAACTGAAACGTTCCTTAAACCTAACCATAAGGTTAAGAAGGACGCAAATTATTTGATTTATAAAAATGATCATCTTGATGGACCCTGTGGTGGCGTTGCCATCATTGTTCATAGACGAATCAACATAAAATTCTTTCTTCAAACCAAAGTTTTTGAAACTTTGGGAGTTTCTGTTGAAACAAAATTTGGACAAGTTACGTTTATAGCTGCTTATTTGCCATTCCAATGCGTAGGCCAGCAAAAGAATTTTCTCAAGGGTGACCTCCAGAAACTTACCCGTCATAGGTCTAAATTCTTCATTATTGGTGATTTTAATGCAAAACACCGCTCATGGAATAATGCTCAAAGCAATTCCAATGGTAATATTCTGTTTGATGATTGTTCTGCAGGTTATTGCACTATTCAATATCCAAACAGCCCAACATGCTTTTCTTCTGCAAGAAATCCCTCAACTATTGATTTGGTCTTAACTGATTCATGTCAACTTTGTAGCCAATTGGTTACCCATGCTGACTTCGGTTCTGATGACCTTCCAGTAGCTTTTGAAATATCCCAAGAAATAATTTCTAATCCCAACAGCTTTACTTTCAATTACCATAGAACTGATTGGGAGCAATATCGAACATTTATGGAATATAACTTCGATCCAAACATTCCTTTGCAAACCAAAGATGAAATTAATTATGCTCTAGAATCTCTGACTACTTCTATAGTTGAAGCAAGAGCTGCCTCAGTACCAAAATGCGAGGTTAAATTCGATTCAATTATAATAGACGATGATCTTCAGCTCTTGATCCGTCTTAAAAATGTCCGTAGGAGACAATTTCAAAGAACACGCGATCCTGCCATGAAAGTTATCTGGCGGGATTTGCAAAAACAAATTAAAAAGCGATTCTCTGCCCTGAGGAACAAAACTTTTGAAAATAATGTTTCTAAATTAGACCCGAGTTCCAAACCCTTTTGGAAACTCACAAATTTTTTGAAAAAACCTCAAAAGCCAATTCCAGCGCTTAAAGAAGGTGGTAAAATTTTGATCACAAATTTGGAAAAAGCTCAGAAACTTGCTAAGCAATTCGAGAGTTCCCATAATTTCAGTTTGGGTCTTACTAGTCCTATTGAGAATCAGGTTGCTCGGGATTTTCGGAATATTTTCTCTCGGGAAAATATTTTTGATGGTTCATGGGGGACTGATTTGGACGAAGTAAGGTCTATAACTAAAAAGTTTCAAAATATGAAAGCTCCGGGTGATGATGGAATTTTCTTTATCCTCATCAAAAAACTCCCAAAGAGTACCTTGTCTTTCTTGGTAAAATTATTTAACAGATGTTTCCATTTGGCATACTTTCTTGATAAATGGAAAAATGCAAAAGTTGTTCCAATTTTGAAGCCGGATAAAAATCCAGCTGAAGCTTCTAACTACCGTCCAATAAGTTTGCTTTCTTCAATAAGTAAACTTTTTGAAAAGATAATTTTGAATAGAATGATGCTTCACATCAATACGAATTCAATTTTTGCAGATGAGCAGTTTGGATTTCGCCATGGGCATTCAACTACTTATCAACTCTTAAGAGTTACCAATTTAATTCGTTCAAACAAATCTGAAGGTCACTCAAGTGGAGTTGCTCTTCTAGACATAGAAAAAGCATTCGACAGTGTTTGGCATGAAGGTTTGATTGCTAAATTGAAAATTTTTAATTTTCCACTTTATATTATGAAATTAGTTCAAAATTATTTAACTGACAGAACTCTGCAGGTAAATTATCAAAATTCCAAATCTAATAGACTACCTGTTAGAGCAGGAGTTCCTCAGGGTAGCATTCTTGGGCCTATATTGTATAACATTTTCACTTCGGACCTCCCTGATTTGCCTCAGGGTTGCCACAAATCTTTGTTCGCTGATGACACAGGCATTTCCGCTAAAGGAAGAAGTCTTCGTGTTATTTGCAGCAGACTTCAGATAAGTTTAGATATTTTCTCTTCTTATTAACAAAAATGGAAGATTTCTCCCAACGCTTCCAAAACTCAACTTATAATATTTCCACATGAGCCTAGAGCTTCCTTTTTGACATCTCTCTTAAGTAAATGTTGGACTAACATACCTTTCCTATCCCTACCAGTTGTAAGAACGTGGCCAGGACAATCCTTAACTGTTGGAGCGGGATATGTCTTTATCTGGGAGATAGTAATTACTTCCTACTTACTATCTGTCCAGTAATAGATATCCGTCTTGCTCTTAATAGTTTTGAATTCGTACCACCTACGATATTGTGCAACTTGTTCGATGCTAATGCTAATGCTAATGCTAATGAGCCTAGAGCTTCCTTTTTGAAACCTAGTTGTAGTCACATAGTCACTATGAACGGAGTTCCAATTTCCTGGTCAAACCAAGTGAAATACTTGACCAAAAATTAACTTTTAAAGATCACATTGAGGGCATTCAAGCCAAATGTAACAAATATATAAAATGTTTGTATCCTCTTATAAACTGGAAATCCAAACTATGCCTGACGAATAAACTTCTAATATTTAAACAAGTTTTTAGACCGGCCATCCTTTACGATGTACCAATATGGTCTAGTTTTTGCACTACCAGGAAAAAAGTATTCAGAACAAAGTTCTGAAGATGATTTTGAAGTTGCCTCCCTGGTACAGTATTACCGAAGTACATAGAATTTCGAATGTTGAGACTTTGGCACAAATGTCCAACAAAATAATTAATAATTTCCGGCAAAAATCGTTACAATCCTCAATTGCAACGATTAATTCCCTTTATACTTAGATAAGATTTAGTTTTAGTTTTTAGTTTTAAGATATCAATTGTTATACTGACATGCAGGTTTAAAAAACTTGTTTTAAATACTGATTTGCCAAGACAGGAACAATGTAAAAACAGTTAGCTATATATCATAACAATTAAGGCTGGTAAGTTACTGTAGTAACTGGAGCACCTAGGTTAAAATGAAATGTAATTTATTTTGAATTTGGAATAAATAAAGAGTTAAAAAAAAACAATCCGATGATAGTGAGTTTGAACAAAGTGACAGATCCAATCTGCTCTCTTTTGCTGGAGGTTTGGCTATTCGTGTTACTTCTGATGATTGAGCCATTGTCATCGTAAAGCTCTCCCCAGGCTGTACCATGGCAATTAAAATCCTTGATAAATCTCGATGAGAAACAGCCGTTCTCGGAGGGATGTATAGCGAGGCAATACTGAGGCTTTTACCTCTAATATTCACCTAACTAAACCCCTTGATGCGACACCCCTTAATGGTTTGTTGTTTTGAGTGCCATTGGTCATATTTCGTTGCGTAGATGTGATTTGACATGTCGGTTGTATTGAGTTATGATTATAATAAATAATGAATTTGGCCATATGGAGCTATAATCCGGAATTTCATGGATCATAGATAACTTTCAGGACCTAAATCTCAATCTCAGTCTCAATCAGGTCTCAATCATCTACATTCTAGAACATTGATTCTCAACCTGAGGTTCACAAACCCCCCACTATGCAAAAAGCACATGAAAAGAAGCGATGTTGAGCGAGCTTGACCACACAGTGGAGGAACGTTGAATATCAATGATCTACAACAACGAGATAACGTATCAAAATTACACCAGTTGAAACCGGAATTGACTGCCAAGTGAACTTCTATGCAGAAGGAGGAGGATGTGGGTGCGAGATTGAAGCTCAAGCGCCTCATTTCGCAAGTCGAAACGACAAACTTTTCCATACAAGCGTTCGTCCAAAACATGCTCCGTTTCGACTTGCGCACTGAGGCCCCAGAAGGCATTCCGAGCATACAAAAAGCGGTCAGCTCTGCACACCTCTGCGTACAAATGACGGCATGAATTCGCATCGAAATCCGGCATAGAGGTCAATTCAATAAAATAAATAACGATGCTCGCAAAAATGGATCACATTCCGAGAATTATGGTGTGTTCGCACCGCGGCGCACTGTGAACTGTGTGATTAGATGACGCCACCACTACTAACCGACACACGGACGGTGCCCGAATGCTTGGGTGTTGCAATTTACATATGCCATTGAAGCAGGATTTGGATAAGAGTAGGACAAACAGCACGATTTTGATGCTACACTCCGGAACGGTGCACTGATTGCTTGCAGGTGTTGGACCAAGTTTCAGGCAAACAGCAGTTTGCAGAGGCTCGATTTCTAGCGTAGGGCTCAATAGTTCACACCGCCACGGCTGCACCGGTAAGGTTAGTAATTATATATTCTGTTTGATTGGGGATTAATTCCCTAGTTTAATGGACGTGTGGGTGGTTGTTTGCGTATCGCAGGATTTTGGGGATAATATTGTTGATGTTTTGCCTGAATTGGAAACAGTAATTTAGAAACTGTGCAAACTGTGGTGCGGTCTCCTTCAGCTTCGAATGATTTCCATGAAAACGTGGAGGCGCATGGTAGATAGCAAGATCGAATACCTCCTCGACGAGCAACGACTACAAACCACTAGAAACAGACAGCAAATGTACCATGAACACGAAATAAATGCCCCCACTAACAGGTCGTGATTTGCATTTGTTCGCTAAATAAAACTCGATTTGGCATACCTAGCTCGCTTGAATGGTAAGTCGTGTCGTTTTTCCGTCAGGATATCGAATAAATACGATTGATGGCACGACGATTCGACTTCGCTTGTTGTATTACATCACATTAGATGGGAACGGAATTGCAAACCACCGAGCTCTCAGTAGCTATCGACCGTGGAGCACGGTCTGTACATCTTAGAAATGCACCAATAAATATCAGTAAATTTCTCCTTTCTGCTGTTTTTTCGTACTCAGTTCTCCTGATGCATTTCCCACCGAATACGTAGAAAGCTCACTTTTCCAACTTGTTCACTTACACACTGGCTGTTATGTAGCTCCAGGGGGAAGGGATTTATTGCTGCCTTGAAGACGTACAGAACTAAGCGGATTTATTGCAGCAAAGTGAGTGAGTTATGGGTGATTTGAATGGTTAGCGCTGAAGTGCGCTTTTGCATAGTTTACAGGACTGACGAAATGCTGGGCAGAAGGATGGGGGTGGATAATCCGAACTAGATACACGCGATCTGCGGTCGACGGACTAAACGCGATGTACCTTGAAAAATTGTTCATTCAGTATTTGTTATTGACAAGATGAACTTCTGATAGATTCATTGATTCAAGGACTGTTCATAGCCCCAAAAAATATTATTGTACTTGACGGATGAAACATGAAACTGAGCCTAGTTTGATGGTCACATGCAATGGTGAGCATTAGATTTTGATCATAACTTTTCAATCTATACAAATCTTGAATCCTTAACGTAATCGTGTATGTTTTTACGGGAGCGGAACATTTCACCGCAAAAAAAAAATCGCCAAATGGGTCATTTCGCCTAAGGAAATTTTGCCGAAGGATATTTTGCCACCAAAAATCCTTCTTGTTAAGCTAATTTCTTCGTAGATGAATATGTTCGGAAACTGAACGTCAACCCTCTGTCCGGAGTACGGAAATGTGGAAGAAACGCCGGAGCACGTGGTCTTCGACTGCCGTCGATTTGCAGTGCAAAGGCAGATGCCTTCCCTTAGCGCAGAAAATGTCGTTGAGGAAATGTGTCGAGAGTACCACCGGGCCGTTAGCAGGGCAGTCGCTCAAATTCTTTTGGAGCTGCAACGCAAGTGAAGAAACGATCAGCGAGCTATTAAGAATCCAAGTCCGATAAAAAAATACCCAGCTCTCAAACCATTTTCTTTTCAGTATCCATTTTCAATGGCTCTCCAGACTTCGAATTTGTCACTGTGCCATAGACATGCTTTGTGAACTCCATATAAACCAATAATTTACCGCGTCTAAAAACCAACGCAAAACTCACACAACACAATAAACCCATAAAGGCACACTTTAGCCACCCTCGCTCATTGCTAGACCCAAGAAGCAGGCAAATAAAATAAATAAATTGAACGAAAAACTGTCAAAAAAAAAAGTTGATGAATTGGAAAAGAAGCGAAAAAGTTCAACAGTAACCGATGTAAAATCGTGGTCCTTATCGCTAAAAGCTAATCCACTCCATGGAGGCCTTTGCCTTCTTTACCTAAGAGAAACGGCCTGAAGTGATGTCGCAAAGTATAACTTTCTCCCATTCGTCCCGGTCCATTTTTTTTATTTGTTGGGGAATAACTTCCGAAGTAACTTTGCCTTTTCTAAGCTCTTCAGCGTACGACACACTTCTCTACAATGAGCAGCCCCATCGTAAAGAAGAATAAAAAAAAATCGCGAAAAAAAAACAACATCAACAAGCACCCACCAAGTGTGGGAGCCGGGGAAAAGAGTTTTATTCGATCTCATAAATAATGGTAGCCAAACAACGAATCAAGCAAAAAAAAAATATCATTGAGCCCAACGACAGGCCATGTTGTACAGAAAATATAATCCCGAAAATTCGTCTGCGTTGCCAACGACCGCTGCCTGGTGCACACAACATATTTATAAAGCGTTTCGAGTTTCACATTATTATTTCGTCGTCGGGTTTGTTGTTTCAGTTTTTTTTGTTAATTCTAGATTTTCCCATATTTGGTACCGCTTTCCAATCACGAGAATGTGTGGACTGAGGATTTACCTTTGATAGATTACTGGGATTTGTTCGAACGATGCAAATAGTAGCCAAATGAATGGAATCATGATGGTTTTATTGGCAATCTAATGGTGTTTATCAGTTTCCAAACTTACAGTAGTAATACGCGTCGTTCCGTTGCTTGAGTACAGGTGGCTGCTGTTTCTGGCCATCGGTTGCTTCCACTGTACACCCCGGTCTCCGGGGTCTCCGGGGTCATCACGACAATTTTCATTCACAATACCTCTTCATAATGCAGCCCATACACACTGCAATCTAGTTGGCAGTCAGGTTGGGTTGATGCTCGATTGTATCGTGCAATACAAAAATGACAGTGTTGGTCAATCGGTTGAATTAAAATCAAAGCGGATTGATTTATGGTGGGTGGAGTCTAAGCAAAGATATCTAATTAACAAGATATCCCACTAATCAATTATTTGAAGAACTTCACCACCAGGGCTCAATAACTGACAGGTGTCAACATAACAGATGCCAGCACGGACGTTGATGATCAGCCAAGAGAAGAGGACGATATCATCAGCGATGTCAACATCATTGCTATCGCAGATTCACACTTTTTTGTGATTGCTCTGATGTTCCATCCCAGTCGGTTCCTGCCCGCCACAAATCCTGAATCAGGACTTTTCCGTGTATCAGGAACGGAGCTAGTAACCCGAGCGGGTCGAATAGCGTAATTACGCAGCGAAGCACCTGCCGCTTAGTTGGCACGTTTCCGCTTTCGATGAGATCTCGCACCTCCTCACTCATACGAGTAGAAAAGCACAGCTCGTCCGCAGCAGGCTTCCACAGCATTCCCAGTACCCGTTCCGATGATTCGCCAACTCCCATGTACAGATTCTTGCTTACGACTGTCTTGGGTTCTCCCAGGTGATGCAGAACTTCATTGCAGTTCGAGTTCCAGTTTCGTAGGTGGAACCCACCATTCCGGTGTACATGTCGCACATCTTCCGCTACCTGCTTCGCTTCCTCACCGCTTCCGAAACTATCTAAATAGTCGTCGACATAGTGACTGCGCAGAATACCATCCGCGGCACGAGGGAACTGATCAGCATGCTCCTTTGCGTTCAAGTTCTTGACGAACTGCGCCGATGCAGGTGAGCAGGTTGCTCCGAAAGTCGCAACGTCCTTCACAAATACCTCCAATGGCTGTGTTTTGTCCTTCCGGTACAAGAAGCAGAGTGCGAACTTATCTGCCTCCCTCAAGAATACTTGGTGGAACATCTCCTGAATATCTGCATTAACCGCCACCCAGAATTGGCGGAACCGGAACAACACCGCAGGCAACGCTGTCAGCTGATCCGGGTCTTTGAGCAGCATACTATTCAATGATATGCCACCAGCTTTCGCTGCAGCATCCCAAATAACGCGCACTTTTCCGGGTTTGTTCGGATTGGTGACCACACCTAACGGCAAATACCACGTTCTCGCTGGATCCGCTTTCTCCAATTCCTCTGTTGACGCCCGGTGGGCGTTTCCCTTTTCTTGACACTCCTGGATTTGTCGATGGAAGTTTTCGTTCAACGCAGGATCCCGATCTAGTTTCCGTTCAAGGCACTGCAGTCTACGCACAGCCATGCCGTAGCTGTTGGAAGTTTGACGTCATCCTGCTTCCACAGCAGCCCCGTTTCAAAGTGTTCTCCCACGCGTCTCGTAGTTTGCTCCAGTAACCGCTGCGCTCGTTCTTCTTCCTTGGTGAGGATGGCTTGACTTGGGGTCGCTCCGTTCTCTTCCACTGCGAAAAACTGCTTGATTGTTTCGTGCAACTTGCTGCTTGTTTCGCACTCACACACGTGGAAGCTGTAGCCTTCGCTAAGCCGCTCCTTCTGCTGCCCGTATACACACCATCCCAATCGTGTCTTCACTGCAGACGGACCTGTTCCGTCTCCTTCACGTATCTTCAGTGGCAACGCCAGCCGTAAATTGTCGAGGCCGATGAGAACTTTCAGAACCGCCCCCTGATAACTCTGCACTGGAATTTGCCTCAGATACGGATGTTGCTCAACAACTTTATCGTAGTCGAAACTCTGACTAGGTAGGTTGAGATTTTCCACCGTCCGCGCATTGGCCAGCTTGTACTGCCGCTTATGTCCGACTCCGGATATTGCAACCGTAACCACCTGAGAGTTTTTCTCCACCCGAGAGGTATTCCCAGTCCACCGTAGACAGAGTGATTGTGAACTTCCCCTTTCTCCTAACTGAGCTACCAGTCCACCTTCGATGAGCGTCAGTGATGAACCTTCATCCAAGAGCACGAAGGTATCCACGCGTCCTGAGCTGCCATGGAGCGTAACGGGAACAATTCTGAAAAGGACGCTCGAGTCTGCAAAACGATGTGTGTGATTTTCAGCTACTAGGGGAATCGACTGCACCGGTGACCTTCCATGTAGTAACGGATGATGGCGGTACTGACAACCACGCACGTTGCACCGACTGTCACTGCGGCACGAACGTTTTCCATGTCCGAAAAGGCAGATCTGATAAACTCCTAACGATCGAATTCGCCTCCAGCGTTCGTCTACGCTGAGCGATTTGAATGCTTCACACTCCCGCATCTTGTGGCCTCTTTTGTTACAGCTGATGCATTCACCAGGCTTCGCTGCTTTCAACGACGACGCTGGTAGTTCGACTTCCGTCACATGAGAGTTCGCGTAGTCCTTCGATTTACCGCCGCTCTTCTTTTGATCCGGTTCGTACATCACCACACTCGTTGCATCTTGCACCACACCAGTCATATAATCTGCAAACGTCTTCAAGTTCACTCCGTTGAGCCCCCGTTTGTACGCAGCCCACATCATTTTCTGATCCGCCGGCAACTTGTTGACGAGTTCTTGAAGTAGTGTTGGGTTCGCCAGATGATCACGCTGGTCAGCCGCTTCGATGTGGTCGCATAGTTCCTGCACCGCTAATCCATATTCAATCAGTCCCTGCAGCCTGTCGGACCGAGGGGAGGGAATCGATCGAACCTTATGCAACAGGCCTTGATGAGGTGTTCTGGACGACCATACCGCAATCGAAGAGCCTCGATGACGTGCGGCACGTGCGGAAGAACAAGACGATTACGAACACTCTCCAACGCGTGCCCCTTCAAGCTCCGTTGGAGTCGAACCATGTTTTCACCGTCGTTGTAGCCACACGCTCGGGTGGTGTATTCATAGTTCGATATAAAAATCGGCCAATCAGCAGGATCGCCCGAGAAGATAGGGAGATCTCGAGCCAGGGACTGCCGTGCTGCTAGTTGATGTTGAGTAGGATAACCAGCTGGACGAAACTGGTCAGATACCGAGGGGAAGTGGACATTTCGATTAGGGTTTGGACGACGAAGGCTTGGATTACAATTTTCATCATCAGAGCGCGCGAGTAGTCGACGCAGCTGCTCTTCGAAATTAACATTAGAGCACGCTTGTTCGTCAAGCTGCTGCTCTGGATATTGAGTCGGGAAGGGAGGCACAGTCGGAAAAGCATCGTATTTATTTGTATCAAGAGGAAAGGCTTGACGCTTACCTGGTTCAACTGACTCCGATCGGTTCTGCTTTGGAATCGCACCTCTTACCTGGAGCGGAGTAGACGTATCTACCCTTTGGCCTTGGGTCATCGGTTGGAAGCTGTGCCGATACGGAACTCCTGGCGTACCCATCGATGGCTGATGGTCCGATCCGGCGAGACGCAAGCTTTCAATACGCCTCTTACAGAGCTCCAACTGCTCCATCAGACCACCCAGTTGATCCCGGGTCGGATTGGTCTGCGGCTGACATCTGGTCAAGCGAGATGGCAGCTCCTGCACTGCTTTTGCCAAATCGTTGCTTGGGGTACAATCCATTGCTGGGTTCGGGTTTTGCTGCTGGATTCGCGATGCTCGACGTAAGTTTTCTTCACCACCTACGGCACCTTCTTCGACATCCGCGCTGTCCCTGATCCAATTCTGGATTCGAATTCGTTCCGGGTCATTCACATGGCTTCTTCTATCTTCTTCCGCAATCAGATCATCCATCAGTTGCTGCTGTTCCTCGAGGAACTTCTTTTGGAGTTCGATTTCCACACGTTGCCTCACCAATGACTGTCGCTCTTTCAGACGAGAAAGATTATTGGCCGTGCTCGACGTTCTCGGCAGGGTATTCGCGGGTACCTGCGGGATCACAGGTTCAACCGGTTCGGTGGGTTCTGGTGGTTCCGTGGGCACCAAGGGTTCGGTTGGTAGTGGTGGTTCGGTCGGTCGTACCGACTGTTCGCACGTATGGCACACCCAGGCACGATCCGCAATAGAATTCGTGACGCCCGCGCACGAAAAATGCCATCACGCATCGCACTCGTCGCATTGGACAAAATCATCCACCGAATCCGGCCTCTCGCAAGCCACGCAGCTGCTATTCGGTGGGTTGGCCATCTTGAATTTTTTGAAGAAATGTTGAGAGGAATAAAACGGCCGACTGAGATTCGAGAGCGTGTATTTTCAAGCGCTTCAAAACTGTAATTGGAGCAGAAATTAATAGAATGAACCCTCCAATAATTTAATGAGCAACTTACAATTCAGTTTGCCTTTCAATATTCCAACAATTCCTGAATGCCAGCTCCCGGCCCTAATCCAACAACGAGTCCAACAGATACCTGTTTCCCCTAAATAAATCACAATTATAATTCGATCTTTCCGTTTGCCAATCAATAGCTACCTTCGATTTAATCCTCCTTCCAACTAATCACTACTAAATTACTTCTGCAACGTGCCTTTTTATTCAACGGTCACTAGCGGTTTACTTTAATAATTATTTAACTAGTATAATGCAACTTAACAAAGACAGAATTCAATTCTCTACAGTATAATAGAAAGTATGTTGGCTGCCGAAACCCAAGCGCTGTTTTGTCCGTTTGACGTTTATGCTGATGTCCCGGAGTAATGGGCGCTCCTGTCACGACTCCGTAACGGTTGGCAGTGCGGCCAACTCTACAGCGGCTGCGACAAATGCGGTTTATATGAGTATCTTGATATGGAGCCGAGACTATACTACAGTACTCAAGGAGGGGCCTAACATATGCAACATATAATGTTTTGATTGTGTATGGATCATTGAAATGAAAGCTAAACCTTTTAATAAACCCTAGCATGTTGCTTGCCTTGTAAATAATGTTATTATAATGTTCAACAAAGCTTAATTTAAAATCTAGTATAACACCTAAATCTCTAACTTGATTGCACCTTTCAACTCTGTTTTGTCCTATTGTTACATGTTCTTGTCTCAGACGTTTCACGAATCAGACGTTTCACGAATTTCCAGGAAAAGTTTCATGTCGTCTACATATATTGAGACATTCAGAATATTCAATATGTGCTCTGCATCATTAACAAATAGAATAAACAGTAATGGTCCAAGATGGGAACCTTGTGGCACACCAGATGTTACATTGACTACTGACGACAAATCTCCTTCAAATCTAACTTATTGTGTCCTACCGGTCAAGTATGACTGAATCCACTTTAATAAATGTTGACTAAAACCTAACTTAGATAATTTGAATAGCAAAAAAGGGATATCAACTCTATCAAACGCTTTACTGAAGTCAGTATATAATGCCTCAACATAATGTCCCATGTCCATTGCGTTAATAGAAAATGTTACAAAATTCAACAGATTAGTAGTCGTTGAACGTCCTTTAACAAAACCATGCTGTTTGCTTGTAATTAAATGTTTAACTTGTGCAAAAACACTTTAATTTATTATAGATTCAAAGAGTTTAGGAATGCAGGACAATATAGCAACCCCAAGGTAATTTTTTGCGTCTGATTTTTTTCCACTTTTGAAAATTGGAATCAAATACGATTCCTTCCAAATTGACGGTAGAAAACAGGATTCGAGAGAAGAGTTGAACAGCCATGGCTTTACTATCTCCTGCGATACTGATTTCAAGAATACTGGTGGCAATTCATCTGGTCCCTTCACCCTTAGATGCATCCAATGTATTTAGAGAATGTAAGATTTTGTTGAGGGTAACATTATTAACTACAATATCTCTCATTAGCTCAAAAAGGTATGAGAAATACTGGTAATCCCGGTCTTGGTCATCATGACTTGTGTAAATATCATGAAAAAACTCAGCAAATAAGTTACTGATCTCGCTAGTCGTTTTTCCTGTTTTGTTGTGTAGGTAAATTTTCGAAGGATAATTATTTGACTTCTGTTTGTCTCTAACAAAGTTAAAAAATGATTTTGGGTCTGATTTAATGTTGTCTTCATCCTGAGTGTTATACCGTTCGTATGCGTTTTTTATTTCACAGTTCAAATGATCGCATATGTTCAAATAAATTGCGAGGTTACCATTATTTTGTTCTTTTTTATAGGCTTTATGAGCCTTTTGTTTTCTATTTTTGAGATTATTTATTTGCCTATTGCACCATGCTGGAGTTTTAGATTTCTTTGATTTTTTCCTTAGCTTTTTCGGTACTGTCGTCTCTAATATATCGTATACAATTTCATAGAACATATCTACAGCCTGCTCTGGGCTCGAATTTCTAATAAAACTTTGCCAGTCAATAGTTTATACGCAACAAAAAACACTTGAGAAAACAATCACTAATCCAAGCTTGACTCATGATGGGCTTGTAATATAGCTTTCGATTGAAAGAGTTTCCAATATCACCACGGGTACCAGTAAGATGCAAATCTCTAATAGTAATTCTCGATTACTTTTTCGAAAGGACATATCAGCATTTGATCGTCAGTTTGGCGTAACTGGTAGCTCACCCATGCATACTACTACTAATAGGTAGGGGAATATTATCTCTATCCTTCTACCAGTTACGCCAAATCGACGATCAAATGCATTGTTTACCAAAGCTGATACGTCCCTTCGAAAAAGTAGTCGAGAATTGATGATTGTTGCCTAAAATAATCGTTATAAGCATAGAAGTAAACATGGAAAAAACATTCCCTCTCCCCAAAGATTATTCCAACACCCCCCACTGGAACTGCAACGTATCGAAATCATTGCTAAACAAACGTTATAAAATATGCATATTTAATAAATTTCGAAATATACGTAATCTGTCTGTGTATCTAGAAAGACGACCGAAAACCAGTTAAATCTAGATAATTCTGGAATACTGCCAACGCTGATGAGCTCCATTGGACGCAATAAACGCCAAATGAAAGGTCCTGTAGTCTCATTTAACGCTATTGAATACTATTGGAATCAGTCAAGCGGTTCGAGAGATATGGCCGGGTCAAGTACCCGAGGGTATGGGTATTGAGACTATAATGGATGTGAATGGTGCCAAACCCACCATTGCAGAAACAAGATTAATTATAGCCAAATCGAATTTCCAGGACCAGATTGGCTACATCATGCCATGTTGCGGGTATTCTCGAGGATGTTGCCATAAAAAAAAATCAAAATTCAAAAACAAGACCAAGACAAACCAAGTGCATAGAGCAGTGCACGGTCACTAACCTCACTTTTGGTTCCAATCATTTTGTCTCTGAGTAAAAGATATGGCAACGAATGGGAGCCAAAACAAACCAACCAAAATTGTCAAAATTTACGAATGAGAGAAGAGCACTGCAAATCTTCGTGCACTGATCTATAGGACCACACTACACAGTGGTCCATGGAGTGCAATCGAGCGGAACAAAATTAATAACTACAAAACGTGTCAAAACGTAGCTAAAAACTTTGTGTTTTCATGAATGTTTTTTTTTTATAAAAAGCGCCATCTTTTGGTCAAAATATAATTGTTCTAAACTTGTACTAAACTTATATTCAAAATTTATGGTTTTAATTATGTATTGTTCAAAAATATAAAACTCTTAAGAAAACATGAAAATAATAGTTTTCAAGAAATTATTTTTTAATTAGTTGTCTTGAAAATCTGTTTTTTACACGTACCTATGTTTTTTTCATCAAAAGTAGCATTTTTTTGTATTTTTTAATGACGTATTTTAACAAAACATGAAACTTTTCCCAAGACCTACACACCCCGTTTTGACGCATCGTTTCAAAGACATTCAATAAAAACAATTAAATTTAACATACATTTAAAAATTAAAATCAACGTAACAGTACAAAATCACATCGGGGAATGTCGGTTTCGGCCATACCTTAAACCTATTATCGTCAGGGGGTAAACAAAGTCCTACAGCACTAAAATTTGGCCAATAGATGCTCTCGAACACAATGTATCAACATGCCAAAATTGAGCTATCAAGAACGTTGTTTACCCCCTGACGATAATAGAATAAGATATGGCCGAAGCCGTCATTTTCCCTCCTAGAATATTCAGGGCTAATAGCATTCAATACTGGATAAATAAAGACAGAATTTAAGATCAGAACTCCTTGGAGCCTTTGATCTAAAGAAAATTTCGTGTAATTAAAGTTCATTTTAGATCTGCATTACTCACATCTGACCATGTTTCGGGTATCCCGAAGAAGTGGCCAATTTGTGGCTAAGGCCTAATTCCATCATGAGACTCATCAAATTATGCCAGAATCAAATTTACAAGACAATTAAAATAACAATAACAAACTAAACCGAGTACCCAGCACCAACATTGGTCGCATGCAGCCATTTTCGGGGAACCCTCGAGGAAGTGTCTAATTTATGACTATTAGCTAATTAGTTTATTATTCAGTTCCAACCTGGATCGGGTATCAAGATCGGGTCTGCTTGTTTTCTGACAAACGTCAGTTTGATCGTTTGTTTTTAAAACCTAACTCAGGTTGAGGTTCGCACTGACAAAAAGTTCGGTTTCGCACTGGGTTGGAACTGGTTCCAACCCCGATAATAAACAAATTCGCTATATGTATGTATGTATGTGGTATGTAAAGGAAACCACTCATTGTTGCAGGCATAACCATTAGACAGTGGACTGTCCCCTCGTACGACTTGATCAAGTACAACAGCTGATTGTATTCAATTTACCATTGTATGAAGGGCCAAAACCGGAGAGTGAACCTGTAAGCAGAGACACCTACGCTTAGTCCGCGGGATCAAAGAGAATCTCCTTCCAACAATAAAATCCTACAACCCGGTAATGTACAAGCCATCGCGCTAGGGGATGTCTAAATGAGTGGGGAAGAAGAGCCCGCCTTCAATTCACGATCTGTTAACGACAGGCATTCCACTCTCCCTATCCAAATCGCTTTAATCGGGTGCCCTGGTCCCATACCCATCATATAATGTGTCATATAATAATGGAATGAAGAGAATAATAAAGATAAGATCTCACCCGATATGTTGCAAAGGAATCCATGACTTCACGGCGATTTCGAAGAGCTCCCATAGATTATTTAGAGGACGATTTATATACTTCTGCAGTTAAACAATCGTCTTTGAAAAACTCTCGATAGAAATACACGATGAAAGCGTGACATCCGAACACGGTGAACCGGCCTCCCAGGAGACAATGAAATTCGCAGGCACAGTTACAACCGCTGGTTGTAAAAAAATACAGCCATTCAAAGAAACGGATCCAATAAACGTCACTCTCGCGAATGCACACCCGTCATCGTCGAACGGCAAAAAAGGAATCGGTGGGCAATTTTGTGATGTGAAATTTCCACTGAAAATCAATCGGGAATGCACGAATTTCACCACACCCAACTGCGAAACACGTTCAAAAGCACTTTTGGAACACGATCGAAAACACAAGTGTTCAATTTCAAAACGCAACCTGCCAAACATTAAATTACATCAGAATTCAAAATCAAGGTCGTGGTCAAAATAGGACATCTCGAGTGACCATGACAACATTGGCTACATCCGGATTCATGAAGTACCCCATGAGTTTTAAGCTAGATTAAAATCCCAAAAGATCGTTTCTGTCCACATTAAGAACTCAGAACCATATTAGATAACATCTAGACATGCTCCGGATACCATCTGGGAAGTTGCTCAAAATTGAAATTGGAAAGGAAAGATGAATAAATTCAGGTTTTTTTCTGCATCCCACGGGAAGCTTACTTTTGAAACGATGATGAGAATCCCTTAATATTAGTAGTAATAGTAGTTATGAGTAGAATATCCATGTGTTATTCCAAATAATTTTCATGTGCTCACACATAAACTGAATCCTCTCAGAAGTACACATGAAACTTATGTGTGAAAAGAATAGTTTGTTTGATGCAACAAGGCATTTATGAGGGCAAATATGAAGTATTTGTCATACACATAGATATCATTTGTTGATCACATGGCAAAAAATCATGGGTAGGACACATAAATACGATACGAAGATTTTTTCAAGTGTAGAACTTCTGAGTCGAATTACATTACATCGTCCAACGGAATTTTGAGAAGAATTTAAATGGAATTCTGAAACTAATTTGAGGATGGTTCCTAAAAAGATAATTCTATGGAAATTATAGCAAAATGGTATGAATTCTTAGTGAGTTTCACGGGGATTGCGGGAAAGATTCCAAGAGAATTTCTATGAAGGATATAATAGAACTTCAGGGAGCATTCGCTGAGAATTTTGAGATAGTACTTAGGTGAATAGAATGCCTAGGAAAATTGCAGGGTCTTTCAATCAAACTATGGGAGCTTGCCAGGGAAATTTTGTGGAGAATTGTGGAGAATCTACACAGATAAAAATACTGAATTTTAATTGTGATGTAAACATTCATTCACGTAAACTTAAATTTCATTTCACACAACCGAGCAACTTGTAAACAATGTTGTTTACAAAGATGGGCTTTTGTAAACAATACTTGCTACATTGCATGAAATGTGTCAGAACTTTACATGATATATAATGTAAACTTATATGATATGTGACGCTCCATTTATGTGCATCATATTGAACAGAAATTTACACTACTTTTTTGAACTGTGTAGGTGGAAGCGAGGGGAACGTAAACAATCATCGATTCAATATTTAGACTGAGAAAGCAACCCAAAAATTCCAAAATTCCAACAATCCAGATGAAACCACCATTCATGATATTTAGGTAAAGCTGAGGAGACTTGTTACGGTCAGGTTTAAGGGGAAGCTTAAGACTCAAACTTTTTTCAAGTTAGTTTTGATTTTTCTAAAAATAGGGTTAACTACCCCATTTCCGGCCTACTAACTACAACCTGCATTTAGTCTTTCTTAATCTAGCGCAGTTTAGCACCAAACGGAATGTTATTATTACTGATGGCTTCCAAATATATATACCTTTCCGTACGTATCGTAAGATTTGATAAAAAAAAAACCAATCGTTGAGATATTGTCAAAAGACTAACACTACTTCTTGACGCCAAACTCGGCCTACGGATTCTAAGCTCGGCCTAACGCATTGAAACACCATTGAAACGCCACTGAATCCACTTCGGCCTATCGGATGAAGATAACAATTGATTCGGTTGGAGCGCATCTTTTGTGTTTGGGAATAATGGGTGCAAACCTTCATATCACGCGTTCTCATTGACTTCTTTCGGTAGCTTATTAACTAAAGTATCGTACCAAACGCATAATTGACTTGTTATCTCTGAAATCATGGATTTATTTGAAGTTTTCTGCTCGATAGGCCCAAAATGGGCGATTAGGCCGAAGTAGCTCTGTACCATATTCGAAAAAGAAATAAGAAATCCCAGATGATCAGTTTTTTCCAGATCTCTGAAAAAAATGGTAATTGCGGGGGGAGGAGGATACCTCACCATCCCTTTCCAACTGGGGAGTTTGGTAAAGAGAGATAATCAACCCGATTCGTACCTTCCTCCAAGTTGTCCTTGCTTCTCCTTTTAACGGAATTCCTTTCTGAAGAGCTTTTGAGTGTGTTGATTTATTTCCGATTTAAAATTCAGTTATAATTGCTTATCTTTTGCGTATTTCGCCTACTACTTTCAGACTTCATAAGTGCCAAGTACTCAACCCCACTGAAGAAGTTTTGACCTAGTTTAAGTATTCAACAGCAGGACAAATCAGCTGAAGTCACTGTTAGGATCAACAAAAGATTCAATAAATGTCTTAGGGAAAGCCAGAGTCCACAAAATCTCTTGTCCAGATTGCAATAAAATCTACATTGGTCAGACGAAAAGGACTTTGGAAACAAGGTTTAAGGAACACCTAGCAGAGGTAAACAAGGCTTACAAAGAGATGGATAAAGGACTTTATTATGAATTTAAATCCAAGGTTGCAGAACATATCTTTATAAAGAGGCAAAATTTGACAGGGCCTTGAAAACTAGACGTAGCAGAAAGTTTAGAAATATTTAAACATAATCCATCAACATTGCTCAATAGAGATCAAGGAAACGGATACTCGAGACCCTTTAGCATGCTACCTAAAAACACACATATTTAGTCGCATGTCTCTTGGAGACTAAATTTAGGTACCAACCAACCTGCATAGGTAAATGTGACATGGCAGTTGGACACCTGCTTTTTTTTTTTAGAGGTAAGTTTCTCCTGAACAAACAAAATTCTTACGTAAAAAATGTGAAGCATTCTGAAATTTGCATGACAACAATTATAACACTCCCAGCGCGTTACGCCCATGACAAACCGGTTTGAGTTGTTTCGCAACACAACTTCTGAAGATGATCATTTCAAATGGTATTTTCATTGAGGTACACAGCTCAAAAAAGTAGTGTAAATTTCTGTTCAATATGATGCACATAAATGGAGCGTCACATATCATATACGTTTACATTATATATCATGTAAAGTTCTGACAAATTTCATGTAATGTGGCAAATATTGTATACAAAAGCCCCTCTTTGTGAACAACATTGTTTGCAAGTGGCTCGGTTGCGTGAAATGAAATACAAGTTTACGTGGATGAATGTTTACATCACAATTAAAATTCAGAATTTTTATCTGTGTAACTCTAAGACACGAAGGTCCCGAAGAAACGTGCTCAAATTTTTGGCTCAACGCTGATACTCTCTTCGGTCCCAAGCTAATCGATTCACCCCTCGAAACATAGAAAATCCAATAACCCCTCATTTTATCTGTCAAACTTTCATAGCAAAGCAAAACAAACATAGTGTAGTACTAGAATTTTGCTAGAATGGGGTACGTTAATCGATTTACTTGGGACCAATAGGCTAGTCAAGTAGTGAGCCAATTTGAAATCGTTAGTTTCCAACGGTTGGTATTATCACTCTCTTGATAAATGACCATGCTAGGAGCTTGACAATGATGCGTCACTTTTTATCTTGCGTCCACCGTTAGAGTGAAAAAGACGACAAAATCAAATTTGTCATGTCCTTTCATTTACACAAGTCGTGAGACACTTAAACCGAAGACATGACATGACAAGACAAGACATATCACATCAACAAGACTGGCAACTTTGCCAGAATCCAAGCGACAGATACAGTAGCGCTCCACTTGAGCGAACTTTTTTCTGAGGATGTAATCTTTGCTATCAAATTCGTTAGAAGCATTTACCTTTTAGCGGCAGATGACATGATTGTACCTGTTTCATAGCGGTCGTACGAGAAAATGGAAGAGTTGCCAGTCTTCTTGATATGTTGTCTTCGCTTAAACACAAGACATATTTATAAGCGATCTCACCATCTGTCAAACTTGATTTCGGAAATGAACTTCGTATATCGATGAACTCATCTACGGCGTATGAACGGAGGATTTCAAATGTCCCCGAAATGTTTCCGGAAAGTTCATTCATCTTTGATGAACGACTTAATATTTTTATTTAGTTAGGTGTTTATTGCAGCTGACATCTTGTCACTTTTGAGTTGCCAGTGTTGCATATGCTCATTAACTGAAATTAAACTGGCATCAGATTAATAAGTAGACGAAAACCGAATGTTTCCAGAGAAGTGGTCGGAAAAATACTTCTTTGAGTGTATTGATGATAAATCAATGTGCTTAATTTGCCATGAGGTTGTTTCCGTGATGAAGGAGTTCAACCTGAAGCGGCACTATCAACCAAGCATGCTGCCAAGTGAATTCCATCCGGTCTCACCATACGGTGTTTATTCAATCACCGCGTGGTGAGTGGTGGTTAGACTGATGCAAAATTTGAAATTTTCACTCCACAGTATTCAAACGGTTTCCGAAAGTTTAAACTCATTTGATAAGAAACTGACTAGGCACAAACCATTTTAAGTTCATATGGAAATTACTATGGGAAAACAAAACTTTTTGTTCATTGTCTTCTAGCCTTTTACATATTGCACTGTAAACAAATTCTATTGCTATTCTTATGGGAATTTTTATCAGCTACAACTTTGCACAAAATCGTTTTTCAGCCAAACGTCAAATTAAATAGTTATTAATTGCTTAAGAGATTGATAATCTTATGGCAAGATTAAACAACTGTATTGTAGGCAACACTGTATTCTGCAGTGCGACATAGTAGCCATGATTTTTGACATCTATTCCACGCGCCATAAACACCAATGTTGCCTGCTGAACAGTTGATTGAGCATAATCATAAGACATCAGTGACTTGAATCATTGATAACTTTTGTTCCTTAAATTTGATCGAAAAATGGTCTTGAACAAAGTTGTAGCTGAGAAAATTTTCAATAAGCTCAGTTATCATTTTCTAAAGTAGAGTAAACTGGTAAATTTTGCGATAGAAATGAACCGAAATTATGGTTTCTCCATAGTAATTCCCATATAAACTTCAAATTGTTTGTGCCAAGTCAGTTTCTCACTAAATGAGTTCAAATTTTAAGAGCCTAATCAGGGCCCAATTTGGAACCGTTTGAGCACTGTGGAGCAAAAATTTCAAATTTTGGATCGGTCTAGTGGTGGTGTTCTCCGGTACACAACGAAAGGCTCCCCGCAAGCAGCTAGCTATCAAGGCTGACCTCAACTGGTGATCGGATTCAGTTCCAATAACCGTGTGTGGTGGTGTCTTGTCGTCGGTATCAGCAGTGCTTTCGGCGCGTGGCATTGAACATTGTTCTCCATTACACAACGAAAGGCTGCCTGCAAGCAGCGAGCTGCAGTTCACATGAGCATCCATAGAAGGAGGAAGAAATCGGACCGCTTTTGATCGGAATCAGTAGCTCTTTGTAAGTCGCTGTGGGCCATCTATGTCAAGCGCGTCACCTTCATTCCAAACAACATACAGCTCTGTGTTTAATACCCTAATAGCTCAGCATTACTCAACCATAACGACAAAACGGTCCTTTTAAGGATCACCATAAATTTGGAAAAAAGGGTATTTTTTGGACATTTGTCAAGGTCATCGGATGTCAGTTCCCATATCTAGATAGAGCTGGACTTAGGGCATAACAGATTTTGTTAACAATGCATTCTTTTGATGATGTCTTGAAAGTCAAGACTCGCCCACGCAAATCGACATCACCATCAGGTAGGGTAAGACTTCCTCTACCCGACGGTAATGTTGGTTTGCGTAGGTAAATTCCTAAAAATCATCGAGAGATGTCATTATTTACAAAAGCTGTTACGCCTAATGCCAGCTCTATCTAGATATGTTTAAATCTAGCATACCATGAACTTTAGAAAAATATCTACGATCCATACAAATTTCAAAAAAAAATAATGTATGGACGATTGTCTACGCGACGAAGGGGGGATGGTCAAAAACATCTTAAATCAGTCTACAGCCCCTAAGACCACGTAGTCCTGCGTCACCATTGCGTACAACCCCATAGGGCTGTCCCTACCTGGAGTTCGACCTGTATTTCGTTGGACAATGTACGTACCGGCTCTTGTTAATTAACTAGTCCCACCAATTATCAGCCCAATTGCTATAGAAATTTCCACCATTGAATAGAGTAAATTCCAAACGATCACCTATCTGCTACTTCTACAGACCATGAAGATCGAGTTTTTCAGTTGCTTACAGTAAATTTACCATTTCTAAATGAGCCGGCGAATGTACAAAATGTTGAGTAGAGTAAATCGTTTTCTGTTGTTTATTTACGCAAAATCAACTGCTAGTGTTTAAAAAAAACATCGACTACAAAGTGCCGCTTTAGCCTTTCCTTTCTTGTTAGCGATCTTAAAACTCGACGCCCGACCTTTAGACTGTTCAGTCGGTCATCATGCAGTTGGTCACCATGCAGTTGGTATATTTGCTGGCAGTTGTTCTGGTTACATTTTGCTTCTTTTTGCAACTAGGTACGTCGCTATCGCTTATTTCAGAGTGTTATCCGATTGTAATGGATGTAATTTTCTACTCAGCAGAAGCGGTTCCAGTGCCTGGCCCACAGTTTATGGAGGAAGACATATGTGGTTCACCGTACGCGCCACGCCGTTGCTTGTGCGACACAAAAGATGGAAATTTGGATTGCGAATACTTCATATGAAAACTGATTTCGATTAATGAATAAATTCCATACCAAATGGGTTGATTGCTCTAGTTGTCACAAAGTGTTGTTTTCATCTGCTGTTGATTTTTTTTTCGGAAAATGTTTGAGATTTGATTCGCATTACTGTAAGCTAAGCGGATCAAAATCAATTTAGATGGAATTTGTTCCAAGTGAAGGCAACTTGCTTACATTGATATAACAACTCTTCAGTTGTTTCAGCGAAGCAGTTGAACGAGAATGGCAAAATTTCGCTTTACAGTGTGTTTATTACTATTCTGCGGTTTTTTCGAACTGATGATGTCAAGTGAGTTAAAGAATTTTTGTTTGATGGACAGTATACTATAAAAATGCTCCTTTTTTCTAGGCCCTTACACTGGCTTACACCCGGAACTGGTGTGCAAGCCGAATATTACATTCTCCGATGAATGCGGCAACATTTGTGTTTGTAGCCCAAAAGGCGTAGCACTATGCGATAATGGAGTGTTTAAACAGTGTTCTAAATGAGTATTGGATTGGAATTATGGTGATGGCACGAAATTACATATTTTCATTAAAATGGTTACATACTTGTGAATAACCACCTAATAATTCTAATAAAGGTTCAAAACGAGACATCATGGAAAATACTAATTTTCAACCTCAATATCTAAAAGTTGTCATATGCTTCAAGAAAATAAAGCTACAGTTTGAGATACAACTACCCAAAATTACTGAAGACTCGTGGTTTGGTCATTGGGACAAACAATGTGTTATGTGTTAATTTTGCTTGCTGTGCATTATACATCTCTACATCTACATAACATTACTAGCGCACCACGTAGTAAAAAAATCCCATCACTACACATCTCAAAAGCTCTCCCGGAAGCACTCCCGGATCCATTAAATTAAGCTCATTTTCCTCTAATGCCATTTGCCGATTCCCGGCGCATCCCATTCTTGTTTTCCATTCGTTCTCATTTGTCCCCTCGGACTTCACCTTCCGGAATCCGAGCGTCCGTGCCACACCAGAATGGTGACGTCGTCGTCGGCAGAACGATAAATATTCATCCTGTTTCCGGGCTTGTGAGCATCGACCCCAACGAGGACGCACGGGAAGACCAAATTCGCCGCATCGTTTGTCCCCTTGTTGTAGCTGTTATTTGGCCGTGTGGTCGACCGGGAAAAAACCCCCCTTCGGGAATCGGTTCGCCCGTTTGGAACTCCGATGCACCAACATGAGTACCGACCACAAAGACTCCACAGTCCATGAGTGGTACATCGGTTCCCGGGTATCGATGCGAATTATTAAGCTGGTATAATTAAAATTTAATTTTATATATGTGTTCTTGTGTGCCGGTGCGTGAAAAGCTGGGGCAACCCCTGCTGGAATTGACGACGACGATGATGATGATGATGCTGGCGATGGATTCCCAATCGGATCCATTCTCAGTGCGTGCAGAATCTCCAGTAATTATGCTAATTTAATTCGTTCCATCGCCGATAGGTGGCAGCCTACAACAACCAACGCTAACGAGTATTGGAACCCACTGTTCCAGGTATTCCGCTTGCCATCACATTACCATATGGGCAAGCTATAACGCACTGTTCCGATAATGAGCACGCAACGACACTTGGCACCGGGTATCATATTAGAACAAATGCTGGTGATTTGCTTCGGTTGGGTCTTGCAATTTATCATATTACACACTGGAATCGAATTAAAGTATACGCATGCCAATATTGAACTAAATCAAGCAAATATAGTGAACTAAGGATACAGTCAATAAATTATAATTAGGATGATGCAAATGCTAAAGAGAACATAAAATCTATTATACAAATAAATTCAAAGCACGAAAAACATGGAGAGATCAACATTAAAGTGACTTGAAATCTGAAGTATTTCGTTCTTTGAAAATGTGTTTCCATATGCCTTCCTCTAACTCCGTTGAGGAAACAGCAGAAGGCAGGATTTTCCAGTGTTAGCTTATTTTGCTTTCCGAGGAAACAGGGTTTGAAGAGCAAATGGCTGGACTTTTGCGCCTTGCCGTAGGATTTCCAAGTGTCGGATACAACACGGTTATGTAGTGTATGTTTCTCTTTCCAATTATATGTCTGGTAAATTATGTTTGCACAACTCAAATTATCGCAAGAATATGTACACATGTCACATTTATAATAAAAATATGCATGAGTGATGTTTAAGCGAATTGAAAATTCCCTCCAAATTTAAGCAAACCAATTGATCAATTTAGATGGTCAAGTTTTGAACTCACCACAGCATGCTTTTGGCGCTACTGATGATCAAACCTAAAATTCTGTGGTAGCCACAGCACAGTTCTGTCAAAACCTCAGCATTTTCATTGATACATTGCAAACATTGCAGATTGGAACCACCTTTGACAGTTCTTTTGGAACAATAAAAGGGTTTCCACTGATTTCTTTTTCCAGTATTTCTAATATATTTGATAGATGCCTATTCTACACAGTTTGAAAAAGTAGTGTAAATTTCTGTTCACAAATCTTTTAAGTTTACATTATAAATCGAGCAAAGTTCTGAGGCATTTCATGAAAAGTGCAATCCTATACAAAAGCCCATCTTTGGAAACAACATTGCTTACAAGTTGCTCCTTTGCGTGAAATGAAATACAAATTTACGTGACTGAATGTTTACATTACAAATAAAATTCTTTCTGAATTGTTTGCTGTATAGAGATTAGTGACGTTTAACGCACGCACACTAGCAAGTGTATCACCGTGTAAAAGTTGTTTATTATTTTCCTTCGACTAACCTCAAAATTATATTTGATATCATCAGTCAACAACTGATGTTGCAGAGTAACTCTTCGCATATAAATACTTTTTATAAGCTTTTATAAGTACCAATTTTAAAATGGTTGTAAACTGTGTTGTTCGTGAATGTTTAAGTTACGGTACGGATGAAAATATCAGGTTTTATTGTATACCGGCTGTGCGCAAGAGAACGGACGAAAAATCGCGTAAATTAATGCTACTACGCAGATCTAGATGGGTGAGAGCCTTGATGCTTGCCCGTGACCCTCCTCCGTATTGTCGTGTATGCAGTCGACATTTCGTTTCCGGTAAACCAGTACTTTTGGATGACGTTAATAACTTTGACTGGATTCCAAGTCTTCACATGTCGAATGTTCACACTTCAGTTCAGCACCAGGAACTCCAGGAAAACGTACCCAGCTGGAAAGACAGCTTAAATGTTGCGTTTGAATTGTCGCAGCCTTCGACTGCAAACCTTTTGTCGAACTTTGTTATCGGTGGAGGGAGTGGAGGAAATTTGCCCACTAATATGTCTGATTACGCACTCGTTTTCAATCAGCATTATAATGTGGTTAAAAGGTAATTTAACTTATCCAAAATTGCTTGTCAATCGATTAACCTTTTTTTAGTTTAGAAACAACAGAAGCTGGAAACAATATCGTCGGTGATAATACCACAAATAACGACAGCGGATACCTGACCAACAATGACGTTCTCGATAGTACGGGAGTAAGTGAAGGAATCTTAGGAGGTGAAAACATTGATTCAAGCTTGACTGGCCAGTTAACTGACCTTGCGTTCGTGATGAACCAACATCCTAATTACATTCAGAGCGATGTTCAAAAGTAGAAACTTACCTAAAAATAGTAGTATCAGTAGTATCTCACGTTTTCATTTCTATTTAAGGTTTGTGATGGTCTCGGAGACGATTAAAACTACTATCCTTCAAGACAGTATCAGCAGCCTCAGCACACAAAACTCTATCATCCATGAAGTGCTGAATGAAGTAGCAACTAAAGAGAAAGTGGCCTGTAATTCGAAAGACTTCCCAATCGAGAACGCTATACCAAACGATATCTTTCAGAGTGATGTTTCTGTTCAAACTGATGAATTTCTGGAAAACGATATGAGGCAACTGCAAACTGCATTGAATCTTAGTGAAAAAAAAGTTCAAAAAAAATTAAAGTTCATGCAAAAAGACTGCAACATAAATTAGTCGCTGTTCGTGGATCAGTTAGACTCACGGTGGTTTCGCTTAAAACCAACGACGTGAAATGTAAATATTTTACTGGCCTACTTACAGAGTGGACGTGTTTTGAAGCATTTGTTTGACGCGTTAGTAAAGAACATTCCGAGTTTTTTAGGCCTTACCAAGGAAGAAGTATTTGTGCTGACCCTCCGTAAGCTTCGATTAAATGAACCATTTTGTACGTTGGCTCATTTATACAACCTACAACAGTCAGTAATTTCAAATTATTTTTATGAAACCATCGATGGAATATTCCTTTTCGTGAAAAAAAAATAGTAAGATTCCCTTCCAGAAATGTGCTACGACAGCATATGACATTGGCATTCAAAAACAAGTACAAGGATGCAGTCACTGTCACTGTTGACTGTTTCGAGATTCCCATGGAATCTCCAAATCCAAAGTCGATGAAAGCGAATGCAAATGTGTTTTCTAATTACAAGAAACATAAGACTGTCAAGGTTTTGATTGGAATCCAGATCCAATCCAGATTGCAGCCCGCTGTTCCATGCGTTCCAGCATCTCAAATTCTGCTATACTACCAGAACGTCGGTGGCATGAACAGCTCACTCGCCGAATACCAGCTAGCATGCAGCGACGCATGCTACGACACATACGCCTTCTCGGAAACCTGGCTGAATAACAACACTTTGTCAAAGCAGTTGTTTAACGATACATATTCCGTCTACCGTCAAGATCGATCAACCCTCAACAGCAACAAGACCTCCGGTGGTGGAGTCCTTCTGGCCATTCGCTCCTGTTTCGTATCTCGCTTACTGAAACCTCCTGAAGATTCGACGGTTGAGCATCTGTGGGTTGCAATTTCAACTCTAAGTGGTACAATCTATATCTGCGTGATATACGTTCCTCCCGACCGCGTTAACGACCACAGCCTGATTGAGAAGCATGCACTTTCGCTGGATTGGATTGTCTCTCATATGGATGCCAGGGACAGCATCGTCATCTTGGGCGATTTCAACCTTGGCACTGTATCGTGGCTTAGCGATGCTCACGGCTTCTTCTTTCCTGACAATTCCCGTTCATCGTTCAGACCGGCTTCTCTCTCCTTGCTTGACGCGTATTCAACCGCAAGGCTTCAGCAAGTGAATGGCGTTCTGAATGCAAACAACCGTTTGCTTGATCTGTGCTTTGTCGGGGAGGATTTGGGACAAAGCTGCTCTGTTACCCATGCTCCGGCACCGCTCCACAGAGGAGTAACTGGAACAAAAACCTGGCCAAAATAAGAAAACAAGATTTTCTTGATTTTTCATGCTTCTATATTTTTTTATATATTTCAATATATGCAGCATAAAGTGGCAACGGAATAAAAACGTTACATTTTGTTTACAAATTTTGAGACGTGTTCAAAAACTGAAGAAATTCGAAGCTTCTTGTTTTCCAAAAAGTAACCATGTAATAATTACGCCTACCAGATATAAACAATTTGAACAAGAGGTAAGTGTTATAATAAAATGGGTACTTTGGGATATTTTCTAACAAGTTATGAGATAAAAACCTTTAAATTTAAATAATGTCTTATTTTTTCAACAATATGAAAAAAATGTATTTTATATGCTTTTTTGTGCTGTTTCAGACTTGAAAAAGTTGTAGAATCTTGCGCGATCAGATCATATAATCTATGGACGAATGAAAGTTCACGTTATTATGAACACATTGGCATTAGAATCTCGTCCGGAGTCGTCCGGATTGGCGATTGCGAGCCATTTGAAAATGGCATGTTTTGCATCATTTCGTGGCAAAATTTTATCCCTTTATAAGGTCATACTTCTAGAAAACTTCCGTAGCACAACGGTTTTCTGCAGATACCTATGACAAACTAACCGAGTAATACTTCTGTCCTTCTTTAATCTATTACATCAATTGTGGTACTAGATTAAAATTACACTTCAGTAAACTACTCCCGGTTTGATACCCATGGCCAGCATCATTTTACTAATGCTGCTAAGTTTTTAAATCTAGTACTTCAATTGATGTACTAGCTTAAAGGAGTGTAACGTTAGAAAAACCATGTTTATTTTTTATAATTTAAGGTTAGAGTAAGGTTTCTTTGCCTTGTAATTCAATGTTTATCACAGACCGTTTACCCCATAAAGTATTTCACTTTTCATGTAGAAACTGTAAATTTTGAAAATTAGCTAGTGCCATTTGGTTGTAATACTCTCTCATACACACACACACACATTTACCCATTCGGTTTTACATACAAATAGGTTCGTTCAAGCTAAACTAGCAGAGCGTCATAGAGATTTTCATGTCCGGTTGTATTGGTGCGATATGTGAGAGTATGTTAGTGAATATCCGAGCAAAATACATAACAAATCGATGTCAAACTCATTTTGACCGATCTACTTTCATACATTTTTTAGGTTAGCCAGTGGAAAATAATAAACAACTTTACACGGCGTTGCTCCCGCTAGTGTGCGTGCGTTAAACGTCACTAATCTCTATAGCTGGCGATAACGAATGAAAATAAAGCAGAATCTGTGCACGGTAACCGCAAACTACTTAATATTCAATACAAAGATTCTAACTAATCGAACGTAAGAAATCGCAAGTTATGTTATTAAAACTTTCGTTATTTTTTATAATTTTTTTATTTCAGGGCAATGATTCTTGGCTAATTTCTTCACTTTTTTGTTTGTTAAATAATCCTTATATTAAGCAGAAGAATAAAAAAATCCTACTTTCAAAACCCATTACTCATTTTATTAGTATGGATGATGAAAGGCCAGATATGCACTGCTAAGTAGATGGTTTTAAAAATTTAAAGTTAACAGAAGTCTAAAAACCTATTATTATTAAATATTTTAATATATTAGCAGAAAATTGCTCAAAACCAGTGAATATAATTTTGGCCAGGTTTTTGTTCCAGTTACTCCTCTGTGCGCTCGTCAAAAACTGCAGACATCATTCACCTCTACTGTTGACGCTTGCAATCGATCCTGAGAAACGCTTCCAAGACCTCGCCGAAACCGTCTTCTACAACTTTCACAAAGGAGACTTCGAGCGAATGAATAACTTTCTCGCTAATGTGGATTGGAATGCGACACTGGCTCCGGGGATGCGAATCTGGCTGCCTCGACCATGTGTGGTATCATATTCTACGCTATCGATCAGTTTGTGCCTAAAAAACTACGGTGTAAACCTGCCAAACCCGCCTGGTCGAACTCTGATCTTAAGCATCTGAAAAAGGTGAAAAGGGCTGCACTGAGGAAACACAGTAAATATCACACAGATTCTACGAAGGCTAATTACGTCCGCGCCAACAACGAGTACAGAGATCTCAATGCAAGCTTGTACAACGCACATCAGTCTCACTTGCAGAGTCGTCTCAAAGCTAATCCTAAGGAATTCTGGCGATATGTGAACGAGCAACGGAAAGAAACGGGATTGCCGTCCAATATGACTGATGGCGTTACTGATGCCAACTCCGTCGCAGATATCGCCAACATGTTTCGCACACAATTCAGCAGCGTTTTTTCAGACGAAGTTCTTGATGCTCAGGAAATTGCTGCTGCCACGAGTAATGTCCCTCGTGCGTCGGTGTTTGGTTCTCCATTCACCATCCACAGCGACATGGTGATTTCAGCCGGGAAGCAGATGATAACATCAACAGGATCTGGTCCAGATGGCATTCCCTCATTAGTACTGAAACGTTGCTTAGACACTCTCTCAGAGCCCTTAGCTAAGGTCTTCAACTTGTCAATGACCTCCGGAGTTTTTCCAGAATGTTGGAAGGATTCGTTTGTTTTCCCTGTTCAGTGCTATCTCCAAACTATTCGAGCTAATTGTCCTGGAAAAGTTGGTTCAAGACTGCTCGTACAGTATTTCTCAGGATCAACCCGGCTTCATGCCTAAGCGCTCGACGACGACTAATCTAACTGTTTTTACATCGTTCATTATTCGTGAGATTGAACGTGGCCATCAAGTTAACGCCATATACACCGACCTCTCTGCAGCTTTCGATAGAGTGAACCATGAATTACCATCTCTAAATATGACAAAATGGGTGTTCATGGGAGTCTACTTACCTGGCTTTGCTCCTATCTGACTGGCAGATCTATGCCTGTTAAGATCGGTGACTACGCTTCTCCACCCTTCATGGTTACATCTGGTGTTCCTCAAGGCAGCCACCTGGGGCCATTGCTTTTCCTGTTGTATATGAACGACGTGAACTTGATCCTCAAATGCCTTAAACTCTCGTACGCCGACGACATGAAGCTCTACTACGTAATAAAAGGGCCTCAAGACGCTCATTTCCTCCACCAAGAACTTGAAGTCTTTGATGATTGGTGCCGGATAAACAGGATGTCTTTAAATGTGTCCAAGTGCTCGGTCATCTCCTATGGCCGTAAACGGGCGATGCATTTCCACGATTACACCTTAAGAGGAATAAGCTTGAAACGCGAATCGACTGTCAAGGACTTGGGAGTCATGCTCGATTGCAAATTAACGTTCAAGGATCACATTGCCTATGTTGTATCTAAAGCTTCATCGCAGCTAGGATTTTTATTCCGTTTCGCCAAAAGCTTCAAGGACGTGTATTGCCTGAAGGCTTTATACTGTTCCCTGGTTCGACCTATACTGGAATACTCTGCCGTTGTTTGGTCGCCATTCTATCAGAATGCCATCCATAGAATTGAAGCTGTTCAGCGAAAATTTATTCGCTTTGCGTTGCGACACCTTCGTTGGCGCGACCCGCGTAACTTGCCGAGCTATGAAAGTCGTTGTAACCTCATCGACCTGGAGCTCTTGGAAGGAAGGCGTAATGTGGCGAAGGCTTGTTTCGTTGCGGATCTTCTGCAAGGGAACGTCGACTGCTCCACACTTCTCAGTCTTCTTGACATCAACACTCAACGACGGGACCTCCGGCGGCATGCGTTCTTCAACAACCGGCGTTCGATGACCAACTATGGCGTGCACGAACCAATGTTGAGTATGTGCCGCGTTTTCAATAGTTGTTATTATGTGTTCGATTTTAATGTGTCCCGCGAGAAAAATAAGCGTAGCTTTAAGAGATGTTTGCGTTAATTTTGTGTTTGAAGCAGTTTTGATGTTTAGATATAGAAAATTGTCATTAGGGTAACTATTTTATCTGTTGACAAGTAGAAATAAATAAATAAAAATAAATAAATAAGAATATGCGCCTCCGGAAATATTATCTATATTTCTGAAGATTTCGGCGGGAGGACTTCAGACAAAGAGATTATCAAAATGTCAGGATTCCTGAACATGATTGAACATGGAGATTTTGTTATGGCTGACCGGGGGTTTTTGATTGATGAATTGCTTATGCCTCTTGGGGCATCCGTGGCCTACCCTTCGTTTAAAAAAAAGAATCATCAGCTAGATGCAGTGAACTCTAAAGAATTGTCATCCTTGCGCATACATGTAGAAAGAGTAATCGGAGTACTTCGACAAAAGTTTTTAATTCTGACGGACACTATTCCAATCAGTTTGATCCAAAGGTGGAACAATGATACACCAGCTATTGATCAAATATTGGTTGTAGCTGCAAGTCTGGTAAATCTGTGTCCATCAGTTTTCTCGCAATGATTTTAGATTAAATTGTTATTGTTTGCATGTTTTTTAATCTATTGTGACAATAAATAGTATTTTTATTAAGGTTATCTTTTATTGTCCTTTTATGATATTCTCTTGACTTGTTCCACAACGAACTGACAAACAACTGAAGTAACTGGATCATCCTTCTGACCAACTGATTTATTAATTATTCGGGTCTCGATTTTGTCGCACATTGCCCTATTATATATTTATTGTTTTTTTTTCTTCTTCATTTTTCTAACGTGCTTATACATCATGCTCGATCAATGCATGTACTTACATATTATTTAAGTTATTTATATCAGACTTGTTAGTATACATATGAGACATCAATTCAGGCAAAACAACATTTTTGAAAAAACAAATCGCCTTTTCTTTAAATGCATTCCAAAACTGTTCATTTCGCTTGATTTGGAAAATCAGTGATCTTTTGAGAGACCAGATATAAAAATATCCAAAGGTGGCATTGCAAATATGCACTTGCATTAATGCCTGGAAAAAAAATTTGTGATTAGTGTTTAAGACAATCTCGCCATTACAGTCTTCGATTATATAAGGATCGCTAAGTTGAGTTAGGACTGTTATTATGTCATCGCAGTCACGAGCAGAGAACGGACATTTGACTTCAACGACAATAGTTCCATGGCAACTGCAACGAAAAATGGCATCAGGTGAAGCTCCAAGACACGGTTCTGCATCAGAAATCACCAGACCAGATTTTTCATTGATGATATTGCTGTGCAAGTCAACAATTGAACGATACAGAGCGTTAACTGCAACCTCTTCATATTTTTTTCCATATCTTATAGACGGCGAAGAAAACTTTACGGGATCTGGGTAACACATTCTACGGAGTATTGTTATTGATGGTTTCGAAATAGGAGTATAACAGACTTCTTTGCGGTGATACGGCCAGTGCGGAAAGTTAACTACCATTTGCTATCACTTTGGTCCTGTGTAATGGTTTCAATTTTCTTCAGCATCTCTGGGTCCCTGTTCATATTTTTGTACACGTTTTCAGCCAGACCTCTGAGTTGTTGAAGATTGTACATAGAGTTCTGAGCGTTGTACAGCAGTCGCAGGTTGTAAACCTCTAGGTCCAAACGAATTTCGTTGTCTTTGGAACATGCCAAGCATTTAAAATTTAAACCAGCTTCCCCACAAAATTTTGTTGCTGCGGCAACGTTCAACTCATCGTGTTGGAAGAGCAACTTGACGAGTTACATCAGAAGCATCAGGACACCGGTACGGATATGTACGTATTACTTTCCGACCAAAATCTATATCCCGTATTTTTTGTATAAGTCTGTAGTAATTGAAGTCGGAGGTTTCTTCCAATAAGCTGGTAGATCTGTCACAGAGAGCTGCAGAAAGCAAAAATAATCGTATGAGTAAAGCAAGTGCACAAGATGTAGATGAGTAAGATTACTTGATAGAAAGCGATCAAATGTAATGTCACTCACTTTTTTCTCTAGTATAGCACTTCGGATCCCATCTAACGCAAAAAGAGTAGCTCCAACGTGGCTACAAGCTTCAAGAATTCCTATTGTACAATCACAGTGTGCAGCTAAGATGCATCCGTCTTCCTACACTATAACCCACGGCTGGAGTGGCTTTTCATTTAACGAGAATGAATGATGTACTCTTCCGTGAACTACATACATATCGTGAAGTTTCCGCCCGGAAACATTTTTCACCCACCCATTTAAAAAAAAAACAGCACGGCATCCATTCCTTTAGAACAGTCCTTCGGCATCCCGTAAATGGGTTTTCATCCAGCACCAAGAATTGATAGATTCGGGCGAATGTTACATTTAGGGGAACCTCCTTCTGATTTGTTTTTACGGAATATGAATCGACTCCGCAAAGCTGAATTTTTTGCTGGTAACGATTGGCAACTTCTTAAGAGTTCTGAAATGAAAGTTTTGATTGATAAAAATAGTTCAGCAACTCGTAATTATTTTTTTTTCCAAATTATTTTTTCACTTCTGAACAGCTTGCCATACTTGAAATTTTTGACAGATGCTTGTTTTTTATTTTCCTCGGATTATCACTACTACACTCTCACACTGCGCACCAAAATTATCGGCCGTGAAAATCTCTATAGTCAGTTCTGGCCACACTACTGGCTTCCCGGTCTATAGAGTTCTCTAACACCGTTAGTATTAGTGAGAAGTTTCACTAATACATGCATTTTACTGGTTGAAAATAAAAAAAACAAACCGCTGTCGAGTCGAACACTTTGACAGCTGATTTCGTGGTTGAAAATAATAAACAAATCGATTTTACACGAATACACTAGCAAGGTTGTGTTAGTGAGATCTTGCGTCGTGAAGTCAATTGTTGTTTTCTGCACGGTTAGAAAAAAGTACCTTAAATTAAGTTCTTTTCACTCATCTTGGCACTATAGTGCAGGAACCCAAAAGTAGGTAAAGCGGATTAAAGTTATTTTCATTTACTTGTGTGCAGTTCGTATGGACTTTTCCACTAGCTTTTGAACCAAAAGTAAGTTAGTTATACCCAACAGTAGGTAAATATTATTATACCCAACGTTGGGTTCCCACACTTAACTACCCATGTTGGGTGGTTTTGCTCCTTCTTTTTTGACAACATTAGAAGGAGAAAAGGAGACAAACTAGTCAAAAGTACGTAAAAGTGAACTGACCGCTGGGTACTTTTTTCTTACCGTGTGTGCGTTGGGTAGGAAATGATTACTACGAGTCTACCCTGAAGAAAGTGCGATTCTCAAATGGATCCGTTCCGGCTCATGGCGAGTTCAACCCAAACTCAAATGGCGGCAAAGCGGTCCAGAATTCTGAAAAGCTAAACTTAACAACAGGGAAAAACTTCAACACATCGGCAAGAGAGGTTTCTTATGTTGGTTTGCCTCTATTTGCTTGCCTACACCGTTTGAAAAAAATCATGTTCATTTCTGCAATTTATAGCGCACACGTTATTAACGCTAGATTTTTCGTAAATTTACACGTAATTTCATGTCAATTGAAGCGCGGTATCGCATAAACCAGCAATGTTGTAAACAAGCTTGCAAACCTTTTTTTTTTGTTTGTGCTAAGTATAATTTAAGATAAACGAGAGGTGATTTTACGCGATCATTAGTAATCAGATTTTGTTTTTCTGTGTACAGGGGAAACTACACGATAGGCGAAAATTTCAATCCGATTCTTAAGTCAATCCGCCACGCTTTAGCTCTCCTTAAGGTAACCCTAGGGTTGAAAACCTGTCTTCGATAGAATTACCCCACGCAGCGAGCGTCTTGGGTTATCAAGTCGTCGAGCTGAGAACAGCCCAATTCATCGAACTGAGGCTATGTTTACTTCTGGTGGTGATGGTACGGCCACCAAAAAGTACACTGGAGCGTATCCTAAGGTTAAATGAACTACACAGCTCTATTTCCACCTACCTCTCCTCCACCCCACGATCACCTGCTCCACCTGCAGCCCTTAAACAAAAGGTACCCCCACTCTAAAGCTTACCCTGAAGATTAAAAAGGCACAGGGATAGTTTGTTTGCGACGAAAATAAGATTTAAATGGATCTGGTTAAAACAATTTTAGCAGTGCTCGAAAAGAACAAACAACCTGTACGTTACCATTGGTAAACGTGTGTAGACAGACAAGAATGTTGATTATGGGCTTTTTTTCGATGGAGTATCGAGGGTACATTCCCTGCCGCAAACTTGGGAGGGAACGATGCAATGACCGATGCGGATATAACTCACGATCATTTCCTGAATGGTAGGGTTTGAGTTTTGAAGAACCCTAACCTCCTGAAAATTCCATTACTAGACTGCACTCAGTGTCCCTCGTCGGAACGACGCTATATGACCTACACCATCACCTGGTCAGTCCAATTAGATTAGATAATTTGTAAGATTTGACTACCTATACCCTTGTCCGTACCAAAGGTAATGATCTGCATAAATGCAAGTGACTATGAGAACACTACTATTCCTACCATCGATCGTTATCTTCATGATTGATAAATTACTAAAGTTTAAGAATGCAGTAGTGTGTTATCTGCTACTGCCCCTTTTGTGTTTTTTTTTTTAATTTTTACAATCCTCTCAAGAACTTCATTTAGTAACGATAGACTACAACGGACTGATTTGATAATGTCAAATGACGGTCTATTACATACTCTACCACTTTGACGAAGACGGCAACTCTCTATAGCTTAATTTCGCAAAGATAGACTACAACATCACTTCTAACGACTGATAGTGTAAAATAATTTCTATTTTTTTCCTTTATTTACGTTGTTTTTAGCTATTCGGCTAGTTCATCTCGTAGTGACAAATAACAGAATTTAATATACTGAACAACTTTGCCGAAGACCGAAACTATCCATGACTTCATTTAGCGAAAATAGACATCAGTGCCATCTTTGTGGCACGATCTGTATCTATTGTGATAATGTCAAATAATAGCATTTCACATACAGAATAACTTTGAACGCATCGCTCTTGAGCTACATTTTGAAAAGATAGACTACAATCTCTGCCGCACGACCTGGGTCTAATCTTATAGCGGCAAATAACAGAATTTCACATACTGAACCACTTTTTTGAAGACCGCCAACTCTCTAGAGCTTCATTTCGTAAAGATGGACTACAGCGCCAACTCTGCTAGACGATATGAAACTAATCTTATAATGCCAAATAACAGCATTTTACAAACTGAACATTTTTTCCCAAGACCGCAACTTTTTAGAACTAGTTAGTTATTGATTTAATGAATTATGAGAAAAGTTGCTAAAAATCTTTGAATTGCCCCTTTAGCTTGTCTCCCTTGGCTGTTTTCGCCATCCTCTTACTATGGTGCTGAAAGTGGCCCACACTCTACGTAGAAACTTGCAATATGGCCCGTCATATGCCTTTAGCTGAGCACCACTGGGTTATATTAGTTTCGTTTACAGTTGCTTCACAGCGATATAAATGTGGAAAATCTCAGGAGTTCACCTCTTAGTTTACCTTTTTGTCTACCTAAAATATTCATAAGTATTACAAGCAATGAAGAGTTACTGAACAATCAACAAAGCATCCTATTACACTAGCAACTCCGCAATCTGATGCTATCATAATTTTCAGCAATGTCAGGAATGCTCACGAACCCCCAACATTTGCCAGAAAACTTACTACTAACTCAAGGTATCTTCCAAATTAGCTTCAAAATTGCATTTTTTTTTTTCAAATTCTAAATTCAGTCCTCTATATCCGTAACACGCGCGCAAGGCTCAAACTTTGGTAAACTACTTTTTTTTTAATTAATCTACTATTAAATCAAATATTAAAAATCCATCATCACCATCGTGGCGAACAGAAATAGTTTTAATTATTAAAAAGTCATTATGACAGATACAAGATACATAATTTGTCAATACATAAAAAAATCACTGGATAACTGTTCAAAAGACAGTTTTAACGTGTGAAATGCAGTGTATTTTTAATTCTGTAAGTGTTCCTGAACGTTTGATATGTCTAGGCATCGAATTGAAAACATTTATTCCTTTGAAATATAATGAATTTTGTGAAGCACAAGTCAAGAAATGTGGTGTTCTTATTTCAACCGCGTTTCTAGTATTATATCTATGAAAGACACTTTCTCTTTCAATTCGATCCCACAAATAACCGTTGACCACTTTAAAAATGAACACCATAGTCAAATATACAATTCTTTGCTTCACCGATAACCATTGTAAGGCGTCTAGCATCAAAGTTGAAGAAGTGAATCTATTACATCTCAAAATCAAACGCTTTTTTTTTTTTTTTAACTAGTTCGTTTATTTACTAGGCTCAGTCGTGTGTGACACTTTGCGGAGCCAAAATCAGTAATGTTTGATTTACATTTTAAATAGCAGTATTTCTATGTTAGTATTGGGTACCAATTACTCGTGGCGGGCTCGAGGTTAATAGGTAACAATTTCAATTGGAAGGATCTAGGTAGGAAACTGGTTTCTGAAGCCTCCTTCAGATACTACTCTCGGACGGTTGACCAAATCCTAGCTGGCAGGGGCAAGTAGCACAGGAACAGGAGGATAATAAGACTGGGACACAATGGCGGGAAATTGTTTGGAAAGGAGGGGATAGTCACATCAAACTCTAACATCAGACAAACAAAGGAATTCGTAGATCGCTTGCATGTAGGGAAGATCACGTGTTCCCAATACATCTCTTACTTCACGGAAGGGTTGTCTACCTCGGGCCACTAGGGTATCCAATAGTCGTGCTCTGGAGGCGTCATTACCCGGGCAATACCAAACTGCGTGATCGATGTCATCATAACCGGTTCTGCACCTACATATATTGCTGTCAACGAGGTTTATTCTATAGAGATGTGCGTCTAGCGAGTAGTGGTTGGACATAAGTCTTGACATCACTCGAATGAATCCCCGACTTACATCCAGACCTTTGAACCACGCTCTCGAAGAAACATTTGGAATAATGGAATGTAACAACCGCCCAAGAGAATTATTTGTCCAATCGTTTTGCCAACTTAAAAGAGAACTCTGACGTACTAATGGGAAAAATTCATCATGTGAAATTCTTCTATCATAAATCTCGCCTTGTTGTGCGCCCACCTTTGCGAGAGAGTCTGCCTTCTCATTGCCTGGGATTGAGCAATGTGAGGGGACCCATACAAAGGTAATCATATATGATCTTTCGACCAGCAAACTCATCTGTTCCCTTACCTTTGAAAGGAAATAAGATGAGTGCCTACCTTGTTTCATCGACCGAATAGCCTCAATCGAACTGAGACTATCCGAGAAGATGAAGTAATGGTCTATGGGCATATCGGAAATCATCCCCAATGCGAAGTTGATTGCTGCTAGCTCAGCAACATAAACGGAACAAGGTTCCTGAAGTTTCCGAAAGGCGGTTAAGTATTCATTGAAGACGCCGAAGCCAGTGGATCCATCAATGCGTGATCCATCAGTGAAAAATCTTCTATTGCAATTGACTTGTTGGTACTTTTCAGCAAAAATGCGGGGAATTGAGATAGGTCGAAGTTGATCTGGAACTCCTTGAATAGATTGTTTCATGGAGAGATCATAGCCAATGGGGGAACTGTAGTTAGTAAAGCATACACGAGAGGGGTTATAGCAAGGAAGGCTAATATCCGATGACATATAATTAAGATAGATTCGCACGAATCTAGACTGGATGCTCAATTCGAGCATTTCTTCGAAGTTTTCAATCACAAGGTTGTTACTGACACTACATTTAATCAATATTCTTAATGAGAGCTCCCAGAAACGGTTCTGCAGGGGTTTTACGCCCGCTAGTACCTCTAGGCTCATATTGTGTGTTGAATGCATACAGCCAAGGGCAATACGTAAACAACGATATTGAATGCGTTCCATTTTAATTAGGTGGGTTTTTCTTGCCGAGAGGAAGCAAAAAGAGCCATACTCAAGAACTGAAAGAATAGTCGTTTTATATAGTTTAATGAGGTCTTCCGGGTGAGCACCCCACCATGTCCCGGAAATTGATCGTAGAAAGTTGATCCTTTGTTGACACTTTTGTTTCAAATACGTAATGTGGGTACCCCAAGTGCATTTTGAATCAAACCAGACTCCAAGGTATTTGAAGGTTAAAGATTGGGTAATGTCTCTGCCCAAAAGATTGAGACGCAGTTGGGCTGGGAACCGCTTCCTTGTAAACACTACCAATTCAGTTTTTTGTGGTGAAAACTCGATCCCTAAATTTCTTGCCCAGAGAGACAGATTATTTAGGGAATTTTGCAATGGTCTTTGCAAGATTTCTGCACGTGGACCTCTCGTGGAAACCACGGCATCGTCTGCAAGCTGTCTAAGCGTGCATAGATTATCTAAGCAGTTATCAATATCTTTGACATAGAAATTATAAAGTAAGGGACTTAAACATGAACCTTGGGGTAAGCCCATGTAGCTAATTCTAGAAGTTGTCAGTTGACCTAGTTTGAAGGTCATTTGTTTTTCTGACAGCAAATTATACAAGAAATTATTCAAAATACCGGGTAATCCACTACTGTGCAAATTGTCTGACAGTATGTCTATGGAAACCGAATCAAATGCGCCCTTAATATCCAAAAAGACTGAAGCCAATTGCTCCTTGTGCGCAAAGGCCAGTTGAATATCAGATGAAAGCATCGCTAGACAATCGTTTGTTCCTTTACTCTTCCGGAAACCAAATTGCGTATTTGAAAGTAGATTGTTTGATTCAACCCAATGGTCAAGTCTTAATAGAATCATTTTTTCTAATAATTTCCTCAGGCATGATAACATAGAGATCGAACGGTAAGAATTGTGATCAGACGCTGGTTTCCCAGGCTTTTGAATAGCTATTACTTTAACCTGTCTCCATGCTGGTGGAACTATATTGAATTCCATAAATGAATTATATAGGTTAAGTAATCGTCTTTTAGCGATATCGGGGAGGTTTTTTAGAAGGTCGAATTTGATCATATCGCTTCCCGGAGCAGAGTTATTCGATGAAAGAAGTGCCATTGAAAATTCCAGTATTGTGAATGGTTCATCCAGAGAAACGTTACTTCGGACTGTATCCCGTAAAGTTGGTTGTGCTGGAACAGAATCTGGACAAACCTTTTTAGCGAAGTCGAATATCCATTGGGAGGAGTATTCTTCACTCTCATTGGAAGATGAGCGGTTTCGCATATAGCGAGCCTTTTTCCAAAGCGTTGTCATCGAGGTTTCTCTAGAAAGTCCCTCGATAAAAGTACGCCAGTAGTTTCGTTTCTTTGCTTTTAGTAAGTTTTTAAGCTTTTTTTCAAGCTTTAGATACTTTTCAAAAAGCTCAGATCTTTCATGTCTACGATAATCTTTAAAGGCATTGGATTTCTCAAGATACAACTTTGTGCATTCGTCATCCCAGCCAGGGGTGGCGGGTCTTCTTTTGAGGGATGCACTTGGAACACGTCGTTTCTGAGCTTCTAATGCGCTTTTGTAGATTAGCTCGGTAAAGAAACGATACTCTTCCAGTGGTGGTAGAGGATCGGTAGAATCAATACCAAGAGTTACCGCCGATACAAATTTTTGCCAATCAATGTTCCTCGTGAGGTCAAAAGGAACTTGAATTGACTGATCTGTTTTAAGAAGACCACTTTTGATTGAAATAATAATTGGCAAGTGATCACTACCATGGGGATCATTGATAACCTTCCACAGACAATCTAATGATAGTGAGTTAGAGCACAAAGAAATGTCAAGACGGCTCTCTCGAGCAGGAGGGTTTGCTATACGTGTTGCTTCACCAGTGTTCAAGATAGTCAAGTTGAAATCGTCGCACAAATCATAGAAAATACCCTCTCTATTGTCATCGTATGATTCGCCCCAACCAGTACCGTGTGAGTTCATATCGCCCAGTATTAGAACTGGAGATGGAAGGATATTAACTGAACTCCAAAGCTGACGGCGGTTTATGGAAGTCCTTGGAGGGACATATACAGAAGCTATGCAAAGATCTTTGTTCTTCACATTTATTTGGCAAGCGACAATTTCAATGCCTGAAATTATTGGGATTGAGATTTTATAGAAGGAGTAGCACTTTTTGATCCCCAAAAGTACGCCACCATATGAATCATCTCGGTCCAGGCGGATAATGTTAAAATCGTGGAAGTTTAGTTCATCTTCAGAAGAAAGCCAAGTTTCACAGAGTGCAAATATATCACAATCAGAATTGTGAATCAAATACTTGAACGAGTCTAATTTAGGTATTACACTACGACAGTTCCATTGTAATAAAGTGATCATATCTTGATCCTCACTCGACGAATTATCCATCGAAAGATATGAATTCACCAATGAGGGGCCATGATGCAGTCAATTGCTTGAAGTAGTTTCCGACTATAGGAACAAGCAGGTCAATAAGCCCTCGAAGTGGCGATTCGTCGAGAAAGCCGAGGGCATTCAAAATGTTATCCACAATGTCCTTAAATTTAATCTTTCCTCGCTTGGACGGGAGAGTTTTCTTTGAATTGCGAGTAGACGTGGTGTTTATTTTTGGTAATCTCTTACGATTACCTTTATTAGGTAGCGGCGGGGTGGAAAAGCTGCAGCAAGGATCAGATGGAGCAGCAATTACCGATTTGTTCGGCTTTTTCAATGAATCCCCGCTACCTTCAGATTTTTGCATGCTTTTGAGAGTGGTTTTATTTTTTTTCCGGCGCACTCCCGGGGAGCTAGTCGGCTTCCTTTTACCAGGGGCGTGTACCTCCGGAGACTCACTCTCATCTGCTATGTCAGAGTCCAGTTCATCGGAAGACAAAATCTCAAAAGTGTTTTCATTTTGAGCGGCTGATGCCAACGAAGCAGAGGTTCCATTTTGCAACTTAACCATTTCTGCAAACGTCAACTTGGAGCGTTCTTTTATTGAACGCTTCACATTATTGGTACGCTTCTTGTACGCGGGGCAGTCCTGCAAAGCATGAAGAGGTTCTTTGCCACAGTAAGCACATTTAGTTGCTTCCTGTTGGCAAGCACCCTCCATGTGGTCTTGGCTACATTTGCCACAACGGGGCTTGTTGTCACAAAAAGCAGCTGTGTGTCCCAACTTTTTGCAGTTGGTACAATTGTATACCCTTGGTACAAAAAGTCGCACCGGGAAAAAAACATTTTCAATTTCTAAAAACTTTGGGAGAACAGATCCAGCGAAAGACACCTGTAGTGAGCCTGAAGGGGAATAAGTCTTTTGACCATCTACCGTGGTCGCTGAATACAATATCCTGCAACCCAGAACGTCCACGGTAGATGTTGCAGCATTTTGAAGGCGCCCCATACGTTCCATGACGTCATCACACGTCAGGCTCACTGCAGAGACCACGCCGTCTATCTCCACATCTCGAGATGGGATGTAGACGTAATACTCTTCATTATAACCCTCGTCGTCAGCAATGTCATTTGCGACTTTATATGTGAGTGCAGTTATACGCAGTTTGTTCCGATTGACCTGATGAAATTCGGTCCCCGGGAAACGACGCGTCAACGTTCTTTTAATCCCTAAGAAGTTTAGGGCTTTCTCTTTCTGCCGAAAGTAGACAACCCAAGGCGAAGCAGAAGACGCCTGGTAATGACGCTTTCTAACTTTATCATTGGGAGGCTTGACGCCCCCCTGTGCATCATCCATACGAAATTTAAAACTTTCGTTAGGAAGTAATTAATTTTATTTTAACTTTTTTTGATTTGCGAACCACCCTATGTGGAATCGTTTACTGGGGGAGAGACAGACGATTCACAAGCAAACAGTCAGAGGAATGGGTATACAAAAAAACAGATACGTGCTACTATTTGCCCTTACCGTTTCTACTGCTTATATTGTTGCTGCTCTGCCACAATAGATGCCGGTCGTACACACCGTCCGTGCGGTGGCTCACTGCTTTCTGCTGGTTATTGTTTCCAGTTGTACACACCGTCCGTGTGTTTTGCCGTATGCCGAATTTCGATATCGTCGAAGCGGGTTTTAAAGGTGGACAGTCCGACCGTAGGCTTCGCCAGGATCGGCTGCTTCCTCCAGAAATGCGCGAGTCACCTGAGGCACAAAAACTTTTTCCGGAAAATAACGTTTCGCGGTGAAAAAAACACTTTCAAAGCTATGCCTTGTGACGAGACAACAGACCCTGATGTTGCTCATTCGCTAGCAGAACGAGGAATGAAATCAAACGCTTTATTTTAATCTGCAAGCGCTGTAATCTCGATATTTGTGTTCAAGGAATCAAAAATATCTCCAAATGACAAAATAACAAGCGATCAACGAACCGAATAATAACGCTATGTCAGAAGTGGAAAACAATAATGATATAATCTTCACCGTTCTTTTTCATGACAAGCAGCTCGTGTGACCCAACTCATTCGGGGCGGTAGAAGGAAACGAGCAAATTGTTGGCAAGCTGCTTCACGAAGTAAAGCCGAAGATGATACACGTGTGTTAATGGGAATTTTTTTGTTATGTCTTTTCCCGATTCATATCAAGCTATGTCCTCATCTGTGTATATTGAAACAAAGCAGGCAAGCAATATATCATTATCCTTTTACCACTCGGATCGAGCTTTGTTACAGAGCGAGTTTGTCATGGTAGTCGTAGCAACCGTTTTGTCTGTATCGTTGGTTGCTTTATGTGTTTGGATTCGCTGTTTGTGTTGCATTGGCCAAAAATTAAATTGAAGGGCAAAAGTCTAGATGAGGAGAGATGATTGATTTGTATAGCTGTATTTTACTGGTAATAGCAACATCAGTTGATATAGAATTCCATACTTCTTGGCAATTTTCTTGATGACATTGTCAATGTGAGAGTTGAACCACAGACAAACAGACATAACTCTCACAAGTGGTTCACCGAACAAACATTTTTACGGACAATTTAAAAGTAGTACTGCCACTTGTGGCGCGCATAGTCAATTCCCTTGCGTTTGACGTTTACATACTACCGCCATCTTTTCAGTGTAGTGCCCACCACAGTGTACTCAACAGATGGTGGTTATGTCTTAGCGACGATGTTTTACAGTGTGAAATATTCAATATGTGATGTGTATGTTGACGTTCTCATTTACTCGATTCCGCGAAATTACCATGAATTTAGTTTTACTATATTCAATTTCAACTGCTTATACTTCAACCATCTACTTAGAGAATGCAAATCTTCATTCAAGTGTAAAGCGGCATCATCTTAATCCTCAGCTGCAATGAATAACACAGTATCATCTGCAAAGAGATTATTGTCGTAAAATCGTAAAACACGTCGCAAGTCATTAAGATACATAATAAATAACAGGGGCCCTAATACACTTCCCTGGGGCACTCCAAGGTTATTACCCACGGGACTTGAAACAAAATCATTCAAGTTGAGTTCTGTCAGACAAATAGCTTTCGAACCATTTATATGCAGTACTCGTAATTCCAAAGCGTTTGTTTGATCTTAACAATAAGGGCCTAGAAATTGTTTCAAAACCGCTCTTAAGATAAAAAAACTGCAACAATCATATCTTTACACTCCAAGTTATTTTTCCACTTAGCTAATACCAAATTCAACGTGGTTTCACAAGAATAACCTTCTCGATATCCCGATTGTTCTGGTATCAACAAACTATTACTATTTAAATACTCCACCAGCTGGCCTTTCACAACAAGTTCTAAAAATTTCTCTAATGTGTGCAACATGTTGATGGGACGAAACTCTTCGGCTTTAATCGTTCCAGCAACTTTTTGAATCAAATATCCCCTATTTGATGGAGATGATTTGAAACCATCCATATGCTCTCAAACGCAAAAATCCACTGGCTATCTCAAAAAGGTTAAGCTAAAGCAGATGCACACACACCCACCGATGTTGCGACGATGTTACCCTTCCTGCCCAACGTGTCATTTTTTTTTATTTGTATCCTCCACTCATTTGATGACATGATATTTTCATAAATTCATATACGTGACCAGATATATCATATGTCACCATTAGCGGGTAGGACAAAGCGGAAGCATGAACCTTCCCTGCTACACAGAAACGGCACGGATTCTGATGGACGCATCTAGGAAGTTGGATGTGAGAGTCACATTTTTACGCGTTAACTCACTCGATAATGGTTGGCAGGCTAATCCCGGGGGATCCACGCAGAATGGGAAAGGACTCGGTACTGTCGTTGCTGAGGGGGGAGGAAGGCATAGACGAATCCAAAATTCGTTGTGGTTGAAATAGGTTGGCAAATGATTTGTGCTTTGCGATATTTTGAAGCAAGTTAATCGATTTAGTTGAGCTGATTTATGCAGGCCACATTGATTTAGTGGAAAAAATAAAAGTACAATATGGTAACACCGTAGAACTCAAAAACATTTTGAAATTTGAACAGCTCTATTGGGACATTAAAGTCATGGCCGGAACTCTTGTACTAGCTAGATCCTTGTTTTCACTTCTATTCCCGGTTGACAGACTCAGACACAGTGTACTCAACCTCACTCTACTATAGGTATTAGGGTGGTTCAAAATAACGATTTTGCTCCACCCCGCTCAATCGATCCTAAATCAGGTTCTGATAATTCTTCCAAAATTTAAGCTCATTTGGTTACGATATCATGCTGCACTGAATCTTTGAAGTTTATACGAAAATTACAATGGGAAAAGTGAACTTGTCGTTGTCAGCGTTCTAGCCTTTTTCCATGGTGATTTAGGGATAAGATTGCTATCTGCGCTTAAGTGAAACGATCTCAGCAACAACTTTGTTTAAAAACAAAACTGAAATTTTTTACGAAATGTTGAGAATCACTATATCGTCTGAACGTCAAGAAAATTATTGATTTATTTTCAACTTGATATCTTTCTTTTATCATAAAAGATAAATCACTACTTTCAGTGCAGCACTGGAAAGTGTCCGTATAAAAAAAGGCTGACTAGGCTGTAATTCGTGATTCAATAAGTTTAAAAAGTCCATTAATGGTTGCTTTACAGTACTTTTATTAAAAATTCAAAGTTACAGCATTAGACGGTTGAACCTTCCTCTTTATGGAGCACATCAGCGCCCGCACAGTGGAAACGGACACGGAATTAGCGCATTTCTTCCATTTTGCCCGTACTTGCTGGTTGTCCTTGACTGCCCCGCCGCTTTGTCGAAGTCGCTGCTTTGAAATTGCCCAGTTTTTTTTTTCGATTGGTTGAAATTCCGGGAAATTCGGAGGATTCATTAGCTTGGGGACAAAATCGAACTTGTTGGCAGCATACCACTCCAGAACCACCTTGGAGCTGGGCAAATCGGGCCAAAAGATGACTTTGCCCCTATGCTTGCGGATGAACGGCAATACACGCTTTTTCAGGCATTCTTCGATGTAAACTTGCGATGTCATCGTCGAGGATGTGACGGATGGTTCCGTTTTCAGACCACAACTGCAAATCGCTCGCCAAAGCATGGCCTTCTTCGCGAACTTATCGGCAAACATGAACTTGAATCTTCCCGGCACATCCCCACGTCCAGTCGCGATGCAAACATTTTGACCGGGAAGCTGCTTAAAATCGAGTTTGACGTATGTTTCGTCGTCGATAAAAATGCAGCTCTTGTGTTTCGTCAAAACACGGTCGTACAAGAGCCTTGCACGCTTTTTAGCCACGGAATTCTGCTTCATGTGCCGATTCGGATGTTTACTGGCTTTGTAAGACTTGTATCCTTCCCTGGCAGGGATGTTCCGCACCGTTTGAAAGTTGGTGTTGTACCTTCTGGCCACATCTCGGATCGAAAGACCGGGGTTGGCTTTAACGCACCTCAACACCTTGCTGCGCAGCTGACGATCCCTGGTTCCAGTTTTTTCCGTAGGTCCGCTGATTGCTTTCCACACTCAGGGTTTCCTTGTAGGTTTTGAGCTCTCGACAAACTGTTGTTTTCGACATCTTCAGCAGTTTGGATGTCATAAAAATATCATCTTCCTAATTATATAGGGGAAATGGCTCTAATGTTAGCATATGGATTTAAGATTGGGCCCATCACTAAAAATTTGCTATTTATCAATTTTATCTAGATAAACGCGTCATTGGGACGGTACTAATGGATAATTTTGGTTGCTATTGAAAATTTAGTCAATTGCTGAATTTATGCATGGGCCCAAATTAAGGGCATTTAGGCCGACATTACATCCATTTACCCTACATATTAACTTATTATCGTGACGTCCATTTTAAAAGTGGTATTTAGTAAAGCTGTAAAGCTGTAGCTGAGCAATTTTATTATAAAACCCGAAAGTAATCTCAACCATAAATCAATATGGTGAAAACGTTAGGACGTGGGGACGAGGCGTGACCAAAAAGTTCACTTTTCCCATAGTAAGTCCCATACAAACTTCAGTGCATTATGAGATCGCAAATGAGCATAAATTTTGGGAGAGTGATCAGAACCTCAGAGCAAAATCGATATTCTGAACCACCCTAATGGGTATCCCTTTTGAGTTATACAGGACAGAGCGTCATCCCGCGTCGTGAACCTGACTGGACGTAGACTTGACTGGAGCGACAACCCACTCGTTGTTCATGTCCGGTCTACACTAGTGCTGGTTCATATGCTGATTTATCATAATGTTTAATAATAAATATTAATCAGCTGCGAAAAATTGTTTACATCATGCTTGGTTATCCCAATATTGTGCACCACAAGCTCACCAGCACTAGTAAATTAGCATAAGTGTAAACCGGGCGTCAAAGTGGCTCCGGATAACGAAGAGTGTACGTACGCACATAGGTGTTGATGTAATTAATTGTCTCATTAGACTGTGGTAGTCTGATGGTATGAAAATCGACAAATGGCTTGATGGTGTCATTGCTGCCATTTTTCCCGGTCCTTTTTTTCATACACGCTTCCCAGTTGGGTTTCATACGGGATAAAAAGGATCCCGCTTGGGAGTGCAATTAGACTCTTAGAACGGGACGCAAAACGATGATGTAGGTACGGGATGGGATACTTTTTGACATTATAATGTACTCGGGTAGAGTAAATTCTAAGCCGAAAAATATTTATTCAAATCCAGAGTAAGGAAACATAAATGAGGAGCAAATTGCGCAATCTACGAGTGTTTCCGCAAAGCAGTCAACCGTATATTGTGCCAATGACTGAAAGCAAAGTGTAACGAATTTGTTGGAAAAACTTGACTTCCGCAACTCAGATCTTGAGACTAGCGAACTTTAGTTCAGTGGTGAACAAAAGCAGGGTTCTTGAAAAGGACAAGGCATTTATCCATCTTGTGAGTGAGCAACACAAATCCCAGACGCCAGGTTTGAAGACATGTCTTCATTTTGAAGACATTTGAGATTCCGTAAAGTCAGTTTCTCCAGTAGACATTTTGAAGATATTTCATGTTTTGTGAATGTTTGAAGACATGTTGAACTTGAAGAAGACTTCCGATAGCTTTTATAAATTTCAAACAGGCATGTGAAGTTTTTTGCTATAGGCATGAAGATATTGAATTCATATTTTAAGCTTCTTCTTGAAACTAATATTGTAAAAAAATATCATTTAAACAGAGCAATAGAATTCAATTGGGTTCTTTAAGGGTATTGAGGTAAATGCATATTCGTAATCTGCATTGAAAATGGAACCAAAACCCTAAATTTCATCGATTTTGGTAAACTGGAACTATTTTAAATAAGTACGATTACATTTGCAAAATCACCTTATTAGCGCCCTTCGGTGTCACTTTTTATGGTATCGGTTCACAAGTTCCGGATTTAAAGGGTGATACGGTCAAAATTTGGTCAAGGGAAAACGCGTGTAAATCGGTGAAATCGTTTATTTAAAAAATCAAATTAAATTTCTTTTTCAAGTTCAATTACACAGCAAAAAAATAATTTTGATATCACGTCAAAGTGGATGCACTACAATCATGTCGAAAATATGGTGTAATATTACTTGCTAAAAAGGACAAAATTATCATTAATACAATGCATGAACTGACATTACGCTGCTTTTACTGCATTTGTTTATTTATTTGGTCATAAAAATTACATGAAATTTTCGACATGATTGTAGTGCATCCACTTTGATGTGATATCAAAATTATTTTTTTGCTGTGTAGTATAAAATTCAGGAAAAATATTCAGTTGGGCTTCCGCTTTTCCAAATCCGAATTGCCGGGCCTTACGCTTGACCCCTGCCATCAGATTTTGTACAGCCACCTTGTCCACCTTCTTCGCCGCAGAAAGCCAGTTTGCCTTGAACTGCTGCTCGTCCTTAGCAGTTTTTTTTTGGTCTTCTTTAGGTTCCGCTTGACAATAGCCCAGTATTTCTCAATTGGGCGGAGCTCTGGCGTGTTGGGAGGGTTCTTGTCCTTGGGAACCACCTGCACGTTGTTGGCGGCGTACCACTCCATGGCCTTTTTACCGTAATGGCAAGATGCCAAATCCGGCCAAAACAGTACGGAACAACCGTGTTTCTTCAGGAAAGGCAGCAGACGTTTATTCAAACACTCTTTCACGTAAATTTCTTGGTTGACAGTCCCGGAAGCTATGAAAATGCTGCTTTTCAAGCCACAGGTACAGATGGCTTGCCAAACCAGATATTTCTTTGCGAACTTTGACAGTTTCATGTGCTTGAAAACATCTGCTACCTTTCCCCTTCCTTTTGCCGTATAAAACTCCTGTCCCGGAAGCTGCTTGTAGTCGGCTTTGACGTAGGTTTCGTCGTCCATTACCACGCAGTCAAACTTCGTCAGCATCGTCGTGTACAGCCTCTGGGATCGCGCTTTGGCCGTCGTATTTTGTTTATCATCGCGATTTGGAGTCACTACCTTCTTGTAAGTCGATAGTCCGGCTCGTTTTTTGGCTCGATGCACGGTTGTAGACGATACACCCAGCTTATTTGCGGCATCTCGGAGAGAGAGGTTAGGGTTTCGCTTGAAACTACCGGCAACTCTCTTTGTCGTCTCAGCGGCTTCCGGTTTTCGATTTCCCCCCGATCCAGACTTCCTGGCTGTCGACAAACGTTCCCCAAACACTTTAATTACATTTGTAACGGTTGATTTGGCAACTTTTAGCGATTTTGCCAACTTTGCGTGCGAGTAGCTCGGATTTTCGCGATGCGCGAGCAAAATTTTGATACGCTGCTCTTCTTGCTTGGACGGCATTTTGACAACTGAAGAGTGAATTCCAAAATCAAAATAGGAGCAACATTCTACACACACACACCTTCAAAATGAGGGGTGTTCAGGTTTTTTAAATGCAAAATTGAAAGAAATACGTCAAGTTGATATTGACCAATTTTTGACCGTATCACCCTTTACTGCCGGATAAATTGTTGGGTAAATCTAATCATGCGGCACCTGAAAATGAACGAAAATAGAAAATGTAGGTCATGTATGACCCACATAGACACATTGAACGTATTTGGACATATTTTGATGCAGCAGACATTGTCCAGGCCTGGGCCTCAGTAACAACTCCAGGACAATTTGGAGGACCTAGAACATCTCATATACATTAATATAAGTCATGCGTGATACACATATACACTATGAATTTATTTGAATATATTTTGATGCATCAAACATTCCCGAGTCTGAGTTGATCTTGCATAATAAATAATCCGGACTCCAAGACGATTTGGAGAATCTGGAACATCTGATATTCATGACAGTAGGTCATGTGTGATCCGCATAGACAATACAAATGTTTATGGACATATTTCGATGCATTGTCTGAGAACATCCGATCTACACATACATTTACATAGACATGTATATTGTAAATTGTATGGCAAGCGCAAAGATATTTTATGCCTAGGAAAAAAGAATAAATTTCCTACCCGAGAGATTTCCTTGAACGGACCGAGAATCGAGCTCACCACCTACGGCTGTTAAAAGCCATTCGCAATGCTGAGTTTCAAAATTGGTTTAAACTACTCGACAGTTCTTAATTTTAAAACGGTCAATAATGAAACTGCAACACGATCAGCACAGTTACAAAACGTTTTAGGTATTCATCCCTACATATGTGTGCGTGTGCAAAGTTTGTTTGCTTCGGTGATTTTAGTACGAACAGAGAAAGTGATTCTGATTCAAGAATGTTTCCTGGAACAAGTTGTTTACAACAACATAATCCAGTGTCAGGTAACGAGTTCCAACCACGAGAAAAGGTCCCGGACGATACTGCTGTCAAAACATGCAGGGTGGTCACTGAACCAGGTGGCTGGAGGTGGCTGGGTTCAATTCCCGGTCCGATTTCCCTGGGCATAGAAGCATAGAGGTAACTCTAAGACAAGAAGGTCCCGAAGAAACGTGCTCAACTTTTTAGCTCAGCTCTGGTACTATCTTCGGTCCTAAGCTAATCGATACACCCCTCGAAACATAGGAAAATCCACGAGCTCCTCATTTTATCTGTCAAACTTTCATAGCGAATCAAACAAACATAGCGAAGTACTAGAATTTCGACTAGAATGGGATACGTTAATCGATTTGCTTGAGACCAATAGGCTAATCAGGTAGTGAGCAAATTTTAAATCGTTAGTTTCGTATTGATTGTTGATAGAAGTATGATTGGACTTGCCACACAATTATACCAATGCAAAAATGGTACAGGCATCGAAAGCTCTCAATTAATAACTGTGGAAGTGCATCTAGAACACTAAGTTGAGAGCACGCTATAAGCTAATATGCGATATGCAATAAGCTTGAAATGCGAAGAAGAAGAAGATATCACGAGAAAATCTCTAAAAGACGGAATCCGAATTGTTGGACAGTTGAAGTTCTTCAGAATCATCCTGAAGTATTGAAAATATAAGTTAAGAAGTTATTGGAGAACTATTAACACCTGAAGGCTTTGCAATAATTTCTGAGACACCTAGAGAATCTCTGATAAAGGGTGTACCGTTTAAAAGCCGCACACACAAAATTCTTTCTCAAAAATTCAAGTTTTTATCCGATTATCACCAAATTTTCAGGGGGTAAAAAAAACAATTAAAATTAGTAATGGCAGCATTTATTTAATTTATTTTCCCTTTATATCCGAATGCGCAAATTAACGTAATGATTAGTTTTTCTCAGCCTTCACTCAAGTTAGATCCATTGTTTTAAAGGGCGAACACGAAATTATTGCGACACCGAAAATGTTATGCCAATTTTCTTATAATGTTTAGAATCAAACCAAAATTTTAGGGTAGTTTTATACATATATTTACTTCAAAAATCAAAAGAAAAGTTAATCGATGGAGCCTTGATTGTAAAATTGAACGCATTTTCGCTTGATGCCCTCCATCAAAGTCTTTACAGTGTCATCCGGTACCAGTTTCTCAGTTTTTTTCCATTTTCTTAACATGTCCTTCTCGTCTTTGACTGTCTTCTTGCTCTTCCGAAGTTCCCGCTTCATTATTGCCCAGTACTGCTCCACCGCGCGCAGCTCCGGACAGTTTGGCGGATTCATGTCCTTTGGAACAAAATGGACAGAATTGGCCTCATACCACTCCAGGACACTTTTAGAATAGTGGCATGATGCCAAATCTGGCCAAAATAGCGGAGCTTCGTCGTGCTGCTGCAAGAACGGTAAAAGGCGCTTCTCGAGGCACTCAGATTTGTAGATCTCGCCATTTACTGTGCCCTTTGTCACGAAAGGCTCACTCCTCAGTCCGCAAGAGCAGATGGCCTGCCAAATGAGATATTTGGAGGCGAACTTCGACATTTTCTTCTTCTTCAATTTGTCGTCCACATCGAACTTGCTCTTGCCGGTGAAAAACTCCAACCCCGGAATTTGCTTAAAATCGGCTTTTATATACGTTTCGTCGTCCATCACACAGCAGCCATATTTTGTCAGCATCTTCTCGTAGAGCTTCCGTGCCCGAGTTTTAGCCGTCGATTGTTGCCGCTCATCGCGGTTTGGGAAGTTCTGTACCTTGTATGTATGTAGTCCAGCTCTCTTCTTTGCATTCTGGACGTAGCTCTGCGACATGCCGATCTTTTTAGCCAAATCACGGCTTGAGACGTTGGGATTTGCTTTAATCATCCGCTTCACCTTTCCCTCCGTCTTTTTGTTCTCCGGTCCCGGTTTTCTTCCAGCTCCTTTGCCGTGGTCCAACGTCAACCACTCTTGGAACCGCTTCAACACTCTGGAGACGCTTGAATGGTGAATGTTCAACATTTTTCCCAACTGCCGGTGCGACAGGTCAGGAAATTCCAGGTGTTTGGAAAGAATTTGTTCTCTCAACTCGCGTTGGTTCACCTCCATTTTCGTTGAATCGAAAAACATGACTTCGAGTTTGACAGCATGTATACAATACACATCAATAATAAAGTGTGCAAAATTTGGTTGATTTTTACCCAATGGTAAAAAAGTTATGCCCTGTTGAATGTGTCGCAATAATTTCGTGTTCGCCCTTTAAATAAGATAAATTTATTTTCAGATCGTGAATATTTGAATATATGACATCATTAGATTTACATAATAATAATACGCTTTTTTTCAGTTTTCATTCATGCGGGATGTATGGATTTTAATTATTTAAGCTTGCTTTCAGCTCTTCGATGATGAAACACCTCTAGGATTATATTATAATATTTCATTTATATTATTAAATTTTGCATTTATATTATAAATATTCACTTTTTCAGCTTAGAGATGAACTAGCCTACAGAAGTTAAAGTTAAGTTAAAGTTAAGTTAAAGTTAAGTTAAAGTTAAGTTAAAGTTAAGTTAAAGTTAAGTTAAAGTTAAGTTAAAGTTAAGTTAAAGTTAAGTTAAAGTTAAGTTAAAGTTAAGTTAAAGTTAAGTTAAAGTTAAGTTAAAGTTAAGTTAAAGTTAAGTTAAAGTTAAGTTAAAGTTAAGTTAAAGTTAAGTTAAAGTTAAGTTAAAGTTAAGTTAAAGTTAAGTTAAAGTTAAGTTAAAGTTAAGTTAAAGTTAAGTTAAAGTTAAGTTAAAGTTAAGTTAAAGTTAAGTTAAAGTTAAGTTAAAGTTAAGTTAAAGTTAAGTTAAAGTTAAGTTAAAGTTAAGTTAAAGTTAAGTTAAAGTTAAGTTAAAGTTAAGTTAAAGTTAAGTTAAAGTTAAGTTAAAGTTAAGTTAAAGTTAAGTTAAAGTTAAGTTAAAGTTAAGTTAAAGTTAAGTTAAAGTTAAGTTAAAGTTAAGTTAAAGTTAAGTTAAAGTTATGTTAAAGTTAAATTAAAATAAAGTTAAAGTTCAATTAAATATAATTTTATATTCTGTTTATACTCAGGAGTGCGTTTATGTGTTAGTGTACCTATTATAAATCACTACAATCAGCTTTAGTTTACCAAAAACGATCCCTGCTGCTGCAACCCTTTCCCCACATCCAACATCCCAGTGATTTCTCGTGGAAGCTCAGAGGATTTCTCGGTTTCCTTCACAGCGAGTATCACGTCAACACATTCCTTCCCATTCCCTATTGGACCTGCATTCGGACACGGCCGGCGCTGGTATTGCTAAATATTAGATCTTCAGTTTTTATGCATTGAGCATGAATGTTAGTCCCAAACATGTGTAATTGCCGCTGATCTGGTAATAGCAGAGTAGCAACCGTGGGCGGTCAATAATGCTAATGTTAATGCTGATGCTTTATCCGAATGCGCGAAGGTTGGCCTTAACTTCGGGCGTTCGGTTTCCGTTTAAAGGCCCCAACCACGCGTTTGTGATCGTTCTGGTTGACCTGACGGCTTTTTTTTTCAGGAATTTCGCTTCCGATCAACAGTCAGATGTTCTTCGAACCGTTTTATGATACCAGACACCGTGGAATTCGCGATTCCCAACTTTTTTTTTCCGATGGCACGTTTTCTCAAAGTACTCGTGCAAAACTTTTTCACGCACGCACTGTTCTTTTGACGCCATTTTGAAAACTTTTGCGCACCTGATGAAATCAACTCACAGAGTGTAAACAATACACTTTAAACTATGTCTACGCAATTAAATTTATCCAACGGATCAAAAGATAGAGAAATTTGAGTGTGTGCGGATTTTAAACGATACACTCTTTATTTGATCATCCTGAAATATTGAGAAAATATCATGAAAGTATTGAAAACCTATGCGTACCCGAAGGCCTTTGGAATAATTTATGAGACACCTGGTAACAGAGAGAATCTCTGAGAGACGTTATTTGAATGTTGGACAGTTGAAGATCTTCACAATAATAGTTGATCATCCAGAAGTATTAAAAAAATCCAAAGAAGTTTCTGGAGAGCTAATCTGATCAGATATGATCACCTGAAGGTCTTTGGTATAATTTCTAAGTCACGTGGTGTAGATGAATAGCGTTCGTTTTGAATATCTCCGTTGTGAAGTACGAGCGAAACGAACAAATGAGTTCATTATGCATCAACAAATACGCTTTTGTTCATATTCACCACTGCTTGATTATCCAACCCAAAATTGTCAAAATCAGAAGCGATCCTCAAAAGAAAAATAATCAAATTCATTTTGGGCAAAATGATTATTTTGAATATTGTCGATTTCAGAGCCTAAAACCTCGACTCAGCATGAGGCAATAATTTTCCATCAATCTGTAAAGAGGTTTCGAATGGGTAATAACAAAATAAACTGTGTAAAACCGGAATTAGTTAGAACAAGTAAAAACGCAGTTATTTATTCCACACTCAACTTTTATTTTTTTTTTAATGACATGTAACATGACAGTTAAGTGTCACATTGTACAAAGCCATCAACTCCGCTTTTGTCGAGGACAACGCCATAGTTTGATGCTTGTGCGTCATCCATCCCACAGTGCAACCGAAGATCTTGAATATACCACCGCTTACGGATCGTCGATCAGCCGGATCGTTAGCCCAGTCTGCATCGCTGAACACTTCCAACAATGGTGCATCCTGATCCCTTCTGAACACTAAACTCCAGTCGAGCTTTCCCTTGATATACCGAAAGATCCTCTTCAAATGAGCCCAATGATCATCCATGGGGCAGCTTTGGTATTGACTGAAGAAGTTGACAGCTGCAGCTAAATCCGGTCTAATCGTCAGGGAAGCGTATGTTAGGCATCCCACCAGCTCGCGATAAGGTTTCACAGTTCGCTTTTCTTCTTCACCCTTCGGCAACTTCAATCGCGCTTCGATAGGAGTATTGACTGGTCTGCAATTCTCCATTCGGAATCTCTTCAACAGCTCTTCCAGGTACTGGCGTTGACTAAACTTTGTCACACCAGCCGTCATATCGCGTGCGATCTGTATTCCTAGAAAACAGCTGATCCTGCCCACATCTGGCATCTCGAATTCTCTGGAAAGACACTTCTTCACGGCTTCAACTGCCTTCAACGAGCTACACGCAATCACCATCTCCTTACCGAACTTCCGTGTATACAAGCATTGATCACTATCACTTCGCTTGAAGCTCAACGACCGGCTACAAAATTATGGTAACGGTTATTCCATGCTCGTGACGATTGCTTGAGTCCGTATATCGACTTCTCCAGATGGCAAACCAAATCTTTTCCTTCTTCAAACCTTTCTGGCTGTACCATCAAGATCTCTTCATTTAAAGTTCCGTTCAGGAAAGCCGTGCATACGTCCATCTGGACTTCCATATTATCCCGATTGGCCAAAGCAAAAACAGCCCGCAACGTGTCTAATTTGGCCACTGGAGAGTATGTCTCGTTATAATCGAAGGCATGCTTCTGGCTAAAGCCCCTCGCAACCAAGCGAGCCGTGTATCGATCGGGTTGTCCATTGACTCCACGTTTCACTTTGAAAACTCATTTATTAATAATCGGTACACGTTTTTTCGGCAGTTTGGTCAATGTCCAGGTTTTGTTTTTCCGCAAACTCTCCATCTCCTCGTTGATCGCCGCCTGCCATTTGTTTACTTCGTAATCACGCTGCCACCTGGGGGCATTTCGATCTCGATTCTTGCTCTTCCAATTGATTTTCTTCACCAAAACTGGCTAACTCATCATCGCCATCAGATTCTTCGACTTCATCATTTTCGTCCGCTTCTTCATAGACAAGTTCATTTTCTTCATCAGCCACTTCGCGAAAGAAAGTATCACTACTAGCCTTCTGCTGTACTTCCACTTTGAAGTACTCATTTTCATTGAAATAAACGTCACGAACGTGCACGATCTTTCGAGACCGCAGATCCCACACGCGATACCCATTGTGGGAGTAGCCAACGAACATTCCCTTCCACTTACCCTGGCTTACTTCCCTCCCACAACTGAAATGGTGTCACGTCTGTTTCCACCGCACTAGAGGGATTCCGATTGATTAAGTATGCTGCCGCTTGGATTGCCTTCTTGAAATAACTTCTTGAGGCTCTTCGGGTTCAAGTGACCGAACCGACGGTGCCAGAGTTCCAAATTCTTCGGAATACGCCCGCACGACAACATCGACGCATTCTTACCGTTCTCGCATCTGAAAAGATCCAGCCGATATAGCTTTCCAGATCGTTCACCGGTTGCGACAAGCTTCGAATCACTGTATATCTTCATTTCACCAGTCTCGTAAACCACTCGCATGCCAGCTTGGTCGACCCTCATCACCGAAAACAGATTACATCGTAGGTAGTTCCGGTACGTACAAAACGTTCTTAACGGTACACTCGACATAATTTCTGCCAACACGAGAGAACACTTTTACAGTTCCGGTATGCTCAGCCAACACAGACTCGCCGTCTTTCGCGATAGCAATCTCAACCGGACATTTCAAGCGTTTCAAGTCATCGAACAACGATTGATCATTCACGAGGTGGTCAGAACATCCCGAATCAATATACCACTCCAGCATCGATCGCTCCGCGCATTCAGTTTCAGTTACTCCAACAAAACAAACTTCGTTCTGTTCAGCGACGTGTGCGTTCGGATTCAGTTTCTGTTTTTCATTCTTCTTCACGTTTCCCTTCTTCTTCTTCGCAGGACAATCTGACAGTTTATGTCCTTTTTTTTGCAACCAAAACACTTGAAAGATTTCTTCTTTACATATTTCGTGCCCGAGAAAGCTGCTTGAACACTTTTCGAGGTGCCTTGATCGACATTTATTCCCTGTTGTTTCATATCTTCATCCAACAATCGACATTTGACGAATTCCATTTTCAGGTTCTGCTCCGGCTTAGGCTCCAAAGCCGTGACCACGGTGGAAAAGGAAGGCCCTAATGTCAACAAGAGATGACAAATAACGTCCAGTTCCTCCATTTCAGCACCCGTGCTCTTGCAATAAACCACCGTTATAACGTAAAATGAATACGACTGGCTATGCTCCGACGTTCAAACACCTGTTTCAGAGCATCCCAAACCGTCTTGGGGGTTGGCTTGTCCTGAACGTATTCCAGCATCGAATCATGAATCCGGGAGATCAGCATCGACTTGCACTTTCGCTGCTTCTTAAGCAACTTCGTCTGCAAAATTTCCTGTTTCACCTGCGCCGTATCATTTACGTCTTCCTTGAACTCCTAGACGTCAGCAGCTTACACTCTAGTAGTTCGTGTTCCTCAAGTAGCACCTGCATACGGTATTTCCATGCTGTGTAGTTCGAGCCGTCGAACAGCACCAGGTGATAGCGTTCATTTCGTCCTTCTTCCTCCATCACAGCACCAAAACACTTTCCGCGATAATTACAACATCGGAAACGTCCGAGGCCCACAACCCAAAGAGGTTTCGGATGGGTAATATCGAAATAAACTGTGTAAAACCAGAATTAGTTAGAACAAGTAAAAAACGCAGTTATTTATTCCACACTTCTTTTTTAATAACATGTAACATGACAGTTAAGTGTCTGTATGTTGGTACCTGTTGGTACAGTAGAGCGTATAAAATATGGTCCAGGGATTGATACTCTAACAATCTGTGTATAAAAACCAACACAACACGTTTTACAGCGCTGTATTTGTGTAACATGAAAATAATCATTTTGCATTAGATCCTCAAAATCATCCCCACCAAGATGAAGATGAATATTGATATTGACAACAACACAGGCGATAATAAACTTCCAGCCACGAATGAACAAAAACAAATCCTGACTTCGATACTCAGAGGTTGCTTTGATCAAAAGAATGTGTTTATGTCAAAATTCAAATTCATGCAGGTAGTTGATCTATCTGTTAAGGTTGTCTTCATTTTCAGCTAAGTTGAGTGTAGAAGGAATGATTTTTATCAGCACTGGCAAAGGGTGCGTTCCTATTCTAGTTGCAAATTGAAACAGTACATATAAAATTCAGCAGCATTGCGAACGGCCTAACCTAGAGTGTTAAAACGGAGCAAGGATTGAGTCAGTGCGAAGCGGTATGATTGCCCTGGAGTGGTCATCAATATGCTGAATGTTGTTCAAGAAATGTGTGGAGTCGAGAGAGCACGCTACTACATACATGCAAGATAACAAATAAATAAGATAAATACACAGGAAAACAAACAATAAAAACCAAATAACGATAATGTAAAAAAGAGCTATAACAACAAGAATTAAGCACAAAAAAGAACATCCAGCAAAAACATTCACTGTCACTCATAGCTACGATTCCGCACCACAATGGTTGAATATTTTATGGCAAATTTTCATCCTACTTAAAAAAACTTTTCCACCCGATCAAAAATTGCTCGTTATCCGTTATTTTTTTCTCTTCACCTTCTCCAGTCCACAATTTCCATCATTTTGTCAAATTTGGTGCATACAGCATTGATTGCATTTTGCTCCGTTTCCGACAGGCTTTGCACACTCTCGTTCCGTGTGGAATAAGGTGAAGAATAGGGTGCTTCGTTTTGAAAAAAAAATGAATTTCTGATAGGCCACCAAAATATGAGCCTGTGCAAATAATGGTCAAGATTTATGCAGATTTAAAAGTCGCGCAAATGTTTTGAAATTTGTATGGGAATTACTGTGAAAGAATTTTAAAAATCGCTTATATCGCTCTAACTTTGCATTGACCTGAAAGCCTTGTGTTGCTACGATCAGTTTTACAGCATACCTATCAAGAAAAATAGAAATGCGAAAAACGCTGAAATAGGGTAAATTGGCAGATTAATGTGTGCAAGACAAAAACGCCAATTTCATCACAACAACAACAACCACATACCAAAAAATTTCAACGTTCGGACAACTACAACCAAAGTTTGAGCAATCTAATTGAAGATCAATGATTTCCCATACTAATGCACCGAAATCTCCATGCAAACTTCAAATCATTTGCTCATCATTCTTTGGCCATTTTTCGCACACGATCGTATTTTGGGGTTATGAATCGAACTAGAGGGAGTCCTATCAGAAATTCATCACTGTTTTTCAAAATGAAGCACCCTAGTGAAGAGGGTAAGTCTCATTCCACTGACTGTATGCGTATAGTGGAGCTTTATTTTCCGACATAAATAGCGAAATTTCGCGGAAGGATAAAATTTTATGATTATCAGCAATTTACTGACATGAATGGGATCGTTTTTGGAATGATGTTATTTTCTTTTTTGTGCAAGAGACATTTTTATCCGTTGGTAACCTCTTTTGATGTGGCGGCTACGGCGATGGAGGATGATAAAGTAATTTTCGCGATTCAGTCTGTATTGTTTTTGTTTGATAAAAGAAATATGAATGGCGCATTTTCTGAATGGAAAATAGGTTGTGATGCAGAATGTTCGCTTTTGTACCTTTTCATTGTCAATTCCATATTGTTTGACCCTCCCCAATTAACTAATTCCATACTCCGTAGAGGACCAGTTGAATAAAATGAGCAATGACATAGATAGAGGGGTGTTTCTACAAAAGTGTCAATTATGTTTCAATTGTAATGTTATTATTCTGAGACGATAAAGGAAACGTTCTCCATAAAAGCTTAATTTTGTCAGGGACGACTCAGTGCTACCACCATCATTGCACACATCGTGAAACGGCAAAAGATCCTGATTATGCTGATTGGAGGATGCTGATGGTGATTTTCCTGTTGTACTTATACAGTGAACAAATAACTGAAACAGACAGGAAATATAATGTTGTGAAATGTCCCAAGACCCAAAAGAAAAAGGGCAGACGGTACTTGATTTGAATATTGCACACTATGGGATTCCGTGAGATTCAGACATGTAAGCGATGCGAAGGGTGAATATTTGATGACGCCGAGCAGGGGCCAGCGTTGAACAGACACGTGGTTATGTGAGCAGTTTGCTCTATAGAATAATAGAAGAGTACCCTCATTAGGAAGCAATTGAGAGGATGAAAAGGGATCGGTTGCGTTGGCTATGGGTTTTGTGTCTGCTCAAGGAACTAATTCTTGACAGTATTTCTACCCGGAGTCACTCCGAAAGCTGATGCAGTCTGATATCAACTTATAATAATTAGGAAAACAATTAATGTTTTCTGATTGAATCTATAGTACAGACATTTAGAGAAATACCTTTTCCTATTATCGTCAGCGAATAAATAGTACACTTACCGAAAGAGTTAGAAAAATTTCTGGATGGCAGATAAAACAACCTTTGTTTTTGAACAATTAACCAACCATAAACCATTGTACATAAACCAATATCTGGCAATGCTCACAGCTCAAGGCGCCATAAGCTATTTTAATTTGTACCTAAAACCACAACCTTGATAGGAAAGGCATGTACAGTCGTTATATTCACTATCTATTTTTTACAAAAAAGAGACCATTGATGTAGAAAATACCTATGCTTCTCCTTTTATCTCACAACGCGTTAATAGCTTCAATTAAACCATAAGTTTCTGAGTACACACAGACTCTTAATCTCGAGGACGCATCAGACGATAAAAAAAAAAACAGCTGACCGATGAATTCCGTTGCCGCATGACGTCCATTCGCGCGTCCCCGGATAAAAAAAGTACGATACAGTGTATGGGCTTAATTGAAGGTGTATTATAAAATGTATGGTCCACAATGAATTTAATCGTTTATTTATAGTGCTGGGAAACTTTTGAAAACTGTGTCTATCGTAAGTGCAATAATTCAACAACGAATTTTATTTTATCAATGATACTTATAGCACAGACAAACAGACTTAACACTGGCAATTTGTTCATTGAACATGCATTTAACAGTCAATTAAAAAACAGTTGGTGCGTTTGACGTTTATACACTACCGCCATCTGTTTAGCGTACTATCCATCACAGTATACTCAACAGATGGCGGTAGTGTTTTAGCGACGATGTTTTACAATGAAAAATATGCAATGTGTTATGTCTGTTTGTCTGTCAGGTCATGTCATGTCATGTCGACGAGGCTGGAGAGCTGGGTATTGGACTTCCGTGAGGTCCACAATTTCCTCAAACTGGTAATAATTCCCAAGATTTGCTAGATTTTGTCTCCATTATTCTCTGTGAAATTAACTTGGAGTATTTTCATAATTTCCTAGGTGCACCCTTTTCTAAAAATTCCCTGGGTTTTGGCAAAACCTTGAGGTAGTTTAATTAGGCTACCAGGTCCCAGGGTTGATCTGGATCTTTACCACATTGGAAAGATGCACACCAGTGTTGCCAGATCAGTGTTGATGCTTACCAAAAGTGCATTTGAACCCGCTTATAAAAGCATATTAACAGATTAATCATCACCGTACATAGTTTATTGCTCTATACTAATAATAAATAATTAAGCACAACATTTGATATTTTAGTAGGAATGCTGGATTCAGTCGCAGTGGAAATCAATCCTTTATTGAATTGAATTTATTTCTATGGATATGCACTGCCGTTCTACGCATATCTGTCCCATGTTACTTTTGGACGTTTTTCACTTTTGTTCATAAAACAGTACTTTTTTAGGTCTGCTTTCGAATAAAAATAGAAAAACACGTTATTTGTTTTGGGCTTATTTAAAAACAACATCAAGTCTAATTGTCCTATGTTGAAATTCTAGGCATAACTGTCCCACAAAGAATTTTTTACTTTATCTTTTATTAACGAATCGATTTGAGTGCACGAGTGATTGAAACAGGATTTATATGATCATAAGAAACTCATTGAGTCATTTCGGGAAGTAGAAGCTTTTTTATGATGAAAAATAGAAGTAGAAGCTTTATTTTATGATGCAAAATATGAAGCTAAACGGGAATTCATATTAAAACACCAGATTATAGTTCAGATTTCAAACTATGCATTATTAGAGTAATAATAATCAATTGATAAGTAGCAGTGTAATGATTTAAAAATAAACCAAAGACAAAATAACATGATTTAAAATTCAATTGTATGTAGCAACGATGTATAAACATCTTCCAGTATTGGTATGATTAAAAAAGTACGTATTATTGTCTAAAACAACTCGAAGCAACGCAGCACAATGATGGCACTTTCTGTCACTTGATGTGTTCATTCATCTAGTTGATAGCTGCTACCATATTTTGTAGTTAAAATAAGGTTGCTGTTGACTGATTCAGATTATCCGTTGTCGTATAGTCCTTTCGTAAATTTAGTCATTAGAATGATCTCAATATACTACCGTGGATGCATTTGGTTGATTTTAATGAAATCCTTACTGTGTATGTTAACTTTTCCAAACTCTTTCTTGAAATCATCGAAGTACACGATCGACAATCTTTTTGTGTTCTACACAGAGCATTCATCATTTGTTTCTCAAGATGTCCATACTTATAGGCTTTATAGATGTAGCAAACGACGATTGCAGTAATGTCAGCTCACTTATTGTTGGTTTCAGTTAATGATGCAAACCTATGCAAACTATCCACTTTCAAAACTTCGCGGAGAACTCAAGCACGCTCATGTAAACACAACCACAACCACAAGAGTAAATACGTCAAACGCAACGTGGCCATCAAAGTAACACGGAAAGTAATAGTTCTTAGTGGGACTGATATGCGTAGAATTACCTACTTCATAGCAAATTTCTCGGCATAACAGTCCCACTGAATTGTTTTCAAATAAAAATAGGCTTGACTAATTTCATTGAATGTAATTTCTTTAGTTTTTACTAAAACAAATTGATTCTGTTGAAATGTGAACATTATTCGCGATTTTCTCAGATGTTACTTTTAGAACATAGGACAGATATGCGTAGAACGGCAGTGCACGTTTGAAAAGTATCATCACAAAGATTCTGCACTCGGTCTACAGCTTGTGGGCGGGAAGCGTTGCGTTTGTTTTTTTTTAATCTATTTATAGAGTCAATTCTTAGAAATACGAAGCGAAAGATAAATCAAGCATTAAGCACAAGACCTTCAAGAAAACTAACAACACGAAGTCTGGAAATGGCAATGTTTCATTCAAAACGTCAAGTATTTCAAGAATATCGGGTGAGACCAATCTAATTGTATTTAGTCTTATTTTTGTGCAGTGGGTTATTCAATTGAACCGCTCCGGGTTATTATGAAGCTCTCCCCTTGGCTAGTTTTTAACCTGGACTTTGGTGGGCGGGCCTAATATAATGCTTCATAGTGGAGCGTTGGAGACGGTTGGTTTAGGTCCGGCATCGTGGGCTCATGCCGTGGCGGAGTGGCGTCATGAGCATGCGATGAGGATTACTGAACTTCCCCTCTCTGATGAACCATTATTGCATGAGAGAACCAAAGTTCTAGTCTGAAGTGATATTATCACACCTGTACTCTTTTTTTTAAGAGCCGTGTCGTGGTACGCTTACGTATAGGCACTGACGTTGGGTGCGATACTGGCTGGTTTTTTCCGCAAATCACTCTTATTTTATTTATTTTTACACAGATGGGTTTGTACGGGAGTTGTACTATTGCGGTATTTCAGAGGGTGCCCAACGGTGCTCCTTCTACTTGCGTGACGGGCTTTCATTGTTGTTTTCATTGAATTATTACTCAGGGAACAATGTTAAACACCATTTGTGTACATGGTATTGTAACTAAGCTTATATGTGCTTCATTTTGATTTGGGATAAGTGTTTGAACTGTAGCTCGGAATTTCCACTGTGGCGTGCTTCTAGGTATTGTAACGTCATTTCAGAATAACCATAAAATTCAGAAAATATAAGGCAATTCAGAATTCGAAAGTAATTGAGACTTCTAAGATAACTCATAATTCTAAGATACTTAAAAAAATGCTAGGAATGATCAAATGTCATTTAAATTCTCCTTAAAAAATCTTATGAATTTACCTCAAAAATCTCACGATCATACTTCAAAGTGCCAGGCTCTTGCCAGGATCCCAAAAATTTGTCTAGATTCTAAAGACTTGCTAATTTTCAAAAGACTTGCATTTTTAACAAAAATGTTTCAATTTTCTTGATTCTGCAACCCAGTTAATGTTTTGAATCGGTTGATCGATATCAGTGATATTGTTAAAAACATATTTAAAAAATCTGGAAAAATCAGGAACATATTTAAAAAAAATCTGGAAATAAACGTGATATGTCCATAGAATGGGGCCTCCCTTAGCTCAGCCGGCAAAGGCGCAGCTACAAAGCAAGACCATGCTGGAGGTGGAGATGTCCATAGAAGTAATTCTAAGACAAGAAAGTCCCGAAGAAACGTGCTCAACTTTTTGGCTCAGCTCTGGTACTCTCTTCGGTCCCAGCCACCCCTCGAAATATAGGAAAATCCACGAACCCCTTATTTTATCTGTCAAACTTTCATAGCGAATCAAAGCAAACATAGTGTAGTAATAGAATTTCGATTTGCTTGGGACCAATAGGTTAGCACATAACATATGTGGAACTCGATCATCAAAAATCGATCCCATTTCAGTGTTTTCGTGACATCGATCTGTCAAATTGATTATACCAGCTGAAAAATGAGAAAGGGAATCAAGGGGGCAGTCAATTCTATTAAAATATTTATAACCTGGTTTATGATTCTAGGATTTGTTAGCACTTCTGAGCTTATGCCTTTGTTTATCGTCATTTACGTTCATTATTTATAACGATACAGCTGGATGTAACAAATTTATCACCTTGCTTCACTCAGCGAAAATATATTAACGTTTGCATTTAAACAAAAGTAGAAATTTTTCGTCGATATTTTATGCAATGACCTGTCACCCGATGATTAATCCTGAAATGTCATTGTAAGCTGCCATATTTTAACTGTTAGCAGCCCAGTTTTCTGAAGTTATGGCGAAAAGTGAAGAAACTCTTTCTGTAAACTTTTTCATCAAACTTTTTCTAATTGTTTGGAACCAATTGCATCAACCTTTGATTTCATTTGGATTCGTAAGAGTAAGAGAGTTTACTGCATACATTTTTAAGTCCACAGAAAAGCAGCAAAATGTTGCAACAAGTAGCCCGGTTTATGCGGAAAATATGCAGTGTTGTGAGGTGACCATCGTTCCATTCGCATGAATTTCGCTAGCAGGACGATAAATCAAATTGAGCGCTTTGATACCTATAATACCCATGGATTCAACTCATTCGTTTCCTAACTGCGACCAATTGAATGTTTTGGCTCAATCCTAACACAAAGATCTACTTCAATTACTTTGTACTAAAAAACGTAGAAAGACTGATCTAAAAGGTAAAGGAGGGGCTAAACAGGATCCTTACATAACTTTTTTCGACAACTTTGGCTATGGTCCTAGCTGTCTAAAAGTTACCAGGAGCAGCTATTGTTTGCTAGCAACAATAAGCACTATTTTCAAACGAAAGTAAAGTGTATCAGTTTTGGCACTTGTGGTCCAGTTTTTAGCCCTAGGACTTAAATCAAATTTTTCAATAAATTTTCATGGCTTTATTTGCGTAGATTTATAGCAAAACATATGTTCGAACCTTGTATAAAAAAACAATCACAACAAATTAAATGTAAACGTTAATATCCATCAACAGAATATTTTGTGCTGAAATCACAACATTCATAAGTATACTTACTAAAAGCACAGTGAACAATATTCCAATATACGACAGACAAAATGTTTGTTTTATTACATCTATTCAACGTAATCATCAAATCTTTGAATTGTTTACATTCAATAACATTCAATGATCGTAATTACCGTAATTAATCCAATGTAATTGAACCCGGTTGAAGAGACGAAGAAATATTACATCTATAAATAGGCAATGTTACTGATTAATAACGGTATTGATTGGTTTCTGAACGACTTGAAAATACTAGTTAAAAATCCTTTGATAAGCCCCTTGAAGAATAGCCGCATTACCTTGACAATTTACAAATCGCTTTTTCGGCCACCTTGTAACTCTTTACTCGTACACGGTAAGAAAAAAAGTACCCAAAATTAAGTTCTTTTCACTCATCTCGGCACTATATTGCAGGAACCCAAAAGTAGGTAACTTGTACTTGTGAGCAATTCGAATGGAATTTTCCACTAGCTTCCTACCCAAAAGTAAGCTAGTTGTACCCAAAAATAGGTAAACATAGTTATACTCAACGTTGAGTTCCCACACTTTACTACCCCTGTTGGGTAGTTTTGCTCATCCGTTTTTGACAACATTAGAAGGAGAAAACGAGACAAACTAGTCAAAAGTAAGTCAAAGTGGGTACTTTTTTCTTACCGTGTAGGATAAATTCCCATCAGCAAACGTCCGTCTGTGCGTGAAATATGGTGGAAATTTCCTTACCCTTTCATTCCTATGAAAATCCCATAAGATACTGTCAAGCTTTGCGTGAAGAAAAGGCCCGTCACTGGTACCATGGTGGAGTGAAGAGATAGACAAAGTCCACTAGATTTCATGCACACATTGTCAGATGGTTACGGGATTTTATCATAGGAGTAAAGAGTTGCAGAGTCATCGTCTGCGTCAATGCTTACTGAGCCTGCAACCATATATCTGCTTCTCTTTCATAAGAGCCAATGTCACGAACGTAAACAATGACTTTTTCCTAGAATTTCTCGAGAATGAAAAACCACTTAAGTAAACAACCACAATGATTGTGTAGAGCGAGGGGGGCGACACATCGAAAATGTCGTTTAGCTTCAACTCTATTTACATATGATTTTCTTGTTAAGTGTAGATTTGCAGGATTCGGTTTCCTACCGTTTCCTACTGTTCGCTGGCATCTACTTTTTCGATGCTGCAGTAGATACACTGAACGAAAACATCCGCAATACTTCAACTGATTATTGTATTGCTCGAGCCCTTTAACAATATGCTGTCGAATTTCGGATGATTTCCTTATGATTGAATTCGTCATCAACTGATGACCATCCATATGACTGTCCTCCAAATAAAGTATATTTATTTGAAAATTGGCTGCAAAACATACAGGGCTCAGAGGACAGCAATTTAAGGATAGCATGACTTGCAAATGCTTTAGATTACATTATTAATTCGATTGTTAACATTTCCATATTGAATAGCCATGAACAGCCATTCATCATGAATACAAAAATTTCGAGGGGGACGACTCTATCTACGATGCAGAAAAGATTCTGTTTTGCTGTGGCTAGCTGCCCACACGCTGAGTAGATAGAAAGAAGATTTATGAAGATTCTGAAGATTTCCTGCAAAAAGATGATGCGCGATGCAAGTAGATGCTATAAATGAAAGAAGATTTTTCGCAGATTGATTCGCTAGTGTGAGATTTGTTAAGCATCTAAACTTGAGATTTAGATGTGTCGCCCCCCTCGACCGTACCGGCCAACGAAAACCACTGCCAGTTTAGGGTTCTCCAATGAGAAACGCAATGGTCGTAAATCTCCGGCATCTTTCTAGTCAAAGTCAGTCAGCGAGGGTTATTCTGAGAGTCCAAGTGACCATTGTCTATCGAACGTCATTTGTTGCTCTGAGCAGACAAACGCGGTGGAAGTATAGCCATCGCTATCAGAGGGGGTACGAGCATTGGTAAAGCGTGGAAACCGTAAATTGTCTATTTTGTGGTGGAGAATGTTTCCTCTACCAACCAACAAGGAATTTTTCAAGGGGGGCGACACATCCAGATTATCTCATTTTCAGCGTGAATCTGTCCTATTTTTTATATATTTATTTACCGTACACCATCTGTTTGCATCTGCGGCATCTACTACCATCTACTTGCGCATGCTCGAATCTTCTCGTGATCGAGCTATCACTGAACATACAACCATAGCAGACAAAGCAGCAAGCCGGAGATGTTTATTTACATTTCGGGGAGACTGTGGGCAAGTGATAGGGTAAATTATGGCTTCGGCATCCATTGACTGTTTTCGGCAACCGAAATTGAAACGTTAATTTCACTGTATTTTCCCATCAAAACTCTTCGCTGAATATAATAAGCCGATTCCTTACCTTTTCAGCTTCAATCTGATTGCACTTTGACTACTGTGCAATCCTGTTATGCCAGATTTTTCTATAAATGAAATATACACACTATACAATACGGCTGATTTCGAGTCGCCGATAATAGAGCTGGTTAACACGCAGTTCAAATGCAAAGGGTGCCGAAGAAAAAGAGACTGCCGACAATAGTCACACTCACCTGAGAAGTTTGGAGCGTTGTAAAAACATGTTCAACCCATTTTGACCAATTCTGTCGATTGGAATTGGTAGAACAGCAAGCAGCAGATGAATGTCAACAAAAAAACCCGTCATGAATGTGTGTGACGCTGAGAAATTGCTAATAGAAGTTCAGACGCTGCTTAGATTGACGAGAATACGTAAATTCCCCTAATTGTTCAACGTCGTAACACCAGAATTTAAGAGGTCCGTTCGGAGAAGGAGATGGTGCCGCCAAATGATGGTTATTTAGGAAGCTCTAGTATTGCAGATTTTAAGAATCTATACTATTAAGAGCAAATGAATTCAGCGCTACGAAATTGCTTTGTAGAAGCTAGTGCCCACTGCGAAGCAAAACGTGAATCCTTACCGTACCCTTGGTGTAGAGGGAGAGTTCCCCTATCCGATAGAATGGATGGCTTTCATGGATTAACTTTGAAATACGAGAAATTTACGAAAGAAGCCATTGTTTACGGTTTCGTCATGGGTACTTGTGAACGCTCAGTCTCGATATCATGAAAATTTTATTTTGACAGATCAATGGCCAACTATACCAGTTATACCACTGTGGCAATTCAAAAAAGGGGTCAACTTTTAGTCAGTTATGTTGCATGAAGTTCCACATATGTTATGTGAGGTTAGTCAAGTAGTGAGCCAATTTAAATCGTTAGTTTCCACCGTCTGTGTATCTGGCAAGACTACTGAGAATCTGGAATACATTCAACGGTGGTGGGGACAGTCATTGTTGCATGACATGCCGTATGACCTTAAGAAGGGACGAATGACCACTTGGTTAATGGGGTGTTTACGCTTATGCTATGTCCCACATCCAATTGCAGCACAGAAAAAAAACCGCTATAGAAAATTATCCATTCGGTATTTTCTCTTGAAAATATGCGTAGAAGTAGTTTAGAGTGTTTTGTTTACACTGTATTTTTATCGCTGTCAGTTTTTCGAAAAATTTAAAAAATGGCGTCACCTGAAAAGCAACGTCACGAATTGATTTTGCGCAAGCACCTGGAAAAACCCCAACTCTCTCATCGGGACATCGGAAAACAACTCGGAATCGTGCAGTAAACGGTGAGTCGTGGGATTAAACGTTACTACGAAACTCTGAGCATCGAACGGAAGGAGAAATGCGTTCAGAATGGTGATCAGGATCACAAGCGTGTCGTGAAAGCGTTTAATTCGATCAGGGATGTGGCCAAAAAGTTGAATCTGTCCAAGTCTTTCGTTCATAGAGCCAAGGACCGGGAGGGACTGCATACGTACAAAGTGCAGAAGGCTCCAAATCGTGACGAACGGCAAAATACGGTGGGAAAGTCACGGGCCCGGAGACTGTACACTCAGATGCTGACGAAGCCTCATTGTCTCATCATGGACGATGAGACTTACGTCAAGGCGGACTTCCGGCAGCTTCCGGGGCTACTGTTCTTCACCGCCCAGCACAAGTTTGATGTTCCGGAGGAAGTAAGAAAGCAGAAACTTCCAAAGTTTGCCAAGAAATACATGATTTGGCAAGCGATCTGCTCATGTGGCAAACGGAGTGCACCGTTCGTGACTACCGGGACTGTAAACAGGGAGATCTACCTCAAGGAGTGTCTACAGAAGCTTCGTCTGTTGAAGCAACACGAGGGCCCTACGATCTTCTGGCCGGATCTAGCGTCGTGCCACTATTCAAATGTTGTCCTGGAGTGGTACGCAGCGAACGGGGTCACTTTCGTACCCAAGGATAAGAACAGCCCCCCCCCCCCCGGCCCATACATCTTCCTATTTTAGTGTCCTCTTCCACGGTCCCTTTCATCCAATGAATGTAGTAATCTAACAATTTGATAAGCTCAGTTCGTTTCCATTTAGTAGCGTAGTCCTACGACAACAATTCTTACTATCCCATAGGTCTGTCTCTTGTAGGTTTATAATATTTTTTATCCGGGTCTCCATCGAAAACTTCCAATCAAAGTTTTATAACATACCCAACGCTGGCCTCCGCACTTCCCACCCATCACTGCGTGGCTACTCTTGTGGTGAATGCATCATGAAAACTTTATACCACGCACGCATGGTCAATAGGAACCGGTGTGGGTGAGTGCGATGAGGTGTGGTGAGTAGCCATTCACTCGGCTGCATGCCTGCCTATCGGGCTGTTAATAATAAATCATTCACTTTCACAGCGACTGAAACAAGAAATGCGCGGGGCAGGACGAATGAGAAGGAACGTGCGAGCTTTTTATTTATTCATTTCTCACATCAGAATTTTTCGCCGGCTCGTCCATGCTCGGGGTTGATGCTTCGTCATTTATTCGAGCATAAATTAGGGCGTTAAAGTGTTTCCTCCTTCTCCTTTTCGCTTCCTCCTTCCTGGATGCCTGATGCTCGGCAATGGCCAATTGGCTTTTTGTTGTTATTTTTATTCCATAACTTGACTCAGTCAATACGTTTTAATAAAATGAAAAATTCAACTTTAAGTGGCAAATAAATTTCCAATGTGACGCGACGCGCGGGAAAAGCACTTGAACCGACGACTGGTTTAAATCGGTTCTCATTATTGCCTTCAGCCGTGCAGAGCGGGATTTTTTATTTTATTTTCATTTTGATTTTTGCACAGCGGATGCGATCTGCAGTTTGTGATAAATCAGTGCGATTTAAATCTCTTCGAGAGCCCTTTCGGTATTTATGGAGTGAACCTCGATGCTGAGCGACACATTGATCATTCCCTGGGTAAATAAGTGTGCACAGTGTGATGTTTTCATTATGCATGCGACAAAAATTTTCAATTGATTTGAAAATGAATCATTCTACGTTGTCAGTTATGATCTTACAACTACTGACAGCATGGCACCACTTTCCTAGTGAACCGGAAAAATACTGTGACTACAGAAAAAAAAATATGTCTTTAAAAATTGGACCCAGCACCTGTTCCAATTTTATTTATAATTAAAAGCAACATTTTCCGGTTTTCACTACAAATCTGCTCCAAAGTAGGTAAACTACTGACAGCACTCGCCTACACAAATGTCAATTTGAATGCGTTTAAACATCAGAATTGACCATTTTCTTTATCCAAAGCTAGTGTGGTGCAAAAATGCGTCTTCTTCTTTTAAAAGTACGCCCCATTTGGAACTTTACACCTATTCTTAACTTCTTTGAGCGTTTCCACAGATTGATTGCTTTCTAAGTTTCTACTAGCACAAACATCCACCTTCAGTAGAGTCAAGAAATTATCCAATCAGAAAAATTCCTTCGCCGCACCGGGAATCGAACCCACTGCACTGAATGGGATGCAAACAGGACACTCTATAAAGTTGCAGCTAAGAACTTCCCACTGAAAAGCGACCATACCCTCCTGCTGTTTGCCCACCAGTGCACACAATTTCGCTGGGTAGATCCGGAAAGTGCCAGAGCCCAGAACGGTGTCAGCCGAAAACACTTCAGTTAAGAGCAATACTATAATTCAAACGGTGAAAAAATTTCACGTTCATTTGTGCACGCTCACAAGCTTCGCGCAAAAGTAATCATCAGGACGAGGAGGGTCTTGGAGCTTTCACAGGCAGGGGAGGCGTCTCGGCTCCCTAAGTGATATTTATTGGCAATTGGACGTGTATGTGATGGAGAGAGGCAGCAAGCATTCAAATATGACCATTCGGACACTATGGAATATGTACTTGAATCGAAACGAGTGGCAACAGCACATTTTTTTCGCCTTTATATTTCTCCCAATTTTTCCTACTCGACTTCTATACGGCTTTCCCACCACTGGTGTATTATACTGGAACACATTCCTGGCGAATCTTACGGTTGGGCTGGCGGTAACAGCTAGAGAACGCCACCAAGTCGACGGAGCGAGGTGTATATTTCATAAAAATTCAAAATTCAATTTCACGCTTTTTGATCATTTAAAATTCATGAAATGTGTCGGGACGAAGCATATTTTTGTCGATGTCGACCATCTATTCACGTGCAGGTATGTATGAGCATTCCTTTGGAAAGGGAATCCATTACATGGCAGTCGAGAGACTCGCCAACAATGGATTTAGATGATTCGGCAAATCGGGATGAAAATGAACTGTGAGTGAAGTGCATTTTTCCATCCGTATGGACAAGCGCAATTACGAATGCATTGTTTCACCGAACCGAATAAGGTAGAGGGGTTCATTGAGTGCTGCTGCATTTATGATGTCCACCAACAGAAGCCACCAAAGGGGTCCTGGACCTCTTCACAAAAGGGTTGTCGTGAAGAGTGGGTGAAACGAGCAATCACCAAACGAGCAAATACGATGAAAAGAAATCTCAAAAACGATTGTATGGTCATTTGGCTACTTAAAACCCACTCAAGTATGTAACTGGTAGGGGGTTGTTCAGTTGTTCTAAAACAGTAAATCACAAGTAAGGTAAGTGGGGAAATTTCTGAGTCATTTCCTCGTGTTTTCGGTGAAGGAGCTTCTATAAGATTCTGGTGGAGATTTGCTATGCTGCCAACGAAGGTTCAACGAAATTTTGACGGGGTTTTCTCGCGTTCTCAGTGAAGCAGGAATAGCACGATTTCAGAGGAGGTTTTCGATGTTGACACTGGAAGTTCCGGAGGCAGCTTCTGCACGATTTCGTTTGAGATTTCCGTTGCTACCGGAGGAGGTTGCAGGGAGTTTCTACTAAGTTTATGAGTGTTCACGGCGGAGAGAATACCATAGCATGATTTCAGTGGATATTTTGTATGTTACGGATATTCCGGAGAGATTCGACAGTGTTTTCAAATATTCACGTTGGTTAGAGTTCCGGGCGTTTTAGATGGAGATTTTCGGTGCTGCCAACGGAGGGTCCAGTGGGTTTCATCAGAGTTTATTGCTTCCGATGCTCCCATCGGTTACAGGGAATTTCGACGATTTTTTTCCGCATTCTCGGTCGAGGAGCTTCAGGAAAAAAAAATCTCGAGTCAAGAGTGTGGATTTGAGCGAACCGATGTGAACAATAACATGTTTTGGTAGGAACTGTCCCTTAGAGCATCACTCCACAAAAAATGCACTGAGAAAATGCATTTTAGTTTTGTTCTGATCAAAAAGCATTTATTTATTTTTTGTCATAATGAATGCAACACAAGTGATATGCCCCTAGGTTTTTACACAGATTGATGGCAAATTATTGCTTCATGCTATTCATGTACTAATTCCATAATTTAAGAACGCTGCTAAGTAAACTTATGATATGTTAAGAATGTTTGCAGCGCAATTTTGCTAATATAAATACATAAAGCCATACATTTTCAAACCATCCCTCACGTATTTTGGTGCACAAATTTTATAAGATTAAGCACCATGACAGGCATGATTTTCTTAAAATGACCTAACGAATAAGAGTTGGGAATGCTTTTCAGAACACTGATCGGTGTTTTTTTTTAAGATTTACAGCAACACGTGAATATTTTGCGCATTTTCTTTAATTGAGAATTTAAAAAAAAACCTGAACACCCCTAATTTTGTGTGCGTGCAGAATGATGCCTCTATTTTGATTTTGACATTAGCTCTTCAGCGTCCAAGCAAGAGGAACACATCAAAATTTTGCATGCGCATCGCGAAAATCAGAACCAGGCATGGAAAATCATTTACATTCAAGACATGCATTAATTTACATTCATTTGCCTCTAATTTTTTTTATCAACAGCATTCCGCAAAATAATGTGTAAAGCTTTTGTAGGTTTTATTATTAGCTACAACTTTTGTTAAGAACTCAAATCTGTATCTCTTATGCTTTACGAATTAGAGCGGGCAGAACTCGAACTGAAAAACAGTAGTGGATTCTGTTTGCTCTGGTTCGTCATGCATAAGAGATACGGATTTGAGTTTTTAACAAAAGTTGTAGCTAATAACAAAACCTACAAAAATTCTATACACCATTTTGCGAAATCCTGTTGCTGAAAATAGTAAGGGGCAAATGAATGTAAATGAATGCACGAAATGAATGCAAATGATTTTCCATGCCTGATCAGAACTACTCGCACGCAATGCACACACTGTCTGGGCAGGAGTTTTATACGAAAACCAGAAGGGTATAGTGGCATCAGTGGTGTAGTGGTAAGCGTGATTGCCTCTCACCCCAAAATACCTGGATTTCCTCTGATCACGCCTTCATTCGGAAGGGAAGTAAAGTCGTTGGTCCCCGGTCTATGAGTTGATGGGTCGATAGGTAGGCTACTCCCTGGCGTCAGTAGCATTGGTACTCAGTAAGGGAAAACAAGATCGACGAAAAACAAATCAAGGAAAACAAACTAGAAGGGGAAAGCTGGCAGACATTTTCAAGCATATGAAACTGTTGAAGTTAAGCAATATCTGGTTTGGCAGGCTATTTGTACCTGTGGCTTGAAAAGCGACATTTTCATTGCAACCGGGACCGTGAACCAGGACATTTATGTGATGAACGAGTGTCTAGGAAAAAACTCTGCTGCCTTTCATGAAGCAACATGATTGTTGCGTTCTGTTTTGACCGGATTTTGCTTCCTGTCATTACGGAAAAAGGCCATGGAGTGGTATGCCACCAACAACGTGCACGTGATGCCCAAGGACAAGAACTCTCCCAACACGCCAAAGCTCAGCCCAATCGGAAAATATTGGCCAAACGTGAAGCAGACCCAAAAAACTGTTGGAAACGAGAAGCACTTTAAAGCGAACCGCACACGTATCAATATATTGACGTGAAGGGAAAATATTGACAATAATATTGATGATGTGAAAACAGAAATGTTGTCAATATCGATGTATTGACGCCAATATAAAATGTATTGATAATACGATTATTGACAAAAAAAAAAAAAAATCGCGTAGGGTCCACTTAAAACAAACTGGCCGTACATAATCTGGTGGCAGCAGGTTAATGAAAGGCCCAGCCAGGCATGGAAAATCATTTGCATTCATTTCAATTATTCATTTAAATTCATTTGCCTCTAACTTTTTTCCTGAACAGCATTCCGCAAATTGATGTATAGAACTTTTGTAGGTTTTGTTATTAACTACAACTTTTGTAAGTAAGTCAAATTCGTATCTCTTATGCACGACGAACCAGAGCGAACAGAAGCCACTACTGTTTTTCAGTGAATGTTTTTTACATTCACTGAAAAACAGTAACAAGTTCTGCCCGCTCTAGTTCGTGAAGCATAAGAGACACAGATTTGAGTTATAAGCAAAAGTTGTAGCTACAAAACCTACAAAAGCTCTTTACATCATTTTGCGGAATGCTATTCAAGAAAAAAGTTAGAGGCAAATGAATTTAAATGAATGTATGAAATGAATGCACATGATTTTCCATGCCTGGGCCCAGCAATTAGGCTTCGGCCAACCGGAAGCATAACTAAATATTTTTTCTAATTTATACTAATTGAACTTAAAAAAGTAAAATAATTTGATTTTTTAAATAGAGAATTTAATAAATTTACACACATTCTTGATTGACCAAATATTGGTCGTAGCACCCGTTATATCAGGTTTAAGTGTGTGTAATTGTTGGGGGATCAAGTGTCTCCTAACTGAGCTTTCAATTTCTTATCGAGCTGAACAAAGAATACAAAGATAAAGCACCAATTAAATAATTATAATTGATTCTTCATATTCACATCATCCTTTTTCTTAATATTAGGTCCATTTTACGAAATGATACAATCCAATGTGTCTGACAAAACTGGAAATAATGATGTTGTTCCTCCAATTGCTTAAATACTTACTCACTTATCCTGGTCCGATATCCCTCAGGATTGCACCTGCATCACGATGTTACGCCAATTCACTCGGTCCGTGGCTGCTTGTCTCCAATTTTTATGACCGTCCCACACTTCCAAGATCTTGCTCCACTTGGTCTAAATACCTTGCTCGCGATGCTCCTCTTCGTCTTGTACCGGCCGGATTCAAGGCAAACACCATTTTTGCGGGATTGTTGTCCGGCATTCTAAAAACGTGTCGCGCTAATCGTACCCGTCCAGCTTTCGCAACTTTCTGGATACAGGGTTCGTCATTGTACCTTACACCGTGTTGCCAGATCTGAGTTATCCACATCCCTCAGGGCCCGAGGAAAACAACCCGCGATACCCGTTAGAGATGTCTTGGCGAGCCGGGACCTCGACTGTTTGAATTTAATTTTTTTTTTTTTTTCCTTTTGGTTTGTTTTTTCCGTCGATCTTGTTTTCCGTGCTGAGCACCAATACTACCGACGTGCCAGGAAGGCAGCTCTCACACCTGGACTCTACCTATCGACCCATCAACTCATGAACCGGGGACCAACGGCTTTACTTCCCATCCGAAGGAAGGCGTGATCAGAGATGTTATGCCTCAGAACATCCCGGCGGCGCCGACTGGTATTGAACCCAGGCCTGCTGGGGTGAGAGGTAATCACGCCACCACTACACCACCGGCGCCGTTGGAATTTAATTTATGTGTTTTTAAAACGGATAGATTTGAGGAATGAGTAGTTAGTGTCATCTTGTGTTCTCCCAAGTTGTTAGCTGCCCATCGATGTACCCCCATGTTTGTCTTTCTCATCAGAGTGTCGCCTAGCTCGAGATCAAGAGCACATTGCTCTCCAAACCTTGTGTTCACAATCCCTACCATGCCATTCATTTGTTACAATTTGTTACCCCTACGTTGATTACTTTTTACCGGAGAACCTGAATATGTTTTCAGCCATATGTTTGGCACCTGTACTAGTTAGTAAATGCTTTTCTAACGAATTTTGTTTTTTAAATTGCATAGGGTAAATGACGGCTTCGGCACCTTATTCTTTTATCGTAAGAGGGGTAAACAAAGTCCTTGAGAGCTCAATTTTGGAATATGGCTACATTGTGTTTCAGAGCATCTATTGGTTTTGAGTCCCCGACCAGACAAGTTGCTTCTTGCAACATAGAAAAACAGTGTATTTAATTATACCGGTGGGTCAATTCGAGCAACAAAAAGAACACAACGTAGGGTCACACTTATCCTGGACAAAACGCATTCATATCACGCGTTCTCATCAACTTCGTTCGGAAGCTTTTAAACTAAAGTATCGTACCAAACGCATAAATTACTTGTTAACTTTGAAACTGTGGTGCCCGAGTACGGGTCTCGCCTATTTATGCTACGTTAGAGTCAGTACCTGGAGTCGGCCCTGGATCGAACTGTCAGACGAGGTAGATCTATGAGGTTCTGGTGTGTGCAGAAGAAGTGGAATAAAAACTATGTTGTTTGATTACACAGTAAAACTGTGTTAATTATTTATTATACAATTGAGAGCATTACATTGGCGACGAGGAATAACAACAGGTAACAATTGTAGTAGAGTGCTTATTCATAAATTTTCAGCATTAAGAAGACAATTGAAACAACATCACTAATGGTTATGCGATGATTTTTTTTTTTTTTTCATTTGGCTACGCCAAAAGATTGTTATCGGGTTATAACGATAGTTGCTGGACAGCGTAATAACACCGCAGAGGCGGAAAAAGAAAAAAAAACACCGCATTGGCGGACACAGAAAAACCGCAGAGGCGAACTTAGGAAAAGGCCGCAGAGGCGGACACGTTACTGATTGCAGGACGTGGAAATTTATAACGGTTGCTTTAAAGCAGTAAATTTTCCGTCGTAAGAAAAGACAAAGGTCGTTCCTTCCCAAACCACAGCTGCCAGTGGGCAATTTGCAAGTAGGTATGGGTTAAGTATGAGTACTTTAATGTACATAACCTAAGAATTAGTACGTTTATTTTAGGGAAACGTTCGACGATGGAGAAGTGGGATATTCCGCCAATTCAATCCTTTAAATTTGTCGAACCTCTTAACGGAATCCCTTTATGAAGAGCTTTGAGTGGGTTGGTTTATTTCCTTTTAATTCCGTTACAATTGCATATCTTTTGACAGATACGCGTATTTCGTCTACTACTTGCAGACTTCATCAGTGCCAAGTACTCAACACCACTGAAGAATCCATCTTTGATCTCGAGTTATATACTAATCAATAGGTACTAAAAATCAGCAGGTATCCACTGCCATGTCAAAATTTACCTAAACAGGTACCTAAATTCAGTCTCCAACAGGTAGAGGCATGCTACGATGTGTTGTTTTAGGTAGCATGCTAAAGAGTCTCGAGTATCCGTTTCCTTATTGGCAACAGTACGAATCAATTGAAAGTTTCAAACCCTATTCTACCTAGGATCAAAGGTTTACCAAAGATTCACAAACCAGGAAACGAAATGAGGGAGATTATCTCGGCTGAAGGATCCCCCACTCATAAGCTTGCCAAATGGCTAGTGAAGGAATTTCAAAATATGCCTAAACCCTTTTCCACTCGCTCAGTTAACAGCACACAGGAATTCGCAAGTCAGCTTCAGGCATCAGGAGAGATTCGGGAAGATGAAGTCATGGTTTCATTTGATGTCACAGCACTTTTTCCGAGTGTACCAGTAAAGGAAGCCATCAGCCTTTTAGAGGACTGGCTTCTGAAGCAACGTGAGGATTCTACTTGGAAAAACAAAGTTCGGTCATATCTCAAGCTTACTCGTCTTTGTATGGAGGAAAATTATTTCATTTTCAGAGGAAATTTCTACAAACAAACTAAAGGCGCTCCTATGGGCAATCCGCTTTCTCCATTTTTATGTGAATTGTTCATGGCTAACCTAGAAAATACTCTGGAGGATAGGAATTTGTTGCCCAAATGTTGGTATAGGTACGTGGATGACATCTTTAGCATTGTCAAAAGGGAAGATTTATCAAAAACTTTGGAGGCCATAAGCAACGTTCACAAGGACATCAAATTTACTCACGAAGAAGAGAGAGACGGCAAACTCCCCTTCTTAGATCTTCTCATCATCAGGGAAACGTCTTCGTTCAATTTCGAAATCTATAGGAAACCAACAAACACAAAGAGAGTAATACCAAGCACTTCAAACCATTCCCATCAACACAAAATGGCCGCTTTTCACCACATGGTTCACAGGATGCAAACTCTTCCTCTTAGCGATACAGGCAAATCAAAGGAAATAGCTCACATTTTTGAAATCGCTAGACTTAATGGGTATCAAGAAAAAACAATTCAAGCAGTAATCGATAAAAGAACAAGGGATCATTTTAGGCGTATTTCGACAACTCTTACACCAGTATTTGAGGGTTTAAAACGGGTAGCGGTGAATTTCGACAAAAACATTACCAAACCATTGATTTCAAAGTTTAGAAGTTTTGGCCTCGATTTAGTATTCAGCAGTTGGATAAATCAGCTGAAGTCACTGTTAGGATCAACTAAGGATTCAATAAATGTCTTAGGGAAAGCCGGAGTCTACAAAATCTCTTGTCCAGATTGCAATAAAATCTACATTGGTCAGACGAAAAGGACTTTGGAAACAGGGTTTAAGGAACACATCGCAGAGGTAAAAAAGGCTAACAAAGAGATGGATAAAGGGCTTCATTATGAATTTAAATCCAAGGTTGCAGAACATATCGTTAAAAAGGGGCACAATTTGACTAAGGAAAACATTAATATCCTGCGGACTGTATCTTCACCTTGGAAACCATACGTAGCCGAAAGTCTAGAAATATTTAAACATAATCCATCAACATTGCCCAATTTAAGTTTAAATCATTCCCTCGCAAACTCATTCGAAATGAATGGATCAAATACAAGAGAAATCTTGATTACATTATCGCGGCAACGGGAGAAACAGACCGCACACGAATTAAGAATATATTTTTGACAAAAGCTGGACCCGACACGACACGATACATTTGAACGGAACACCTTTTGGACACTGAAGCCAGAGTCGGAGGAAACTTTAGGAAAGTTCATGTTACGATGTCAAGACCAAGCTGCTAGGTGCAACTTTGGTAGCAATGCAGAGGAAAGTCGTGCCATCAGTGTAATTGACAAGGTAATTCTATACGCACCGAGTGATCTTAAAGAACAGCTGCTTCAAAAGGATGTTCTGAAACTGGACGACGTTACTAAAATTGTCAGCTCGTACGAGTCGGTAAAACAGCAGGCGCAATCGATTAACTTTCCGGGAACAAGTTTCTTCAGTGAGCCGGATTTCACATCGACGTCGAGTGTCAACAAGATCAAACAATGGTCGAGTAAAGGAATGTACACGATGTGGCCGTAGTGGCCATTCTGCGAATGATCCTGCTTGTCCCGCGTGGTCCAAGGAATGTATCAAATGCAAAAACATCGGTCATTTTGCTGCTCAATGCCGATCTCTCTCTACAGGGAAACGCAAGCGGTTTCCGAAGCAAGAATCGCGGTGGTCAAATAAACGTTTCAAGTCGTACCAAGTTAACGAGATCGAAACATCAGGTGACAAGGAAGGTAAAAACTTTCTGTTCAGCATTAGTGATGGAGGTGAGCTGATTCGGATCAAGTTCGGCGGAGTAGTATTACAGGTACTCGTGGATTCTGGATGTAAGAAAAACATTGTTGACGAACAATCTTGGAAGTACATCAAAGTGAATGGAGCAAGGATATGGAACCAAACAAAGAACTGCAATGAGGTATTTCTGCCGTATGGAGAAAATGCGAAGCCGTTAACACTTTTGGGAAAGTTTGACACAACTGTATCAAAAGATGACGCTGGTAGGATTCTCGAAACGGTCGCTACATTTTATGTAGTCAAAGGCGGTTAGCAGTGCCTACTAGGTCGAGTCACAGCTACAGACTTGGGTGTCTTATTTATCGGGTTACCGAGCACTCACGGGGTTAACGTTGTGAACACAACAGGAACTTAACCATTTCCTAAGATCAAGGGTATACAGGTAAAGATACCGATAGACGAATCTGTATCACCAGTATGTCAACAACCTAGGCGGCCTCCCATCGCACTCATGACGAAAGTTGAAGATAAATTGAATTCGCTTCTGGTTCGGGATATAATAGAGCGTGTTGAAAGTGGCTGTTCTTGGGTCTCTCCGTTGGTTACAGTTGTTAAAGACAACGGGGATCTTCGCTTATGCGTGGATATGCGCAGAGCAAACGCAGCAATTTTGCGGGAACGACACATTATGCCAACAATAGAGGATTTTTTACCAAGATTCACGTCTGCAAAGTGGTTCAGCCGGCTCGATGTCAAAGAAGCGTCTCATCAGGTTGAGCTTGATAGCGAAAGTCGGTACATAACCACATTCATAACTCACATGGGCCTCTTTCGATACAAGCGTCTTATGTACGGCGTAGCTTGTGCCCCAGAGCTATTTCAAAGAATCCTTGAGCAAATTCTGAGTTCCTATAGCAAGAATGTGGTTAACTTCATTGACGACATTCTAATTTTTGCCAGCACGGAACAAGAACACGATGAAGAGCTCAAAGCAGTATTGTCTACGTTGAATGAATATGGAATACTGTTGAATCAGAGTAAATGCGTGTTCAAGGTTTCTGAATTGGAATTTTTAGGGCATGTCATATCTTGTGACGGCATCTACCCTTCGAACAGTAAAGTTGAATCCCTTCAAAGATTTCGAGCACCTACAACTTCGGAGGAAGTCTGGAGTTTCCTTGGCTTGGTGACGTACATCGGTCGGTTTCTGCCAAACCTAGCAACGATTACCGCTCCACTACGAGAGTTAACTCACTCTGGGGTTAAATTTACATGGGGCAAAGAACAACAGGTATCTTTCGCAAAGCTTAATGAGATGATAGGGAACGTACAACACTTGCGATTCTTTGACAACATGTTGCGGACAAGGGTTATCGCTGATGCCTCACCTGTGGCTCTCGGAGCAGTTCTTATACAATTTGAAGGATCCACCGACGATGATCCTCGACCAATTGCTTATGCCAGCAAAAGTCTGACAATCACAGAGAAACGCTATTGTCAGACGGAAAAAGAAGCTCTGGCGCTGGTCTGGGCCGTGGAGCGTTTTTCCGTCTATCTTCTGGGACGCAAGTTTGAGCTGGTAACGGACCACAAACCCTTAGAGGCGATTTTCAAACCCACCTCTAGACCATGTGTGCGGATTGAACGGTGGGTGCTTAGGCTCCAGTCATTTTCGTTTATAGTCAAATATCGGAAAGGCACTAGTAATGTGGCAGATCCAATATCACGATTGGTTGAGGAACAACCACCGGAAGAGTTTGACCCTGAAAGCAAATTTATGGTGCTAGCGGTTCTGGAATCAGCGGCAATTGACGTGCAGCAGCTTGAAGAGATGTCCAGCACAGACGCGACTTTGGAGGCCGTACGCACCGGAAATTGGGATGCACAACAAGCAAAGTCATTTGCTCCTTTCAAGAACGAATTGGGGTTGGTCGGAGACCTGGTAGTCAGGGGAAACAAGCTGGTTGTTCCGGAATGCTTGCGATCACGAATGCTAGACCTGGCTCATGAGGGTCACCCGGGTGAATCGGTGATGAAACGACGATTGCGTGACCGAGTTTGGTGGCCCGGGATGGACCGTGATGCAGAGAAAAAGGTTAAATCATGTGAAGGGTGTAGATTGGTGAGTATGCCCAATAGACCGGAGCCGATGTGTCGTCGCGTGATGCCTTCCAAGCCGTGGATTGAGGTGGCTTTAGACTTTCTCGGACCTATGCCGTGTGGAACGTACTTACTTGTAATTATCGACTACTTTAGTCGTTACAAGGAGGTGGAGACGATGACCAAAATAACGGCGAAAGAAACCGTAGAAAGACTTGACAGAATATTTAGCCGACTCGGTTACCCACAAACAATCACCTTAGATAATGCGAAACAGTTTTTTGGAACTGAGTTGGATGAGTATAGCAAAATGAAAGGAATCACTCTCAGACACTCAACCCCTTATTGGCCCCAGGAAAACGGGTTGGTAGAGCGTCAAAACCGCTCTCTACTGAAGCGCCTACAGATCAGCCACGCACTCGGCAGAGACTGGTGACGGGATCTTCGTGAATATTTGCTGATGTACTACACTACGCCACATTCGATCACGGGTAAAACTCCAACGGAGTTGCTATACGGAAGAACGATCAGATCTAAAATACCTGCTCTGGATGATATCGAAACAACACCGGCTAGTAATGAAGTTCGTGACAGGGATCGAGTATTGAAAGACAAGGGGAAACACTCAGAAGACCTCCGACGCCGTGCTAGGAAATCATCACTCACCACAGGCGATACAGTGCTGATGCAGAACCTTTTACCAGGTAATAAGTTATCAACGACGTTCAATCCAAGAGAGTATGTTGTGATGCACCGTTCGGGACCGCGTGTTACAATTGAAGATCCAGTGACAAGAAAATCGTATGATAGGAACGTGGTCCACCTGAAAAAGGTGTCTGAGAATGCGACAGATACGATTCCAGCAACTGAGGAAAACGACAACCAAGAACACAATGAGCTTCCGGAGTCTACCAATTCAGAAGATGTATCCTACGGGTTTGACCTCGGGTTGAATCAAAACGAAGAGCCCAAATCGGTTCCCTCACCACGACAACGACGTACCACGAAGAAGCCTGCAAGATTTGTAGATTACTTACCATAATATTCAGTTCTGGAAAAAGGGGAGATGTGGTGCCCGAGTACGGGCCTCGCCTAAATTTATGCTACGTTAGAGTCAGTACCTGGAGTCGGCCCTGGATCGAACTGTCAGACGAGGTAGATCTATGAGGTTCTGGTGTGTGCCAGGCCCGTAGCCAGCATTTGGTTTCGGGGGGAGCTAATTTTATGACATAAAAACTTCAATGATTTATAAAATGTGCGCATAACTAAACATCGAATGAAACACTTTTTTTTTACCTTAACCAAAATCGTTCAAAATCATGTGTCATCATTTTTTTTTTTTTTTTTTGTTAATTCGATTTTAATCTTTGATCGGAATTTTTAATGAACCATCAGAATGTAAAATAATAATTTTTCAAACTCTTTAATACGCAGTTATGAGAAAAGTTAAACAAATGTATGAAATTCAAGAAAATATTTGTAGTTTTATTTGTTTTCTGTTGGTAATGATGATCAAGATTTGCATTCTGTTAAGAAAGACAAAAATATGTGACATATTTTTTAAAACATAATTATATTAAGATTTTAATGGTGTTGAATCGTAAAATCACCGGCACCGGATCCTAATTCATTTAAATTTATGAAGGCGGTAAATAACAAACATCCCTCGATGCAGTGGTAGCAATGTGATCCACACGAAACACGAACAGCGAATATTGTTGCCCTCATCATTCTGTATGTTTTTAAGTTTTTGTTTTAGCATCACTGTATTTTTGTTTTGTTTTTGAATTGATCGTTATTCTGTGATATTTTGTATTGTTCTAGTTAGCTATATAAGTGCAAATATTTAATGCAATTAGATTAAGTTTGAATTTGACTTCCGATCAGGGTGCTGCCTGTAGGAGGTAATAAATAGTAAATAAGAAATTATTCCTTTAATTCATTTGAATCAGTAGCCGATCTCCAAACTGCTGTCCAAAAATCTGAGCAACAAATTAAACACAACGTAGAGCCATATCCTGGACATTATACCTGGTTATTACAAAAGTAATCTTCTAGCTTTACTCTAAGCAGTTAATTGATATTATAGCCAAGCCCGAAAGTCGTTGGTTTCCCATTAGTTTTAATTCGTTTCAGTGTGGAGAAAGATCTTTCTACACTGGCTGTAGTGACCGGGAGTGTCACCAAAATCTTCAACAAAACATTGATTGTTGGAAAATACGTCGAGTCACATTTATCAAGCAGCCCAAATGCCTCAAAATTCTTGTTAATATTTATGGATGTCCGGCACCAGAGCTCGTATTCCACCTTTACCTGCAACCAGCCAGTGATGCAAAATATCATGACACTCACGTGACACTCGTCTTCGCATCAACCAACTATCGCTGACAGATCGTTTTGTCACGCTCTGAGAATTAGAGCTATGGCAAACAACAATCACCAGTAATGGTCGCTGCTCACAAGCAAAAACTGCTGATGATGAAAAGCACAACGAAAAACGTGAAAACGCAGTACGATGATGAGAAAAAGCGATGCGACAGAAGAAAATGAAAACAATGCCTACGCATTCCAAGTTAGTCTCGGCAGGTGCGACTGTGTGAATAACAAACAAAGCAGGCAACATGAAACGGAAGCTGTTGGGCTAACTCACCAACACACTTAAATAAGCAACTAAAGCAGCAACTGCTTCAAAACGAGCACAGATGAGTGTCGTGATTGTCGGGAATGACCAGATCGGAGATGGATCACAACAGAAGACGACATTCACCAGTTGCTTTTACTTCTTTCGTCAACTTGATGGATGGTCATGGAGAGAGCTTCGACGAGCACATTGATAGGAATATACAAAGCGTGACTACCATCAACTGTTTGGTGATCGTGATTGTGATAGGTCGCAACTCTGGCAACCACGCTGGTGAAATCACAGAGATAACATTTAATTTTGTCAAGTTGGGATGACTCTACAATATCTGTAAAACCAGGCAACAATATTTGAAACACCGGAAGGATGTCATCATTTTTTGTGAAACGTCCCATCATGTTTTGGATCAATCCATCGAGTCATGGAATGAAAACTGCTCTTCGATAGTATTCCTCTGGTGTTTCTACTGGTTGATTTGCACGTATTGTTAGCTTGGATGCACGTGGATGCAGTCGTAACTGCGCATTCGAAAACAGACATATGCAGCTTTGAGGCTGCATTAAAAATTTCAGCAAATTTTGCTTCTGCGTTAGCTCGTCTCTCCTTAAAACCTGTATTATACTGCTCGCATGATTAAGAGCCGATATGAGGTCCACATATTTGGATTGTAATCCTATTGAAAGTGGTTGTGTTGAAAGATCACATTGATGTAATAAACATATAAGATGTTTGTATCCTCTTATAAACAGAAAATGCATACTTTGCCTGAAGAATAAACTTCTAATATTTAAATAAGTTTTTAGACCGGTCCTGCTTTATACTGTGCCAATATGGTCTAGATCTTGCACTACCAGGAAAAAAGAACTTCAAAGGATTAAGAACAAAGTTCTGAAGATGATTTTGAAATTGCCTCCCTGGTACAGTACTACCGAAGTACATAGAATTTTGAATGTTGAGACTTTAGAACAAATCTAGATAGAGCTGGAATTAGGGCGTAACAGCTTTTGTAAACAATAAATTCTCTCGTCGATTTCTAGCAACTCAAGGCACCCCTACACAAATCAACATATCCATCGGGTAGGGTAAGTCTTCCGCTATTCGATGGTAATGTTGATTTGCCAGGAAGAGCCATGTCTATCGAGAAATCATCGAGAGAAGCCATTGTTTACAAAATCTGTTATGCCCTAATTCCAGCTCTATCTAGAAATGTTCAACAAAATAATTAATAATTTTAGGGAAAAATCGTTGCAATCTTCAATTGCAAAGATTAATCCCCTTTATACATAGATAAGATATAGTTTTAGTTTTTAGTTTTGATGTGAAATGTTATACTGACATGCAGGTTTAGAAGACCTGTTTAAAATACTGAATTTCCAAGGCAGGAACAATGTAAAATCACTTAGATTTATATCATAAAAATTACAGCAGATAAGTTACTAGGTGGCTTGAGAACCTGGGTTAAAACGAAAAGTAATTTATTTTGAATTTTGAACAATTAAAGAGTTAAAATCTAAATAGAAACAATGTGTGACTCTTGTGGTACATATGGAAAGGTAAATAAATTAAGAAGTCATTTGTTGTAGAAACATTCTATTTTGTATGAAATCCTGCTTGAAAAGAGGGGTACAGTGCGGATTGTGTTAAGAAGGTTACAAATTGGGTCTACATCCTAGTTCCTACGGAAGTGAAACGAGGCTGATATTTCATAAAAACTCGATGGTCCCATGATCTTTAACAGAATCGCTGCAAACATAAATTGTTCATGCACACTATATAGGTACAGCCCGAGTCCCATTGCCAGAGGGGGCTATAGGCCTGAAGCCTTGCCATAAATTATTTGAATATAATATGAAAAATAAAAAAAAACCTTATTCAGGTAATGGATATCTATTACCTGTACAGTACAGGTAACAGATATCCATTATCTTGGGTCAGATTTTTTTTCACATGATTATAATAATTTGGGGGGGGGGCTTCAGCCCCATAGCCCCCCCCCCCCATGACTACGTGCTTGGTGTGTGCAGAAGAAGTGGAATAAAAACTATGTTGTTTGATTAAACAGTAAAACTGTTAATTATTTATTATACAATTGAGAGCATTACAGAAACAATGGATGTATTTGAAGTTTTCTGCTCGATAGGCTCAAAATGGGCGATTAGGCCGAAGTGGTTCTCTACCCTAGTTTACTGAAAAAGATATGGATGCACAAATGCTCGTTCAATTTACTAGCTATAGCGTGACTAGGATGCTGAAACAGATGTTTAAAAGTTCTATATTTCGGCTTGCACTTTTTTTTTTCGTGATGAGCAAACGAAATTACCAAGCGGAATGTCGATGCGCGGAAAATGTTATCCTAATTAAGACTGAATATGTCTCAAGTGGTTGGTGCTGGTGGTGTACTCAACTGCTTCACGCTTGGTTCTTCAATATTACATGAACGTGAACGAGTGCGGTTTGATAATTAGCATCCCAGTTTGCGGGCGCGTTAGCTATAATCACTCTAGACCAGTGTGCCTCCTTTCAGGAGCGTCCTTAATAGATATGTAGAAATATATAAGCACAATTTAATAGATGTAAGCTAAATTCAATTTTCTAATTCTAATTGGCACTGAGATATGGGTAAAGCAGGTTTGAAATCAACTCGTCATTAAACTTAAAAATACTAACAGGAACAAGGATAATTCATACAATGCAATCAATTTATATTTTTGTCTGTTTTTGTTTTATTTGTATTAAAGCCACTTTAACACTTTAGGGTCATTGTCATTCACTTGTCTGGGAATGAGATTTAAACTCGTTGCTTTCGCGTAAGAGGTATGGATGTTAACCACTGAATATAATACATGTGTATTTCTGTAAAGTGCTCTAGAACTTCTTTGAAGTTCACCTATCTTTTTCTGAAATTTTCTTAACTGCTTTGGAGAACTTTGAACTTCGCTTAAATTATCGAGACTTTATGAAATTTAAAACCAAATCATTTAAGCAGCTCCAAGATGTTCAGTGAAGTTCTCTAAAGTTTGTTGAATATCATGGAACTGCCCTTAATCGGAGCTAATTCTTTGAGATGTTAAGCTACCCTGAAAGCCTAGACAATTTTGTGCTTTCCTGAATTTATTTTGATCGCCCTTAAGATTTGGACTTTACTGAATTTCTCTCTCTCTCGTTTAACTGATCTTTATTTAAAATTTCTGGAATTCCCTCAAGTTTTTGGAAATTTCCGGAAATCATCCTGGAATTTATGGAACTTTCTTGAACTTCTGATGTTCTCAGAACAACTTTAAATTTTCTGCAATTTACTTGAAGCTAGTGGGGCTAGTGTGGTTATTTGATGTTACTGATGCTCTGAGAGCTTTTCTGAAGCTCTTGATACTGTAATAAGTCTGTCTTAAAAATCTTTGAACTTACTTAACGTCTCTGGTCTTCAGTTAAATTTTTGATTTGCGCATTTCAGGTGAAAATATGACTCCGATTCTATAAATCCTTGATCGTTGCGACTTTTCAGATGAACATATGACTTTTTTTTATTTTTTAATAATTCGTTTATTTTTCCAGACTTATTTGCTGTAGCTTTGCGGAGCCGATATTCATTGTTTAGATAACAAAATTACTTAAAACTAACGTTAGTGAAGCGGAGGCCGATTACTCGCGGCTATCTCGAGGTTAGGGGTAACAAATTGTAACAAATGGATGGCAGGGTAGGGATTGTGAACACAAGGTTTGAAGAGCAATGTACTCTTGATCTCGAACTAGGCGACACTCTGACGAAAAAGACAAACATGGGGATACACCCATGGGCAACTAACAACTTGGGAGAACACAAGATGACACTAACTACTAAATCCTCAAATCTATCCGTTTTAAAAACACATAAATTAAATTCAAATAGTCGAGGTCTCGGCTCGCCAAGACATCTCTAACGGGTATCGCGGGTTGTTTTCCTCGGGCCCTGAGGGATATGGATAACTCAGATCTGGCAACACGGTGTAAGGTACATGACCAAACAACATGCTCGATATCGTGATAACCACTGCCACACGCACATAAATTGCTGCCTGAGAGCCCAATTCGATAGAAATGTGAGTCTAACGAGCAGTGATTGGACATAAGCCTTGATATAACGCGTATAAATTCGCGGCTCATGTCCAACCCTTTGAACTATGGTTTGTTCGACACCTATGGGAGAATAGAATGTAACCATCTTCCCAATTCACCATCATTCCATGTTTGTTGCCAACTGATGAGGACTTGCTAACGAGCAATGGAGAAAAATTCGTTGAAGGCGATTTGTCGCTCAAAAATATCGCCTTCCATAGCGCCCACCTTAGCCAATGAGTCCGCTTTCTCATTACCCGGAATTGTGCAATGAGATGGGACCCAAGCTAAGGTGATAATATAGGAGCAGTTAGATAAAGCACTCAGTTTAGATCGTATTTCAGGCAGGAAATACGAGGAGTGCTTCATCGGCCTCATTGAACGAATAGCCTCCAATGAGCTAAGACTATCCGTAAAAATGAAATAATGGTCAGAAGGTAGTGAGGCAATTCGCTCTACTGCGTAAAATATAGCTGCAAGTTCCGCAACGTATACGGAGCATGGTTTCTGCAGTTTATAGGAGGCGCTATGAAATTGATTAAATACACCAAATCCAGTGGAAGCATTTATGGTTGACCCATCTGTGAAAAATCTTTTATTGTTACTTACATGGTGGTACTTGATTGCAAAAATTGAGGGAACAACCATCGACCGATGGTGATCTGGTATTCCATGGATTTCTTGCATCATGGTCAGATCAAAATTTACAGAGGAACTATAGAAGGCTTGAAAGCAATCACGATTGGAGATTAATGAAGAAGGACCAACCTCCAGCGTCATGTACTCATAGTACAAACTCATGAATCTTGTTTAAGGATTTCTGTCGAATAGCTTCTCAAAATTTTCTATTACCAATGGGTTCATTACTTCACAACGGATAACATATGACTTTGCTTCTCGAAATCCTCATTTGTTTGCACATTCCCAAGCGATAATAAAAATTGTTTTATTTTTTTATGGTTTGGAACTAAGCAGCCGTTGACTATCCGTGACTACCCACTACCACATCATTGCTCGATTTATTTCTGAAGTTCTCTGGAGTTCTCTGAGCTCGGGTCTGGAAATTTTCCTGAAGTTCATAAACTGCCCTGAATTCATCGGAACTCACCCCTACAGATCTTTAAACTCATCCAAAAGACTGGACTTTCCTTCAGTTATTGGAACTTCCCAGAGGTTATCAGAACTGCCCTAAATAACCATATGTTTTCTAAAACTCTTGTAACTTTGTTTTTAATGTTCCAACAATGTTTCATATGTTCTCTGGACTTCAGTGAAGTTTTCTGGACTTACCTAGATAACCCTGAAATTCTCTGAACTCCTTGAAAAATCCTGCATTTTCTCGGATGTTAATGAACCCACCTTGAATTTCACGAAACTTCGTTGATGTTCCCGAAGTTTTCCAAAATTTCCAGTAGTATGTTGATGAATCTTCTCTGAAATTCTCGGAATTCAACTTCCAATCCTCGTATCTTCGGTGATGTTACCTTTCTTATTGAAGTTTTCTAAACTTATCTGGACTTTCTCAGGCTGCGTTGGAATTTTCCAAACTATTTAAAGGTTTCCACTATTTTTCAAAATCATTCTTCATCGATTTCAAATCCGCATACGACACAATCGGTCGAGATCAGCTATGGCAGATTATGCTCGAGTACGGATTTCCGGATAAAATGACGCGATTGATCAAGGCGACGATGGATCGAGTGATGTGCATTGTTCTAGTATCGGGGACACTCTCGAGTCCCTTTGAATCTCGAAGGGGGTTACGGCACGGTGATGGACTTTCGTGTCTGCGATTCAACATCGCGTTAGAAGGTGTGATAAAAAGAGCTGGGATAGACATGATCTTCAGGAAGTCCATCCAGCTTCTTGGCTTCGCCGATGACATTCAAATCATGGCACAGAACTTTGAGACGATGGCGTAAACGTACATCAGACTGAAGGCTGAAGCTAACCGGATTGTACTTTCCATCACCGCATCGAAGACGAAATACATGAGAGGAAGAGGTTTTAGGGAAGACAATGTTAGACTTCCACCCCGAATTCAGATTGACGGTGACGGCTCACTGGTGACCGCCGGGAATCGTGCCTACTTTGGACTCCGCAAGACGCTCGAATAAAATTCACCGTCGCAGAAAGTTGACTTTCTACAAGGCACTGATTAGACCGGTGGTCCTCTACGGCCATGAGACCTGGACTATGCTCGTGGAGGACCAACGCGCCTTTGGTGTTTTCGAACGGAAGGTGCTGCGTATCATCTACGGTGGAGTGCAGATGGATGGCGGAACGTGGAGGAGGTAAATCAACAATGAATTGCACCAGCTGCTGGGAGAACTATGCATCGTTCAAATTGCAAAAATTGGGCAACTACGGTGGACTGGGCACGTCATAAAAATGCAGAATGATGACTCAGTGAAAATGGTTCTCAAAAGTGACTCAACAGGCACAAGAAGAAGAGGCGCACACCGGGCAAGGTGGATCGACCAAGTAGAAGGCGACCTGCGGACCCTTCGCAGACTACGAGGCTGGCGACGCGTGGCCATGGATCAGAGGACATCAAGGCTTTAGTCTGATTGGTGAGGTAAGGTTCAAAAAACCAACTTAAGTTTTCCAAACATTCCAAATATTCACGGAACTTTCTGGTCTAAAGTTCTCAGAACTACTCCATATTTCAAGAGCAAATTTTCATTACGTCGAAAGTAACAAAGGTAAACAAAGTCGAGCTATCAGTGTCAATCGATGCTCCTGCTATTACACTATGTACTGTCTGAATTGTAGTGAACAAGTCCTGTGTACGTGCTAACTTCGTAACAATCGTCAACAGAATGATTTTCGTTTGTTCTCATGCTCGACGCGAAACCCTAATCGGCGATTGATCCTGATTTGTTATCTCTGTCTAGCCTCTATATAACATTCCCTCTAATGTAAACCGGGCTGAACACATCATATGCATATTTCGCTCCGAAAGTAGACGCACTCGCAAAGCGCGAGACTGTCATTCTCGTTGCTTTTGATGTTTAGTACACGGTAAGAAAAAAGTACTCAAAATTAAGTATAAAAAAACTCAACGTTGGGTTCTGTCACTTGAGGTATTAAATTGGGTGAATCGAAAAGTTGACGTTGGTTAAAATTCACCCAACTCGTGAGTAATAACAAATTTACTCAAATTAAAGTTATTTTTCTGTTTGATATTTATTGGTAATATTTATTCGTTGGAAATAGCTATATTAGCCGATGAAAAAATCGGCTATTACAGAACATGTAAATTTTGAAAATATATTGAATTTTGAATTATACATTTACAATCTAATCACCAATACTTTACAAATATAAAAATAAATACGAAACAAATAATTGAGAAAAAATATCAATCTTATACTACGCTCATTTTATACAGTTATATCACTTTATAAGGTTACCCTACTAAAAAAAACATAAAAATTAGCTTGATGGGTTTTATTATAATAAAAATTATTATAGCATGTTATGCACGTGCAGTCTGAATATGACATCAATCGCATAAAAATATTCACACTGCGATGAGAAGTCCAAAAAACTCAATTCTAAGTTAAAAGTACTCAACCATCTTGTTCTCTCCGTGTAGTGAATGGTTGAGTGCTTTTAACTTAATTTTGGATGAAAATCATAGCACCCCTTGGAGCTGCAATCGCTGCTGTCACTTTGCAGTTGGTGTGTCGCGAGACCGCTTGTGTTTTGAACAGCTCACAATTTCTCTTGATCGACGGGTTTAAGAAGTATTTCCCTTTCTTATTATTGATAATTCATTCTTAGTTTTTAAATACAAAAAGTGAACAGTGTCATATTGCCGGTACTAAGCCTGGACTGGAGAATAATCGATGGAGATCATCAAGATGAGGTTGGATGCGGGCAGCTATGCGAAGCTTGCAGGTTAGTGAATTTCTCTATCATCGTAATTCTTCCGGAATTCACTAAAGTTTCAAAAACTGGTGTCGGAAAATTTATTCAAGAATGCTGAAAATGCTCGTTTTGAATCCCTTGAATGTTGATATTCAATTGTAACCTTCAAAAACACACATCGTTCTCAATTCTTAGAATTTGTTGAAAGGAGCTTGTAGGTGAACGAATTTCTACAAGAATTTTAGAAATATCTTCAAAATTCGTTGGAAATTCACTGAAGTTTCAAGAACTAGTTCCGGAAAAATGATTCAAGAATGCTGAACATTCTTAAATTTCTTTCCGAAGTTTGATGGTCTCGTTTTGAATCCCTTGAATGTTGGAATTCTAGCCTCCAAAAATAATCATCGTTGTAAGAAATTTTGTGAGTACTTAATTCTAAGATTTTATTTTATTTATTGATATTATTGTTTAAGAAACTTGAAGATTTAAAGAACAAATTATCAACTAAGGTTGCGAAGTGGGATGTGTTTTTGAAGCAACTGGTGTTATCGGTAAAAATACCAATGAATATGGAAAATGAATATTCCACTTCCGGATGCTACCAATGACGCCTCCAACAATATGCCTCCAAGGAACTCAAGGAACAATGTTAAACACCATTTTTGAACATGGTATTGTAACTAATCTTATAGGTATATGCTACATTTTGGTTTGGGATAAGTGTTTGAAGTATGGCTCGGGATTTCCACCGTGGCGTTCTTCTATTGTGACATACCCATACGTATTTTTGTGGAGCAACATAGTGGAAACGTGTGAGCGTAGTTGAAGCACATACCCTATATAATTTAAAAATCAGCTAGAAAACTAACTTCAAAGTGAAGCATTTTAGTCACTTGAGGGCGTCACCTGGGACAAACTGATATATAATAAGTATAGGTCAAAGTCAAAAACAACTTAAGACACGTTAAATTTTGGATAGCATGCACAAGTGCAGGTGCTTAATGAAGCATGTGTTATGGTTGATTGGGTGGATTTGAGATTTCAATTATTTATTAAATTAGGCTAATGAGATATCATAATCATCAAACGAAAATTTAGACAGCCTAATGACATTAAGTAGATTGAAAAAGGAGTTGGGATGCGGGGGTCCGCTTAGGGAGGCAACTAGCCTATTGTCTGTTTATTTTGATGGTCGCTTTAAAAATATCAATATGGTATATATGTGAAAGGATGAATCAGTGGGAGATGGATGAGTGATTTAGTGCTAGTGTATTTATCAGTACTTTCAGAAGTGATTAAGAACTTTTCTGAAGTGAATCAGCACTTTTCAAAGAGAATCCAAACATATCTGAAGTGATTCAGTTCTTTTAGAAGTGAATCCAATCATTTTTTCTTTGATGAATGACATTTTGCTGCATACATATTTAAGGTTTTCACTGCCACTTGGATGAATGCGGCATGTTGATCGATGGATACATTGATGAGATCAAGGAACACTTCGTCAGAGAGCACGGGATAGCTACAAGTCGGAAAGCAAAGTTTCCATTCAAATGCTCTAAATGTGGATCGATTTACTGGTACTTCAAAAATTTTAAAAAGCACATTCTCGAATATCACCCTGTGCGTGCACATGAACGAACGGCGTCAGTGACTGAAACAGAACGAGCGGATTCTGTACCATTGATGTCTACAATACTCAATCCATCTGACTCTACGCTGCAAACTTCTGAACCAGAGGAGCTTTCCTGTTCAATACAAAATCCTTTTTTTTATGAACAGGATATCACTTCAGAAGAAGCAAAAGCTGCGTTTGCTAAATTGATTACCGAGCTCAGATGCGACGTAGCGCTTCCCGAGTCTAAACTCCAAAAGTTTATGAAAGGGTTTGTAACAGCTTTGCACTGGGCTCAACGTTACACGATGTCTCGAGTGAAAAATTATATTGCTGCTAAAAATGGGTCTATCCAAGATGAAGCTACAGTTGATTTTATTAACGACTTGCTTATTCCTGACATCACTTCGGCTGTTTTTACACCTGAGGATAATGTAGTATACCTGTCTGCTAAACTTGGATGCCCCATTGCAGAACCAAGGGAAATTGTATTAGGACAAACAAAGACGACCACCCGAGTGATGCCGACGGGAAACAGGTATCATCAACGTCTGACAGGAATAAAGTACACCACAAAAAAATTAGTTCAAAAGGAAGTGGTACAATACATTTCCATCATTGACACGCTTCGAACTATCGTTTTAAACCCGGAGGCACGTGCGATGATCAGGGCTGAAAAGCATCAAAAAGATGGAGAAATGTACACATACAAGGACGGTCAGCAATACAGGAATCACGAATATTTGAGCCGATATCCAGATACAGTCAGGCTTTCCATTCATATAGACGAAGGCGAATACAGTAACCCACTTGGATCACGAAAGGGTAAAAATAAACTAACAAACATCTGCTTCAAAATTCAAAATTTTGACTCACGAATCAATTCATCGCTGGACCGCATCTACATTGCTTTAGTAGTAAAATCCAGTGTTTTAAAGAAACATGGGTACGAGAAAGTTTTGACGCCTCTCATTGATGAGTTATTGATATTGGAATCAGAAGAAGGAGTAAACATTAAAGTGAACACTGGATTTTTTAGACTGCGAGGAGTTCTGGTAAGCGTATTAGGTGATACACTCGCAATACATGACATTTTTGGATTGCTAGGGCCATCGGCTAACCTATTTTGTAGAACGTGTCTAATTACACGGAAGGATTTAGTGATGGGAGCGCTCGGTGACAACTACGTCCATCGAACCGCCAACAATGTGGAAGATGATCTAGATGCGATTGAAAATAAATACAAATCTCAAAAGGACTGTGGAATCAAGGAACGATGTGTATTGCATAGATTGCAATACTTTAGATGGACAAATAATCACTGTTTTGATCCCATGCATGATCTGTTGGAAGGAGTGGTTCCCATGGTTTTGAAAAAAATCTTAAATATTTCTGTTCAGAAAAATGTGATTACTTGTTCCGAGATAAATCAAATGATACTTAATTTTGAATATGGTAAAACTGAATCAGCCGATAAACCATCTCCAAATTTTTCACATACAAATTTACAGTCCAAAGGAAATGCTCTAAGCCAATCAGCTGCTCAATGTTGGCTGCTTTTGCGAGCATTTCCATTTATTTTAATAAAATATTAATGCAGAGTGAGAGATTTGCATGTCTGGTGAGCACTTTGTTGAAAATTTGTTTCATAAGCTTTTCGAACAAAATAACTGCAGCCATGGTAAATGATCTACAAGATGCTATTGATAAATTCCAAAAGCTTTTCAAAGAATGTTTTCCTACAGCCAGACCCATTAATAAATGTCACCATATTTCACATTATCCACAACAGTGCACTGAAATCGGTCCAATTTGTTATAGTAGTTGTATGATGTTTGAATCCAAGTTTAAAGAATCCAAAAGTCAGGGAAAAAGCTGCAATAATGTAAGAAATCTTCCGTACAGCCTCGCTAAAAGGTTGAGTTTGAAACAAGCCAATTCAATATTACATCATAACTATACTTTGGATAAACCATCAGTTATTTCATTTTGTGTTATAATTAAACAAGATATTGATTCATCCGCCTTACTTTTTGATTATCCTACTATGATTAAACTAGTTAAGCATTTGAAGATTAATGGTACAGATTTTAAACCAGGTTTTGTGGTTAAATTCGAATTATGTTCTGAACTACATTTGGGAATTCTTTTAATGGTTGCGCAGCATATCAATAACTTTGCATTTATCATACAAGAACTAGAAATGATTGACTTTGATACTTCATTATATGTAGTAAATATATCTCGTTGATAAGGATAAATTGTATACAAAAAAAAACATATAGCTTATGGCAAAACTACGGTGACGGAAGTAATGACTGTAATACATATATAAGTTTGAAATACAAAGATGATTAGCCTAATAAATTACATAAATAAAAATGCAATGTATTTGTAACGTGCAAAATTGATGATTATTATAATGTTAAGAGCATAATAAAAGCAATATATTATTATAAATACATTACATTACTTCAAATTATGTTTACAATTCAGATTTTTAGCAATATTAAAATGATATCAAAACATGATTTCAATCTCGTTAAAAATAAAAGAATATCCAAAAAAGTTATCAATATGTTTTCAAAAACAAAATGTAATTTAATTTTGATGATATTTTGATCTCCGACTTCGCTCGGGTATGCCGGTTTTGGCAATACCTTTACCTTATTATCAAGCAAAATATACACTTGTACCTCCCAAATAAAGCTTTCATCCATGAATCAACATTAAATTCCCTTCCACCACTTACATATTTAATTATGCAGCAGAGTTGCTCTCCCAAGTTGTTAGATGCTTTTTAAATATTCCGTAATGTAACATGGGTTAATGGTAGTGTGACCTAGATACTGATGAAAAAAAGATGTACTAACAATATTTGTGTGTTTATCTTGTCTTTTTAGCTAATCTCATATCAGATGATTCGTTACCATACCTGAACGAAGCGGATTTGATGGATATGGGAATAATTGAGAAAGGACCCATAAATATAATACTCAGTGTCGGTACGCAGCTTGAACAAGAAGAGAATAACATCAATACATCGAACCAACCAGAACAGGTACAACGTACAAAGATTCATTAAAGTATACATAAGTAGGGTAAACGTTCATATAGTTGTTGGAGACTTCATACGCAACTATAATTAAGAACATAACGCTTCTAACGTACCGCAACTATAGAAGCGTTTATCTTACCTGCTTTTTCTACGTAGGTATGGTCCTGTGCACGGGAACTTTTGTTCATCTACTGATAAAAATTTGACACAACAGCGGTGCCTTATTTAATAAAAATTAACACATGCATAATGATTGCGTAACATCTGAAATGGCCTATCAACTTTTGTCACAAAACTTATTAAGCCCTTTTCGCGCGAACCGAAGTAAGCCCACGCAAACCAACAACATCATCGGGTAGGGTAAATTCTCCTCTTCTCGATAGTGCTCTTGGTTTGCGTGGGCGTTCTTCGGTTCACGTGAAAAGAGCCTAACAAATTGATTATAAATGTTGATAGGCTCTTTTCTAAAGTTACAACAACATCTCGTCATGTATTAATTTTTAGTAAACACGGCACCGCTCAAATGTCAAATTGATTCTTACATTTTATTCCATGCATTGGTCCATTATACCAACAAATCGCTCATACTATTATTTTTGGTTTGATTAGCTATGTCTGTATGAAGTTTCCACGATTTAGTTAAACGCTGTAGTTTTGTAGCTAAATAATTTTTTTTTTTTATTTTAGCCTCCATCCATCCGAGAAATTCTCTCACGGGATCCGACATTTCAGAAGTTGATGACACGACATTTAAATCACAACCTCGTTCCTGACAAGAAAGGTCTACGCCTCATGAATCGAATTCTGTCGAACTACTTTTTCGAACATCAAATACTACGTGAGATAAGGTAAAATTGAATGTCAGTAATTAATACTCCGTTCACTGTGACACTACGAACTATATAACGTAACAGAGTCTTGCTGTTAAGATCATACAAAGTAGTGAAAACATGATGTATGGATTCTTATATTATAATGCTGTATGACGTAAAATATAGGTTGTACTATGACCGGGGTATTATACTTATTAAAACATGCATTAATAGTTTTCTATTTTTCAAATCATCAGATATCCGTCTTGGCAGGAAAAACATGACTTGGCACTCAAAATAATTGAAGCGTTCCCACAGCTGGAGCAAACAAGTGTGGGTCCTGGAGCTCCCCCAGAGGTAAATACTTTACTGTATCACCTCTTCATGTTACGTTACCATTTTTATTTGAATTTCTAGTCTTATTTTTTCTGGAGGTGTGGAGGGCGAAATGAAGGCTGCCATACAGGTATCATTGAGACAAGAGTTGGCAACATGAGAAAAGATGTTCCCCCCGAAGAACGACTGTTCCGTCGAAAATCAAAAACAGTCTTAAAGTTACCAGAAGGAATCGAGGCAATGGCAGGATCATTAGCAACGTTACCACCTACGCCATTGAACTGCCAACGCATTTCTGATGGTATGATGAGCTGCGTCGACTTATTAAAGTGGACTCAACTACAGATTGTGAACAACGAGTATGAGCGAATTTTAACAACGTTTCCACACTTGTTATCCTATAACGGAATAATGGTATGAATAATACAATTAACACTGTTTACAACACATTTTCTTAAAACTTTTTTTATTTTTTTAGATTCAACAAATGTTTGCAACACTTCATCCTGATTTCAACTGCAATGGATCCATAAGCAAGTTGCTAGACATCGGAATTCTCATGGACAGTTCCAGTTGGATTACTGTTGAAGATTGTAATTATTATTATTATTGAAAATTTACTGGTATTCATAAATGGGATCATATTTAAGTGGCGTAGCATTTGGTGGGAAAGCACTGCAAAATTTGTAACCGATCGTATATCAGGTATGAATAAAATACGCTACAGAGGGAAGTAGTTTTAACTGGTTTATGGTATGCTACGCCATTTAAATATGCAAATTAGGTTAAGGTTAGGTCCACCACACATACCACAACTCTCGGGTCCCAACTGCTACCATAAAAGCAAAACTGATATCAAGCAGAGATGGGACAGCTATGTTTTTATGTGCAGTAAAGTTGACCCACTAATGGACATTCAGAACGACTCAAAAGTGAGTCAAGTTGACTGAATTTCGTCAAAAGTGGATTTGTTCGCAAAGTGAGTACAATTTTCCGCTTTTTTCCTGGAAAAAAACTTCTCGAGTATGAGAAAAATCCATGAAAATTTTACTTAGTTTAGGAATATACTAATAGTTTGAGTATACTACTATCGATTTTCCTCTATTTTCCTCACATATAAGAAGTTTTTCGAGAAAAAACTCGGAAAATTTTACTCACATGTGAACAAATCCACTTTTGGTGAAATTGAGTCAACTCGACTTACTTTTGAAAGAGGACGCAGAATAAAGGGGCTTGTTTATATTAAGAATTAATTTTAGTTTTACGTACGTCAAAATTAAATCAAAGACTAGCTATAAATCTGTAATTGTATGAGAAATTCATTTTATTCTTACAGAATCCGTGAAGGGAGCATTGAGGATCATCAAAAAGCTAACTAACCGTGGGGTAAAGCGAAAAGATGATGTTGAAAGCACATTGGAAGAGTTGATTGCTGCCCCTCTAATTCGCTGGATAAAGGTTTGTTACTAGCTTACATATTATATTTAGGACTTGTAATTATATCATAATCCATTTTCAGCCGAGTACAGAAAAACCGGAGTATCAACACGTAGTGGAACATTTACGCACCAACGGTGAGGATCCGTTACATCTGGTCTGCGTAGCAGACTACATGAAAGCTGGAATTTATTACCTAATGTTGCAAGGACATGTGCTACCAGTGGGTGATTCTGCGGTGCTGGCCATCGATGTACTTTTAAAATCATTTGCGGTGTTTGGTGTGAAAGTACCCGTATTGCTGCGGAAATTTCACGAGTTAGTCTCCATTCTAGTGTGGGGCACTAAAACGCCCTGTCGGACTATTACCGTGGCAGACGTGTGTGCCTTGTACCGTGCATATGATTCATGAAAACCATTGTTACACCATGTTATTTTTTCGAATGCATAATTTCTCTCTTTCAAACACTGATTTACGTACGATTGATTTTTGTAATAAAAGCTAAAGTTCGCGTTTTAATCGAAACTCGAAGATCAATAGATTGAATGCTCATTCATCGAATGTTAAAAATAATAGTTTGCTTATGTTGCAAATAAAATTGAATAAAATTGATATCCGTGCCTTTTAATACGTAATAATTGAAAAAAAACATGATTATTCATATACACATTATTTTCTTCCCAAAGCTGGGTAAATTTTACCTATTTCTTTCATTAATTAATTGGGTACTATTTACCTATTGGGTTCTCAAAATAAATTACTCAAAATTGAGTTTTGTATGTTTACTCAATTTTACCTAGCCCCACGGAAGCCACGAGTTGGGTGAAAGGAACTCAATTTTGGGTACTTTTTTCTTACCGTGTACGGATAAGTCGGTGTTATCATTTACTTGGCCATTTATTCATTTTTATCAACACACTTAAGCATATATAGTGAATTTATTTACAACATCTACCATATCCACTACATGAATATAGGATCACATCCCATTTTTTAATTATTTTCCAGTCAAAATGCTTTTTGACGTAATCACCTTCCGATCATAATATTTTTCGATGTTACTTACGTCACCCGATTTCTATGGAGATGCCGTTTGTCTTAAGTAACAGCACAGAGAAATCCGTGAAAAGTGTACGTTCGTCGTTTCGCTTTCTCATTATTAAAGTTAGGTTGGGTTATCTTTATTAGAGAGACTTTCAGCCAGAGGCTGGTTCATCTCTTCATTATTAAAGTGAATAAATCGAACTGTTTGTTGCTAAGATGATTCCGGTGGTCCTAAAAAGATTAATGGGCTGCACGTATGGAGACGTGCTTGATAATTCTCCCAAATATCCTGGTAAAAACAATTTGACTTAAGTAACATTGAGGGGCCAACAAACGACGTATAATAACTTTTGACTCAAAAACTAGTATTTTTTAGCATGAAAGCTAGCGATCTGCTTTGTATGATTAAAACCCTGCTTAATATGTCAAACTTTGCTATCACTATGAGATTATTAAACACATATTGGAAATAGGAATAACTTTTCGGTCATCAAAACAAAACTTTATTTTTCTCGGATCGGTGCGAATGTTACTTAAGACATTATGAAAATTTTCTCTTGATTTTAAATTGCTTCCCTAATGAACTTCAAATTTTCCTGAATATTTAGAAACTTCTGTTAAGTTCCTGAAAATTATCTGAAATTAATGGACCTTCCATGAATGTTCTCGGACATTATCTGAAATCTATGGAACTGCCCTGAAGCCCAGTCCTGAAGGAGGTTACCTTTATCTAGATCTTTAGATTTTTGCACTCCCCCGAAATATTGAACGTTCTTTGATTTCTCAGAACATCCCTGATGTTTTAGGAACGTTCTTGAAATTCATGGAACTGCCAGAGCTTCTTTTCCTGTTCCAGAAGTAAAACCATAAAGTTCCCAAAATTTTCCTGAAGTTCTCGCGGTATTTTCATAAAGCCCCTGCAATGTGCCAGATGTTTATGGAACAGTTATGCAGTTCTCAAAACTTCTCCGAAGTTCAGATCTCTGAACTTATTTGGGTCATTTTGACTGCCTTCTTCTTAGTTCTTGGAACATCTCTAATGTCCCAGCATTTTTCTGAAGTTATTAAACGGCTTCATCTCAATTTTTCATAGTTTCCCTTTAGTTCCAACAATTTTTTCTGATGTGCCCTAAAGTTATCAGACCTGTTTCAAAGCTTTCATAAACATCTTCGAACTTATCTGATGTTTTCTGGACTTCCGGAAGTTTTTTGGACTTCAGAAAAGTTCATTTAATATTCTTAAATTTAATGGTTCTGTCCTGAAGTTTTTTGATTTGTATCTACAGTACCGAACAAAAGTTACATCGTGCATCTGGACCACCCCTCTGTCATCGCTAGGGAAAATGGAATGGCTAATGGCGTAGAAGAGCTAGCTTATGTTAGACGAAAATCTTTGATAAGTCGTGCTTATTAAATTCATATGTGTCGTTCATAGGTCGAGCCTTATTGAAATTCTTAAGTCTATTTGCCTCAGTGTAGGATACGTTTGATAATGCACGGTTTACCATGAGTAATCACCATAACCTGCTCTAGACAAAATGCACATTGTGGTTTGTTCTCATCGTGGAATGCCTTAATGATTCAATGAGTTTATTCTGTTTTTAAAAACAAAAAAAGTGTACAAGTAACAGAAATGCTCAATATTAAATCAAAAATCAAGTAACCTTATAACTCAACAACTCAACCATGAACAGCGGCACCGTTGGTGTAGTGGTAAGCGTGATTGTCTCTCACCCCAAAGGGCCTGCGTTCAATCCTAGTCGGCACCGCCGGGATCTTCTGAGGCACCAAATCTCTGATCACGCCTTCCTTCGAAAGGGAAGTAAAGCCGCTGGACCCGGTCCACGAGTAGATGGGTTGATAAGTAGGGCCAAAGTGTGGAAGCTGCCTCCCTGGAGTCGGTAGTATTGGTAATCAGTACGGAAAACAAGATCGATGGAAAACAAATCAAGGAAACAAAACTCAAACATGAAGGCCTGGAAATTCTGTTTACTGCGATAACCTGCTGAGTATCAAACGCTACGGATGTATTTTTGTTTTTATCCTTATCTGCATGCACTTATATCAATCCATACCAACCAGCAACACATCTTCCCTCACTTACACTTACGAATAGTTTCACTTCCTTACTATGCAAATTTTCCTCAATCAACGTAGTTAAAGAAAAAAAATATCAAATGGAAAACTCCGTTTTTAAGAAAATGAGAATCGCACTTTTCGTGTCGGATACTGCGCAAAATAAATTGAAAAACTTTCCTCCACTGGACCATGCAAATTTCTTCGCTATTTGCATCCCCGCCATTCGTTGCCTACCTCCAGCATCAGCAGCATGAAGGGGGGGGGGGGGACTCGGACAGGAAAGCTTGCATCGCCAAACAACCGGAAGCCCTTAACATGTTTCCTCTTTTCTTGGAAGCGCTATCAGCAGCACACTTACCACCGCGCCGCCACCACCCCGGAGGGAACCGGACAGCTGCAAAAACTAAATGAATAAATTTTAGTTTTAATCTCCTGACCGACAGTTTCAGCTTTCCAGTGGAAACTTTTTGACTTCCCAGTGATAGAGACGGTTTGCCCTCGGACCCTGTAGTTCTTATTATTGTTGCAGAGTGGCAGGGGAAAAATGCAGAAACATCTTGTTGCGTAGAAGTTCCTTTGAAAGTATAATGCTAGGGTAGCAGTGCTAAGAAGAAAAATAATCTGCTACATTTCACACTCTCACATGTCAAGTGTGTGTTCCCGTTCTGCTATGCTATCGTCGTCTGCTGGAACGAACCGCAAAGCTGGAACGGAGCGACATGAAAATGCACCGACACCCTTGTAACGATGGATCACCGACCAAAGAGTATGTTCATCAGACCGGAGGATGTGGAAAAGTCATCCGAATTGTATTTTGATGTTGAGCTAGGGGAGATTCGGTTTGGAAGATTTCGTATTACTGACAAATTATGTATATGATTTGATTTAAAACATGATTAATCCAGCTAACGGTATACATCGGCGCCGGTGGTGTAGTGTCAAGCGTGATTGCCTCTCACCCCAAAGAGCCTGGGTTTAGTCCCAGTCTGCGAGGCATAATCTCGGATCATGCCTTCCTTCTGAAGGGAAGTAAAGCCGTTGGTCCCGGGTCCATGAGTTGATGGGTCGATAGGTAGGTTCCAGGAGTGGGAGCTCATAAACTAGAATTATTCCACAGCCGCAAATAGTATATGAGTAAGCCAAACGCGCACTCTTTTGCCTGTGGATGTGAAGAAATGCCTCAAATCCCTTCATCCATCAATGCATGAGCTAGGTAAAGGAGTGTGCGTTTGATTGATTAGTATTGTCGCATTAATGGCCCTACGCTCAATTTCAACTTCTGTTGAATTTTCACACTACCGTACTCTAACGGAACTATCAATGTATCCTCTTCAGAACATCCATTCTCTAGCTAATAAATTGTCGCACAAAAGCTTCATGTCGATATAAGTACAGCATTTCCTTCCAACCCTGAAAATGGTAAACTTCACGCACGAAGTAACAACACACTTTGATTGCATGTATATAAAGTTCTTTCATTGTACACTGCAGTACAAAAATTACTTTTAAAGTCAATTAATTACAGGTTAAAATGTCGCTCTAAAAATAATGGTAATAGGGGGGCTGGGGGCCCATCGCTAAAAATCTGCTATTTATCAATTTTATCTAGATGAACGCGTCATTGGGACGGTACTAATGGATATTTTTGGTCGCTATTGAAAATTTAGTCGATTGCTGAATTTATGTATGGGCCCAAATTAGGGGCATTTAGGCCGACATTACATCCATTTCCCCTTTGCGGACGCGGAGCCGTCCATCATTATCCCGTCGATTTTCACGAGACTTCCCACTCCACCCCACGAAAAACACCCCCAGACCATCACATTTCCTCCTCCATGCTTCACCGTGCCTTGGATGTGACGTTCCTGAAGCTCCTCACCCGATCTGCACCACAGACGAACCTACCGCTTTCGGTTAAACAGCTCGAATTTTGATTAGTCCGTCCAGAGAACCGTTTTCTAGAACTCTATGCTTAAAGGGGGAGTACACTTTGATTTTTCAAAAAAATGCATTTTTTTTTGCTTAAAATGTTCTTTGGGATGTATACTTTAATTTAGAAAAGTCTCCAAGTCCGCCAGAATATTCCTTACCGCTTTACGAAGCGGTTTCCTAAAACATGTACCGGCGCGCTGAGAGAACAATTTTATCTTTAAACGCGTTTATCTCGAAACGGGATTTTTCAAACTGGCGTGGGAAATAACTCTAACCAGTTATCATCAAATTTGGATATCGCCTAGGTTTTCTTGTTCAAAATTAAATTATGTTTTCCGCGAGAAGCCCGAGAGATGTCGTTACTGAGGTCCTATGTTTTGAGATACTATGTTTTCAAGAAAAACTTTTTCAAAGAGTTACGTCTGTTTGTCTGTGCTATTACGTAGCTGCTCCATTTTCACTGCTTCTCTTCTAAGGCTGTGTTCCATTTGACGAATTTTCACTTAAACTTAACGAATGTAAAATTTTCAAATAAACAAGCAGACTTATTTCTGACAGACAAGCAATCAATTTTGACAGACGCTTTCTTGAAAATCGGCCGATCAACAACAGGGGATTTTCGAACATTATAATTTATTTTCGAGGTGTCAAATCTAAGTGAAAATTCACCAAATGGACCACAGCCTAAAACTGATTTAAACTGCTCAAAAATCACCGATTCACAACTTCAAAGTGCGCCATTTTGAACTTAGATAACAGTATCATTTACCCAGAATCTGGGTAGATTCCACAAAAAAACTAGTTTCCCCATTTTTTGACAACTCCATATATATAGCACAGACAAACAGACATAACACATTGAATATTTCTCATTGTAAAACATCGTCGCTAAAACATTACTCTGATCTTTGAAGTAAAAATAAATCAATCAGACAATTTCAAAACAATTAGTCATGATGTTTAAGTATGCAAATGTCTTCTTAAGATATTACTGAATACTCTGAATAAATGACTTTACTTATATTTGACTCTGTATTCCCATCCAGCAAGTATTTGTATAAAAAAATTTCAAATTTCTTTTAAGAACTCCTCTTTGAAGTAAAAAAAATCAATCAAACTATTTAAAAACAATTAGCCAAGATGTCTTAATGTTTAAATGTCTTGTTTAGATATTCTAGAATATTCTAGGTGAAGAACTGGAATGGTTTGTCACTGGTTTTCCCACCATACATTGTTAAATTATATGTAATATCATTAATGGTTGTAAATTTTGTTTTAAACGTTAATTTAGCACAATTGCTCCATTTACGCCGTGAAGTATGCAATAGTTGATTTATGATGCATTCTGGATGGTATGGTACTGGATCACGATGGAAAATGAACAGGTGGGCAGGAACTCACAGTCTCCCAGTGTTGGTGAGTTCTTTGCCGTTAATGTTCACGAAAAGTTCACTATTTTGCTATACAGAAATTCAAAACAAAAATTTTATCTGCGGATTTGAACAGTTTTTGACCTGTTTCATACTACCGGAAGGTGTATGCTGGTCACAAATGCCGTGCCAAACTGATTTCCTACTCAATTAATCAATCTTTGATGTGAAATTCGCTAATAAACACGAGGCGCATTTCGTATAGCAAACATGCCATAACAAAATGGGCATGGTTCATTCATTTATGTAAACAAACTAACACTTCTTCCGACTGTTACACCTATGTATTAGCCGTCTCGGTACTGGATGGCTTCCTGTACTACAAATTAGTACATGCTGGATGGTATGGTACTGGATAACTTCAGTGACATACTTCTGTGACGCATCGGTTTCTGTGGACGATCGATGTGGCACGTTGAGGTGGTCGCTGGAGCACGTCTTAAACGGGATCTGATTGGTTCGGGAATTTCATTCGGAGATGAACTAGCCATAGGCTAAAAATCTCCTTAATAAAAAACTAAAAAAAAAAAAAAGGTTCGGGAATTTCGATACAACTGGCGGTATAAATATGAGGTACCTAAGCTTGTTGACGACGAGTCATTCTTTGCTCGACTGTTGAGCTGTTCTGTCCGTATTTTCGCTCGAGTTCTCGTTTCGATTTTGTGCTGTCGCAACTTGCAAACACGTAACAAATGGTGCGTAAACGTGCCAATGAGACAGCAGCGGGCCCTTCAAAGAAGGTGCTAATCAAGCCCAGCGCGTCGCAGGATGACGCCGGAAAAAAACGAGTACTGCAAGCCCACCAGTATGCAGTACTCCCAAAAGGAGAAGGCGATGGTGACGCCGTTCCCATTGCTAAAAGAGAGAGGATTCCCCCGCTTTTCACGTTGCCAAGCTGGGTGCCGAACTGGCAAAACACAAGCTGCTGCCTCGCTTCAAGCTTTGCAGCATCGGTACCAAAATCATGTGCTCCAGCCTGGAGAAGTACAAACAAATGGATGTTTCCTAATGGACAACAACGTGGACTTCTTCACGCATGATCTGCTATCGAGCAAGCCACTGAAGGTGGTTTTGCGTGGATTACCGTCGTTCGAGGCGGCTGCGGTGAAATCCGAACTGGAGTGGCTTGGGCTCAAACCTGAGGCAGTGTACCAGATGAACCGGCGTTCCAACAACAATGCCAGCTTTCCGTGACCAGTTGTTCCTGGTGCACTTCACGAAGGGATCCACCAGTCTTGCGGCTCAGAGATCCAAAATCCGGGACCTGTTTCAGGTCATCATCAGTTGGGAGCATTACAAACCCCAACATCGTGATGTTACACAGTGTATGAACTGCCTCTCATATGACCATGGCACCAAAAACTGCGCTTGTACATAGCTTAACGTAGGGAACTCATTCGATTTATATTATGGCTATTGTAACTTTTATAACTGGTTATCTCCCTTGGCGATACATTAAGGCTTAAATTTTAAAAACGAGCTTTCAAGCTATAAATAATGTAACGTGATCACACACAAAACAAAGAATAATGAATTGAAAAACTATCTATATCTACAAATGATAAATATTAAATGATTATTATAAAATAATAAAGCGTACTTGCTACAATGTTCCGAACCTAGCCCGCTTCCGCTCAACAACCAACAAGCCAATCCTGCGAGTATCCAAATGGTTCCCATCAGTCGGACCGTTCAGCATCGTCTCGCTGCTGCTGCGGCCCAGCCAATTCAAGGTTCATCCACCGCCCCTGGTTTATCATACGCTGGTGCTGTCTCAGGTGAACCTGTCGACGATTCTCCGTTCACCTCGGAGGAACTTGTGACGCACATGCGACGCATGCGCACCTGCAAGACTCGATCTAAACAGCTACATCGTCTCGCTGCTGCTGCGGCCCAGCCAATTCAAGGTTCATCCACCGCCCCTGGTTTATCATACGCTGGTGCTGTCTCAGGTGAACCTGTCGACGATTCTCCGTTCACCTCGGAGGAACTTGTGACGCACATGCGACGCATGCGCACCTGCAAGACTCGATCTAAACAGCTACATGCTGCCCTGTCCCTTGTCACTAAGTATGGACCGTGAAGCCATCAAGATCGTAAATTGGAATGCTTGCTCCTTGAAGAGCAAAAACATCGAGTTTGTTGACTTTCTCAACGAACGGCACATCGACATAGCCGTCATCACCGAGACTCATTAGAAGCCCGAGCTGAACGTCTTCTTTCCCGAATTTCGGCTCGTAAGGCCGATGACATAGTAACGCGGAGCGTCGAGCAACGCGTGTTGTTCGCGTTTGCTGAATTTCAATAAAGCGTCGAGTGATGCGTGCTATGTCGTCAGTCCAAATCGCTGGTTTTCATGCTAATTCTAAATTACCCAATTTTTAGTAGGATCTACTAAAATTCCGTAAAATTAGTAGGATCTACTAAACTAGGGCTACTCAAAATTGAGTGCTAAAAGTTGGTACTAACAAGATGACAAATGATCAACATCGGTCAGATAAGGGTCAATGTTGTCCATTTGCTAATCCATTTTATATATAACATATATTATTTAATATTTAACATTTAGCATTTATCATTTACCATCTTACATTTAATATTTAACATTTAAAATTTGTCATTTAACATTTAAAATTTAACATTTAACATTTAGCTTTTAACATTTAACGTTTATCATTTTACATGTTAAAGGTAACCTGTAACAATAAACATTTCACATTTCGCATGATAAATAACAATTAATATTAAGAATTTAGCATTCAACATTCACATTCAGCTTTTAACATCTAACATTTAACATTCTCATTTAACATTCTCATTTAACATTCTCATTTAACATTCTCATTTAACATTCTCATTTAACATTCTCATTTAACATTCTCATTTAACATTCTCACTTAACATTCTCATTTAACATTTACCAATTAACATTTAGTATTTTACAGGTAACATGTAACATTAAACATTTAGCATAAATCATTTAGCATTAAACATTAAGCGTTTTATATTTTACAATTCACATCTAGCATTTATTATCATTCAATATTTAACATTTAACATTTATTATTTTACATATTACATGTAACATGTCTCAATTAACAATTTACATATCACATATAACATTTAATCTTCAGCATTTAGCATTTGACATACACATTCAGCATTTAACATCTAACATCAAACATTTAACATTATCAATTAACATTTAACATGCACATTTAACATTTAACAATTAACATCTAACATTTTTACAATTACCATCCAACATTTGGCATTCAACATGTAACATTCAGCATTCCACATATAACATTTAACATTTTGCATTTGAAATGAACCAATTAAATATTTAACACTCAAATTTATCATTTAAAATTTAAATTTTAACATTTATAATTTCAATTTAACATTAAGCATTTAACATTTAACATTGACAATTTACATTTAATATCAAACATATTATATTTAGCATTTAGCATTTATCCTTTAGCATTAAACATTCAACATTAAGCATTTAACAATTAACAAATAATATTTAAAATTTAACATTTAACATTTAGCAATTAAAATTTAACAATAAACAATAAACATTTAACATGTAACATTTAACATTTAAAATGTAACATATAACATTTAAGATGTAACAATTAAAATGTAGCATTTAACATGTAACATTCAGCATTTAGCATTCATCATTAGGTAATGAATATTAAGCATTATAAATTTAACATTTGAAATTAAGAATTTATTATGTAGCATTTAACATATAAAAATTAACATTTACACAATTACCATATAACATTTAACAATTAACAATTAACAATTGCCATTTACCTTTTAACGTTTAACATTTAACATTTCACATTTAACAATTTCTTATTAACAGTTTGTTTAACATTTAACAAAACAAAAATGCCGGCTAAATTTAAAATGTACTTAAACTTCTAGACTAGATGTCCGATCTACCGATGCTATTTATAACGTAATTATTCATATTCAGTTTATAGAATTCGACCGAAATCGCAGTTATCTAGTCGATCACCATTTAATTTCAATGGCACTACAACAGTCTTAAGCGTGCACACGCGTGAAAACACTCCAAGGAGTGCTTTGGCGCTACTGCAGACGCATCGCAACGGGTTTACTATGACAGGTGTAAGCGTTTCACCAAGCATTTTGCATGGACGCTCATCAAAGTAGCTCAGAACGCTCAGCGCACGCTTCGCTAAACGCGTTACTATGTCTTCGGCCTTAGGGTGCAAATGAAATGTATGGGAAAACAGTGACCATGGAATTTTTCAAACCTATCATACACAAAATGTTCATTGCCTCGAAAAAAGACCCTATTGATTCGGTCGGAGCGATTCTTTTGTTTTTGGGAATAATGGGTGCAAACTTTCATACCACGCGTTCTCATTGACTTCGTTCGGTAGCTTATTAACTAAAGTATCGTACCAAACGCATAATTGACTTGTTAACTCTGAAATCATGGATTTATTTGAAGTTGTCTGCTCTATAGGCCCAAAATGGGCGATTAGGCCGAAGTAGTTCTATACCCTAAATAATAAATTTTAAGCAGCCGTAATTTGGTATATCCTACTTGGATTTCTTAATATCATCGTTAAGAAACTTAGCTCATCAGAGGTTGCTGCAAAGTCATTCAAACATTATTAAATAAGCGCAAAAAAAAATAACAAACTCACCCTGCAGTGCAAAATAGGTAGTTATCTTTGCTCCTAAACCAGAACAATGTGTCGTTCTCATTCTACGCTGATTGGTGCACTCTGGATTCCCGTCGAAAATCCACGTGTGGTTGTTTTACGTACAGCACAATGAATGTGGGGGAAAGCCAGCAGGAATGTGGCAGCTCTTAAAAACGAAAGGACAGTAGTGGCGTGACTTCGTGACTGGGATTTCCTCCCTCGCCAGAAACGATACGAGCAGTAAAGGAATTTGCTTCGCATGCATTTGTTTCGGCGATGACAGCGCCATAATGCCGCAGTGTCTTTTCTGTGCTGCCACACTGGCTGCTTGTGGGAGCAATTTATTGCTCTGGCAGATTCCGATTCTTAACGTGCCCTCACTCCCTCTGTCCTTGGTCGGTCGTTTGTAGAAAGTAATTTCTCCCGTCCGGCTGTACAACACCCAACCGCAATAATACATCCCCCGTTGTTACTGTCGGTCTACACAACAAGCCATGGAGTCGCATTGTGCTTTATGTTGTTCTTGCACAAACCACAGCAGCTGAAAAATTCCTCCAACGACAATTTTCGCCACTTTCCCGGTTGGATTGTCTCTCGACTAGTTATCACACAATTACCGGACTAAATTCGGTAGCAACTTATTCTCTGCCTCTGCAGTAATCCGGAAACAGTGTAAAACCATCCATGGTAGATTTCCCAAATGCAGACAAGGGACAAGCGGAGCTAACTATTTGCATGTTCCCATTCCTATTCTGGTCCAATTTTCGCAACGAAATGCAGAAAAGGATACCGCTACACTTTTAAAACTTCGAGCCATGGTGGGCAGTGCAAAAAGATTTTAATGCTAGTTTCATAGTTTTCAACCTACTTCCGGTTTCCGGTTTTTCGGGAGGGTGGAGGAAGCCCACAGCGCACTGCTACCATTCCGGAGGGTATTTATGATGTTTTCTTTATCTTCTCCGGCTAGAGCACAGCAACGAGGTGAAAGGTTTTGTCAAAGTGAGAGCAATTTTCCAGTTTTTCCTGCTGCCTTCCTAGCTTCGAACGAGCGGGGAATAATTTATTTAAATTCATAATGAGTTTCAAGTTAATTTATTATTTAAAAAGTAAAAAGTTTGTGCACATCTATACGAGTGTGGAAGCAAGTTGAAAACTTTGCTTGCTCGGTTGGTGGTGGCAATGTTCCTAGAGGTCTCACATACCCAGCAGCGGTACCGACAACATGTGTACTTTTATTTTTGCTTGCTCCCTTCGAAGTTGCCCGACCACTTTGTGTGTACGTATACGTATAAAATTCTTCCACACGTGCACACTTCCGGACCCTAGAATCTCTCCCCATGTCCCGGGAGGAGCAGGCTCATATTTGCACGTTCCGTGAGGCGATGATAGCAGCTTTTAGGAAAGTGCGAGAGTTGTGAGCGTGAAAAAATGAAAACTTTACCATGCATTCATTGGTTGATAGTGCTTGCCATTTTGCAAACTATAACTGTGAGTTGTCGTTTTAGGGGTGCTTGATTTGAATGGTGCATTGTTTTGGATGGGTGGCAAGAGTTGGATAGGAGCTCGGGTTTAATGTTTTGAAACACGTACAAGGGAGTAACTAAACATACTCTGTGGTACACTAGTTACCTTCTGATGCATTGTAACCCAAAGTGAAAATACTTGTCCTAGCGAGCTAAGAGTCTGCTGTTCATGAACCACGTGGACACTTAATTTTCAGAAATTTGTATGGACGATCATCTACGGGGGGAAAGGTGGGGTCTGGAACATCTAAAAAACGGTCTAAAGCATGAGTCATTTAATATCTGGACGTAAAAATCGGATGTATCTCGGAATCATCTTAATGAAATAAAAATGTTGAGTACTCAAAATTAAGGAAATTTGTTGCACTTTAAAGAAAAAATAGTGAAAAAATTATTCCGATTTTTTTTTTTGATGAAATCTCGAACTTTTCTTCGAATAGGGTAGAGAACTACTTCGGCCTAATCGCCCATTTTGGGCCTATCGAGCAGAAAACTTCAAATAAATCCTTGATTTCAGAGTCAACAAGTCAATTGTGCGTTTGGTACGATACTTTAGTTTATAAGCTAAGGAGCGAAGTCAATGAGAACGCGTGATATGAAGGTTTGCATCAATTATTCCCAAAAACAAAAGAAGTGCTCCGACCGAATCACGTTTTATCTTCATCCGATAGGCCGAAGTGAATCCATTGGCGTTTCAATGGCGTTTCAAAGCGTTAGGCCGAGTTTAGAATCCGTAGGCCGAGTTTGGCGTCAAGAAGCAGTGTTAGACTTTTGACAATATCTCAACGATTGGTTTGTCTTTATCAAATCTTAAGGTACGTAAGGAAAGGTAAATAAATTTGGAAGCCATCAGTAATAATAACATTCCGTTTGGTGCTAAACTGCGCTAGATTAAGACATAATAAGTGCGAGTTGTGCTTAATAGGCCGGAAATGGGGTAGTTAACCCTACCACTCATCATATTTTGGACACTCTGTTGGCTAATCTGAGCGGCCGTTTTGTTCCACCATCTCTTCATCTCTGTCGCATCCTGAGTCACCTTTCCACTGTTCTTCAACTTCTGTTTAACAATCAGGCATGGAAAATCATTTGCATTCATTTACATTCATTTGACCCTAACTTTTTTCATCAACAGGATTCCGCAAAATGGTGTATGGAGCTTTTGTAGGTTTTGTTATTAGCTACAACTTTTGTCAGCAACTCAAATCCATATCTCTTATGTATGACTAACCAGAGCGAACAGAATCCACTACTGTTTTTTCAGTGAATGTATTTTACATTCACTGAAATACAGTAACAAGTTCTGCCCGCTCTAATTCGTGATACATAAGAGATACAGATTTGAGTTATGGGCAAAAGTTGTAGCTAATAACAAAACCTACTAAAGCTCCATACATCATATTGCGGAATGCTGTTGATAAAAAAAGTTAGAGGCAAATGAATGTAAATGATTGCATGAAATGAATGTAAATGATTTTCCATGTCTGTTGACAACTACCCAAAATTTCTCAATTGGGCGGAATTGAGGGCAGTTGGATGGATTGATGTCCTTTTTGAAGAAATCTACCCCGTTGTCTCGATACCACTGTAGAACTTTTCTGCTGTAGTGGGCCTTAATGTACGGAAGAATACGTTTTATCAGGCACTCCTGCTTGTACATTTTGGAATCCATAGTCTTGTTTGTCACGAAAACCTGGCTTTTTTGTACGCAGCTACAAATACCTTTCCAGATCATAAGCATTCTTGCAAATTTATCGGCAAAAACGAATTTGAACATGCTAGGAACATCACCTCGACCAGTGGCTTTATAGAACTTTTGTCCGGGAAGCAGCCCATAATCCATCTTCACGTACATTTTAACGTCCATGAGGATGCTTCCTTCGTACTTTGTAAGAACCTCATTGTACAACTTCCGGGCGCGTCTTTTGGCCACTAGATTCTGATTCAGTGTGCTGTTTGGTTGCTTACTGGCCCGAAAAGATCGAAATCCTTTTCGCTGAGGAATCCTTCTGACGGTGCTTTGACGGGCATTGAATTTCTTGGCGATATCATAATCCCACAGCCCTGGGTTAGCTCTAACCGTTCTCAACACCTTCAAATGCAGCTTCCGATCCTTAGTCCAACTACGACGCTTGCTATGATCCTGCCGATCGGTAGTATGCCACTAACGGAAACGTTTGAGGACCGTGTCGATTCAGCCAATTTCAACGACTTCGCGATTTTTGAACCTGACCACGTCGGATTTTCCAAGTGGGTGTCCAAAATTAATTTTCGGTTCGTGGCTTCCATCAAGTAGGGGAAATGGATGTCATTTCGGCCTAAATGCCCCTAATTTGGGCCCATACATGAATTCAGAAATCGACTAAATTTTAAATAGCGATTAAAAATATACATTAGTTCCGTCCCAATGACGCGTTCATCTAGATAAAATTGATAAATATCAAATGTTTAGAGATGGGCCCAATCTTGGATCCATAGGCTAACATTAGAGCCATTTCCCCTGTAACTTCTTTTAAACAAAATGAATTGTGACAAACTTTTGAGCACTTTTGAGCATTTTGGCTCCACAAAATGTCACACACGGCTGAGCCTAGTAAATAAACGATCTAGTTAAAAAAAAAAACATCTGTGCACTGAAAGAGGAAACATTTCAAAATAAACTGCTGTCAAAACATTCCACATCCGACCGCTAGGAGCACTGCAGTAAAATGAACAGTGCGTCCAGATATTAAATGACTAAAGTTTTACGTAGCTTATGCACAGCCCCTAAATATAATGTGGGATGGCGGTATTGATGGAACTGCCCTGTAATGGTGGTTACTTATGATTACGCATTTACGTAATCAGATATTTTCAGAGATTTTAAACATTCACAGGCGCAACAGCTTCCAAATCAAAATTGTTTTGAGCTCTTAAAAGCGCAACATAAATATTATTGTGAGCCAAGGTGTTCAAAATTTACGTAATCTACGAAATTAGATAATTTCCTTCCTAATCAAAATAATGTTAAGCTTTTGGTGATCTCTGAAAATCCTGATTACGTAATTGTGTAATCATAAGTATTCACCATTACAGTTATGTTATTGCTATGCATTTACGTTATCAGTTAAGGCCACCCACATTAGATCCGTTTGCGTTGCGTTGACATAAATTTGACAGTTAGACAATAGATTTAGCTGTCACCAGGCATGGAAAATCATTTACATTCATTTCATGCAATCATTTACATTCATTTGCCTCTAACTTTTTTCATCAACAGCTTTCCGCAAAATAATGTGTAGAGCTTTAGTAGGTTTTGTTATTAGTTAAAACTTTTGCCCATAACTCAAATCTGTATCTTTTATGTATCACGTATTAGAGCGGGCAGAACTCGTTACTGTTTTTCAGTGAATGTAAATTACATTCACTGAAAAACAGTAGTGGGTTCTGTTTGCTTTGGTTTGTCATGCATAAGAGATATGGATTTGAGTTCCTAACAAAAGTTGTATCTAATAACAAAACCTACAAAAGCTCCATACACCATTTTGCGGAATTCTGTCGATGAAATAAGTTAGGGGCAAATGAATGTAAATGAATGCACGAAATGAATGCAAATGATTTTCCATGCCTGGCTGTCACTTTTCCGCAACGCGTCCGATCCGGATCTAATGTGTGTCAGTGGTAGAGAAACTTAAAGGGTGATACGGTCAAAATTTGGTCAAGGGAAAACGCGTGTAAATCGGTGAAATCGTTTATTTAAAAAATCAAATTAAATTTCTTTTTCAAGTTCAATTAGTATAAAATTCAGGAAAAATATTCAGTTAGGCTTCCGCTTTTCCAAATCCGAATTGCCGGGCCTTACGCTTAACCCCTGCCATCAGATTTTGTACAGCCACCTTGTCCACCTTCTTCGCCGCAGAAAGCCAGTTTGCCTTGAACTGCTGCTCGCCCTTAGCAGTTTTTTTGGTCTTCTTTAGGTTCCGCTTGACAATAGCCCAGTATTTCTCAATTGGGCGGAGCTCTGGCGTGTTGGGAGGGTAAATAAATATATGATCTACACACTATTTTTATAATCTATAGCTTCCAATGTCTAGCTTGATAGAAAAATAATACATTGTGAATAAATTTTTTTGTCTTCATGTATGTACATACTTGGAAAAATCTTCATGAAAACAGCAAAACGTAACAAAACATTGAGGTACATTTTTTGAAAATTTCCTAAGCATCCCCTTGGATCCCCCTATGAATTGTATATGAAACAGTAGGGTATAAGTTGCTGAATGAAATGATGTTGTCATTAGCTGCTAATACCTGCTAACCTGCAAGGTACACCCCCTTAAAGATAGCGTAAAAAAATTGTAAAAACTGGCGTAAACCTTTAAACAAAAAGATAGCGATTTACTGTCTTCTGCAAAAATGTGCATTTTCTAAGCCCTTACAACTTTGTAGAATATTTAATAAACGAGAAAATTCAAAGAAAAAAGTTATGGTGAAAAAACATTTTTTAAGGGGGTACTACCGTTTGTATTCCATTTTCACCCTATAACTTCGTCCACTTGAGAGATAGAAAGTTTACACCTTGGACAAAGTTTCTTAAAAAGACTTCATCTTCAATGTTTCCAAAGGTGTTCATCAAATTTAACAAGACATAAAAAAGTTATTTTTTTTTATCTGAGTGTAGACCCTCCTTAACCAAAATTTTTCACTACTTAAATAAAGTACTTAAAAAATAAAGAAACATTCTAGAAGACAGCAAAAAGCTATACTCAATAGTTTCGTCGCAAATAGCCATGTCCCACTTTTTTTGAATTCGTCCCACTGTGCGACGTGCCGCCATTTTCAATACAGCGTTCATTGGAAAAGTAGCGTTTTAATTCAGTTCCCGGTCCCGGATTATTTCTGTAAAAGTGTCAGCGGTGGGTCAGTGGAAAATGGAGGAATTGTCCAAAACATTGGAACAGGACGTATTCACGACACTGGCAGGTAATTAAACCATTTACTTTTATTGTTAACCAAATAAAAAAATTTAACTGAATAAAAAAGGACATCGAGTATTCATTACGTGTTAAATGAAATTTTCATCTAAATGTAGATCATGTCCGCGGATGCCTCCGAATCATGGGACAACTGTCCAGAAAAAGGCGTTAAAAAAACCGCTAAACGTGATGTCATTAGGAGTCGAGAAGGAGTTGGCAGCTCAGCTGATTCGATGGATTGGTGTAAGTGTTTTGACGATTGATGCGAATAAAATCTAGAAAGGATGTATTCAATTTAATCAAATAAATAAATAAATAAATATATATTACTGTTAAAATTCTTATGCATTTTTATTCAATATTTGAAACAAACTTGAAATACAAAATTTGTTTTATCGTAGTTTTTATTTTTTTTTTTTCAATGTAAAAACTATGCATTTAACTATGCATGTGGGAGTATAAATGACGCATTTATACCTTGTTCGGGGTGTCAAAACTACGCATTTTTAAGTTTACTATGTGGTGTAAAAAGTATGCAGATTCTGACGTACATTCAATTTACGCTTAAGAGAGTAAAAACAGTATACTCCTTTATTGGGTAGTCCCATTTTCCAAAGAAAGAGCGTACTTTATAGTCATAAGAGAGTTTGTTGTGATTACCGTGTAGGGCAATTTTTCCACTACCAATGGCAGTAATCCAATGATCCTAACATACCTGGAAAGCCACGCTTTTCTCCTACTTTAAGCAATCGTTGCAAATCCATTTGCGTTGGAGAGCGCAAGTATTCCTCGCTAAAAATTTCATCAACAGTGTGACAAAACTCCAGCAGGCACATTCCAGCTGTTGACTATCCGATTAGGACGTATTCGTCCATAGCATTCGATGGTGAGCCATATGCGAGTTGCCGAATAGCTGCAGTACATTTTTTGGATGCATGTCAAAACCAATTTTCCTCTGCATGTCTGTTAATGTTCGGCCGTTTTCCAGGCTGGGAACCACCCCTACTTTTTTCAGCATTCAAGAATACGGTTCCCTGCGCATATAGGAGTAGCTTCACAGCAAATTGTTCTTCCTCATCACTGGAATCTGAGAAATACTCAAATAAAATCTCCACGTTCTTCATTTCACAAGTATTGTTCTATCCATGAACCCAAAGGGTAAGGACTTCCTTCACGCGATTTTTTTTTTTTTTTTTTTTGGTTCACCTAGCTGTTTTTTTTTTAGTGTACCTGGTGCACCCGGTACTAGAGCAAAAGACAGCAATTTGTACCAGAAAAGGTGTCAAAAGTGACACAGACAGCACAAATGCCAGCAAAAGCGCGGTACCCGCTGCCGTGGCGGTCAGATTGAGCGAAACTTGATTGCTGAAAACTTCTAGTTTGCGGAAGATGAGCTGACCCGAATTTTATTCTGGTCTCTACGTATTTAATTATGTATCAAGCGTGTGCTGATAATAGGTTGACCATTACTGCGAAGATCAACGCAAGATTCGGTGGCGAAATCTGCTGTATTTTAACGAGGACAAGTTGCTGCAACTAATTCGTATGATCAACGGAGACGATAACAAGCTCCAGGAAATTGCAGAGGAATAATATCATGTAACGCTGCAGAGAATCAAAGCCGTCAATAATTAGTACAGGCATTTGGCACAGGCGGATGCCAGGATTGTATATGGACAAATTGTCCATTGTATATTGTTCTCGTAAGTTAGTTCGCGATCAAAAGCTTTCGATCCGAAATGTCCCACAGGGTAGTTTCTCATAGTTGACCATTTTGCTCAACATCAACAATGACATTAATCCTAGCTCTGAAGTTCAGGTTAGGAAAAAAGTTAGGTTAAAACAAAACGTCAGCTATTGTTGGTAAACAAACCGACAGCATTGTTGAAAGCATTCCCCCATGCACTCAAAATATAACTACCCACAAATCTAAAAAACCTACTACTGCGAGCACTTCCATTCTATTACCGAGAACCATGATTTTTCGATAAATTCCTTCCACGCTATTGGTCCTGACCTTTGGGTCCATGGTTCTATCCGGCACGTAAATTTAAAAGAAACTCAAACAACAGCAAACAGCTGTCACTCTTTCAGAGTTCTTCCTGCAACGGTGATAGCTATCAGAACTAGCGGTGCGAAAATTAGAAGGTTAATTAACAACTATGATAGCAACGGCCGGTGCGTAAATCGATAGTTAACTAAAATAGCGACCACCAAAGTTATCATAATAAAATAGCAACCACCAAAGTTATCATAATAATTAAATTGCACTGTTAAAAATAATAACCGTGATAACTCACTTCCGCATATAGTAACGTTATATTTTGTAAGGATTGCAGAGATAATTTCCTATCATTTCACTATAAAAAATTTATTCTACGATGCTCAGGGCTTATGAATAATTAATGTACCTGATTTAAGGGAAATCCAAAATTTGTAATAACAAATTTCCACCCCAAATTATTTGCATTTTTTTTTTCATATGATCATAAAATATAGGGTATACGTCCCTAACCTCGGTCTAATATGCAGCCATAGATTACGTTTTTAATCATAACTCATCAATTAATTTACCTGCAAACGATATTCTACTGCTAAATGGTATGCTTAGATATGCTTATCATGTCGTTTGCTATCAGGAACCGCAAAAAGTTGAAAAACTTACTTTTTTTAAGACAAAAACTCACCAGGGAAATGTATGTAATATCGGTCTATTGTCCCCAAATTGGGTCTATTTATGGATGCAACTTCGTCCTATCCTGTTTGATTCTCAAAAAAAACGCTCTTGGTAACGTTTTCTTATGTATTTTTTTTTATCACTATCACTGTTAACTTAATACTCTTCATTCCTCAAAACATTTCTTAGAGAAAATTTTACGAAAACTACATTAAATCACTCAAGTTAAAAATTAAAAATTAAAAATTTCGCTTATCGTCTTTCGACCGCAGAATATCTAAATCAAAACATTGTGATGTTCATTATACAGATTTGGCAGAAAAAATCTCCCTTCCTGTTCGTTCCTTATCATCCAAATGCAAACCACATTGTTGACGTTACTCTTATTGCTATATGCTGTCAAATGAATTTCATGGGCCAAAGTTAGGAACATAGAAAAGAAATGTGTCCCTAAAGTTGGGTCCATGATTTACTTGTGAAAACGTTGTTAAACAATTAAAATAAACATAAAATATTCAAACAGTAACTGTGAGTTTTACGTCTAGTGTGTATTATCAGGTAATTCCATTCAATAAATGCCATAATCAGGCCATTTGATGATCGTCAGTGCAACCTTCCCATCTTAACCTTAGAAGTCATGGCGGCTAAAAACTCCGAACAGAGTGATATTCTCAACCAGTTTTATTACTTACGAGAGCTGAAAATGTATTGAAATGTTGTGATATAAATTGATTTGTGTGTGGTACACATTTATCAATCATCAGTGATCAATATTTTCCTTATTTTTTGTGTAATATTCCTTAATTAATTATTTATTTGCGTGATAGGCCGAATGAAAGGACTAGACCCACATTACATACCGTAACCCTACATGTGGTCGAAATTTCATAGCATTCTGACATCTTTGAGCCAAACCAGTCCAATAAATAAAAAAGTAAGAGGTTGTATTCAATACATGATCGTAGATTTGACGTAGGATTACGTGCTCGGTGTCAATATTTGGCGACTGTGATAGGGAAAATCGTTTTCGCACAAAATGTACAACACCACGCGCCGAAAGCACCACAGCTGCTGCTGATGATCACGACCGGACAGCACACGATGATTGAATAAACACCGTTCGGCGAGACCGGATGGAATTATATTTTGAAATCTGTGTTAGCGAAAACGCTTTTTACAGGCAATCGGTGATAATTTTAATTATAATAGCAACAGTTTGCACATTCGTGACGCGGTCGATTTTTGTTTTAAAAAATTGCACCCTTGATATATTACCGAAAGACGTAATCCTACGTCAAAAAATCCCCAAACGATAGAGTTACGATGATTTAAGTAAAAGTGATTTCTTAAAGGTCTACCATCAAGACTTTTGCACCACCTCTAATATGTTTAATTCATGCTCGAGGACCTCTCTTTCCAACCCTTTTGGAACCAGAAAAACGAACGAATTTTAGGTTTGATGAACATTTGAAAAATAAGCCGTAAGCTAATGCACAACCACTTGAATTTCGAACACCCCCACTACCAGTGTCGACCGCTCGCTTCAAGTGTTGGACAGAAGCAGGAACTCATCACTTTTGGTGCTCTTCCTGTGAATCGAAGAGAAAGTAGTTCCTCTTCGTACTACCGACTTTGTTTGGGGAGAAATTGAAGAAAAACTGGGACAGCTTAGAAACAAAACTTTTTCCTCTTTCTGCTTTAGCGGTGCTGCTGATGTTTGTGGGATGCACATGCACTTTGAACACCCGCTGGCTTCTCACTTCATAGCCGATGCGAGGACCTAAGCAAGCACACACACGCCACGTTTGAGGAAAACTTTTACATATTTGCTTCGGATGGTTGCTCTTCCTCACTATACATAGTAAGCACCGTTCCACAGTGGGACGAAATCAAAAAAAAGGTGGGACTTAGCTATTTGCCACGAAACTATTGAGTGCAGCATTGCGATGACTTCTAGAATGTTTCTTCATTTTTTTGGTACATTTTTAATTAATTACACTCAGATAAGAATACAACTTTTTTTTTATGTCTTGTCAAAATTGATGAACATCTATGGAAACATTGTAGATGAAGTCATTTTAAGAAACTTTATTCAACACGACAATTTTCTATCTCTCAAGTGGATTAAGTTATAGGGTGAAAACCAACCGGTGGAGACTTACGATTTTAAATTGGCTCACTACTTGACTAGCCTATTGGTCCCAAGAAAATCGATTAACGTACCCCATTCTAGTTGAAATTCTATTACTACACTATGTTTGTTGAAAAGGCCAATGCTCTTGGCCAACATTTTGTGATTTCACATAATCTTGGCCAAACCATGGTGAGCCCCCATGGGCCTGCCGTTCTGGAGGCAATGTCTAGAGTCGCTGACACCCCCGTAGTAGTGCATGATGATAGTAGAATATCGGCTGCTGAGCTGATAGCAGCTGTTAGAAGCACTAAAAACAAGAAGGCCGCGGGTAGGGATGATGTAGTCAACCTATAGTTGAAAAACTTGAGTATTGACTTCTTCAACCATCTTACCGTTATATTCAACAAATGTTTGGAGCTTGGCTACTTCCCTGCATGCTGGAAGTTAGCCAAAGTGATTCCAATACACAAGCCTGGCAAAGATCCTACCAGTGCCAAAAGCTATCGGCCCATCAGTCTCTTGTCCTCCATCTCGAAGCTATTCGAAAAGTTGAAACTCAGCCGTCTGCTGGTGTTTTCAAATGATAATAACAACTTTCTAAAACTGCAGAGAAGTTCGAGTGAGAAGGCGTTCGACAATGTCTGGCATGATGGCCTAGTGTATAAGCTGCATCGATACAACTTTCCGATCTATCTCGTGAAGATCATCAAAAACTACTTGTCGGGCAGATCATTCCAGGTCTACTTGAACAATGTCCCTTCTGATACGTTCAACGTAGATGCAGGGGTCCCTCAGGGTAGCCTGCTTGGACCTATCCTATTCAACATTTTCACGTTAGACGTTCCTCCCCTGCCGGGTGGTGGTATCCTGTCAATGTTCGCAGATGACACCTCCATCATCTATAAGGGTCGAGTGATCCGTGCTCTGGCGAGTAAACTACAATCAGGCCTGAATGTTCTGTCCGATTATTTCAAGAGCTGGAAAATTTGTATCAATGCAGCTAAACCACAAACCATTCTGTTTCCACACTCGAAGTCACCTCGGCTTGTTCCGCCGGCTAACGTCAAGATCCATCTTGATAGCACTCCCATTGAATGGTCGAGGGAAGTAGTCAACCTTGGTCTCACCCTCGATTGCAAATTGCTATTCCGATCCCATGTGGACAAGACATCCACCAAGTGTAACATCTTGATCAGGTCGCTCTACCCTCTGATAAACAGGAAGTCCACCCTGTCCCTCAAAAACAAGCTTGCTGTCCACAAACAGACCATTCTGCCGGCTATTGAGTATGGTATGCCAATCTGGGAGAGCTGTGCTAAGTGCCACCACCTAAAGCTTCAGAGGATCCAAAACGAGATCCTCAGAATGATCCTTAACAGTCCACCGCGAACTCGTAATTCTGAGATTCACCACCTGGCCGGTCTTCAAACACTCGAGGAGCGAAAGACTTCCGCGCTGGAAAGGTTCAGAGTCGCCTGTATGCGATCAAACCACCAGATCATTCGTGATTTGGAAACCTAGTTTAAGTAGTTAGGTACTCAAGTCGGTAGGTTATCAAATTTTTAAATTCAAACCAAAACAATCCCACAAAGGGTATCCTGTAAATTAGCGCTAAACGCAATCATCACATTAGAATAACCAATTAACTAGAACAAAGATGAAGAACCAAATGCTAACCAATTGAAATGTTAAATCAAATGTTGAAACATAAAAACCCAGAAAATAAACGTAAATTTTACTATTTACTCGGATTCCACATTCGGACGGCGTGACGAACGGTGACCACCTAGCAAAGCAGCATCCGCATCATTGGGGTCGACATACATTCAATGACAATTCGAAGAACGTATCGCGATGGAACACCAGCAAGACCACGTATTCGTCAGAGCACACGGCAACACAACCAAAAATTACGACACTACACTCAATACACTCAATAGTTTCGTCTCAAATGGCCGTATCCCTCTCTTTTTGATTTCGTCCCACTGTGCGTTGGTTTGGGCTTTCAGCAAAGTGTGAGAAACGACGTGCACGGATGATGCGATCAACTCGAAATTGAGTTTAATTTGACTCAATTTAGCAAACAGTTGATTTGTTTGCAGTGAAAAAAAAATCCGGACTTTTCCAGGAAAAAAAAAACATCTCGAATTGTCCTCATATCGACGAAAATTTTAGGGATTGTGTGTGTAGGTATACTGGTGTAGGAGTGTACAGGTAGTCTGAGAGAAACCTTACTCACTTTGTTAGCAAATCCAATTTAAAAAAAATGTAGTCGAAATCAACTAAATTTTGAGTCGATCTCATCGTCCGTCTTAGAGCAATTTGCAGGGAACGGACGATAAAACCGACACAAAAGTGAGTTGAATTCGATTTAATTTTGTCAAATGTAGATTTTCTCACAAAGTGAGTAAAATTTTCCGAGCTTATCTAGGAAAACTTCTCGAATTTGATGAAAATCGATGAAAGTTTTTCTCTGTCTATGAGTATAATAATAGACTGAATGAACCTCTCTCGATTTTTCCAATAAAGCGTGTATTCGATAAAAATGGCCCATTTTTTCTTACCAGTTGTCTTGGAGCTGGTGGCACCGGACGAAGACGTGGTAGATGCCAACGTAGTTGAAGAGATTTCCGAACGATCGGCTGTCGGTGGTGAGACCGATACACGTTCTTGTCGTCTTGATTCATTGGTAGGATGCACCAATGGTGTTGACTGAGTTGATGGTTCACCAAGCAAAGACTTGTTCTGCGATGTCGAAGGTCCCAAAAGTGTCGGACTAACATATGGCGATGTTGGACTTTCGGGAAGTTGAAGGTTCCATTCTCCCAAAAGAATATCCAGAGGAAGTTGTTCGCCGACAGGCTTGGCTGGATGCATCGTCGACTGACTAGCGGCATTGGTTGACGTTGATCGGTTTCGTGACTGGTTGATATGTGACCGCAATAGTCGTCGGTCTTCAGCCCAAACGTTGTACATGGTGCTTCCTATCCGTTCTAGCACCACAGCAGGAGCCCATCTCCAGGTGTTGTTGGAGTGGACCTAGGCGTACACCAGATCTCCCTTACTGAACGATCGTAGTTTGGCTTCTTCATTGTTGGTTGCTTCTGATCGGGCCGCTGGAGGACGCAACAGTTCCAGACATGTTCGAAGATGACTTACACTGGCGATTTACCCTCGGGAGCTGAGGGATTCGGTGTGGTGCGATAGGTTAGCAGAAAGGTATCGAGAGCTTCCTGGATGTCTCCTCTCCCCTCTCGTATTTTCCGGATTGCCCGGTTGAACGTATCGTCGAAGCGATCGGCCTGCCCGTTGGAATGCGGATGGTAGGGCGCCGTGGTGATGTGGTCGATACCGTTGTCAAGGCAAAAGCTGCTGAGCTCGGCGCTCTTGAACTGCACGCCGTTGTCGCTAACCAGAGTGGTGGGCATTCCGAAACGTGCGAAAATACTCCGAAGAATGACAATCGTGGCTGATGAGATGATGCTTTTGGTTCTCACGATTTCGATCCACTTCGAGAAGGAATCGACGACTAGTAGAAAATGATCACCTTCGAGTGGCCCAGCGTAATCAATTTGCACGCGTTGCCACGGTTGGGTTGACTTTGGCCAGTAAACGTAGCTATGAGCTATTGCCTTCATGCGTTGGACTCCGGGGTGACCTCGATGCAGTTGGTGGAGGCAGCGGTCCCGAAATTGAGCCGGAATAGCAAGACGTTCTGCGAACATCACGCAGCCTTGGACAACCGACAACGAGTCTTGACGGTCGTAGAACTTCTGGACTTCTTGATCGGCGATGGCCGAGCTGGATTTCGGCCAGCTCTGCTGCCCGAACCAGTAGACCTAGCTAAGTACTGGATCAGTCTGGGTGGCTTGCTGTACTGTCCTAAAACTGAGAGGAACGAACTTGATAGAGTTGGATGCTACTGACCTCAAGTCCTCCACGAGGATGACACTGGCTACGACGAAATCTTCATCAGGTCTTGCATGGCGAGCGATGAGTCGGGAAAGAACGTCCGCGTTCCCGAACTTCTCTGTGTTGACGTACTCGATCTTGAAGTCGTAGAGCAGTAGCTGCAATGCCCACCGCTGCAGACGGTTTGCCGTGTAGACGGGGATTCCCGTTTTTGACCCAAAGATACGGAGAAGAGGAGCGTGATCCGTTTGAAGGAGAAAGCTGCGACCGTACAACATCCTGTGGAACTTGGTAACCGCATACACGATCGCAAGGCCTTCACGATCTGGTTGACCGTACCCTTGCTCTGCCGGTGTTAGTGCACGAGAAGCGTGCTGCACGACTTTGACGGATCCATCAGGCATCTTGTGGCTCAACGTAGCTCCAACTCCCACTGAAGACGCATCAGCCGAAACAATGATCGGCAGCTCTGGATTGTAGTGCGTCAACAAGAGATCAGATGACAAAAGTTGCTTGAATTTGTCGAAGGATTTTTGGCATTCCGACGACCACTCAAACTTCTTGCCGGCCTTCAACAATTCATCGAGAGGATATCGCAAAGTCCGCATTCCTGAGACGAATTTACCGTAATAGTTAATTGCCCCAAGGAACGAGCGAACGACGGACACATCCGTAGGAGCTGGCAATTCCCGGATGGCTTGGATTTTAGCTGGATCCGATCCCATCCTCGTCGCCACTTTAACATTGGATGTATGTAATGCGCGAGAGATAAATACAATTAAAATAAACTTTATTTTGTAAAATACAAATTATGCTTCGTGTCTAAAACACGCTGTTTCACTTCTCTTCTAAAAACTGCCGATGACGTTTCTCGCTGTTCGGTAGCATCGACTGGAGACAGGGTGGTCTGCCAACAGTGAGCTCAGCTGGTCGATGGATTCTGTTTCGTGTACTAGGGATGTCCATGGGTCCCAACAGATCCTTTGTGCTTCCATATGAATGGCAAGAGACGCTTCTTAAGGCACTCTTCCGTGTGCCGTTGATTGTTCCGGAAGTGATGAAGGGAGCGCTTATTTCACCACACCTGAAAATCGCCTGGCGATCAGGAACTTCTTTGCAAATTTCGATAATTTCTTCTTTCGAACATCCTCCGGAACATCGAACTTAGACTTGGCAACGGAAGATTCTTGCCCAGGAAGTTGACGGAAGTTGACCTTGACGTAAGTTTCGTCATCCATTAAGATGCAACAAGATTTGATGACCAACTTCGTGTAAAGTTTCCGGGCGCGGGTTTTCGCAGTGATGTTTTGCTTTTCATTCCGGTTTGGGGCTTTTTGCACCTTGTAAACATGTAACCCAGCACGTTTCATAGTTTTCTGCACAAAACCGACTGACACCTTGTACTTTTTAGCGACATTTCGAATTGACATGTTTGGACGGTTCTTGAACTGTTCCACCACTTTCCTGGCCATTTTACCATTTTACTGTCCATTGGATAACTTTTACGACCACTCCCTTCCTTCCTTCGGGAAATCAGACGCTCCTTGAAGGTTCTTATTACACAAGACACAGTTGTATTTGCAATTCCAAGCTTTTTAGCGATTCATCGGAGGGACGCCTCTGGATTTTGATTGTAAGTGTACAACATTTTTTCACGGACAATTTCTTGTTTCGACGACATGACTGGAACTACTGTATGAATAACTATGAAACTTTACAGATGTAAACAATACACTATGAATAAAATTTACTCATACGGGTCAAAAGTTACAGAAGATTTTCGGTGTGCCATTTTTATCGAATACACCCTTTATTTCAGAAGTTTTTCCGAGAAAATTTTATTAACTTTATCAAATCCACTTTTGACAAAATTGAGTCGACTTCAACTCACCTTTGAGTCGGCTTCATCGTCCGTGTGTATGCAATTTGCTGCAGCATGATTTCACTACGGGGGTCGCTGCTGCTGCAAGGAGGCTAATAGGTATTACAAATGATTGTTCAACATTTTTCCTTCTGCTTAGAAACCATGATGGAAGTGCTGCAGCAATGAGAGGGTATGGCACCAAAAATAAAAGTTCTTTGCTTGACAGTTGCGGTTGTCAAAAGATGAAATTTGGGGGATAGAATAGAAAATCAAATTAGAGCTCTGCAGCAGAAGGTTGTTTTACGAGTAATGTCTGGAAAAGTTGGGGTTCTCAATCAACGTTGCTTCCACTAATTTCGCTGTAAAAAATGATTTTTGAAATTGTGAATCATTGGATGTTGTGATCACAGACAAACAGACATAACTCTCGCAAGTTATTCATCGAACAAGCATTTAACGGACAATTTAAAAGTATCGCAGTTGGTAGTACCGCCACCTGTGGCGCGCATAGTCAATTCCCTTACGTTTGACGTTTACACACTACCGCCATCTGTTCAGTGTAGTGCCCACCACAGTGTACTCAACAGATGGCGGTAATGTTTTAGTGACGATGTTTTACAGTGAGAAATATTCAATGTGTTATGTCTGTTTGTCTGTGTTGTGATGTTATTTTGTACTTGTAAATTACAAGAAGAGGTTGTAAAGTATGTGTTTGACATATCAAACCCGATAGTTCCGCTTTCAGAAAGTCGCACTCAGCGATTTTATGATTCGTTAGCGCTCACTCTGAAAAATCGCTTATTTAACAGGTGGCAACTAAAATTTTGGAATTTTTTCGAGGCCTCTATGCTCAACAACAAACGAGCTCAGAGAGAAATAAGAGTGTGTATGTGTTAGCTCTCTCTCTCCTCTTTCTGCTAGTATTTTCTGTTTTGTTTATGCTTGCTCAGTTTTGCTCAAAATGCCGTCGAAACAAGAAGTATTTCGCGAGCGCGTTGTACAGTTCTACGAACTGCACAGAAATCTCGGCAAAAAGTATACGGTACAACATTTTAAAAGCGAAAATGTTGCGGCTTCGACTGTTTACCATATCCTAAGATCCCCAACAACTGCTCGCAAGCAAGGTAGTGGAAGACCAGCCAAAATTATGGACGCAAAAATTTCCGAGAAAGGCATTTCTAAGCCATGGTTCAAGCCCTCTGGTTTAACAATCAATCAATATGTGTACCAGAACGAATGTTTGAAGAAAATTTTGATCCCGTTTCTACAAAATCATCATGCTGATGGACAATACGTGTTTTGGCCGGATAAAGCGTCATCGAATTACGCCAAAAAAACACAATCGTTCCTGAATACCCATTCGATCCCATTTGTACCCAAAAACCACAACCCGACAAATCTGCCTCAGTGTCGCCCAATCGAAGATTTCTTCGGGGTTTTGAGCTCCTTGGTGTACAAAAATAACTGGAGAGCCACGAATTGCAAACAGTTGATTGGTAGAATTAAGAGATGCATTCGCAAAGTTGACATGAAGGCCGAACAACGCTCCTGTTCCGACATCAAACGGAAGCTTCGCCGAACATCCGATTACGGACCGTTTTCAAATGTGCACTAATTTTTTTTTCAACAATGGACAATGTATCTTTAATTTCAATAAATCAGATCTTCTTCAAGTATGTTTGTATTTTTTTGACAGCTTGAGAAAGAAATTCCAAAATTTTAGTTGCCACCCGTTAGACTCCTTAAAAGCGGGATCGACAGGTTTTATGTATTGAACGCATACTTTACAAGTACCGTAAAATGGGGTATCTTTGATAATGCGGGTAACTTTGATAGAATAATGTAAAGATTAAATTTACTCGCTGTACTTTTTCCAAATTGGAAACATTGGTTCTATTTTGTAGCTTAGGGTATTTCCGTTTATATCGTATATAGTTTTTATCACAGAGGACAGACATCCAAGCTTAAACAAATTTTTCGAAAAATAATGTATGCGACTCGAGTTATCACTTTTTGCGACTAAAATTTGGGTTGATCTTATTGACCGTGTTTTCAAATGAACTGTCAAATCAGTTCAAAACAAACAAGACAAAACAACGGAAATCAATCGAGTTTCTGCGTTATTATTTTAAGCTCTTTCACAGTTTCCTGTAGATCTACAACCGTTTTTCGTTCCAATTTTAACTGGACATAGTAGTCAGGAGCAAAACTGATTTGGAAGCTTAATAAGTATTGCGAATTGTGTTATTCGATTTGTTGGATCGTATCGTTGGAAGGAGATTCTTAAATTCCCGTGGATTTCGTGTAAGTGTCTCTGCTTACGGGTCCGCACCTCCGTTTTTGGCCCTTCATAGAGCGATATTGTGAATTCAGATCGGTAGCTCAAATTGATCTTGCTATTAAGTGGAGCTGCATCCAAGACAAGATCTTTGAAGGGATGGTGGCTACCTTACATACATAGTAGTCAGGAGCAAAACTGAGTTCACTGGCGGCGTATTTTCAAATGATTCAGTGAGAGTGTGAACTCCAATTAGCCCTCATTTAAATTCAGAAAAATGTGGTAAGATTTGAACACTGATTAACCAGCATCCGTTCTTCCAGGAATTCGTAATGCCTCCGAGGGGAAGTGGTTGGAACATAACTTTTTCGTTACAAGCGCTTGGACTATACGTGAGAAAAGAGTCTCCTGTAGTTCGGGCAATTCAGCATCCATAGGAAAATTGTGAAAAGATTTTCGCTTGGTTTATTTGCGCATCAAAAAAACTAGCTCTTGCGGCCCATGTTTTGATCGGTTTTAAACAAACAATGTTTTGCTCACAACAATTTTGACATTTATGTTAAGATGACGTCTGCCGGTCATCGACGTCGATGGGCAGCGACACTAGCGCCACCGCAATATTGCTAGTTTCAAATGTCTATTCAAAATAGCAGTTAAATTTCTTACACACTTTAGGAATTTGACTTGGATGTCTGTTCTCTGTGTTTTTATATAGTATGTGTTACATATTTTTCAAAAATACAAAAAATAATTTTCGTGTTTTTTACCTGTTTGCAAAAGCACTCAAACCATCACTTATGAAATGTACAAAAATTCAATGGTGTATTTTTATTGCTTATGATGTTTTCTGATTGCATACTCATTCAAAGTTTCATATTTAAAGAACTAAATTGTTTGAGTTTCACTCATTTTTTGCTATATTCATCGAGCATTATCAAAGTAACCCCAAATCAAAATACTGAAGTTCGGTCACAAAATTAAAAAGTAGTGCAAATGTTTAAATTTCCGTTAAACATATTACTGAAAAATGCGCTCTTAGATTCTCAGTACTTGTTTTAAAAATATAATATTTAAAAAAAAAATTCGTTGCAGCAAAAAATATTTAGAATATATACTTTAAAAAACTATCAATGTGTCCCCGTTTTACGGTACAAATAATCACTGTTCTAATGATTTACTAATTCCGAAAACATTTTTTAAAGCGTAGTGAGTTGACCTCAGTTGATGTTGGTAAGACTGAGCATCAAGACTCCTCCTGGAAGGATACAATGGATGGGACACCTGAGAACAATCCCACGAAGATGGAGTAGACCTCCGTAGAGTGGCACAAGAATAGAAATATTCATTTTTCCACGCTCAAATCTCGTTTTGTATGCGCTACTAAAACATGCGTCGATCCCAATTTCCCCTGTTCTAATTATGACAGTTCTTCAGATTTTATGTCCGGACCAATACGTGCTGTCCTCGTGCTCCAAAAATAATAACCCGTCCGAACCAATTCTGCCGAATGTGACCTTTCCCTTCGCATATTTTACGCTCATAAACACACACTACTGGTCCAGATCTCCAAATGTGCCACCAGCGCGCGCCGTCGTCTAATAAACCTACTTATGATACTGTGCTCTTGGGTATGTTTTTTATTCGAGGAAGCACACAAACTAGAGATAACGATACACAGTAGCAATGGAGTCTCCAGCTGTGACCAGTGGTTCCCATCGCTTCGCTTTAACATGTTTTATATGACACCAACAGGCGTGTGCGAAAAATGGCGAAAGCAGTTCGAGATAAAGGTCCGAAAAAGTCGGAACAAGGAGAAAAAACCTAACATGAGGGTGACGTTTTCCAGGGAGCAATAGGGTAGCTTTCCAGTTATTTTTATCGTCATACATTATTGAGTGCCCTATACACAACTGGCAATGATGCTTTAATGAAGCAGTGGGAAAATGGTCTATTTTGAGATATCAATTTCAAGAATTTTGAAAGTTCACCTGATGATCCTATTTTGCAGAGAGATGGAGGAAATGGAAAGCGGGTACAAATTAAAATATATTTCATTTCTCCATAGAACCAGAACGAAAGAACAATTTGCGGCACTCGTGCACAAATCTCCTTGATCCGGGTCCCCCGAAGTAATTAAAAATTCTCGCTTGTGCTCTCATATTTATTTAGATGTTGTACAAGTTTTCCAACTTTATCTAGATTACGAGAAAAAAAAAAGAACAGCGATTAAGCCCGGATCCAGATGTAAGAAGTCGCTGGTTATGAAGTTGGACTCGTCTCCTCATTCGCTGTTAAAAGACCCTGAGGTTCGAGGCTGCAATTTTTTCCCTCTTTGTGTGTATGATAAAAGTTTATCTCTTTTCTTGACTTTGATGAGGGTTTTTCCGACCATATCCAGAATGAGAGTGTACCTCTAGCTACCACTCTCACGTGTGCTGCAACTGACGTATGAAAATTATGCTTTGAGAAATATAATTTTGCCCCGGTATAAAGCACCACCAATGCTACACAATGCATATGACGAGCTGCCTTGTAATGGGCGGGGAAGGAGCTTCTGTTGGCTTTTGTTGAACAATAAAATTCGTAATAAAAATATAAAACTAGCTTATGGCACAAAGTGAAAGTTTTTGCCCGATGGGATTCCTAGAGTTTAAGTGTGGTGCACCTGGGTGCCGTCTTGTACCTAGCAGTTGTGGGTCATTAGGTGTGCTACTTTATGGAATATGAGAAGAGCTTAATGAAAATGCTTTTCTTGGTAGATAAAAGAGAACATGCTATTGGGAAGGAGTAGCTCGGGAAAGCTTATCATATTCATCATAAAATTTCCATTACATCAGTCAAAGGAAGATAAATTATTTGATGGATAGGTATGTACTTACATACTTTGTATAATAGTTCCATCATGTTTTACAATTTCTGCGTAGTGATTAGCATCCTCTTATGCTAAAGGTTACGAGTTAAAATCTTATCCCCGGACAAGTCGGAGAATGACCTTAGATGTGTTAAAGTGACCATAATACCACAAAACCCAATTCCGGTAGCCTGGATTTTCACCGAGTTAGGGAGAATATCGTGTTAAAGAGAATTATACCAACAATTAATACGAAACTAACGATTTTAAATTGGCTCACTACTTGACTAGCCTATTGGTCCCAAGCACATCGATTAACGTACCCCATTCTAGTATAAATTCCAGTACTACACTATGTTTGTTTTGATTCGCTATGAAAGTTTGACGGATAAAATGAGGGGTTAGTGGATTTTCCTATGTTTCGAGGGGTGAATCGACTAGCTTTGGACCGAAGATAGTACTAAATATACATATATTGAAACATAAAATTAACTGCTCATGAACAGGGTTGTCGATAACGTTAGCGTTAGAGTCTGCAATGGTAAATTTGCAATTCAAACGTTAACGCAGACGTTATCGACGGTAATCGATAACAACCCTGCTCAAGAATACTATCGAACAATTGTTCACGGCGAATGAGAACGACCCAAATTTGAGTTTAGTCAACTCATAAATCACATAAAGTGCAGGAACTCAGCGATGAGAAAATTTGCCACATATTTTCCCAGGTTTTTCCATGATTTCCATGGAAACATTCCCGAATTTGAGAAAAGTAAAGATTGAATTCACTCAGTCTACTGGTACTAATCCGAGACTGCATAAAATTTTCGTCAATTTCCTGAGTTTCCGGCAGATTTTTTAGGTTTTCCACGGGAAACCATGAGACAAATTTACACATCGCTGAGTTCCTGCACTTTTGGCGATTATGAGTGAACTAAACTCAAATTTGGGTCGTTCTCGTTCTGTTATTAATGTTTTGCTTATGAATATATACATTTACCACATTGTATTTCCTTCCAAGTGTTTTTTATGTTACTTCATACGCGAAGTTAACGATTTTCAGAGTTGGTTGGAAATGCTAACATGAAGCTTTAGTGTGATGATTTATTAGCTAGAGAATGATCTTTAGAAGAGGGTAGGTGGATAGTTCCGTTAGAGTACGGCAGTATGAAAATTGAATAGAAGTTGAAAATGAGCGAAGGGCCATTAAAGCGACAGTTTTTCAAGATAGACGCACATTTTTGCCTAGCCCATACGATGTACGCGGGGACTTGAAGTATGTCTCCAAGTCCACAGGCAAAAATGTGCGTCCCTCTTGTTGCTCATAAACTGACTGCGGCTGTGGAATAGTTCTAGCGACGTTTTCATCACTACCTAAAGCCCCACGTCGCGAGAGCATTTCCAGTCGATGGTGTGTTATAATGCAGTTCTTCTTTACCCAACTATTGTGTTGCTCCTCTCGTCATGACCAACGTGATCATCTCAGAGAGAAAGCAGTAGGGTGGTTGTTGCGTGCTGTACCATCATCAGCATTGTTGACGGCTACTCCCGCCTTGAGTTGTTACATTCAAAGTGTTTTTTATGTTACTTCATACGCGAAGTTAACGATTTTCAGAGTTGGTTGGAAATGCTAACATGCTATCTTGAAAAACTGTCGCTTTAATGGCCCTTCGCTCATTTTCAACTTCTATTCAATTTTCATACTGCCGTACTCTAACGGAACTATCCACCTACCCTCTTCTAAAGATCATTCTCTAGCTAATAAATCATCACACTAAAGCTTCATGTTAGCATTTCCAACCAACTCCCACATTGTATTGCTACTGATTCTTGATTCGACTTATGTTACCATTGTAATCATTGAGTCTTGGCGTCTGAACGTTATCATCTGGAGATCGACGTCGTATCGACGAGAAATACTAATTGGTCTTGCCATCGTCAATGAAAATCTTCAGGCTATGGAACGACATAGTCATTCTGCTTTACAACTTGGAGAGCAGAGGCCGCACCATTCGATACGAAGCGTTTTTCGTATGAACGCTTGTATGAAAACAATCGTTTGGTTCGCTTGGTTCCATCAGTTAACAGGAAGAAAGCGGGTTGCATCGCTCAATATCTTACATGGGAACAAAGAACCATTTTTTTGACGTAGGATTACGTCTTTCGGCAACATATTGGGGATACAATTTCAAAAACCCAAAATCGACCGCGTTACGAAAAGTGGTCAGGTTTTGACCAGTTATAACTCTGACATTAGAGAATGGATTTTAGTTCTAAACAAGCCAATCGATTGGAAATTTTTCTACGCATCTGCTAAACAGAACACGTCATCAATGTAAAATATTTCACTTATGAAAATTACACATATTACCCACTGTTTCAATGGTGATCAAAATTATCACCGATTACCAGCAAAAAGCGTTTTCCTTAACACAGATTTCAAAGTCGAATTCCATCTGGTGTCGCCGAACGGTGCTTATTCAATCACCGTGTGTGGTGGTGTCCGGTTGGTCATTATCAGCAGCAGCAGCGTGACGTTGAACTATGTTCTACAGTACACAAAGAAAGGCTGCCCGCAAGCAGCGAGCTGCAGCGAACATGAGCGTCCATTCACCGAAGAAGGAGGAAGAAGCTGCACCGCTACTGATCGGATTCAGTTGCTCGTCGTGAGTCGCTGTGGGCCATCTATGCCAAGTGCGTCACCGTCGTTCCAAACACAATACATCTCACCAGTCTCATTCGTGTTGAGCACCCTAATAGCTCAGCATTATTCAACCATCACGACAAAATGGTTCTTCTCAGGACCAGGTGTTTAACAGTTAATTTTCATTGAACGTTCGCTCGCCTTGCTACCAGCCACATCACTCCCAAAGCTCTTTGATAATGTACCCAGCAACCAAACGTTTGTGGTCAAATGCGTAACAGTATTGAAGTTGTATAATTCCTCCAATCAATTTTCGCTTTTTTTTTCATTATCTATTGAATAAATCAAAAATTCCGTGCGTTTTGTGCACGAAAATGCGTCATTTTGTCATCAGAAAACGAGGCGTTTCCGTCATGGGAAAAAGTGTTTTCCCTAACACAGCCGCCGAATATTGATACCGAGCACGTAATCCTACGTCAAATCTTCCGTCGTGTCTTGGATACAGCCTCTTACTTTTTTATTAACGTGGCATAATCTGCTTTTCCTATATCATGAACCGTATATTCATGGAGGCAGCTTAGTAAATATTTAGCTTGGAGGTCGTAAACGATCACTGTGAAAGATACATCATGATTATTGAAAATGACAATGATAGCATAAGTCGAAACAAGGATAATTTCCAAAACCTACACAGCAAAAAAATAATTTTGATATCACATCAAAGTGGATGCACTGCAATTGTGTCAATTAATACAGTGCATGAACTGACATTACGCCATTTGTTTATTGTTGTGGTCATAAAAATTACATGAGATTTTTGACATGATTGAAGTCAACCTCTTGGATGTAATATTAAAATTTATTTTTTGCTGTGTAATTGTAAATGTTGTTGGATTCCTCCTCGTTCCATTTGTGCTATAGCTTCTATCGTTCTAATGCTTTCTTGTAATCCTCCTCATTCCGGTCTTGATAACTCACTGCTGTTTCCGGGCTTCGACGTTAATCATCTTGTCTTTACTGCATCATTCATATTCCGGTGGTTAAACATCTTCCATTTCCATCACCTCTTCTGCTAGCACCTCAACCACTTCCTCTGTTTCATCATTGTTGTAATAACCTCCCGCAGGCGACATAAAAACCTTCAATGCCTTTCCATCCGCTGAATTAAAAATTAATTCGTCACTGTTGAACTTTTTTTGATTTTTGATTTTTTTTTATTTTAAGGCCCGGATAAGATTATTTTTCATCGGTAGCTGTCCTAAAATAAAGCATATTTGCATATTTCAAACTTAAAATTAGCCCAAAAATTACGGAAAATCATCAATTTTCCTTAAGATTTTCACAGCACCTATAGTTGCGGTAGTGTTCCTATAATAATGGAACCATAATAAACCACCGCATTCACTATTATAGGAACCAAAGTTAGCAACTGCCACCAACTACTGGAACAGTGTTCCTATTAATGGAGGATGAGTTTTCTAAAATTGTATGCAATTTATTACAGTCTAATATTTTCTATCAAAATAGAGGTTGAAAGCTATAGATTGACGTACAATAATCGTGTGTACATCGTATATTTATTGTTTAATTAATAAAATTGGCTTAGTACCTCCACTACTGGCTCACCCACCGTACGGTCTTTTTTCTTTAATAAATGAAAAAAAAAATATTTGGAAAAATCATAATCATGATCATGATTGACCGCCCTGGTTGCTACTCTGTTATTGCTAGATCAGCTGTAATTACACAAAGAACCAATAGACGATGCTTGGGACTAGCAATCATCCGCGAAACTGGTGACTCAAACTAGGCAATACCTGCGCGCCACGCCCGAACACAGGTCAAGAAAAGAATGGATAGGAATGTGTTGACGTGACACTCGCTTTGATGGAAGCCCAGAACACCTCTGCACTTCCCACGATAAATCACTGGGATTGCAGCAGGATTCGTTTTGGTCAACGATGTGCTGAATTGATGTCCTAACAATTCAATAACGCAAAGGAGCTTGGGATTGAACCCACGATCTTCTGCTCAGTAAGCAAAAAAGTTGCCACTAGACAAACGAGCTCTTTTTCAATCATCGAGTTGCTGTTATTACAATGTAGTCATATTAACAAATAAACCAATTGTCTTCTTCTTCTTGTTCACATTTCAAGCTTATTGCTTGGCGCATATTAGCTTATTGCGTGCTCTCAACTCAGTGATCTAAATGCACTTCCACAGTTATTAATGGAAAACTTTCAATGCCAATACCAATGCATGAATTTGTATATTGTTTGGCAAGCACAATGATACTCTATGCCCAGGGAAGTCGAGAAAATTTCCAACCCGGAAGATTCCCTCGACCGGACCGGGAATCGAACCCGCCGCCTCCGGCTTGGTAATACCATGCCTTTACTGACTAGGCTATGAGGCCCCAATAAACCAATTGAAGAATCTTGAATGTGGATGGGCCTGATATTTGACTCATTCTGCTCAGTAAGCAAAAACGATCGCTCTAAGGCCACCGAGCCACCTAACTTTATTTATTTGTCTGGCAGAACTCAACGGACTGTTTTAATGATTCTGTTTCCAGTCCCGTGGCGAATAACCTTGGAGTGCCCAGGGAAGTGTATTAGGGCCCCTGTTATTTATTACGTATATTAATGACTTGCGGCGTGTATTAAGATTTTGCGACATTAATCTTTTTGCAGATGATACTGTGTTATTAATTGCAGCTAAGGATTTAGATGATGCCGTTTGACACTTGAATGAAGATTTGCGTTCTCTAAATAAATGGTTAGCCCCGTAATGTGGGTCGATGACCTTTCGTGGTACGTTTGTAACAACGATAACGCACGCCTCTCAGCCTGCGAGATCTTGATCACCGAATACGCTTCCTGTCTCTAAAAACGAGTGGCTTAAGCGCCACCTCCGAAGAGGACCACTCGTCAAGGTTGATTTGCCCGGTAAGAAACCCAACCTCAGGGCAGGTTTATGAATGGAAGAGACCGAAATTTAGTTTAAGAGCGATTCAGCAGACTGAAATTCCATGAGGGATTGAGATCCTCACAAACAGAGGCCGCTTCCAATGGTCTTAAGCGAAAGTTGAAGTTAACCTTCGTTCTACCGTAACACAAAAACCCCACTCACATTTATCATCACTGGAGGAACTCTCCCTTTCAGATTTCCTCCCCCGATCCTGGACACGTGAGTGCGGAGACTGTTTTCCCAGGCAGTCCAACCTGGAGTAAATTCAATTACAACAAAAATACTACAAAAAATAACGCAAAATAGAACGACCAAAACGTGAAGAATCTAACCAACAAAAATTAACATTACGGAGAAAGCTTTTACTTTACGAAAACAACATTTATTTCATGGCTAAATAACGGAAATCATTTATGATTTATTCGTATTCCTAACCTAGGTTTATTCATGGCACTTGTTCCTTTCCCATTTGTTCGTTTGTTTGCCAGCTCTCCCTAATCCTGTGTGCGGTATCCTGATCTGTTTCTAGGGATTGCTAGCCTAACTTGCTAATTTTTTTTCGAGCTCATGTGTCTGTGTGTGTGTGGAGATTCGCATCCCTTTGTCGGAGGGGAGGTCGGCAAAGTAGCAGCCTATTCAAACAGTGGTGGTGTTGCACATTGCACCCCGGA